>NC_092804.1:92140861-92763361 GCF_040954645.1 Diabrotica undecimpunctata
GCAATAGCAAACAGAACTGTTCATGGTCTCCAGAAACATTTAAAAAATAAAAATATAAAACGTGCAATATACACAAGACCTTTCAATTTCATTCAAAGACAACATTTTCAAAACCAAGTGGGGCACAATAAGTAGGGGACAACCACGAAGAGGATGGATTAATGATGTGGAAGAAGACCTACAGATTCTAAGGGTCAGAAGATGAAGGGAAGCTACCAGGAATCGACAGGAATGGCGACTTCTTTGTAAGATTCATATATATATATATATATATATATATATATATATATATATATATATATATATATATATATTATATGATCTTTTTGGTTCTCTATAAATTAATGTTTTTTACTGTAAGGTAGATGAACTATTAGATACTTATGGTTATGACCCCTACATCCAGTTCACTATAGAGAGGGAAGATGGTAATTGGTCCGTCCCCTTTCTCGACATAAGGATGGTCAGGGAAAACAACAACATTAAAATAGATTGGTATAAAAAACCGACCCATTCTGGTAGATACCTTAACTACCACTCTTACCATAATAATTCTACCAAAGTCAACTTAATCAAACAGATGAAAAATAGAGTAATAAAACTATCAGATCCTTTATTTCATACAAAAAACCTACAAATCCTACAGAAACTTTTTATTTCAAACTCTTATCCAACACCATTAGTGAATAAGATTTTGTTTAATACTATCCATAACGAAGATACTTCACCTTCCTTCGCGACTAGCAATGCTGATCCTGATGTTTTAAGTGGGAACCCAGTCTCGGATACTCCTATCAACAAATATTTTTCATTACCATATTTCAGAGATATCACTCCGGGGTTAACAAGGATTCTGAAAAGTGTTGAAAATAGCTTTGGTAATAATAATAACAACATTAAACTTAATGTGGCTTGTAGATCAGCCCTAACAATTAATAATCTTTATTCTAAGATAAAAGATAAGAGTCCCATAGATAGGCTTAGTAACATTGTCTACAACATTCCATGCCTCTCTTGCAGCAACTCCTACATCGGCCAAACATCTCAATTATTGAAATCACGTATTACACTACACAAAAGTGATTCTCGACTTCACCCTGACCGCTGTGCATTAGCCAAACATGTCCATTCCACTGGTCATCTCATGGACTATACTAACACCACAATTCTCCACCGTGAGAACAATAAATCTAAAAGAGAGTTCATTGAAATGTCTTATATTTTCCTTAACGATTTCTCCATCAATGTTAAGAGTGACATTAAGAATCTAAGCGATATATACCACTTCTTACTTAAATCAGATACCAAGAACAATACAACATCACAGATAACTAACTTGACTAATATATCCATTAACAACTAACTTACTTTAATAATTAATTTTCATTAACTAAAAAAGATAACATTCCATAGCTTTTCTTAGATACATCTCAATAAGATATTATTATAATAATACATGAACAATATAATATAATTAAAAAAGAAAATCTAAAATAATATTTCCCTATACTGGGATATAATTTCATTCGGTTTTCAGCACATGCGTTCTGGTTAAAACAGAACCTCACATTTAAACTTTCTAACAATCAAAAATTTAGTTATTGCCGACAATTCAAAGAATTACCTCCTTTTAAATGTAGTTACATTGGGTTTTTTCGATTAACCTTGGGTAAACCTTTGCGTTTTAAGTTCAAAGCTACCATACATTTCCAACGTTATAAAAAAAACTATTTTTGCACATAGTAACAAAAAACACCACTATGTTGTTACTAGCAAAGTTTTTTAACATTCTAACTCTACAATTCGAAGTTACGGTAAGATCAATAATGTTTTTAATAGATAATATATGGTAGCTAATTATAATTTATTCTCTTTCAGCCCTGAAGAAGCCAAATTAATTCTCTTTGGCGAAAACGTTCAGCTAAACAATTGATACTCATTAGAGTCTTTCTTGCAGATTTCCCCAATATTTAAGAGTTTACTATTTAACTTATCTGCAAAGATTAAATTTCTTTTCTATATAGATATATATATATATATATATATATATATATATATATATATATATATATATATATATATATATATACATATATATATATACCATTTTTATTATTTCGTTAAAATTTTGTTTTTTTCTTATCTTATCTTCTTTTTTAAATTTTTTAGAAGCTATAAAGAAAAAATCGGTGGCGCCCTTTCGGCAATAAGAGAGTAATTTGTTTCTTTGTTCTGCTCATTTAATATTTTTGGTTTAGCTTTATTAGCTATTATCTTTTATTCTTTTCTTTCCTTTTGTCCCAATTTTACTTTGGTTTGTGTAACAAAGGAAATATCCGAAGAACCACCCCCACATCTCCTCCGATTCTGAGCAACGCGGCCTAGTTAATTTTGAATGCGGCAAAATCTCTAGCGTTTGTGTTGCTACAGACTTTCTTAAAGTGACAACTGTAGTACAGTGGCTATGTTACTGGCTTAACAGAGCCAAAGGGTGAAAAAGAAAAATAATATTCTTTGTAATGAAATAGAAACTGAGATAGATTATTCCTTTTAGACTTCCGGAAGAGCTGAACATCGTGTTGGTAAGAGATAAGAAATCTAAATTAAAGGATTGTCTCCTTTTTTATGCGTGGATTAGAAAAAATTGTTCCCAATCTGAAGTGTTTAGATTGTATTCAATGTTTACTTTAAGTAAATTTAAAAAATAATGGTGGGTTGGTAATTACTCCAAAAGACACTTTTCACGTTTTAGAAAATACAGAAAAACATTATTCTTGGCAACTGGTGACTTCAAAAATGTTTCGGGTGTGTGAATACTAGAATTATAGTGTTTTCACTAATGTTGCACACTTGCAATACCAGCATACCTATAGTTCCGCTTATCTTCAGAAAGGTTCAGAAAAGTACTAAAGTGCATTCAAAAGAGTAAGGAACAAACACAAGTGCTGCTAGAGCGGTACAAGACATCTCACGTTTTTACGCATGCAGAATACATAACCTAATCTCAGCATGGCAACAGCACCATTTGATTAAAAAAAAACGCTAAATCATTATTAAAAAAAAATTAAGAATCGCGAGAGTGACACTTGCTGCATCGATAATATCTAATATATCACGTCGTTACGTATAAAGAATTTCTTTAAGATTTTTTTAGAAAAATAAATCATCAAATAGGCATTAAATAGCATCAATTAAGGCAAGAACGTTCTCAGTCTGACCAGTTAAGATCATGCTATGCTAGATTGCAATGGTTTATGGCAAATTCGGGTTTAACCTATCTTCAACTATCGTTAAGTCGTGATAAGTAGCGACCTTTCAGGATACTTAATATTGGGTTGATGTCTTGCAAAGCCTAAAAAACATAGAACACTGGTTATAATATGAGCACAAGTACCCACAGTTCTCGCACATATTGACAGGTACAATAGTATCTGTTAGGCGGGTCTTATGCAGGCTCATCTTCATCATTCTCTTCATCAACCACATAGGAAATGAATATATGGTGTTTTGTAGCTTGTCGAAACCTAGAAAATATTCGAACTCTGGAATTCGGTTCGTCTATATTCACATTAATTTGAAACTCTTGCATCAGTGTCTCTAATTATTTTATCTTGTATGTAAGAGGTGCAAGTTTAATCTGATATATCCCATATATCCCAATCGTAAGGTCTTTTAGGTAGTCTAAATCGAAAACAGGAAAGTTGTCAAATTCATGAAACCTTCTCCATTGGCCATTTCTTCTGATCAGATTATCAGTCTCAACTCTAGCTTGTACCACATTAGGAATTAATAATCTTGTTAATAATTGTTGAGCAGCTTCAGCTGTAGCACCTTCTATGTGGATCGGTGGATGATACTTATTTAATAATGCACCAGCAATACGGTAGAAACGATTTAGTTTTTTGCATGTTGCATGTTTATAGTATTGGTAAAGAATTTAAAGATAGTGCGTAAATGGCCATTTCTTCCTTTTAAAATCCCTCGATTTTTCGTAACAATTCGTTAATTACTAGCATCTTCAGCTGAAAGTTCAAAAATCAATATTTTCGTTCACTTGGCTGTGAATAACTGCGCTTGACGTACACTGGGCACCTAAATCCAATAAGTTAAGAAACTGTAGCTTCAGAATAATAGTTTTTTAGACCTAGGTCCCATTGACTGTTTTCATCTACGTACTGAGAACTATCATTAACCGAACTTTCATTTAATTTCATGGGGGCCGATTTCCCATAAAGATAGTTGCGGGGTCCTTTAAAAATTACTAAAATCATTAAACAAAATTTTTAAAGAAAAAAATTACGATTTTTAAATTTTAAAGAAGTTTTAAATAACTTTTAAAAAACAATGTATGATGTTATTATAAAAAAAATATTAACAATTCGGTAATAAGCAGACGTAAAATTTAATTAACTCACATAGTAATAACGCACTATAACAAGTATGCACTTCTGTCGTTACTCCCCAAGTGCAACGCGCCGTTTTTATTTTCTTTAAGTTAATGAGTGACTGTAGATGGTAATTGAATTGATCCCCTGTCGCATGTGACAGGCATAATCACTAGTTATTAATATTAGGTGTGGTTCTCTATAAGCTAAAAAATTGTATTTTTACTTTCAATATATTCTACATACTATACCATATTTACATTTTTACGTTTCAAAAATTTACAAATGTATTTCCCTTTGACTGATCACTTTATATTTTTTAACTACCAATGTATGTTGTTACGTAACCTACTTTTTCACTTAAACTAACAAAACAATTAAAATTTGGTTTCCTTCTTCTTTAATTTCTTCCTTAGTTTTTATAATTTTTTTTTATTTCATAAATAATTTCTACTTTATGACTTAACTGCTAAACTGTGCACTTAACTTATCTATCTCTTATAAAATGCAAAATATTTTGAAGTATTTTAATAATTTCTGTGGTAAACCCTAACTTTATATTACAAGCAACAGAAAAGCAGATTGACGCAAAATTAAAAAAAAATAGGCTATAGACAAAAAAGATTGGTCCCACCGATAAATAAATGTTGACAATTTCGTTCGATCTTAATATAAAGAACTTATAGAATATAAAGAAGAACTGACCTTGATGAATAACGCAATCACGTATTATGGTAGGTCTGCACGTTTTCTTTTATTTACCTCTATAAAAAATATTTAATATAACTATATGTATTTGCCTTATTAAAAAAAGTGGTACAGTAGATAGTACTGTAGACTAGTGCGAACAATCATACTATGTTTTCTGTATTTTGACATTTTAAATATTTTTAAATGTGAATAAAGTAATTTTATTATTTATTATTTGTTTGTATAGCGGATTCTCCTTGTCGCGGTAATGGACTCTTCCAACTGTGTACTGTGACTGCTAACCACGAACCGCTATTTCTTGCTACTTCCGGTGCTCCTTCCCTGACACGGTTTGTGGTGCTACTTCCATAACGCTCGCCTCAGCATTTTACTGGAGAAAAAAAGCTTCGCTTTAATAACGTTCTTTCTTCATTTCGACCGGTCTACCTTCGAAGAGATATAAACTTCAGGAAATGTATATCTTAAAATTTCCAACACGGTATACTTTAAATGTAACCACCGTTTGAGTATACTGTAAGAAATAGGTGAAAATCTTTCAAGCAACATAACTAATAATATAGCAAACTAGTAACTAGTATAGTATTTGTAATAAATGTTATTCTATAAGATATGTTATTCTATTATAGATTCTTGCAGTTCGATTTTTATCAGAATACTCAACATAAATAAACATTAAACTAGAAAATACCATGATAGCACCATACAAATGCTGGCAAACATACTAATAAAATCAGGGGTAATAGCAATCAATTCTGTTAATTACAATAACAGTGGCACAATAAGCACATATTTAGCAACAGTTTCGAGGTTACAACTGCATGTGTTCAGAATTTAATAAGATCAATTCACAAGTTACACTCACAATTCATTAATGAAATAAAATTTAGAAACATACCAATAGATCACAGCTTTCTTCTTTGGATTTAACATCACACATCATATTAACAATTTTTCTAGTTTCTACATCAGTTGGTTCAGGGGTAACAGATTTTACGGATTCTGTCATTTCCGGTGATATCGCCCTCGAACGGGATGGAGGGGGTTGCTTGGCTCCAAACGCCGTCAGTGGGTAGATGCCGTTTCTGTAAGAAAATATAAAGATTTAATATAAAACCCACCATTATTGTATAATCCTCTAATTAGAAAAATTTGCTTTGCCGTTAAGAATGCTTCTAGCAGCAATACTAAATGAACAACAACTTACTTAATACCATATATACCCCAGGAAATAGAGCCCACAAAGTACTTGAAAAATCGAAAAATTACTGGGCGCTATTTTTCAACTGGAATGTCTGGGAGAAGTCATTACAAAAGGTATACCATCTCGTTAGACTCGAAATTTTTCCTGCTTTATGGTTTTTTGTTAACATTTAAGCAATAAAAGCGACTTTTTTCATTAATTTCAATATTGTGAATAAACTAAGCATTCTAGATGAACACGTTCAACAGACTACTGTCTTCAAAATACTTGCTCTTTAGACATTTTCAAACTTAAAAAATGTTTATAACAAAAAAATATTGCATATTAAACACAAAAGTAAGCATTTTTTTTCAATTGTTTATAATTATTAAAATAAACAATAAAAACATTTAACACACTTTTCACAGTATGAGTTTTTATGTAGTTACTATATTTGTGAAATATGGGTCCGATCGGTCGAGTAGTTTTGAAACAATTCTATTTGTTTATCCCATTTGAAAGAAAAAAAGGTCGTTTTCAAATGACTATGCAGGTGCTTCGTCAATACTTAGAATGGTTTTTTTTGGTTGGATTCTCTTCATAAGATCTCAAATTTTCTCATTTTTAAAAAAGTATATTAATTTTTAATTGTTTACTTATACATAATTGATGCAGAATCCATTTTTGGTATCCTTTAGGAGGTCTAAGTATCTGAAGGGCTGATAAATGGGTCCTGCCTCGATCTACCATAACCAAAACCATTTTTGGCCTTACAAACAATTTAGTTATCTACGCCGTTTTTGCATTTACAAAAAAAAACAAAATACACCATCTGAAAGGTTATAAAAAACATCTCAATAAAAAAAGAAGAAGTTTGTATGACCAGTAGAACTGGGGATAGTTTTATTTTGGGCTCTACGTTTTAGGTAGATCGTCTAAATAATAAATTCTAAACCGAAATAATATTAACCGTAACGCGAAATATCGAGACGACTGCAGTAACTTTGCGGTATAAAGTAATATGTGTATACATACTATACACTTGTTATAATAACGTTTTTATAACAACTCGAAAACGACTGAATTGATTTGGCTAATTTTGATTTTTAAATATTTGTATAAAATAAAATACAATAAATTAAAATAAAAGAAAATAAAATCGAATCGAATCCCATGGAATGGAATGGAATCGAATCACATCGAATTGAATCGAGTCAAATAAAATAAAATCAGATAAAAAAAATAAAATAAAATAAAAATAAATAAAAATAAAATAAAAATAAAATAAAATAAAATAAAATAAAAAATAAAATAAAATAAACTAAAATTAAATGATGGTGGAAATTACTTTTAAGCACAGAACCAGTTTGAAAAAAAGTGCAATATCTCGGATTCTATATATCGTATAGCCTTCTTTTTATTTGGGGTAGCTGATTAAAATAATAAGTTCTAACATTTTTTCACCCCTATAAAACCACCACCAACCTGTAAAAATTTAGTGTTTAAAATTTTTTTATTAATCAATTAAATTTTCTTTATATTTTTTTGAAAGAATGCAATATTTAAAAACCAATGATAATCCAATTTTATTTATAAAAAAAAATTGTGTTTTCGCCCATTTTCTTCTTAGGATTTGTCTCATTATGAGTTCGCCGTTTTCATCTTCTACAGCACTCTATTCTACAAGTTACCTTCTCTGAGGTCTCTATCTATCTGTCATAGCATTTCTATGTATGCTTTCCAACTTGTAGCAGGTCTTCCTCTCTGTCTTCTTCCCGGCGAGTCCAATATTTTTTTCAGCTACCAATGCTCTGGCAAGGGTAGCTGAAATGTACGTTTGTGGTGGCTACGTACATGCCCGTACCACTGCAGGGCTCTGTTTTCCAACTTTTTTGTAATTGAACATTCTACTTCCATTCTGTTCCATATTTTCTCTGTTCTTATTCTGTCCGTTCTGATGATTTGAAGACCTCTTCTCATAAAGTCCATTTCAACTGTTCTTATTTTATTTCCTATTGATGTTGTCATTCGATTTGATTCGATTCAATTTGATGCGATTGGCTTCGATTCGATTCAATTTTTATTTTATTTTATTTTATTTTAATTTATTTTAAGTATACAAATATTTTAAAATCACAATTAGCCAAATCGATCCAGTCGTTTTTGAGGTGTTATAAAAAAGTTTACTAAACGTCATTTTATACATAATTTTATGTATATATGTATATTACTATATGTATAACGCAAGGCTACTGCAGGCGTCTCGATTTTTCACGTCACGGTTAATATTATTTCGGGACTGTGCGAAGACATCATTTCGAGCGATAAAAAATATTCACTTCTTATCGCTCGAAATTATATATTATTATATTCAAAATGATAAATCACTAAATTCTTATGGGTTGGTTGTGGTTTTATAGGGGTGAAAATGTGTTAGAACTTATTATTTAAACGAGCTGTCTCAAGTAATGAAAAAGAAGAACCCGAGATATTGCAGTTTTTTAAGCGCGCTACGTTTTAAAATTCCGTTTTCAGTTTTCATGAGCTTGAAAGATATTTCCACCACCATGCGGCCTCCGCGACCTTTCTTTTGGTTTACTAACTTTAACCAGTTTCCACAATGTTAGTTAGGCATATATTAAACTTACTCAATTAAGTTTTAAATGAAAACCTGAAATTTCCTTGACAAACTGCCCAAATTTCAGCTCTTAATGTTTATAAACAATTGCGATGTGAATTAAAAAAAAGATCTCCGTTTCTATGGGTCGTACAAACTTCTTTTTTTAAAGATGTGTTTTATAATCTTTCAGATGATGTAATTTTGTTTTTTTTTGTAAAGGAAAAAAACGGCGCAGATAATTAAATTGTTTATAAGGCGAAAAATGGTAATTCATTCTGCATCAATTTTTTTTTAATAAACAATTAAAAATTGATATACTTAAAAACATGAAAATCTGAGATCTTATGATTAGAATTATGCCACAAAAGCATTCTAAGTATTGAAAAAGCACCTGTATAGTCATTTGAAAATGACCGCTTTTCACTCAAATGGGATAAACAAATAAAATTATTTAAAAACTACTTGACCGAACGGACCCATCTTTCGTAAATATAGTAAATGTATAAAAACTCACATTGTGAAATATATTTTAAATCTTTTTATTGTTTATTTTAATAACTATAAACAAGTGACAAAAATGCTTACTCTCGTGTTTAATTTGCAATATTTTTTTTTTATTATGAACATCTTTTAATTTAGAAAATCTCATTTTAAAGAGCAAATATTTTCAAGAAAGTCGACCTTGGAACGTTTTATCTAGAGTGCGTAGTTTTTTCACAATATTGAGATGAATGAAAAAAGTCGCTTTTTGTTGCTTAAATGTTAATAAACAACCATGACGTAGAAAAAATTTCGAGACTCACGAGATGGTACGTCTCTTCTATTGACTTCTAGATATTCCAGTTAAAAAATAGCGCTCAGTAATTTTTAAACGCTTCGTATATCCTATAACAACAATAGTTCCACGAATTCAAATAAAACTGAGTGACATTGAATGTATTGTTGGAGGAACTAATGATGGTGTAAATATTGAGCAGGACTGTGACCTAAGTGATGCCAAAAGTTATCATATTGATCATAATGTAATAAATAAAGCTTCGCTTATAGTATCGTATGGTACATTTATTTAAAACACTACTGTACACTCTTACAATATTACTTATCCTAAATGTAATTAGTATTTAGTTGACGTTGCGCCAATACGTGGTATATCGACTTGCCATCTTGACGTTAATTTAGTTCTGATGCCGAGATAATAATTGTTTTCTCTTTTATAATAGTCCTTGCTATATCGGCATCGTTCATAAGTGGGTCAAGTTTGTTTTATCAGCCTACGACAGCAACAACGTCGCGATCCACGATTTTGCTGACTATATATATATATATATATATATATATATATATATATATATATATATATATATATATATATATATATATATATATATTGTTAAGATATGTAAAATTAAAAATAATATTGGTTTGCTTTTAATATATTTCCAAGTACAAAATATAATAATTCAAATAATTCAACTAATACACTATAAAAGATATTTCGAAGAAATGAAAGTCCATTATCCTGGATTACCTGTAGTAAACAAAATTTAAAGATATGCATAAATATTTTCTTTGTAAAATATATTCGAGTGACGTGAGTGAGCTTAGTGAAATCGTGAACAATGCGAGCGGGTTTTCCAAATAGATTTGTACGTCGATATACAGTGAATAAGACAATATAATAGAAATATTTAGAAAATATAATTCTCCGTTAGTTCTTAAGAATTTGTAGAAACCGATTAGCATGTTAATAGTTTTTAGGAAATTTATAATTGTAGGTAAAATTGTTGTTTGTTATCTAAATGGTAGATGGGGATAAGTGTGACGAACTCTGATTGGAGGAGATTGAAAAAAAGTGGGATAGGTATGTAGGAATGAGAGTTTAGCTAGATTTTTGAGGGAGAAAAGATAATCAGTTGTTTTCCCAAGTGTTCAAAGGAACAGTCGTTGTTCTCTGGTGGTTCTCCAGAGGTAGTCAGCAGTAGAAGTGAATGTTTGTGAGTTTTCTTGGAGTTAGTGTATCTGACGGAAGCTGATCCAGTAAAATATTGTAAGTTATATTTTTCTACTTATATTCCAAGAGTCACTGATCAGGCCGGAACGAGAGATTCAGTTTATCGAGAGGAAAAGAGGCTAGCATCATTTAAACGATACGTGCATTTGAAGGAGATCATTAAAGACGATAGGCTCGCAATAATTTGTTGTAAGATTGATGATTACCTAGGAGACTGCTAAGAATAGATAGTGTAGGCTACAAGGAACAAGGATTTGGACAACTCATCATCAGAGAGATAGTTTTACCATTCGTCAGTTTTTCTTTATTGACAACACATTTTTTAACAATTGCTTTAGAAAAGATATGAATATTTTGATCAGGAGATTTAGAACAACAATTTTGATTTGAAATTTTAATTTATATTGTATATACCATTAATTTTTGAAGGTTCACGTACGTAGAACAAAATTTTGATAATCATTATATGAGATATTTTTATTGAAGATATTTGAGTGTGAATTTTATTTCAATATACACTCGCGATCATAAAATCCGGGTCATCTTGAAAATTTCTTAAATATTTTTGCCTCTGGTGCAGTAATTACCTTTTTTTTTGGCTAATGTATTTTTTATTTGTCATCAATGTTTGTTTTGAAAGAAAAAAAAATGGTTTTTTATTGTTTTTATTGAAAAAAAAAAACAGAAAACAAATCAAATTGTTAATAAAACAGACATACGAAAAAAATGGAAAATACGGAACGTGGCAAAAAATCAGTGAAATTTCAATGACCAATATCGTGTATTGCCTCCCCTTCATCTAATAACCTCTTGCAGACGACGGGGCATACTCTCAATTTTTCTCCGGATTACATGTTGTGGTATGTTATTCCACTCTCTCACTAACAGATCCTTAAGCTCCTGTGCGTTGTTAGGAGGAGGTGTATGGGTTTGAATACGTTTTTTCAAATCGTCCCAGAGATGTTCGATGGGATTCGGGTCCGGAGACCTAGCTGGCCAGGGTACCCTCGTAATTCCAACTTCGTCCAAGTATTACATACTGATCCTGGCAACGTGCGGTCGCACGTTGTCCTGCATAAAAACGGCGTTTTCTCCAAGCCCTGCCATGTTGGGCATAACATGTTCTTCCGGAATCTCCGTAATGTACCTTCGTGCAGTTAGGGACCCATTTTCGATGAAGGGTAATTCTGTGTAGCAGTCGGAAGATATACCTCCCCAAGCCATGACCGAGCCTCCACCAAATGGCATTCTTGGAGCAATGCAAGCTTGTGAAAATCGTTCACCGGTTCTCCTCCAAACTCTTACACGTCCATCGAATCCAGTTAGGCAGAAACGGGATTCATCTGAGAATAACACTTTGCTACAATCGTTAATTCCCCAATGCGCGTATTGTCGAGCAAAAGCTAGTCGTGCAACTCGAGGCACCCGGCGCAGTGGCGGTCCTCTAGACATTACCCGAGAAGATAGTCAAGAAGAACGAAGTCTTCTTCTGACTGTTGCAACACTAAAATTGCGATTTCGTACTTCCTCTAGATGATTTTGATGCATAACCGCAGTTGAGGTCCGGTTTCGTAAAGCCTGAAACACAAGGAAACGGTCATCTAGTGCCTTGGTCGTTCTTCTTCATCCAGAGCTAGGTCGCCTGGTTAGCAAACTTGCCTCCTGAAAGCGTTGAAGCACTCGTTGAACCGTAGAAAGGCTTACGCCAACAGTTCTTGCGACTTGCCGTTGTGTGACCGTTTTCCACAAATGCAACAATTTATGCCGTTTCAACAACAGTCAAAGGCATTTTTGTCAAAAAATAAACACTAATAATAGCACTAATAAACACTAATGGTGGCAATAATAAACGTTTGTCCGTTGCATTTGAACAGAAAGTCGAAGTACAAACGAGACATTTAAAACAAGCGGAGTTACATGTAGCGTTCATTTTGGGAAGTGTGCACTTTACCGCGAAATCGGCACTATTGGAATTCTTTGTTACAAAGGAAACCGCAACAATTCTCAGAAACATGCATTAGTTTGTATTTGTGTTATTATTATTTACGATAAAGCTCGTTAAAAATGAAATATCGGTGATTTTCAAGGTGACCCGGATGTTATGATCGCGAGTGTATAATGTATCATATATTTTTTATTATTCCGGTATTCTTTGGACCTTACCTATCATATGTAAAGCATAGATGTTGAAGCACGAGTATAACCCTGAGATAAGAAAATTAAATAGTGTGATAGAATCATAATTGCATCATTTAAATAAGTTTAATTAATTACTTAATTAGCTAATTAATTGCTTGGCGCAAACTTTTAATATCACCTTAATATATAGATATATATATATATATATATATATATATATATATATATATATATATATATATATATATATATATATATATTATATAAACAAATGCGAAATGTGTTACACGTTTCTTTTAACTTATTCTTCATATGAATATGAATATGAATTGTAATATTTTAGGGATAATACCACAATAATACAGACTCCGAAACTGAATTATCGGAAACAGATGATTCAGAAGCTAATTCCAATAGATCATCTGACAACTATTTCAACGCGAAAAATAGATACAAATGGGCTAAAATTGAGCCATCAGCATCGTATGTACGTTCATATAACTTAGTTACACATTTATCTGGCCTAAAGGGCCAAGCTGCTGAAAATAAACCTAATACACCGCGTGAAGCATGGCCTATACTTTTTACTGATACTATTTTACGAATTATTAAACATGTAGATAAAATTGACCTTGAAGTATTCTTGGGACTGTTATTGTTATCAGGTGTGTTCAAATAAGGCATGAAGATGCTGCTTCTCTGTTCGCAACCGACATTTTCACGGCTACAATGAGTCTCAAACGATTTCTTTTTTTATTGATAGCTATTCGTTTCGACCACTAGATTAACAGAGAACAACATATAAGTGATGTCGATAAACTAGCAGCAATATCAGAAATATTTGATATATTTTTAGAGAATTGTGTTCAAAATTATAATTGCAGTGAATACGCCACCGTTGATGAAATGTTAGTAGGATTTCGAGATATATGTTCCTTTAGACAATATATAAAAAGTAAACCGCGAAAATACAGTATTAAAATTATTTCGATTCAAAGACCCATTATTTACTAAACGCTTTTATTTATGTGGGTAAGGAACTCAACAATCTAAATGTGGAAAAGCTTCCTGTACTAGTTCAAAGTGTTTGAAGGTTAGCTTGTCCGATTATGAAAACAAATAGAAATATTACGGGCGACAATATTGGTTCTCCTCCATTCAAATTGTTGATCTACTATTGCGGAACGGTTTAACGTATGTTGGTACACTTCCCAAAAATAAGACTGAAATTCCACCTCAGTTTTTGCTAAATAAAAACCGGTTAGTAATGTCTTTTGAGTTTGGTCTTGACCAGAAATGTGTAAATTATTCTTATCAGCGGAGAACAAGAAGATGGCCTCTGGCTGCATTTTATGCAATTTTAGATGTAACAAGAAATAATGCGTATGTTCTTTATAAAAAAGCAAATAGTCAGTGTCCTTTTTCTCGAAAATATTTCACGATATTACTTGGTAAAAACTTTTGAATGAACATCTGAAAAGAAGAAACGATATGAAACAGCTCTCTAATGATTTGAAAACCATTATTACAAAAATCCTTGGAACAGATCAAAACAAGAGTCAAAGAACTAAGGAACTTCCAAATCGACAATCTGCTAAGCAAAGTTTTGTCCGAGACATATAGACAGAAAAGTGAAATCATCATGTGATGACTGTAAGAGAGCAATTTGTAAGGAACATAGTGTCATCCGAAACTTTTCTCAAGATTGTTTTAGAAATTAAGGTATATATGTATACTACTCTCTCTTAATTTTTCCGATGTCCTTTTCACTTGTCAAAATTTTTTGTAAGTTTGCTTTGTTAAAATATTTTTGTAGAAGTTAACAGTAAGTTATTTAAGTTAGTAGTAAATTTCTTCCCAAAATAATGTAAGAATTGTTTTTAAAATTTAAAAGGGAAATTCTTAGTGGTTTGCTGTATTCCAATTTTTTTATGCAGAGATAAATAATAATTTTGGGGTATTCGCGCACCCCACGATACCCGTTGGGTGTTTATAAAATAACGACACCAGCTGAGGATTAATAAAGAGAGTCAATCAAATGTTGTTTATAAAGTAAATTGTATAAGCTGTGATTTAACATATATTGGGACAAACGTATCAGTTTCTACATAATTATTGCACAAAAAATAGTATAAGAAACACTAGAGCCTTAGCCAAGCATTCTTTAAAAAATAACCATTAAATTTTAAAAAGAGAGCCAAATTGTAATAAAATATGTTTATTGAACACGATTCACCGAAACAATAAACCTGTCTTAAAAAAATTATATAAAAGAGATTTCCAATACATATTATAATTTGAGAAATTACGTTGTTGGCATTATAAAGATCCAGAAGGGCACAGAATTTATATGTATTTTTATTTAAAGAATCGCCTGCATTCTGTAAAATTTTAATTTAAACTGTCAATAATATAAAATATAGTTTAAATTATAAGTAATGAAAATAAAATGGCCATTAAAAATAACAATTCTCCGAAATGTTTGTAGTAGAAAATATCTCCACAGAGAAAAATATTTTCTTTCTTTATACTCCCTTTGCAGTGATAAGCTCCTCGAACCAAGGCAAATGAATATAAGCGTAATAACTATATATGTCCTCAAATACTGGACTTAAGTTAATGTTTCTGCAAATTTCTTTTTATGGTGCTATCTCCTGCCGGAGGTTAGAAATCATTACAGCTATTATTATGTTTGGTGCTGCCAAATCATTCACGGTGGTTCATCAATCATAAGATTCTTCCTCTACCTCTCGATATGTTTCCCTCTATTTTACCCTGCATGATCATTTAAGTGGGTGTCTTTCTCCTCTAATTACATGGTCAGAATATTAAATATTAGTTAACGTGATTTATGTATGAGGTTCAATACTTGCTCATTTTTTTGACCAAAAAATCCAAAAAAATCTTTAGCGAGTATACGTTCATATTTCAAAAGCTTTCAATTTTTTGATGTTAGATCTTTCATATAATAATGTAGACGTAGTATTGGGCTAATAGCATTCTCAGTGCTAAATTAAGATTCTTGTTAAGGACACTTAAGCTAGCAAGGACAAATAAGCGGAATCCAATTTAACAGACGTAATATTTTTTCACCCATTTTTCACTAATTTATTACCACTCTAATAAATTTTCACCACCAAACCAGACTTAAGGAGAGCGATTCTGCTGGCTTAAGGTTAAAACTAGCAGAATTCGAAAAATAAAACTTTTTGCTTATGGCATATTTTTTTCACCCATTTTTCACTAATTTATTACCACCCTAATAATTTTTTACCACCAAACCACCCTTAATGGGAGCGATTCTGTTGGCTTAAGGTTCAAGCAAGCAGAATTCGGAAAAAAACTTTTTGTCGATGGCATACTTTTCACCCACTTTTCACTAATTTATTACCACCCTAATAATTTTTCACCACTAAACCACCCTAAGGGGGGGGGCGATTCTGCTGCAAGCAATTTCAAAAAAAAATATTTATGATATACCACAGTGTTTTGCTAGGTTTTTAGGAATTTATAACCACATTAATAGTAATTATTCACCCCTCAACTACTCCTTATAAAAAGTCAATAATTCTGTTGGGTTAATCTTTAAGGTAATAAAAAATCTATTCTTACAATTTTACTGTACTCGTAACTGAACATTTTTTTTAATTCTGCTAGTTTAAACCGTAAGCTAGCATAATAGCAAAAAGAAACACATACCATTTGATACCAAATTGTGTTTATTTGGTTCTTAAGTTCGTAAATCAGTTTCGCCTCAGCCGTTAATTTACTTGCGATTTTGGCCATTCTTTATTTTTTATCTAAGTTGTTGGACCGCTTAAATATGAGGCTACTGGAAATGTGGGTTTAATTTATTTATCTATATGTGTGACCCCAATTGGGTGGGTCTAAAATGTTTCAAAAAGGGTGGCATCGAAAAAGAGCGTACAGCAAATATTGTAATCCACCTCTGCTAGGAACAGCGGATTGTTCTTACTTTCATCTATTTTACGAATTATTTTTTATACAAAAAAGTTAGGCTTCATTGTAAATTTTAAATCTATAGGAGTATCCGTACAAATCACAAAGGTCAAATAATTTTATTCCCCATTTATGAGGTTTATCAGGCATACATTAGAGTAAATTGTGTAAATTAAAAAAAATACAATACAGTTAACACCTCACTATCAGAATTATCATCAGTGTCAAATAAATAATCATTTTCTACTTAATCATATATTTACCATACTTCTTCCTCAAACATTTTATGAAGATCATATGCTTTACGACTACTATCGAGTTACGCCACTGGATTCCACAGAATCTGCACATTGTAGGACAATAGAAACTATGCAATACAATATTATAAATAGAGGGACAATTCAATTAATATAACTTGTGTCTGGTAAACTTTTGCTTGGTAACTTTTGTTTGTTAACTTTTGTAAATTTGCATTTTCAAAAAGTAAATAAAATAATTTTTAAAAACTCCTTTTCAAAACACAAAGTTATAATTATCGAGTAATTTCATTGTCTTATTTCTTTTATATGTTACCGATTCATACTTAACGTAAAATAAATCACGTCATATTTATCTCAGAAAATAAAACGAAAAAATAATTTCACTGCATAAATAAGTTACAAAAAAGTATGGAAATAAACAGTATGACCGCCTGAAACGGTCATCAATTATTATAATGCTAAAAATTATCGTAGCTTACTTATTTTTCTAAAACTAGTAACATTATCAAAAATTGATAAAGTCCATTCGCTCAGGTCGGGAATATTTTGACAGATTCATAGTCGGAAACCTACAATATAAAAATTCCTACCTCAAACTGTTAACAGCTCAAATAAATTGCAGAACTCTTTCATTGAAAAAATAAGAGAGAGTGTATACTAGACCCATACAATTTTCCGTATATGTATACGTATTTAAAAAATATATTTGTTGTTATAATTTAACATATTGTAGTAAATGTTTCTATTATTCGCGCTGATTTTTTTTTTAATTTAGTACAGTTCTATTGAAATGTATATTAACTTTAAACTTGTTTACATATGGAAGTTTTCAACAATGCCGAATTTTAATGAGCAAAAATTACTATTGGACACGAATGTGCCTACCTAGCATAATGGCGTCAATTCTTTGAAAATTAATACTATTTGCTTTGCTAAATCTTCTTTACGTAGAGAATTATACTTATTTTGTAAAATAAAGAAACCAAAGATTATGTTGGTTCTATCATAAGAAAATGTCAACAACAAGAAAGTATGTGGCATTGTCTAACCTTTTCTGATTGACTGCTTAATTTTGTGGATTTTATTTCCAAAAAATATTTTGTATTTTTTTGAAAAACCTCTATCATTTCTCTTCTTGGACTTGCGATTATGTCAACATTATCTATTCTGAAAACGATAATATTTACACACTTTTATTAATTATTGTTCCTTGAGTATTGACGATTGCATTATTTTCTCGAGTATGACGTTTAACAATATGCATGATAGAGCGTCTCCCAGACGTAGTCTCTTTTCCACATTGTTCTATTGTTTTCGTTAATTAGATTTGTATACAGTGTTGGTATGTTAAATTCTTTCATTGCTTGTATTAAGAATTCTCGGTTTATACTATCATATGCGCTTTCAAATTCTATGAAGAGATGATGTGGGCCGATGTTATACTCACTTGTTTTTTCAAGGATCTGTCCTATTCTCTGTTCACAAATTGTTGAGAGCACGAAATATACCTCAAACTCATAAAATGGTCGTAAATCATAGACGTTCCTAAGGTGTTTATTCATTAAATAATAATATAATGTTTTAATACTGTTATATATAATATTGATAATATTTTAATACTAATATATTTAGCAAAAAAACAATTAAAACTTTCACGACTAATGTTGGTTATTATATTATATTAATAAAAATAAGAATTTAACCTTTAACAATTTTGTAAATAAGAATACCTTATCTCTTTGGATATTTCAATACTAATCTTAGTGTTTAATCACTTTACTAGAAAACCTGGAATTCATATCCGAATGTACTATTCGTTGCAAGATAATTAAGATGGAATTCCCCAGATTTTTAATAATATAATTATATTCGAAAATTAACTTGAAAGGGTGAAGTTATTACGAACGAAAACAATTTTTTTGTTTAGTACGTTTTTGATCGCATGTAATTTACGGCTCGTCGGTGTTTCCGCGTCTACGGCAGTAATTAGCGTCTCGAATATTTCTTTTGCGAATTATATGCAGTGCGTGAGTGATTTTTTATTCCATATACCTACGAACATATACGTACCTTTCGCTCGTGCTCGTTTTGTTGGATTGTTTGTGATGGCTTCATCATCAAGTTTTACACCGGTACTGTTGCGTACAGTCAGTAAGTCTGTCTATTCACCAAGAGAGAAGACTATTGTCCTGAATGTTCACGATGCTTTGGTTTCTCAGAATCCCACAAACACTGTTCGCAATATAGTCGAAAGTTGTGCCAACATGACTGGCGTAGGAGAGTCATAGGTTCCTATCAGAAAGAAAAAAACACGGTATAGCTAACCCAAACACAAACGAAAACTTAAAGAGAGGGAAAAAGCCTATTGAAATTGATGAATTTGCCAAAAATGGTATTCGAAGGAAAATTCATGGATTTTTTTTTCAAAAAAGAAATAGAAAACCTAAACAAAATTTTACAAGAAGTTAGAGACGACCCGGATTTGCCTCATATCGGACGAACTAAATTGTGGCAAGTTTTAAAAGAATTAAATTTCCGGTGGGAGAAATCAGACCGAAAATCACTTTTGATTGACCGGGAGGAGAAGATGATGTTGGAAAAGAAATGATCTAAGATTCATACGAAAATTCCGGGCTGAAGAAAGGCCCATCTTCTACCAGGATGAAACGTGGGTAAACTCAGGTCATACTCTAAAAAAAATTTGGTCAGATAAAAATATATTAAGCTCCAGGCAAGCCTTTATGGAAGGTTGGTCTACTGGTATCTCCCCACCTTCTGGTAAAGGCAGTAGATTAATAATTTCTCACATTGGCAGTGAAAAAGGATTTGTTAAGCATGGTTTGTTGGAATTTCATTCCAAAAGCACAAAAGACTATCACGAGGAGATGACAGCTGATGTTTTCGAAGAGTATTTTGAGCAAATGATTGAACACATACCACCAAATTCAATTATAGTATTAGATAATGCACCTTATCATTCACGACTAGTAGAAAGACTTCTAACGAATGCGTGGAAGAAACAGGATATTCTTGACTGGCTGCGGAATAAGTATCTGCCTTACGAAGATGGAATGGTAAAAGCAGAACTTTTAAAAATTGCCCGGCAACACAAATCTAAGTTCAAGAAATACGTAGTTGATAAAATGGCGGAAGGGCGAAACATCACAGTCTTTAGACTTCCACCCTACCACTGCGAAATAAATCCAATTGAACTCATTTGGGCACAAATGAAAAGTTATGTGGCTAGAAAAAATACGTCATATAAAATACAAGCTGTACGTGAATTGTTATACGAGACTTTATCTTCTTCTTCACGTGCCATCTCCGCGACGGAGGTTGGCAATCATCATGGCTATTCTGATCTTAGATGCTGCTGCTCTGAATAGTTCAATAGATGTGCATTCGTACCATTCCCTCAAGTTACGCAACCATGAGATTCTTCTTCTTCCTACACTTCTCTTGCCCTGGATTTTCCCTTGTATAATCAATTGAAGTAGGTTGTATCTCTCATTACGCATAACATGCCCCAGGTATTGCAGCTTTCGTGTCTTGATGGTTTCCAATACTTCCATTCTTTTGTTGATTCTTCTCATGACTTCGTTGTTTGTTACATGCTCGGTCCATGATATCTTCAGGATTCTTCGATACACCCACATTATACACGAGTCTTTATAACATATTACAAAACAAAACTGGAAAGATGCAGTAAGACATGTAATAGAAGAACAAAAAATGTGGGATCTTGATAACATAATTGATGCGACCGTAGAGATTATTAACCTAATTATTAACCCTCAAGACGACTCGGATTCCGAAGTTGATCCTATTTATTTTGAATTTGAATAGTTTTCTAATCGTAATTATATAAGGTAAGTAATAGTAGTTGTAATCGTAAGGTATTAAAGGAGAAAGGCGCAAAATGTCGCCTGTCAAAATCTTCAATGTGTTTTAAATGTATCCATTTTTTTTTTCAAATCCTGAGAAAACTAAAAAGCATTTTTGAAAAATTTAAAGGCAGAATGAAATATTTTTTAGAATAAATAAAAAGTTTCTTTTGCATGCAATATTTTCAATTAAAAATTATACTATATTTTCTCTTTTATTTTCACCCCTGTTACATAACATATTAAAATAAACATTGTAGAAGTTTTCAGGGACTTTCTGCCCTGAGTAATAATGTAATCTTTCATTCTGCGTTTAAATTTTTCAAAAATATTTATTAGTTTTCTCCGGATTCGAAAATAATGGATACATTTAAAACACATTGAAAATTTTGCCAGGCGACATTTGGCGCCTTTTTCCTTAATTAAATAAATGTATCTTTTACAAATTGCAAGAAACTTTTTATTTTTGAATAAAATAAATAAGTTTTATTAAAAAATACAATTTACATAAGTACAATTTAAAAAATATATTTATTTAATTCAAATAAATGTTTCAATCATATACTCTACGACACTGGTCGTTCATTTCTAACCATTCAAAATACCCCCGTAATAGGATTATAAGGTATTGTATTCCTTCAGATATAAGGTGGGTTAGTCGAAAACGTCTTAAACCGTCAGTTTTAGGTTGGTTTTTACTATTATATCGTATTACCTATCCTCTCTGTATTTCAGTTTTCTAATTAGGGTTAAACTTGTAGTGAGCTATCAACAAATTGTGAACCGTGTATAGAATATACTGGTCTATTGTTGACTTCTGTCTGCAGAAATCATATTGGCATTTGTAAACCATTCTTTTAGAGTATAGTATAAACCTTTCAAACATGACGTTGGACATTGCTTTGTATGCTGTGTTCAACAGTGTGATTCCACGATAGTTTCAACATTCTAACTGGTCTCCTTTTTTATGTAATGGTATAATAATACCTCTATTCCAGTTCGCTGGTAACGGTTTATTCAACCACATCTTTATTATCACTTCATGTATTGTTTTTAGTAATGCGTCTTATCCTTCCTTCAGTAGCTCCGATGCTATTTGATTCAATCCTAGTGATTTATTGTTCATTAATTTGTCTACTGCTGTTCTAATATTGGCTATTGTTGTTGGACTCTTTTCTCTGATGTCTTCCTTAAAGTGTTCTTTGCATCTTCTTAGTATGTTTTGCTGTTCACTCAATATATTACCCTCCTTATCTCTACACATCGTTGTTCTCGGATTGAAATATTTTCTACTTTTGTTCAGTTTCTGGTAAGACGTCTCTGTTGACTTACTTAGTTCTTGTAGTTTTTGTGTTAGTAAAATAGTTGGAGTACTTCTATTATAGAATATATACTTCTATTCTTTTCTGTTGTATTCTTATAGAATATATAATTATATTCTTTTCTTAAAACAGTCGTTTTAATTGAATTCGGTACGAAATTCTAATAGTTAAGGTTTTTAAGGAATAATTTATTTCGGGCATGTCTATATCTAAGGTTCATGACATTTGTAAACAACCCTATTAACAGAATATATCTTGTACATGACAAGACATTTGTAAGTGGGTTACGAATAAGGTTTCAGCTAATTTAAAAAAAAATTTCAGTTACACAGCAAACATCTATGCCATTTTAACAAGATACAAAAAAACCATCTGGCAGAAATATAATATTTAAAATGAACATCAATAAAAGATAATACTAATGTGTTCTTAAAATTTGTTATTAATTAAAAGGTTTTATTGGAGGATTTACTGGATTTTTTATCCTATAAAATTTTATTTAGATTTTCCACTTAACAGTTATTACCAATGAGCCTTACGGTACTTAATTATATTAGAAATAACTGAACCTTAATACTTAAAAAACTGTATTAAACCTCATTAGACTAATTATTATAAAACGCACATTAACCTACAAATAAAACTCATCTTCCACCGGAAAAGCTAAATAATATAAAATTAAACTTCATGGTAAACAACTCGGAAAGGCCCGAACAAACAATATATTTACTACGAAACGATAAAGAATGTCATAATTGTGTTGCTTAACCTTCGTTAACAGAAAAACAAAGATAAGAATATATTAATTAACATTAACGACTGTTAGTGTTATGTCGACTCACATCGCTACCATGTTGGCTGTGAATACTTTTAAACAAACATGTGTAAATCAAGTCAAATATTTACATATCTATCGAAATTTGTTAGAAAAAGTGTCTTTTAAATTATCCGATATTGGTGAAGGAATCAAAGACGTTACAGTAAAAGAATGGTACGTAAAAGAAGGTGACAAAGTTTCGCAGTTTGATAATATCTGTGAGGTACAAAGTGATAAAGCCTCCGTAACTATAACAAGCAGATATGACGGCGTGATTTCCAAACTGTATTACAAAGTAGATGATACCGCTCTGGTTGGAAAACCTTTGATCGATGTTGAAGTAGAGGGTAGTAAAGATAGTGAAGAAAATTCTGAAGAAGAATCTTTACCAGAAAAAGAAGTGTCCTTAGGATATGGCAATACCGCAAACATACTTTGCATACCCTCAGTAAGACGATTAGCTAAAGAACATAATATAGACCTAAACAAAGTTCAAGGAACTGGGAAAAATGGAAGAATCCTTAAGGAAGATATCCTCAAATTCTTAGGAGGATCCATATCCAATAGAGAATTAATTACCCAAAGGGAACAAGTTAAACGTGTATCAACCGAAGATGATATAGAACTTATCAAAGGATTTCAAAAATCAATGATCAAAACGATGAGTGAAGCTCTAAAAATTCCCCATTTTGTGTATGGCGATGAAATTAAGATAACCGAGGTATCCAAATTGAGAAATATTTTAAAACATAAACATGATAGGAAGATATCTCCTCTACCATTTTTTGTTAAAGCAATATCTAATTCTTTAAAGAAGTATCCAATAGTAAATTCCTCTGTAGACGATAATGTGGAGAATATTATATACCATAAAGCACACAATATAGGTAAGATTTTTTAATGATTTTTCTATAATTTCTATAATTTTTTATTATTAATAGTATTACTATTATTTTTAGTATTACTATTTTTTATGTAAATTCAATGTTTCTATTATTGATATAGGTTAAAGTGTGCAAGTAATGTTAAATTACGTATCGAAATTGATGTTTTTCGAGTACTTTTTCCTCTTTTTAATAATCACCTCTAGAAACCGGCATGAAACTTCTAGAAGATCTGCATCTCAAATTTGTAACTTAACAATTAGTCTAAAAATCTTTACTTTCTCTATCTGATTTATCAACTGACCCGTTCATCTTCGTGCCTTGGGTACGACTCTGTCTGTCTATCTGAACGTATCTAGAGGCGAAATCACAACTACCGAAGGAGATATTCATGCACAGTAACTTAAATAGGTACTAAACGTAATCAGAGCTGAAACGCGATACTATTATGTTTCTGTTTTATTTAATCTTGCATCTACTAGCCTTTCACTGCAATTAAACATGTCAAAGACATCTAGAATTTAAACTTAAAACTGACCCTGAAATTTATGACTTTTATATTATGAATGCATGCCTTCAAATTAACATCCGGTTAATATAATTTTATATATATTTTATATTTTACCTTCTAATGACCCAAACACCATGTGTTGTTAAATTATATAAATGTATGGGTTATATTTTACGTCACTATTTGATGCTTAATAAAATCATTTAAAATATCAAATATGTGGTAAACCACAATATGACAATTTCAGGTATAGCTATGGATACGTCTGTGGGTTTGGCTGTGCCAGTCATAAAGAATGTTCAAGCACTTTCGGTGATACACATTTCCGACGAAATTCAAAGACTGATTAAGAATGGCAGGGATGGAAAATTCTCACTAGCTGACATCTCTGACGGTACCTTTACATTGTCTAATATAGGATCTATAGGTGGCACTCATACTAAACCTGTTATTCTTCCCCCTCAAGTAGCAATCATGGCTATAGGAAAATCTCAAAATGTGCCCAGGTTTGATGAAAACAAAAATCTTGTATCCGAGGAAATTATAACGGTTAGCGCATCGGCTGACCACCGAATTATAGATGGTGCTACAATGGCAAGATTTGTAGTTGATGTTAAGAAACAATTAGAGAATCCATATTTGTTATTTCTGAATATATAATTGTAAAATTTGTTTTAATTATAAAATATTTAAGAATATTTAGGTATTTTAATTATGATATATATATATATATATATATATATATATATATATATATATATAAGAAAAAAGAATTAAATACAACACAGAATTTCATAAAATCAAAAAAATACAAATTAATAAGTTCAATAAATTAAAAATAGAAGTCTACAAAGAGGATTACCTACAAAAAACTGGAGAACTCTTAAATGATACTAAGTATTACACTACACTTAGAAGGAGTCCTGTTTGTACTTTGCAACAAAAAGCAAATTGTCTAATATCTAAACTAAACAGAAAGAAATTTATTGATAATAAAAAAGCAAAAGAGCTCAAAATTTATAATTCTATTGCTCCACGGTTTTATGCTCAACCTAAAATACATAAACCAACTTTATCTATGAGACCAACTTTTCATCTTTATGCCCTCCTAATGGACCAATAGCACA
The DNA here is from genome assembly GCF_040954645.1 of Diabrotica undecimpunctata. NCBI lineage: Eukaryota > Metazoa > Arthropoda > Insecta > Coleoptera > Chrysomelidae > Diabrotica > Diabrotica undecimpunctata. The sequence continues at coordinate 92,166,673 of NC_092804.1, forward strand.
GCTCCTCACTGACATCTTAACTAATGCTTATAATTTAAACAACAATTTTTACATTAAATATTCATTTGATTTTAGTTCTTTCATTAATAATTTCCAATTACCACAAAATTATGTTTTAGTTAGTTTTGATGTAACATCTCTTTTTACCAATTTGCCTTTAGATTTAATCATAAGTAGTGTTGAAAAACATTGGAATGAGATTTCGCAACACACTAATATTGACTTATTACATTTCAAAACACTTGTCAACTTTGTTTTTGATTCTAATATTTTTATATTTAATGGTGTCTTTTATAAACAAATTTTTGGTAGTCCTATGGGATCTAGTCTTTCACCCATTCTAAGTAGCTATATCATGGATGATGTTATCAGTGATTGTATCAGCAATTGAACTTTTTTCATTCCTTTTATTAAAAGATATGTAGATGATTTAATTTTGGCACTTCCTAAACACAAAATTCATGAAACAGTCAACATTTTCAACAGTCATAATCAACATATACAATTTACAGTTGAGGAGGAGGTAGATAATTCTCTACCATTTCTTGACATGAGAATTGTAAGAAATACAGACAATATGTTGAAAACCAGATGGTTCAGAAAACCCATATGTAGTAATAGATTTATAAGCTATTACTCTCATCATCCAAATAAGATGAAAATGAACCTTATACAGAATTAAAAGAACGTGTTTTAAAACTTTCTCATCCAGATTATCTACAAGAAGATCTTCAATTGTTAAAAAATATTCTAATTGAAAACTCTTATCCTCCAGATATGCTACATAGGATGCTTTTTTCTAATATTGTTAATATAAATAACTTAACACCATTTTTTGCTAAATCTCAAAACATTGTATCTAACAATCAGAACATCTATTATTATTCACTATCTTTTATACCATCATTAACACCTAAATTAATACAAACACTAAAGGTTATTGACAATATAAAAATAGCAACAAAGAACATCAAAACTATTTCATCTTTATATTCCAAAACTAAATATCCTATAGACAAATTTGAAAAAACGAATTTAGTATACAGCATTAGTTGTACTCAGTGTAAGGCTGAATATGTTGGTGAAACCGGAAGAAATCTTTCAAATCGCATTATTTCTCACAAAAGTGATTGCAGAATTAAAAAACCATCTTGTGCTTTGGCAGAGCATGTAATCGATAAAGACCATATTATGGATTTTGATAACATTAAAATTTTATGTAGTGAAAGTAATAAATTCAAAAGGACTTTTTTGGAAATGGTTTGTATTAGCAAAAGTGATAATAATTAAAAAAAAGATCAGAAATTCAAAATGTAAGCAAAATTTATAATTATATTCTTTCTTTATAATTCATGTATAAAACTTGTAAAATGTCACATTTTGATTTAATTTTCCATATATCTCTTACATTTTTTCAGACATCTATCAATGGTGAATAAACCTTCTTTTTTGTTACTAAACAAAAAAAAAATTTTAAACAAAATTTTAAGTTTGCATTTATGACATTGAGGCTTATTTGTAATTGGTTGCTAACTTATTTATAAATTCAATTGTTTTTGTATTAAAAAAAATGTTTTCAAAATTATACTAAAAATTTCAGTTTTTTTTTTTTTTTTTTATTAATAATTTTTAAGATGTATTAGCAGCAATTTTTATTTACTAAACTAATTTTGACTCCAACCCATCCAAAACAGTTATAATATATATATATATATATATATATATATATATATATATATATATATATATATATATATATATATAAGAAAATTGGTTGAAAACAACTGCCTCAATTTAAATTAAAAAAAAGGAATTTGATAAACAGCAAAGATTGGGTAAACAGCTGATAGAGAATACTCATTTTACAATATCCAATATATTTCGACTATTTTCATAGATATCATCAGGGAAAGCATAGTATCATCAGCTGATGGTTATTAGGTATCTCTTACATATGATGAATTAATTTTTCACAGTCACAGCTTAAATGATGCAGTAGCTACTTAATAAAACTAGCTGGTGTCAGTGGCTCAATATTTGTTAGAAAAAAATTACATACTCAATTTAAATTACTACAAGTCTTTTAAATAAATATAAGTTATTTTTGGGATTTCAACTATACTAAACACAGTGTGAATTTGTCTTTCAGTTCGAACAGACGATAAAATCACATTAAGCGGAGATAAGTTTTTGCGGTAATTAAAAATCGATATTTATATTTAAATTTAAAGTTTGTGTAAATATATCGGTTTAATACTTGGAATTTTAGTGTAAATAAGTGATTTACCTCCCCTAATGGGGGAGGAAAATAACAATAAGACGCAAATGTGCGAAGTAAGTGTTGCGACAAATTCCCCAGATATGGATATGGATAAGGATATGGAAATTGGTGCTAATTCCGGCAAAACAAGGGAAGTTAAACTGTATAATATTTCCTCTAATAATTATGATTTTCATAGCTGTTGCGTTTATATAGAGAATTTGAATAATCAGAACATCTCTCGTTTGCATCCAATGGTGGTGGGGGAAATTTTGTATCAAAAACTTAAAATCAAAAACCTAAAGGAAATTAAATCTATATGAAAAAATAGAGTTAAAGTCATTTTAAAATCTATTTTGGATGCAAATCATCTAGTAACACATAATAAGTTAAAAGATGAAAATTTAAAAGCCTATATCCCTAACCATCTCTTGGAAATCAAGGGAATAATTCACGATGTAGATACGAGGTATGATACTGATTATTTAAAAAAACATATAGACTCTTCCGTTAAAATTAACGACATTAAAAGAATGCATAGAAAGGTAGATAAAGACGGTAAAACAGAATACGTTCCCAGACGAAATATTATAGTTACATTTGAAGGAAATGTTTTGCCGACTCATGTCGTAGTTAATTTTGGGTATTTACCGGTAGAAAGATTTGTAGGCAGGGTAATACAGTGCTACAAGTGTTTGAAATTTGGTCATATTTCTAAGCAATGCAAGGGTACAGAAGAATTTTGTATACGAGGTGCAGAAATTAAAAATGATAGTCACATATGCGACACTAAAAAAACTTTTTGTATACATTGTAAAAGTAAAGATCATATTTCGATCTCTAAAAGTTGTCCCGTTTATGAGGAACAAAAAAAAAATTAAAAACATTATGTTAGATCAAAAAATCTCCTTTTTAGAAGCAAAAAGATTTAAAGAATCATCTTTTTCCGAATTTGTTAGTAACAATAAATTTTCGATATTGTCAAATCTTGAAGAAAATTTTCCAAAACTACCTAACGTATCTGATGACAATATGTCATCTCACCCTACCATTCCAAGATCGTATATGAAAAAATCAACAAACTTTACTCATCCTGGACCTAGTAGGATTAATACTGAACATAATGCACTTAAAAAAAGGAAAGTTTCTACTCCTGTTTCACAATCCCCTACAGATTCCTCCACCTTTCCTTTTAGATTTGGCCCGTTACAGCCTCTACCACCTAATCCCAATAAACCTAATAGTTCAATAGATGGTGAAAAAAATAAAATGGTTATTTCGTTAGTCAAATTTTTTTCTGAATTTATAAAAAATGTAAAATCATTTGAGGATGCAGAAACACTGGATAATAATTTGTTAGCTAAGGGTTTGCATACTGTTCTCGAGGATATTTTTAAAGGTACTTAAATTTATGGCTTTAAACACTAAACTTAAAATTATGCAATGGAACGCTAGATCAGCTGTTGCAAATAAAAACAGCCTACTCAATTTCTTTATTAAAGAAGATGTTGATATTGCTCTTTTAAGTGAAACCTGGTTCAAAAATAATGTTGTATATAATTTTAAAGGTTATAATATTGTTCGTCAAGATCGTGCAGACGGTTTTGCTGGTGTCGCTGTTTTGGTAAAAACTGGTATCCGTTTTGAAATATTAAAATTAAATAAGAACTTCAATAAAGAGCTGCTTGCCTGTGGTATTAAAGTTAATTACGATAATACTCACTTGAGTTTTCTCTCTGTATATAGATGTCCAAAAACCAAAACCAGAATAGAAGATTGGACAAACTTATTTTCACAAGTGAAGCACCCTTGCATTATTGGGGGTGATATGAATGCCCACAATGCTCTCTGGGATCATCAAAAAATAATAATATTGGCGATCAAATTGTAGAGACCCTACAGGATCTTGATTTCATTGTGATGAATAACGGTCAACCTACTTGTCAAGGAAATCCAGGACATTCAGATTCTATGATTGATATTACGGTTTGTTCCCCTTCCATTTTTGCTAAGACATTTTGGACTGTAGATTCTGATACACTTGGATCAAATCACTATGTTGTAAAAATAGAATTCGAATACCCAAGAGCTGTTAATGAGACCATATATCCCAAAAGTAAATGGAATACTAAGAAAGCTAATTGGGATATGTACGCTGAAATAATCGAGAATACTTTAAATGAAAGTGGACCTATATCCCCAAATGCTGAAGAAAAATATAATCTTTTATTAGACTGTATCAATAAAGCTTCCATACAATCTATTAGCCAATATAAACCCTTTAGTGTAAGAAACGGACTCCTTCACCATGGTGGGATGCAGAATGTGATCTAATTGTTGCAGAAAGAAAAAATGCATTAATAAAATACAAGCAAGATCCATCAGTTGAAAATTTTATTAAATGTAAACAAGCTAGTGCACACGCTAAGAAATTATTGAAATCGAAAGCCAAACAAAGCTGGGTTGATTGGTGCTCAAAATTAAATAAACAAACGTCGCCTACTTCGATTTGGAATCAAGCGAAAAGGATGAACAGGAAAAGGGTCAATGCTCCATTACCACTAGAAGATTCGTGGATAGCAGAGTTCTTCGACAAAATTGCACCACCATATGTGAACAATCACGAAGATTTAATGTTATTTAATCCGAATCATAGCCATTTACTCTTAAAACCGTTTACTATGCTAGAATTGGACTGTGCCCTTAGTGACCGTCCTAACACTTCTCCTGGTTATGATGAAATCAAATATATTATGCTATTTAATTTACCAAATAATGCAAAAGAGTTACTTCTAAATATTTTTAATCAGATAATTAGAGAAGGTTCTAACATTTCGGCCTTCAAACATATTATTGTCGTTCCTATTCCCAAACCTGGGAAAAATCTAAAATTAGTTGAAGCTTACAGACCCATATCTTTATTATCTTGTGTACAAAAAACTCTAGAGAGAATACTTAAGGCTAGGCTAGAATGGTGGTTACTAGAGCAGAACCTTCTACCCAAAGAACAATACGGATTCAGGAAAGGTTTTGGTACTTTGGATGCATTGGCTTCCCTAGTTGTAGACATTCAAAACAATTATTCCCGGAACAATTACTTACCGGTATTATTTCTTGATATAGAAGGTGCTTATGACTCTGTGTGTCTAACAGCACTCAAAGAAAAAATGACAAGAATATTTCAAATTCCAGCTCAATTTGCTGATAGTATTGTTAATCTTTATTCAAACAGATTAGTTTATTTATGAAAAGAACAAATGCTCATAGGTCCCAGAATCGTAAACAAAGGATTACCTCAGGGTTCTGTATTGAGTCCTATCCTGTTTAATTTGTACGTAGCGGATTTGTACAATATTAAAATAAATAACATACCATTCAACCTCATACAATACGCAGATGATTTCTGCATTTACACAGAACACAAAGAATATAAAAAAGCAATCAAAAACTTGGATAGTATCTATCAACTACTTCAAAAATGGCTTTATAAAAACAATTTTGAATTATCTTGTAATAAATCTCAGGTTTGCATTTTTACCAGACATTATAAACCTAACGATCAAATAATTAAATTAGGAGAGCATCAATATCCACTAAAAAATAAGGTCAAATATTGAGGGATGATACTTGACAAGCATTTGACTTGGAAGGATCACATTGAGAATATGTTAAACAAATGCAACAAGGGAATAAATTTCCTTAAATCAATTAATAAAACGTGGTGGGGTGCTGATGTAGACGTAAATTTATTATTCTACAGAGCGTATATTCGCTCCATTTTGGATTACGGAAGCATATTTTATGGATCAGCCAGTAATGTATTGCTAAATAAAATTAACGTAATACACAATTCAGCTCTACGTACATGTTTAGGTGCTATGAAGTCCACACCAATTCAACCCTTGTATTTGGAAGCCTTGGAACCACCTTTAAATATCAGACGAAACTTCCTGACCGAAAAATTTCTGGTAAAGAGATATATAAAAAATCAATCGTTATACACAAAGCTCATCACTCTGAATTGCTATGATTTGTCTACTAAATACTGGGAAAAAAAGAAATCGCTTTTAGTCTGCGAAGCTTTGCAACATAATATGGAAGCATTAAAAGAGATAGATAAAGCTACGTATACACTTCAAAACATCTCATATGCAACATATCATGGTTCAAATGCAGATATCATGGTACCAAAATATAGTGACAGTATACACATAAATAGAAAGATTATTCACTCAATATTATCAGAATTCGAAAACTCCGTCGTTATATATACCGATGCCTCCAAATCATCAAACGGCACTGGATGCGCTTTTTTTATTCCATTGGAACGAATAGAGCGCACATTTAAGTTGAACTCCCCGATCTCTATTTTTACAGCAGAAGCTCTTGCAATATATGAGGCCTTACTTTATGCAACAGAAAGTAACTCGGACCATATAGTGATATTATCAGATTCTTTATCAGTTTTGACCTCTATTGGGAAACCGGGATTGCCAAATACGTACAGTTGCCCTTATATTTACAAAATTAAGGATATCAAACAAAAGTTAGTAACAAGGGGCAAAAATGTACTTTTTGTTTGGATTAAAGCACATATAGGTTTGGAAAATAACGAACATGTAGACCAATTAGCAAGAGAAAGTATTATGTCTGGTAGAGAAACTTCGTATAAAATCACGGCTTGCGACTTTCTGGCTTCCTTAAAATTAAGATTATACCAAAGGTGGGATAATATATGGAAGGAATATTCCATTGTTAGCCCAAATAGATACACTTCTCTTCAAACAGATATTCCTAAAACTCCTTGGTATAAGTTTTTTAATGTACCTAGAAAATATGTTACCACGATCATAAGACTGAGATTTGGGCACGCTTGTTACCCCAAACATTTATTTAAACTTAAGGTTTTAGATAATGATCAATGTGAATTTTGTACAGAAGAAGGAAACCTAGATCATATATTTTTCAGTTGCCCCAGAAATATTATAACTTCATCCAGATTAATAAATAATTTACATAAACATATTAGCCCCTTGTAACCTTCAGTACCTATTATCATTAGACTCGAGAGCAGTGTATGATTTATTAGTTATGTTTTTAAAAGATAGTAAAATAACCATGTGAATAATTATACATTAGTTAATAACGTAACCTTTGTCTCTAACCCAATTGTTTAAATTCCTTTCTTACCGTGGCCTAGTGTCTTGATGGGCCCGTAGGCGAGAAGAGAGTGACCCTGTTTACCTGTTTTGTATATTTAATGTTTTGTTTTAATATAAACTCAGACAATCTTTTTTTTACCATGTTGAGTCTGGCTGAATGACTAAAAGTCTATGCCAAAAAAAAAAAAAATATACTAAACTTAAATAATAATAAATATTTAATTATTTTATGAATGATTTTGATGTCACAGCTAAAATGATGCCAACTTTAAAACAAGAAAATTAATAAAGAAAACCAACTCTACGGATTGAAAAATTGCTAATATTTTGTAGGTCTTCCTTAATTATCAATTATAGCCTGCAGTCGTCTAGGCATTGATTCGACCAACTTTCTATTGTACTCTGGGGAAATTATGTCCCATTGTCCCAAACTTCAGTAATTTTTACTATCAATTCATTTCTATTTGATTTGGGGCACTATTTACTTTATTTTTTAATGTCAACCACAAATTTTCAATAACAATCAAATCTAGTGACTTGTCTGGTGTTTTAACGATATTTCGGCAATTATAAAGCAACCAAGTACGAACCCGATAAGACGTGTGTTTTGGATCGTTGTCCTGATAAAACCGGTAATTGTTATTAATACCTAATTTTTGAGCACTAGCGGTGAGATGCTGCCTTAGTATATCCAAGTACATGTATTGGTTCATATTCCCTTCAATAAAATGGATGTTACCTACTCCTGCAGGTGACATACACCCCTACATCATCACTTCACCTCCACCGTGCTTTATCGTAGCTTTAATATATTTTAATTTTAGTTCTTCATTCGGCTTTCTCCACACTGATATTTTTCCATCGGACCCAAATTAGTTTATTTTGGATTCATCAGCAAATATTACTGAATTCAAAAAGTTCAAATCTTTGTTAATATGCTCCCTAGCGATCACCAATCTAACACGCGTATTTCTTTGGATAAGAAAACGTTTATTTCTAGCAGTTCGACCACGTAGATTATTCTTTCATAATATCCGTCTAATTGTTTCAGGCTTAGATCTTTTTCCAAACTGTCTTTCCACCTCATGTCGAAATTTTTTGTAGGATTATTTGCAATTTCTCTGACAATCCATCTTTGCTCACCTTCGGTCAAAAACTTATTTGGGGCTAACCTTGGTTTATTTTAAACTCTATTTTCATTTCGGTAACGTTCAATAATGTGCTAAACTGTTGATGAACATTTATTTACTATTTTGGATATGTCTCTTAGGTTATATCCATTTCTATGGTGAGTAATAATTAAATTTCTTTCACTACGTAGTTCGGCGACCCATTCTTAAATAATCTTGTTATTTGCCGATTAAATACTTTGAAATGTCAAATTATACATAAAAATAACTGCAATATAAATTTAATGCAACGCCTACTTCGTAATTTTAAATTGACAAGTTTTGTAATCCTTCATCATTTTAGCTGTGACATCAAAATCATACATAAAATAATTAAATATTTATTAGTATATATTAAGTATGGTATATTTAAAACCCAAAAAAAGCTTATGTTATTTTAGAAGACTAATAGTTATTTTATTTCAGTATGAATTTTTTTTTCTCATAAATATTGAGCCACTGACACAAGCTATTATTATTGAGTAGCGACTGCATCATTTAAGCTGTGAGCTACTGTATATAACAATAAATAGAAACTAAAACTGAGCCATAGCAATTACACAAATTTGACATCTACAACTAAATTAAAATGTATAATGTTAAAATAAATAAATAATAAAAATTTTTAATTAATTATCTGACGGATTTGTAAATTGAAGTAAGGTTAGACATTTATTTGATGTATAATTTTGTTTTATATAAATAGGTAGTTAGTAAACTTCATTTTAGTCAATAGGTCATTATCATATTAAGTTATACAGTTAGGTAGTTTATTAATCAACATTATTAATAAACCAAGCGCCAGATCTTAGGCAAATCTTTTATTTTTGGTTATTCTATTCTTGTCCAAGGCTAGTAAATAGGAGTATATTTCACTCAAATGTTTAATATCTGATTTTTTGTTCATATAAATATCACACTCTGCTATAAAAGCCATTTCTAGAAAGATTCTCTTACTATAGTTACTTTGAACACCTAAGATTTTAAACGAACTACAATTCACATTATCATGTACATGTGTGGCAAGAGTGCATCTTTCTGGGTACAATCTACAGTAACTTTTGAGGGAGGTAATCCGATCTTTTATGGATCTTGAGCTTTTTCCTATGTATTCTTTATTACAATCTGTACAAGGGATACTGTAGATTATATTTGTTGTTAATGCTTTAGGGTGTCTATCATTCAATTTTGAAAACTTTATTTATGGTTAGAACTGTTTTATTTGAAATTTTTACATATGTAACATTTTTAAATATTCTGGTTAACGCTGGAGTGATTTCTTTAATATACGGTAATGAAGCAAATGCTGTCCTTGGGATGTAGTGTGTTGATTTATGTTATTATCTTTTTGAATTGTTAATGGATCAATAGATGCGGTGTTAAATAAAATATTTTTGATGAGTATATGTGGATAAGAATTATCAATAAAAAGTTTGTAAAGAATGTTACGATTTTTTTGAAGAAATCTGATATTTAAGTACAGTGCAGCCAAGTTAGAAAAGGAGCATGTTAACTTGGGAAAGGATCACTACAGAAGCAATGCGATCAATGTGTAGCATTAGAGTTAGAAGGTCCTGATGGTTTCCAGGGCAACAACTAACAATAACCACGGAAGAACCTACAGCTACCTGAGGACAGGAATGCCAAACGTTTTTCTCGGAAAACAGAGAAACAAAAAACAAAATAGGTATATTCATGGAAGGCAACCCTATATACGCATTTCTGACTATTGGTCGTCTACAGTACGGTGTAACCAAGTTAGAAAAGGAACATGTTAACTTCAGAAAGGATACCTAAAGGATCAATGAGACCAATTTGTGGAATTAGGGTTAGAAGTCCCTGATGGTTTCCAATGCAACAACTAACAATAACTACGGAGGAAGCTGTAGCTACCCGAAAGGTTTTCATAGATAAACCTATTTTGTTTTCCTATTTTGCGAAACATGCCATTACATTTTACTTTTATTATTCACTTGCATTAACTTTTTCTATTTGTTTTAAACGTTTTAACGTTTGGCATTCCTTTCCTTAGGTAGTTTATTTATTATTAACTAACTATAAATATATAAATAACTATGGACCTGGAGTCTTCATCTACTTTCCTTCTTTTCATTGGTCAAAACAAATATGCCTCTTTCTTCATTTCGACGTCTTTAAATTGCCCAGTCGTAAATACTCTAACATTTTCTAGGAACTCCAAATTCCCGACTTCTTTCAAACAACCTTTTTCGTTAATCTTACGTTCAAACACAAATTGCTCTTACATGCCTATCAAAACAAATAAACAATTCCATGAATATTATGGATTAGATTACAAATATGTTAACAAAGACAACTTTATGCTGGATAAAACCAATACCTATGTTAACAATAGACAGACCAAAAGGTATTTTATAGACCAATATATATATATATATATATATATATATATATATATATATATATATATATATATTATCGAAGACGTTTCGCTTTATATTTCTAAAGCTTCATCAGTTCTCTAAAATATCACAGTTGACATAGATTTGATATTGGAAACAGCGGGATTGAACAATAAAGATCTACGAATAATTACAAATCTATACTGGCATCAAGTGGCAAGAATAAAGGTTGAACAAGAACTGTCGGATGGAATAAATATAAAAAGAAGAGTGAGACAAGGCTGTATATTGTCGCCTTTACTTTTTAACTATTCGGAGGAAATATTTAAGGAAGCCTTAATGGAGACAACCGAAGGTATTATTGTGAATGGAGTAACCGTCAACAATATTAGATATGCCGACGATACCTTAGTGCTTGCTAATTGCGGAGAAGACCTTCAAAATCTAATGAACAAAATAAAACAGACTTGTAATCAGTATGGATTAAAACTCAACGTTAAGAAAAGTAAATATATGATAGTTAGCAAACATAATATTATACAGAATGACGGAATAAAAGTCGGAGATGCCACACTGGACAGAGTAGAGAAACTCGTGTATCTCGGCAGTAATATCAATGAGAGCTGGGACCCAACCGCAGAAATTAAAAGCCGAATAGAACAAGCCTGAGCTGCCTTTGTAAAAATGAGAAACGTACTTTGCAGTCATGATCTTAGCATTGACCTTAGAGTTCGAATGACATCTTGCTACATCTTTCCTGTCCTGCTGTATGGAGTGAAAGCGTGGACTCTAACTGAGGCTATCCTTAGACGCTTGACAGCCTTTGAGATGTGGGTATACAGACGACTACTGAAAATAAGCTGGGTCGACAGAGTTAGAAATGAGGAGGTCCTTAGACGGCTGAACCAAACAACACAACTGGTCAATATAATAAAGTAACGCAAGCTGGAATACTTCGGTCACATTATGAGACACCCTGAAAAATATGATCTTTTACGTCTGATCATTCAGGGAAAGATCCAAGGTAATCGTGGTCCTGGTAGAAGAAGAACATCATGGCTGAAAAATCTAAGGCAATGGTATGGAAAATCAACTACATCGTTATTTAGAGCTGCTGTCAATAAAGTCACGATAGCGAATATGGTAGCCAACATGATATCCAACGATCGATAATGGTCATGGAACTAGAAGAAGAAGAAGCCTGGCAAAAGGGCTTTAGTTATGTATCTTCGATCCTATTAGTCCAATCGTGACGCACAGTACCTCAAATGGTACCATTTAACCAATAGAATACTACGACGTACAAACCAAATACATCAACACGTCAAAAGGACCTTAGGTATATATCTTTGCTCCTATATATGATATGTCAAAAGAGCCTTAGTTGCGTATCTCCGGTCCTATAGGTCTAATTATGACATATGGAGCCTAAAATGATAGGATTTAACGGAGATAATACGATGGTGGAGAGAAATTAAACATGGCGGCATCTAATAACACCTTAAACTGGCAGCAATAAAACGAATTAACGCACAGAGGTGTGTGGCATATTACGTGACAGGATTTAGCGAATACCATACGATTACGTCATACATCTCTTTGCATACGTCCACTTTTAGTTAACTACTTAGTATGTATTCAGTACTTTGCTTTACGGTGTTGAGGCATGGACTCTTAAACAGAAGAATGTTAAAAATCTTGAAAGCTTTGAGATGTGGTGCTACCGCCGTATACTAAAAATAAGTTGGGTGGATAAAATTACAAATAAAGAAGTAATACGTAGAACAAATAACGATCCAGAAGTTATACTGAATATAAAAAAGAGAAAACTTGAATACTTTGGCCACCTGATGAGAGGACAAAAGTACACATTCCTACAAAATATAATGCAAGGAAAAATCCAAGGACACAGAAATCCAGGCCGTAGAAGAATGTCCTGGATGAGAAATTTACGGGAGTGGTTTGGCTGTACCACTAACGAATTATTCAAAACAGCAGTAAATAAAATTAGAATCGCCCTAATGATATCCAATCTCCGATAGGAAAGGCACTCAAAGAAGAAGATATGATAAACTCGAAAAAGATCCAACGTTCACTGTTAGACATATGCCTCCCGTTCACTGCACACATTTACTGCTCCTTGACGCTGTGACAAGAATGAGATAGGATTTAACAAATAGAATGACAGAAAACTAAACAAGACAGTGTGTCAAACGTGGAATGCGTCGTAGAACGTGAAATATTAGCGTAAAATTATATGATTGCCATAGACGGTTGTTTAATACCCAGCAAACGACTCGATTTGTAAAATTACATAGGCGGGATCTGTGCGAGAAAAAGTCGATCATTCGTTTTATAACCCAAAGGGGACCATAAAATATTCAACGTTAAAATGTGACATAATATAATGGTATGACAAATCTTTTTTCTCCCGCACGGGTGCATGCCTGTATACCTATACAAGGGGAGTCGTGCATAACCTTTAGGTTGATTATAATACATAACTGCAACAAGTATGTTGACGACTTGGGTTAGTATATACAGTGCATTCCGTACGTTTTTTAAACATAATTAGGAAATTATTGACTGAAGGCTATTAAAGAAGTTTTTAAAATTTTTGCGGGTCACCGCCTTTTCTGTAAATGGAGTTCATTTTTTTCCTCAGTTGAATAATTCCTGCTGGTATTTGGTCTAAGCTTACTTATTTTCCCCATTCAAGCTGTTTCATAGCTAATTCTACTTCCTCTTTATAGTGGCCTGTTCACCTGTTTTGGTAATTTCGGACTATTTCATCTCTTATAACATAAAACAGTTGTTTCAGATATCTTTATCGCGTTTCCTTTTTTTATGGAAGAATATGCTGCCGTTTTCATCTTCTACTATTTCATATGGAGCTACACGATTAACAATTCCAAATCAAGAAAACACAAATAAGACTCCGAATTATATTATACAACTAATAGTCGAAAAATGAAGAGCAAGAAGTAGATGGCCAAGAAGCCGAAATCTTAATGACGAACACAAATATAATCGACTAATCAGACAATTAAGATCAGCGCTACATGATGCACGCAATGCCATATTTAAACACTGCATTAGTACATTGTCTAAAGAAGATCATTCAGTATGGATAGCAACAAAAACAATTAAAGAGACCTGAACAACACAACCCACCAATTAAAAAAGATGACGTTAGTTGAGGAAGATCAGACCAGGAAAAAATGTCAACATTTTCAGAATACCAGATAATAATAATCAAGCAATAGAACACTGAAAACTTTTGTTTTTAACTGTACGCCCGTGAATGACTTACCATTTTTTAAATAACACTTAATATTGCACTTTTTTATTGTATTTTTTTCATCTTTCAAGATAATTCTTATAGGGATATATTTATTTATAACATACGGTATTATGGTCTTATTACGGCTTTAAGATTATACGACCTAAATGTATCTTGTACCGCACTGCTAATTGAGAATTATGTTTGTAATGCGATAAGAGGTCCGGATATACAAGACACCAGTGACACCAGTCACTGACCAGTGACTGATAAAAATCCGACAGGAATCTGCATTACTATAAAAAAAAATAGATTAATTTGTTTTGTGTATTAATTTAGTTTAGGTCGAACAAGAGTCGCAGTAAAATATTTTTCTAACTATAGATTGTAAACCATATTTCCAATGCTTTGTGAAAGAGAACCAGTTTACAATATTCCAGACGACGTAAAAACACCTTATTTTAGAATATTGGTCGATGAATTGAAATCATTGTTCAAGAAACGAATTATTCATGTGCAGATGTTTTACTATAAAAACATGTAAAAGGAAAATCTCGATTAAAAAAGTTGCAACTAGTTACTCAAGAAGAAACTTAACCCGATTATTGATTTTACAAGTGATAAAATGGGTCGACAAAAGACCAGTTTTATTCCTTACAACATTTAAACATAATAGTTGTATCTTAGTTTAATCAAATGAAAAGAAAAATTATACACAAGTATTAAAACCACAAACTATTCTCGATTAAAACTTGGTGAAAAAGAGTGTTGATTTTAGTGATCAAGTGGCTTCTTACCAAAGCCCAATACGAAAAATTCTGAAGTGGTACCGGAAAGTGGCAGTGGAATTAATATTTAATACCGTAGTAGTCAATGCTTAGTTGCTAAATAATAGAAAACGTAAAAAAAGCGACAACCTATTCTTGAGTTCAGACTGGAGTTCGCGAAGGCATTTGCAAATAAAGAAATGTTGTAACCCTCACGGCCAGTTACACCCAAAAATACCATCTCAGGCAAAGCGATGTAGATAATACAAAGAGAAGAAAGTGTACAAGATTTTACAAAATTTTAAGAAGAATGAATGAAGCATGAATAGTAGAAAGGCCGATAGAAAAGTTAAAACATACTCTGAAGAATGTGATGGCAAAACTGCAATATGTCTAGTGTGCTTCAATGAAGCACATTAAAAAACAATTTTACTTATACAGGAACTATTATTGAGTAAAAACGTATTGTGTCTCAAGTGGCCTTATAGTATTGTAAGTCGTAAGTTGATAGTTTCTAGTAAAACGTTTTTATTGTTAATTACCTCCGTAAAAGTGAGTTATAGTATTTATAAAAAAAATGGATGTAAATAATATGCCTTCGACATCTAAAAAAGCTAGATGTGAACATAAACATAGATTGACCACTGCTGAATTACAATCATTGTTAGAAGCATCTGGCGAGGACGATGTAGATTAAGGTTGATCTTCACCCACAATTAATTTGTTCCTGATCCTAGAGATGGCTCTACTGCTGCATGAGCTCTGGTAAATTGTTTAACTTAATTGTAGATTTCTACAAGATTACTCTGTAATATTTTCAAACCCTAATATAAATTACAGTTTTCTAACATTATATCCATTGGCTGAGTTGCCAAGTTGTGTAGACAGTAATTTTATCAAATACCTAATAGACCAAGTAAGCAAAGCTATCTTTAACAACACCTTTATGTATAATATTTTACTGCTCCGCTGTGTCAATCGGAATATATTAAAGTTACGCATTTGCAAGAACATAAAGTTTCATCTACACATATCATTGAAAAATGATACATATTTATTATCTAAACATTTTTATCGACAAAGAGGTACTCTGTGAATATCGTATTACCATTAAATTTATACATGCAATCATATATTAGATTTTTGTTGATAGTTAAAAATTAAATTATCTGGTATTACTAAATATTTTAGTGGGATTTATATGAAAAATAGTCAATCGTCAAAAATGTTATTTAAAACATGCGAACATGTCTTTCGTTTGGTCTGTTTATTACTGGTATCAGGTTTGTTATCTTCCTTATTAGTGCGTCTTTTTCTCTTCTTTGTATGTGTCCAAATCATCTCAGTCTTTGTGGATTAATAAATTTCACTGTCACCTCTTCGGTTATATTTCTATTTCTTATTTCATGCTTCATTAGTCTTCTATATTCTCCTTGTTCGGGCTTTATTGGGTTGTTTATTCTATCATTTTGCTTTTAATAATTCTTACTTTTTCTTTATATTTTACTTTTTATTTATATTTTTATTTTCTTTATATCTATTTTCGTAAGACATATTACTTTCGCTACGTATGCTATCACCGGTCTAATTGCTGCTCTATACATTTTTGTCTTTGTTTTTTGCTGTTTTTTATCTTTAAGTAGTGAGTGATATTTCCAAAACACGATGTTCTTCTCTCGCCTTGTGTGCGTGGTAGTGTCATGCGTTGGATGTATGGATGTTGGGGATTTGGTTTATTGCTTTTACTATGTGCTTGGAATTAAGTTTGCTTTTGAGTATTATTATCCCAGATTTAGTCATACGGCTCACACTCCATCTAAGGGGAAAATTCACTCATCCCAGATACCTACGGTATCAAAAGGATTGGGCTCTGGTGGGACTCTTTCCGTGTTATCGAGCCCTAGGTGACTTGGTATGTTGGAGTATCTCCCAAAAATTTTCGTACACATCTGGACGTTGAGAGGAGTACAGCTTTCTGCATAGTCTTGTAGAGATGTTCATTCAGACCTAGCTTTTTTATGTTTTCTACGAGGTTCTTTGGAATGACTCCAGTAGTAGAGAGAATAATAGGTATTGTCTGGGTACTTTCCATTCTCCACTGTCTTCGTATTTGAATTTCCAGATCCCTGTACTTGGCGATTTTTTCGTTCTGTTTAACACGAAGATTATTGTTGTTGGGTATCGCCACATCAATTAATGTTGTTTGTCTCTTTAGTTTATTAACTAGTATGAGATCTGGTCTATTATGTGCCACTGTTTGGTATGTGAGCACAGTGCGGTCCCAGTATAGCTGGTAGTTGTCATTGTCAAGCATACTCTCAGGGACGTATTGATAATATGGAAGATGGTTTCTTTGAAGAAGTCCCAGTTTGATAGCTATCTCTTGATGAATGATCTTTCTTACTGAGTCGTGCCGTTCCTTATATTCAGTTGCAGTAAATGTCTGACAGCCCCGGTAAGATGTTAGATGGTTTCCTGAGCTTAACATCCATACCGGCATTTGTCATTCTGGACCTGAGGGTCTTTGACGATATATTTCAGGTAATTTTTGGTTGGTATAACCTGATCCTGAATGGCCAGTAGTGAACCTTCTGTCTCAGGGAACATCTTTCCTGATGTCAGCCAATAGTTCGACGCTATATTGTCGACATGGTCTTGACTGACCTCATTGGGATGTCGTCCGTGCAGAGGTTTACCCATCCAGGTGCGCATTTTTTCGTCCTTAATAAGATGGTTTATGTGCATTTCTGGTTCCCTCAGTTTGATCGGTGTTGTATGATCTACTGCACAAATCGCGTAATGTAAAGTAGATGTCTCAGCTAGCACCTGAAAATAAGTTCTTAAATTAGTAATTTGTTTTTCGAGTTGCTCACTTATATCCATAAGTCCTCGTTCTCCGAAATACCGCGGTAATGTCGTTCTTTCTACTGCACTTCGAGGATGGTGTTTTTGTGCCTTGGTGAGGTGTGTTCGTACTTTTCGCTGAAGATTTTCTATATCAAAAAGAGGTTTAATCTTTGTATGTAGGTATATTTAAAAAAAATATACCTATATACCTACATACAAAGATTAAACCTCTTTTTGTGTTACATGGTATACAGCCAGATACAGGAATTTATTTTCCTTGTGGATTTTCTATATCCGTTTTTGTCCACTTAACAATACCAAATGAATAGCTAAGCGCGGAACATGCGTAGATGTTTAGTGCCTTAAACAAATTTTTACTGTTAAGGTGTAAACGAAGCAGTTGTTTTACCCTTCGTATAAACTCAGCAGTTATCTCAGTTTTCATTTGCTTATGGTCAATCTTCCGCGCTTGCTTTATTCCTAGGTATTTATACATATCATTTTCACCGATGGCCTCGATGTTCTGGCCGTTTTGCATATCGAATCCGCCGGGCTTAACCTTTCCTTTGATTATATTTAAGACACGGCACTTGTCAAGACCGAAGTGCATACTAATATCATTAGAGAAATTTTCTACTGTTTTTAGCATCTGATCTTGGTGGCTTCGAGTAGAAGATAATAGTTTTAAATTATCCATATACAATAGATGATTAAGGTTGATACGCCAGGCTACACAGGATGTGACCAATTTATACAGAGTTGGAAGACAAGTAATTGGGCGGTACTTGGTTGGATCTTGAGTGTTATTTTGATCTTTGGGAATTAAATAAGTTGTTCCCTGGGTTAGGAAAGATATGAATAGAAGAAAAAAAATACAAACAATATAGTTAACATAAGGCTAGGTACAATATTCTGTTCGTTTTCATCAAACTTGTTTTTGAAACTATTTAAACTAGTAGCTTCTACTATAAAAACAAGTCCAGAGACATTCTATGAAAAGCTTTTGATATAAAGTATAAAGCAGAGTTCGCTTTACTAACTATTTTTGCTGTTTGAGTAGACCAACTTATTGTTTGGTTGACCGTAACACCAAAATCATTAACTTCCCGTAGCGACTTCAGAGGAACTCCATCCCAAACATATTATGTATATCGGAAATATGAATATCGGCATGAGAAGATTTAAATGACAAAAAGTCAGAAAACTTAGCATGTAAAGAAGCAATATTGGTCTAAAAAATATTTATTGTTGTCTTTATTCGTTTTTTGCGGCATTTTGTTGGTTAGTACTAATAATAGTTGAAACTTTATTAATATACTTTATTGTTAGTTCTTTGTTAAGTACTTTATTTTTCCAGTTTCTCTCGCAATTTATTCAAATAGTTTAGTTGATATTTAGTTATGTCATCCTTTAAAATTGAACTCTAGAAAATTTGGTTCTTATTGTGCAACATAAATAATGGACTATTATTATCTGCAAATTTAACCGTTAATGGCCTAGGCTTATTACTATTGTTAACCTGCCAATACGAAAAACGGAAAAACGTGCAAACTGATAACGAATATTTGCTTCTTGTTACAATCCTCGAGTTACTCAATTGAGTTACTTTGAGAAAGTTGTTCCAAGGCCTCGACACAATCCTTAATCGATGCGAATCTATCTGATAACTTAGAAATTAAATCAGATAATTTATTGAACTGATCTTCGAATGTATAGCAACTATTACAGAAGATTCTTAGTTCGATTTTGTCCTAGTTATTCTTATAACTTCTTCTTGTGCAATATTTAGACATTGAATATGAATACGAATATGAACAAGTTCGTTTGAAATACATTCTATAATTATTACACCAGCATCCAGTTCAAATAATTCTAATATGGCACCCATTTTTGATGTTAATAAAGATTTTTCTATCTTACCAGTAAAAGAATATATAAAGAATAGTAGGAAAATGTAACTTGTCTTTCACACACAATACAAAAATCCAACAACGCTAATTGAATAATTAAATTACCACGTTAAATATGCAGAACACAATAATTATTGTATAAATACACAATATGATATTAAACATACATATCTAATATTAGGCTTATAACAAAAGTAGACAGGTGGTAGACATTGTGGACTATCACGGGTTGTGTTCCTCTGCATGTGCTAGCAGTAGAAAAGAGACATCTCTATGAGAGAAGAGAGCATTTGACAACAGCTATAAAAAAAGAAGAAAGGAAAAGATCAATGGAAAGATGGCAAGAAGTGGAGAACAACAAGGAAGATGTTGCCCAGTGGACCAAGATGCTGATCCCGAGCCTAAGGGGACTGGTTAGATTGTCTGTTTTAGGGCGTATCTTCATAGGTTCAGAAAGACAGATACAGATAAATGCCTATACTGCGAGTATTCCGACATTGTTACTCACACAATGCTGGAGTGTAATAGATGTACAGTGGAGAAAAAACAGAGAAAGAAATAGGTATGAACCCTGTGACTGTAATAGAGATGATCGTGAAGATGACTGGAAGTACGGAGGGATGGAATAGTGTTCACAATTACATCCGAGCAGTCATTAAAAAGAAAGAAGAAGAAGAGAAACACCAACCGAGCCAATGACAGAGATAAGATCTAATTACTATTTTAATGGAAATAAGCCACAATTAAAGGTTAAAATAAGTTTATTGACGTTTGAATCTTTGATCTTTGATCTTGCACTAATAACTTGTTTATACTCCAACAATTTATAGAAAAAAGAATAGTAGTTGGTACCAAAGTACATCTAGCCTTCATCGACGTAGAAAAGGCGTATGATACAGTTCCAAGACTTAAATTGTGGCAACAACTCGACATTAGTCCATACCTTTTAGGAATAATTACAGAAGTATACAGGGAGAACACTACTTACCTAAAAATCGGAAATAGACTATCAGAGCCAATAAAAGTAACTAAAGGACTAAAACAAAGATGCAGAATGTCACACTCACTGTTTAATTTATATATTGAGACAGCCCTCCATAATTGGAAAAACCAATGCCAGGGAAAGGGAATCCCCATAGGAAATGACGTACTGTTCTCCCTGAACTTTGCGGATGACCAAGTCGTCCTAGCTCAAGATTTTTATGATCTAGAATTTATGATAAAGCGTCTATACAGATAATATGTAAAATGTGGGTTACAAGTCAGCATGAAGAAAACAGAATATTTAGTTATCAATTCAGATACAAGGTTTGAAGTGTTGATCGACGAAGACGTGGAAATTAAACAAGTGGAAAAATTTAAATATTTAAGTGCACTTATTGCTAAGAACGGCTTGGGACAAACCGAAATTAAACACCGAATTACTCAGAGACGTAAAATTGTAGGATGTCTGAACTCCTTATGGTGGGATCGCAACATTTCCAAAAGGAACAAAAAAAGAATAGGGCAAACCATGGTTGAATCAGTTCTTTGTTATGGCTCTGAAGTATGAACAATTGTCAATGCAGACCTGAAGAGAAGATTGTTAGCAGTTGGAATGGATTATCTGAGAAGAAGTGCTAGAACATCAAGGCAGGAAAGGAAGACCAACGCTACATAAACGGTCATTGACAGAATAGAAAAAAGGAGGTTCAAAATGGTTTGGACACCTATTGAGAATGCCTGACGAACGTTGGCCCCAAAAACTTCACAAATGGAAGCCCCCTGAAAGAAGAAAAAGAGGTAGAACTTGACGCTCATGGAATGAAGGAATTAGAAGAGCGATGGAATCGCTCCAAGGTTTGGAGGAGGAGCATGCCTTAAACCGGCAGGATTGGCGTAGAAGAACAGGAATACGGCGATAGCCGTCTCCAAAATGTATTGTATTTACAAGTTGGCTTATTCCCATTAAAATAGTAATTACTTTAAAAGCCACAAGAAAATAGTTTCAGAACAATAGATAAGATTTAGATAAGAGAAGGGAGTGTTCCAAAAATGTCTTCCCCCACTTTCGGAGTACGGTACGTGCGACAGTCAAATGCACACAAGTAAGAGAGGGTGGTTAGTTGGTAGGCAGAATAATAGATACATGAATCTTTGGCACTGCTATCTTTAGTACTTTAAATTAAAATAAAACCCAAATTTTAGGGACTCAAAATGGAGGTAGCATAAAAAAATTTCAAACCGCCCCCCCTCAGACAAATTCTGTGTACGCCACTGGTTATGCAAGAAACACTATTTTTATAAATACTAAAATAATTAACTAAAAACGCCTAAATAGGTTTTTAAAACTAAATAGGTTTTTTATAGATATATTACTTATAGAGTGTAAATTTTATGATATCCTACTTTCAAAATAAAAGTTGCAGTATCTACTATTCTGTAACTCTGTAAGTTTCAGCATGGTTCAAAGTTCAAACCGATAACATTCCTATTAAATTTTGTTGTTATCTGCCAAAGTGTTGTACAAAGTAATTGATATGGCAACCCTGTTAGTGTGACGTTTCGCTTGAAGCGTTTCGAAGCCGAACGTAATGCTATCTATCGATGATAAATACTACCATTGCTTCAGATGGAGCCATCTCCCTACATTACAATTTGAAGGCGGCAGTTTAAGACATAATTCTTGTTTATCGAGATTTTTCATATGTTTAGGAAAAAATATTTAACTTTGTGTTGCAAATATTTTCCATTTTTACAGTTTTATATATGTTGTTATTAAAAATTTTTTTGGTTTCTTACCGGTAACTTTATTATAAGCCGAAACATATTATTTTTTCCTATTGGAACAAAACTGTAAATTCAAAAATTTTCAAAAAATTCATAAGTATTTCTTATAATCATATCTTTATGCTGTAAAAAAATTAACAAAATGCTATGTTTGGTTTTCCCGCTTTATACTTGGAAAAAAGTAGTTTTTTTGAGTTTTTTCAAAAACGAAAACATGAAGTTTGTTTAAAAGTTGTCAAAATACTTCTAGTCATCACATATACCTTCTCAAATTTTTTCAAATTTTTCCTCAGATCAACCTTAAATGAATGGTGGAAGTGACTCTGATTGACTCTGACGAAATATTTGCACAAAGTCGTTCAGAAAAATCGAGGATTGCGTTTTGGAAAGAGGGAAAGAGACAACACAAACAGAATTTAAGACTTTTCTCGGGCTTATGTTCCATATGTGGACAATTGAGATGAACCATCTAAATGACTACTGGAAAAGTCTGGGTAACTTCTATAATAGTGTTGACTTGACTAGACAATTGCTTATAGCCCATATTAAGAAATAACCGAATAGACAATCCTCACTTGTCAAAAAAACTAAAAAAATGTGAAGTGGTCAGTATTTACAGTCCTGAAGGAATATGTGTGACCAAGTGCAGAGATAAAACAGACATTATACATGATATATTCAGCATTTGGTTATCAGTTGGTTAGAACTAGGTCAAGAAGAGGATTGGTAACTGAGAAACCCAAGTTAATTGCTCAATATAATAAATATAAATGTGGTATAGACTTAAGTGAACAAATGCTGAGCTACTATTCATGCGAACATAAGAGTCTAAGGCGGTAAAAAAAGTTAAAAGTGCATATTTTTCAGCTTATCTTACTGAATGCATATGTCCTATATAACAGTAAATATCAAAAGACGATGTCCCTTAGCGATTTTCAATTTTTCGCCATTGAGAGTCTTTAAGGACCAAATCCCAAGTATCTACCTATTAAAAAACCGGTAGTTAACCATTTACCTCAAAATTTTTCAAAAATTGTTTTACAAAAAACTAGTTGCTGCAAATTATTTTCAGTTATTCATTCTAATGTAAAAAGTGTAAGTTTTTATTATTTTTTTTATTCTTCTATACGAATTTTTAACTTTGGAAACAATATATAATTATAAATAAAAAATTATACGTTTAAATATTTATTTATTATTTTAATAGAAAAATGTAATAAACTTTACCACAATTCTCTGTAAAAAAGTACCTACTAAATTTAATATCCACCTAAACGAAAATATACCTATTCAGTTCAAGAATCCAGCCAGTTAACCGGTCAGTGGAGTTTTATTTCGTTCTTTGAACTCAACCCAAACCGATCGATATTATGTACCTACGGTGTTTATAAAATATAGCTAAATATATATATTTTGGCAACATCTATCGATACTGTATTGATACCAAAAACAACGATTTTACGTATAGAGGTTAAAATGACTGTTAAGTGTAAAAAATTAAATATATAAAAAAATCGAAGTATTGAAAAACCGACAAGGGTGTCAAGACTAAAAAGATACACTAAACGAATATACACGACTTATAATTAGAAAATGATAGCATTTCTTGGTGATGCTAAATTACTGCAACGTGAAAAGAGTTTCAAATGATAGCGGGATGTATATATATATATATATATATATATATATATATATATATATATATATATATATATATGTGTGTGTGTGTGTGTGTGTGTTTGGTGAGTTGGCTTGGAAACTAGTCCTTTAGCCACAGAATTGTAATGTAAGATATTAGTTTTTAAATAATGTAACCAACTTTAAATAAAAAGTTACATATTAGTTCGTATACTTCTCTACTATATATATATATATATATACATACATATATATATAAATAATTACTAAATATATATATATATATATATATATATATATATATATATATATATATATATATATATATATATATTGTGATAATGTTTTATTTGTGAATGATTTTTTAATGAGCAATGAGTGTTTTTTTTAATAATATATATATATATATATATATATATATATATATATATATATATATATATATATATATATATAGGGTTTTTATCGCGGTTCTCAAAGAATTAGTTTGTAAGCACTTTTTGAAATTATCTTTATTGTATCTTTTATGAAACACACACATATATATATATATATATATATATATATATATATATATATATATATCTAACATAACCAATGTAAAATTTAAAATAAACTATCTTTAAAATGAAACTAATTAAATTATATAGACAATGTAAATTTAAATCTGTAAAATTGAAATTGTTATGACACTAACTAAATTATACAGTAGACTCCCTCTATAACGAGAACTGAAATGACAGACTAATTACCTCGTTATAAGCCGATCTCGTTATATTAGACAATCATAATACTGTGCATACATATGAATCTGTAGTTTTCTAAACCATTAACTTCCTATAGTGAAGCCATTCGGAGCAATATAAGATGCTAATAAATATTGTTTGAATGGCGTTTTTGAAAAAAAGTTATTTACTTTTATTGTTAATGAAATATATTAAAACATAAAAGAGTTGTTTACTTTTATTATCAATGATATACGTTAAAACAAAAAAGCTGTACTTATATTTTTTTCCAACTACATAATGTATAAATCGTATTTTCAAGGATAACATAAAACTATTGCTTCTGCAATTTTAAGAACTCTGTTATTTTTAACTGCTTTAAATGGTCCAGTATCATTCTATCATATATTTTCTAAAGATGTGAAACAGTTGTATTTATTCATTGTAAAGAAGTTTATTGCGGGCTGCAGTTAAGTTTATTGAGGGGCTGTTTGAAAAGGTATTTATTTATAGCCACGACCGGACTAAAAACGTAAAAAACACGTTTTTGGATCTTATTTTCTCTCGTTATAACCAAATTGGCCTCGCTATAGACGGTTATAGTTCAATAGAAATTTCACGGGACATCTAATGTATCTCGTTATAAGCGAAACCTCGTAATAACCGTGTTCGTTATAGAGGGAGTATACTGTATTAACAAAATTTTGTACCTTTCTGTCACTGAATGCCTAAATGAAACTGTTCTCCACTATATAGATTTTAATCACCACTCAATGTCTTCGTTCTCAGCCTCGGTTATCCTTGTTTTTGTGAAATTCCTTTTTCCAATTATCAGCTTCCACCAATTTAAAATATTTTTCTTCTTAATAGCATTTATATTTATTCTTCTTTTTAATATACCAATATCCAATCACCAAATATATTATATAATTTTAATTTTCAATTAATACTTTCTTCCATTATCCAATCACCATTTATACATAACATAATTTTTAATCTTCAATAATATTCTTCTAATAAAAGGTAAAAGAAATAATAAGTTAGACTTACTCACAATCAATTTAATTTAACTAATCGGACGACCGGTTTCGCTTTCTATAATATGCAAAGCATCTTCAGGTCACGATACAAAGTTAAAATGCTGAAAATAATAATCCCATATTAGGGTGTTGTCTAATAAAGATAAACACAAAGATAAAAACATAGGTAGGTGATATAAATTATATAAATTACAGCAATTATGCCAATATTACATGTCTGTGGTTTTATAAATGAATAAAATGTTTAAGCAGACAAGGTAAGACCCACAAATTGGTAACATAGTCTATTAAACTGTAATGAATTATAAATAAACCAATAAATAAACATTACTTACATGCCGGTACACTATTAATTGATGGTTGAAAGAACATGGTTCAAACTATCTTGGATTGTTGATTGGAGAACTCAGGTCAACTATTGTAATTATTTAACAGTGAACGGGGAAGTTCTTGAGGAGACAGATTGTATGATCTTCAATGGATGTACAGATTTGTATATATCAAATATACAAATTTGTGTGGTGTTTTATATTCCTGAATGACCTGTGTCCGTTCTGGATCCATTTCGATTCCCTTAGTGTTAAGTTTATAACCTAGATATATTACTTCTTTTTGAAAAAATGTACATTTTTCTTGATTTATTTTTAGTCCAACTTTGTCTAATCTGTTGATTATAATTTTTAGGTGTTTCTCATGATCTTCAACCGTTTTAGACAAAATTAATATATCATCAATGTAGTGAATTACAAAATGTTAATATTGATCCAGAATATCATGAAGACATCTACATAGAGTACTGCAAGATGATTGAAGTCCAAATGGTACTACTTTGAATCGATATACTACTCCATCTATCTGAAATCCTGTATACTGTCTACTTTTTCTTTCTAGAGGTATTAACCAGAAACTATGCTGTAAATCGATTTTAGTGAAAAATGACATTCCTGTAATTCTTCCTAGTATTCCATCTATACTCATTGGTGCTTCAAATTGCTTTTCAGTAATCTTGTTAATATTCCTTGCATCCAAACATAACCTGATTTCACCTGATCTTTTACGTACTACTACTATAGGGTTTATGAAACATGTATCTGCTTTCTCAATGATTCCATCTTCTAACATATTATTAATCGTTCTGTTTACTTCTTCTCTGTATTTATATGGTATTGGGTATGATTTTGTTTTAAAATCGTTTTCTTCTTTAACTTTTATACTATGGATGATATTTTGTGCAATTCTATTTTCTTTATTGACAAGTCCCTTGTGTTGCTGCAATATGGAAACGACTATTGATTTATATTCTTCAGGGCAATTAACTTTTATCACATCTTATCTACAAATAAAATTATTCTTCATTATGTACTCATTATTCCTTGCTTCCAATTTTACGCACTCCACCTCGTAGGCATCCATCTGCTTAAAATTGCCATTCCTTAAATATTGACTACAATTTTTCTTTACATTCTTTTGGGACATTTCCCTATCATCAAATACATTTCTTCTTCATAAACATCATTATTTTCTTTTAATAATATCCTATCAACTCTTATTCCTTCTTCCACCTCATCTTTCTGCATAAACTTAATTATTTGCCCTTCCAAAGTTACCATTTTATTTTCAAAATCTATCTTTACTTTCTTCTTTTCCAATTCATCATTTCCCATTAATATATCAACACATAAATCCTTGACAACAAATCCTTGCATATTAATTTCTTTATTAAGAATATTAATTTTAAAATTGGCTAGTTTATTAATTTCACCCAACTTCTTATTATTTGCACCAACAATTTTAATTTTTGGAATCTTTATTATATCTGATAGTTTTAATGTATTAAAAATAAAATTCTCTGAGACTAAAGTACTTTCTGAACCAGTATCTATCATAACCTTAATCATTTTATTTTTGGCCAAAGCATTTATATAAATTAAATTAATAGATTCAATAATTTTATCTTCATCTAAAGAAATAAATTCAGAAGGTTTTTCATAATAGCAATGGCCCAACTTGTAATTTAGAAAGTTTACTGAACAAAATTTTGATTGTTAGAATTGTCAGATTGTATCTGACCACTTGGATCTAATGTCTTATGTCTTTCTCTACTATGACTTCTACTCACATTTTCTTGCCTTGTACTATTTCGTTCCCTGTCTTCGCAGCTTCTATTCCTTCGTACACAATTTACCTGTCTGTTGTAATTAGGTCGTTCTGTATTTCTTCTATTGTTAAAATCTTGTCTATTATTATTAGTACTGTTATTAAAATGTTGTCTATTATAACTAGTATTGTTATTAAAATTCTGTCTATTTTGATTACTGTTATTATTATTAAAATTTTGTAAACTATCACCATATCTATTATTATTATATGATTGTCTATATTGTTGATTATCATTCTTATTATATTGAAAGTTATTATTGTTTTTTCTATTGTTGTTATTATTACTTGTCATATTACCTCTTTGTATTCTTTGAATAAAATTAATAAAACTCTCTATTGTTTGAATATTTTGTACAGTTACTGTTTGCACAACATCAGCATCAAAATATCTAGATACATTTAAGACTGTTTCATCCTCTCTAAGTGGTGGTTCTAAATATTTTGCAACCGTTATCAGTTTTAATGCATAATCTACCATATTTGATTTTAAATTGTGATTATACTTCCCAAAATATAGAACTTCTCTAAATTTGGCTTGCTCTAATTCACCCCAATAATAATTTAAAAATTTATTTTCAAATGTTTGAAAATTATCTAAATCATTTTCAATACTAGCAAACCAAGTTGCTGCATTATCATTTAATGTCATTCTAATATAATCTTTAATATCATTATTATTATTCACTAATCTTAATTTATGTTTTAAACTATTTATGTATACTCTAGGATGCAGATTTTTTATATTGCCGGAGAATTTAATCCCAGTCTCATTTGTTAAATTTAAGTAAAGTCTCCCTATGTCTCTCATTTGTGAAATATCATCTATTCTCTGTTCCACATTTCTTATTTGATTACTATTTATTTGGATATTTTGTTGTATATCGTCTAATTTTTCTTCTGTGTTTCTCCTGTCTTCGTTAATTTTTACTTCTAAGTTACATTTCTGCAACTCTATTTTCTGTTCTATATCTATCTTATTATCTTGAATAATCCTATTTACTTCTGTCCTCTCATTTTCTATCCTTTTCTTGTAGTCATTCCGTATATTTTTTATTTCATTTGCTACTTTTTTCTCTGCAGCTTCTAGTTTTTTATCCATTTGTTTTTCTATTTGTTTTACAATTTTATTATTATTATCTTCTATTTTCTTTTCTAATTTTCTTCCAATTTCTGTTCCATTTTTTTCATGTCTTCTTTGATTTCTTTTGAATTCTCTTCCATTGTCTTGTTCATCTGGATCATTAATGACATCAAAGCTGCCATATTGACATTTTCCTCTCTTTCTGGATTCATTTCTGCAGTATCTTGTGGAACTTGAACTAAACTCTCCTCTTGTATAGGTTGTGTTTCTACTTCAACATCTTCTTCATTCTTTTTGCTTCTTGTACCTTTTTTTCCTTGAGACATTTTGAGACTTTACTTGTTCAAATATAATTAAAATAAAATCTATAATTTTTTCTTTCTAATGAAAATTAATTTAATTATATGAGAGCACTTATCTTCGCAAACTAATTCTTTTAAATAGAGAGCCACCGCGGTGGGCCCCAAATTGTGATGATGTTTTATTTGTGAATGATTTTTTAATGAGCAATGAGTGTTTTTTTTTAATAATATATATATATATATATATATATATATATATATATATATATATATAATCACGGTTCTCAAAGAATTAGTTTGTAAGCACTTTTTGAAATTATCTTTATTGTATCTTTTATGAAACACACATATATATCAAACATAACCAATGTAAAATTTAAAATAAACTATCTTTAAAATGAAACTAATTAAATTATATAGACAATGTAAATTTTAAACAAACTATCTTTAAACTTGAAATTGTTATGACACTAACTAAATTATATTAACAAAATTTTGTACCTTTCTGTCACTGAATGCCTAAATGAAACTGTTCTCCACTATATAGATTTTAATCACCACTCAATGTCTTCGTTCTTAGCCTCGGTTATCCTTGTTTTTGTGAAATTCCTTTTTACAATTATCAGCTTCCACCAATTTAAAATATTTTTCTTCTGAATAGCATTTATATTAATTCTTCTTTTTAATATACCAATATCCAATCACCAAATATATTATATAATTTTAATTTTCAATTAATACTTTCTTCCATTATCCAATCACCATTTATACATAACATAATTTTTAATCTTCAATAATATTCTTCTAATACTTTCCAATACTATCAAATTTTAATACTAAATTACTGATTATTGCATACTTTATACTTTCTTCCTAATCACTAACTGTAACTAACTGTGTCTGTCTTCTTAATAACTAATTGTCTGACTGCTTACTGACTGACTGGCTGGCTGACTGAACTGACTTCATAGTAACTGTAACTGTACTGACTGACTGCCCCGACTGACTGGCTCCTTTTGAATCCAAATCACTGAGTATTTATATCTTTTTCCATGTTCCAGAATCATCTGGCAAGAAATCATATTCGAATTGTTCTATTTTCTAAATATATGAATTTTCTGGAATAGTCTATCTCGCAAACAGAGTTAACTCTCGTGTTCTAGAGAATTCTTTTCTTTTCTATCGAGAATTTTGTTGACGTTTAGGCTTTTCAGATCAGAATATAAACTTATATGTAATTTAAACAACCTAAATTAATAAACTACACTACTTCAAATCCGTAACTATATAAACTAAACATTTTAAATTAAGAAATAACCCCACTTTATATTCGCGACCATCACTTGAATGTCATTTTCAGAGTATTTTTGGTTGCCTATGCACATGGCTCACTTAAATATATTTACAATATTATAATTATTAAAAAAAAACTTTTTACACTTATATGCTAATTTCTTAAGAATACCCTCATATAAATAATTTTTATAGTATATAACTTATTAAAATAACCAAATACATTTTATATGTAACATTATCTAGTGTGTAACTTATAAATTATTTTTAATCACACTATTTTTCTTTCTCCTATATTCTATATCATTTCAATATCAATATATATGTATATATATATATATATATATATATATATATATATATATATATATTATATATATTATATATATATATATATATATATATATATATATATATTATATATATATATATATATATATATATATATATATATATATATATATATGTTCGGATAAGTTTCCGCGGTCAGATGAATGAAAATTACTGAGTTCTCGGGAAGAACCGCGTTGAGAATTTAAAACTCGACGTTTCGGCACCCATTTTGGAGCCATTATCAAGAGGGATACGGTTCGGTTCGAGTTCGGGGTCTCAATCTGCCTACTCCCCTCACTCGAGACGTACCAGTATCGTGTTCTATATTGCAAGAACTGTCTCTCGGCACTGAGGTCTCAATCTGCCTACTCCCCAGTGTCGAGTGACAACCGGTCTTACCCTGTGTGGCTGCTTTTATACTCGCTGTATGCGCGGGAACGGTATGCGCTGACGTGGTCTGAACTGACGTGGCCTGAGCGGTGTGGGCGGGAGGTCGCTGAAGAAGGGGTCGCCATGTTGCCGGCAATCGTTTCGCGTCATCGCGCGTGTTCAAGCTGTGAGGCCGTTTTTCGATTTCGATAGCTTCACGAATGATTCTCGCTTTTAATGAGCGGATGGGAGCGATGGTTTTTGCTTTTTCGAAATCTATTTTGTGGCCTGTCTGAATATGATGTTGGGCTAGGGCTGAAGTGCCCCGCTCAACTTAATTCAGTCATCAACACTCTTATTTCCCGTTCCATAAGACTTAGCGACAACAATCACAGGTCATCCGAAATCAATTCAATAAGACAAACACTCCTACAAAACGGCTACCACAAAACCCAAATCAATAGAAGCATTCAAAAACTTCTAAACCCCATTCCATCCAAAAAAGAAACCTTGCCGCCGGATCAACCCAAAATCTTTCTACCTTTTATTAAAGGTGTCACTGACAAGATCAGTAGAACTCTTATCCCTCTTAATATCAAAACCATCTTCACCACTCACTCCAAATTGTCCAATCTCGTTAGATCCGTAAAAGACCAAATCCCCAACGAAGACCATGGTGTCTACGAGATAGCTTGTTCCAGTTGCCCACGTACATACGTAGGACAGACAAACCGACGAATCCATAACCGTATTTACGAACATTCTCTATCAGTCAAACATTCCGATACCACTTCAGCCCTAGCCCAACATCATATTCAGACAGGCCACAAAATAGATTTCGAAAAAGCAAAAACCATCGCTCCCATCCGCTCATTAAAAGCGAGAATCATTCGTGAAGCTATCGAAATCGAAAAACGGCCTCACAGCTTGAACACGCGCGATGACGCGAAACGATTGCCGGCAACATGGCGACCCCTTCTTCAGCGACCTCCCGCCCACACCGCTCAGGCCACGTCAGTTCAGACCACGTCAGCGCATACCGTTCCCGCGCATACAGCGAGTATAAAAGCAGCCACACAGGGTAAGACCGGTTGTCACTCGACACTGGGGAGTAGGCAGATTGAGACCTCAGTGCCGAGAGACAGTTCTTGCAATATAGAACACGATACTGGTACGTCTCGAGTGAGGGGAGTAGGCAGATTGAGACCCCGAACCCGAACCGAACCGTATCCCTCTTGATAATGGCTCCAAAATGGGTGCCGAAACGTCGAGTTTTAAATTCTCAACGCGGTTCTTCCCGAGAACTCAGTAATTTTCATTCATCTGACCGCGGAAACTTATCCGAACATATATATATATATATATATATATATATATATATATATATATATATATATATATATATATATATATATATATATATATATATATATATATATATATTTATTGTAGATAAATAAAGGCAGAGAAGAAGAAGACAATCTATCTATTGTATACATAAAATTTGTCATTTTGTAATACGTTAAAGTAGTTTTTAAACAATATTTGTTTCTTGCATTTAAAATATAAAATACGTATTGGTCTGTCTACTGTTAACATAGGTATTGGTTTTATCCAGTATAAAGTTGTCTTTGTTAACATATCTGTAATCTAATCGATAATATTCATGGAATTGTTTATTGGTTTTGAAATGCATTTAAGAGCAATTTGTGTTTGAACGTAAGATTAACGAAAAAGGTTGTTTGAAAGAAGTCGGGAATTGGGAGTTCCTAGAAAATATTAGAGTACTTACGACTTCTTCTTCTTCTTCCTTTGCCCTATCCGTTTCGGACGTTGGCTATTAACAAGGCTATTTTGACTTTGTTTACGGCACCTCTGAATAGTTCGGTCGATGTTAGTCCGAACCATTGTCGCAGGTTATGCATCCATGAGTGTCGTCTTCTTCCCGGTCCCCTCCTACTGTCAATTCTTCCTTGGACTATTAACTGTAGCAGCCGGTACTTAGTATGCCTCATGACATGTCCGAAGTACTCAAGCTTCCGTTTCTTTACGGTGAAGATTATTTCTTTGCTTTTGCCTATTCTCTGCATTACTTCCACGTTAGTGATGTGGTCTGTCCAGGATATCCGAAGAATACGGCGATATATCCACAGCTCAAAGGATTCTAGTTTCTTCAGGGTGGCTTCCGTTGTGGTCCATGCCTCTGCTCCATAGAACAAGACCGGGAAGACATAACACTTGACCAGTCTTAATTTTAGTTCCATTGAGATTTTGCTTGTGAACCACTTTTGCATATTGTTGAACGCGTTTCGCGCTTTTTCAATTCGTGATCTTATTTCTGTTGACTGGTCCCATTTTGTGTTGACTGTGGTTCCAAGGTATGTGTATGTCTCCACTTGTTCTATTTTTCGGTTGTTTAATGTCAATTGCATCGGAGGTTGTTGTGTTCTGCTGATGAGCATGCATTTAGTTTTGGTTGTATTGAGTTCTAAACCATATTCTTGACTTGCTGAGTGTATGCTTTGCATGAACTTACGACTGGGCAATTTAAAGACGTTGAAATGAAGAAAGAGGCATATTTGTTTTGACCAATGAAAAGGAAGGAAAGTTATTGATGGAAGATGGTGTTAGCCAAGAGAGTTTCTGGAATGAAAAAAACGACAATGAGTGTAGAGACAGTGTAGAGAGTTGATTCCTGATAGCTGAAAGGAGCAGTTTGTGTTTTAAAAAAAAAAGTAAAAAAGTGTCGGTCTTCGTTAGCCATAAGCCTTGTAGACATTCGTAAAAGTAACAAGTATAAAGTAATATTTTTTGAAAAGTTAAAATTAAACTCAGTGATAAGTGATAGCAGTTGTAAGTACTCACATAATAGTATCCGGCATTGTAAATAAAAATTTTTCCAAGGTATTCAGATAGACCTCTACATTTCATTCTAACAATGTTCTAACAAGTTTCTCTGTGTACATATTGTGAGGTAAAATAAGAGAATTCCAAAATATGCATTTATTTATTTGTACCTGTTAGTTTAAAAACTGGAAGTTATTCGAGGTTATTTAACTATATAGTTTTGAAGATGTTTGAAGAGGTTCGTTTGCCCCTCCAACTTGATTAAGCGGGGAAGGGAAAACGGTAGGAGCCAGTAAGCCGGTATACAAGATCGAGGGGGAATGAATTCAAGTTTAGGTTGGAAGTTTTGGTCAAACGGGACACACGTCGTTATGTAGTTTGCAGAAGCCGGCAAATTTGTCGAAGAAAAAGTAATTTTTACTCAAAGTAATGTGTCAAATCTGATCGAGTAATCACTGTTTTTTTTTGTTGTGTACCATATCTCATATGAGAGATTTGAAATGGTGTTTTACAACAGTTTTGAAGATAACCTCATGTTGCCATTGTGTTGTACCTGTTCCAGTCTTTAAAGACGAGTTTTCAAGGTTTGTGTTCCAGCCAGTGCTAGCTTTCACCCTCATTTTCTTATCCCTGCTCGTCGTCTCAGTTCTACCCTCAGAAATTTTAGTAGGTCCAGTTTCCAATCTCAGAAATGTTATTAAAAGTAACTTTAGTGCAATCCAGGTAACATTCCTGTGTTTGATTTTTAAAAGACGAATAAACATTCTAATAATAATTTGCTTTCGTTAAAAATTTAAAAATTTATAATAATTAAAGATATATGTCTTAGGGCGTGATTGGATGTCATTTTAATTTGTTCTGTTTTAAGATTTTGTTGACATATGACAGCTAGCTTATTATTTTTGACATTGGTTTGTTTTGTTTTTAAAAGAAGGTTAACCTCTCTATAAAATAGTTTCATTAAAAAGATATCTTTATTTGGAATAATATTTTTTGCCACAATTTATAGTCCAGTATTTTTGTAAGTTTTGTAGCATCTACGGAGTTTGTAAACTGATGACATGTTTTCTTTGTTATTTTTGGTATAAATCTTTGTAACTATGAATATAGTATTTTGTACGATTTAATATCTGTAACTGTTTGTGGTGAGACATTAATAAATGTTTAATTTATTTCTCTGAACCATTTTGTCTTTTTATTTTAAGAAAAGTCTCCCAACCTCTTTTGTGTTTCTTTTTTAGGAAGGAAGAGCCTTTTTCCTTCATCAGCAAGACAAGGATTCTCCGAAGTGGCGTTCTTATTTTAGATAGCTAGAGGCCTTTCTTGTTGTGTTTTACCTATTTGTCTATGAGATTCATGTAAGTACCCATTTGTTTCATTTTTTTAATAGTTGCCCCAATCCAATCCCCTTGTTTCATTATTCACTTATCCACGACTCCAGCTCTTCAAACAAATCCTGAGTGCCGTTCGCACAAGTTTCGTTTATTTGGCTTGCCCTATATCCACCCCAGTAACTTCTGTCCCCAATTTTCAACCTCCATAGCAATATCCTATATGGTAGGCAAACTATTTCGTTACAACACTACAAGACTACAGTGTATTTTGACAGGAACTTTTACATAAACGATTTCGTAATATGTTTAAATTATTTCTTGCAACCATAATTCATTATTGTATCTATACTAGGTAACTTTCTATTTTAAAATAACTTGCGGTATTTTTAATATGTCTTTTTATATTTAATTACTTACTCTTTTCATAGATTGTTTGTTTTTTGCAATTTATGCTGTCATAAAAATTTTTGTTTATTTCATTGGTAGAAACATTTTTTTAATATACGGTTATATTTTATTTTTAAATTTTATTTACCCATGAGCTTCCTCTGAGTATTGGTTTTGCATTTCTGTGATTGAATGACGTAAAAAGCTGAGATTATTTACCAATTTGAGCTAACCCAAAAAAATTTTTGTTTCGTTAATTATTAATTCAAAATAAATGTAAGTATAATTTTTTATAAACAAATACTTACATAAAGAAAGAAGTAGAAACAAAACATATATACAATATTTTATTATTTCATGTAAATATTTACAAAAAAAAAAAATAATCTTATTTCTCTTCGTCTCCAAAATTTTTTAAATCAATAACTGTGAATCTCTCTACTTCTGCTTTACAGAATGTTCTCGATGTTTAATTTTTTTGATATATAAAATGTGGTATTTAACACGAACAACAATATATTCATATCATAACAGAAAACGACTAACCTTTGCTGATGATTCTACCATGTCTTCACCCCTAACACGTTTCGTTACTTGCTGGTGTTGCGATCAAAGGAAAACTCGTCCACGTTTTCCCAGAATGTCTCTGCTCCTCTGCTAAATATTGTTCTCCTTTCCTTTTACTGCTTCGTACCGTACTCGTTCCGGCTTTCTCCTGATGCAATCTTTCAACCTTTTGAAGCACTTAACACAATAATGGATACTTTAGACTCAAGGATTTGTATCATCTCTCGACTTGACCTATTACTCGTTCCATGATTTGTTTGATGATGCTTGTAACTTTTCAAACACAAACCGGCCTTTTCCTTTTTTAGTACACTGCACTCCCAACTGGACTTCTCCTTTAGAACGAACGAAACACACTGCCACACTCTCCCCATTCATTATTCGACTTCCAAATCGTTCCCCCACAATTAATTTTCCATGCAATCAAAACCAACTTTCAATCATGTTGCATTATTAACCCAAAACTACCTCTCTCCTTAATCTAAAAAAATTTTCAAATTTACGTATCTTTTTGTCTTTATGGAGTTCCAAGAAAGAAATAAAATTCGGTGTCCCTATTTTATTTTATACAAATAATCAAATTCGTATCTATTTTTGAGAATCTTAATACAAAGGTAGATTTAAACTATCTACTATGTACCGTACGGGCTAATGAGTTTCCTACCCGCATATCTCGAAAACTTAATTGTCTTTAATTGTTTACTTGAAATACATTGTTCATGGGGCTAGTAAACAATTCTGCGAAACACTCTCTTAAAACTAGCTATAATTCTTTTTACAAATTTGTCATATACAGGGCGTTAAAAATTTATATGCTTGTGGTTGAGAAACATGAAATTTATTATTTTAATTGAAATTTTAAATAGGAATATAGTTTTTTATTTCTCATGTCAAATAGGAATATAACAATATACAGGATGTCCCGGAAAATAGTGCGTTCCTTAACGATATGTGTAGATTGCAGCATTTAAAACAAATTTAAAACAAAAGCAGATTGCAGCATTTAAAACAAAAAAGTCTTATAACATTTTTTTATGAAGTTAACCGTGTTCAAAAAAAGAATTATTAATTTTAATCCATTTGATTATTGTTCGCAAAAAAACAAATACAGCCGGCAACGTTGCGTTCCTTGTTATTCTTCGTTAATTACTGTAAATCAGCTATCATGAATCATCGATCGTTAGGCAGAATATGTATTGATACTGATAACAGTGATAGAGAAAAAGCATGTTTTTATTAAATATTTAATAATTAAAGTTTGAATACTGTTTTTACTTACATGGAAAATTATTATTACAATAAATGTTCGAAATGGCCACCATTTGCACAGATACACGCGTTTATTCGACGAATCCAATTATTCTTAATATTATAAGTATGTAAATTATGTCTGATTATTTCAGCAGCATCAAAAATTCGTTGTCGCAATTGAGCTTCTGTTTTAATTTCATCCTGGTTGTCGTATACTAATGATTTTAGATGTCCCCAAAAATAAAAGTCCATAACATTGCATTCTGGTGTTCTGGGTGGCCACAGAACGTGTCCATTTCTACCGATCCAACGACGAGGAAAAGTGATGTCGAGGAAATCTTTAATATGTCTCGTAAAATGTGCTGGAGCCACGTCATGAAGAAACCACATTTCAGAGCGTATTTGTAACGGAACGTCTTCAAGAAGTATCGGTAGAACATGCTGCAAAAAATTTAAATAGGATTCTCCATTCAATCTTCTGGGAAGTTCGTGCGGTCCAATCAGACGATTACCAATAATCCCAGCCCATAAATTTATACTAAATTGTTTTTGAAAATTTGTCCTACGTATAGCATACGGGTTTTCATTACTCCATACGTGACAATTGTGAAAATTAAACACACCATTTCTCGTAAAACAAGCTTCATCTGCACACAACACTTTGCACGGAAATTCGGGTTCTCTGGCGATTTTGTTTTAAAACCATCTACAAAATCTTAATCTTCGAGGTAAATCGCCTTGGTGTAAATCTTGCACTCGTTGGTAATGGTAAGGATGTAACAGTTGTTTCGTAAATGTCTTGTAAACAATGTTTTTTGAAATGCCAATCATTCTAGCCACAGATCGAGTACTTACTCTTGGATTATTACTGACTATATCCAAAATCACATCTTCTGCATTTAGTCTACGGTTACTTCGTGTTCTACCGCTAGTTTTTTTAGGTATCACACAACCCGTCTCTAATAACCTTTGGGACACGTTCACAAAACTTCGGGCATTAGGATGTCGTCGTTCGGGATAGCGTTCAACATAAAGTCTAACAGCCCTATTACTTTCACAGTGGGCTTCACCGTACGTAATTAACATATCGTGATACTCGCGAATCGAAAACATGACAATACTATTTATTCTTGAGCTACGGGTAATTACAACTGTTTACAAATAATGTACCTTTTCTGTATCAAAATAAATTAAACTATCGCATTCTGCCCATACATTTTGGAGCGCAACGTTGCCGGATCTATTTGCTTTTCTGTGGACACTAATCAAATGGATTAAATTTAATATACATTTTTTTTGAAAACGGTTGACTTTATAAAAAAATGTTATGAAGCCCATACCTTTAAAGAACGCACTATTTTCCGGGACACCCTGTATATATATATATATATATATATATATATATATATATATATATATATATATATATATATATATATATATATATATTTTATTTTATACCTTATCATTTTAAATCACACTGTATATTAGTTTAGATTTATAAAATTCCTTTGTATCATCTAATAATCTGTACGGCGCCGAAAGCTTGCATTCAAATAACTTTCTAGACATAAGCTTCAACTTTAATGAAGTTAAAATTCTTGACAATGAACGCAACCTCGTCAAAAGACAGTTCTTGGAAATGAGTTCCATACTAAAACACCCAAATGCTCTTAATAAGAGAATTGACATTAGTAACTTGAGCCAAATTTATCATGCATTAATTTTGAAGAATTAGGCTTCAATAAATAGATGAAGTAGCCACCTTCTTTGTCTTTTATTTCTCCACTTTGACCGAAAAACCACTCTTCGAGTGTTCCTTAGTTTATATATATATATATATATATATATATATATATATATATATATATATATATATTAATTAATTTTTTTTATTAATTAAAATTATTTAAATGATATGATTATGACTCTATCACAATTTTTAATTCTTTTATCTCAGGGTTAAATTCGTGCTTCAATATCTAGGCTATTACATGTGAAAGGTAAGGTCCAGAGAATACCGGAATAATAAAAAACACATATGATCTAACACTATATATTGAAATAAAAATAATGAAATAATTCACACTCAAAGGTTTTCAATAAACAAATCTCATATAAGGATTCTCAAAATTTTGTTCTCCGTACGTGAACAATCAAAATTAATGGTACAAACAATATTAATTGAAATCTCAAAATCCCAAACTATTCTAACTCTCCTAATCAAAATATTTATATCCTTTCTCAATTACGTGTAAAAATTTTGTTATCAATAAAAGAAAAAAACTGCAGAAACAAAAATATCTCTCTCTGATGATGAGTGGTCCAAATCCTTGTTCCTTGTAGACTATATTATCTCCTCTCAACCGCTCCCTATGTAAACAGCAATCTTACACAGATTGTTGCAAGTATATCGTCCTTAATGATCTCCTTCAAAAGCACAAATCATTCAAATTATGATAGCCTTTCTCCTCTCGATAAACTGAATCTCTCGTTGGCCCGAGTGAAAAATGACTCTTGGAATATCTTCTCTTTACGATAAACTGAATCTCTCGTTGGCCTGAACAGTGACTCTTGGAATATAAGTAGAGAAATATGACTTACAATATTTTGCTGCTTCAGCTTCTGTCAGATACACTAACTCCACAAAAACTCACTAACATTCCACTACTGCTTGCTACATTTCAGGAACCGCCAGAGAACAATCACCTTTTTCAATCTCCGCCAATCAAAACTCGTCACAATTCCCCCATTTTTTCATTTCGATAACAAACAAATTTTTACCTATAATTATAAAATTTCCTAAAACTTATTTACAAATAATATTTTCTATAATTCTTAAAAACTAACAAAAACCTCTATCTAAAATCTCTTCTATTTGTCCCTAATCACTGCATTAATGTATTTTGGAAAACCCCGTTCAATTGTCTTTTTGTTTTCACTTAAAACTATGCGGGTCACTCAAGTATAACAAAGAAATAATTTATGCAAAGCTTACTTTTTGTTTGGTACAGGTAATTCAAGAAATTAATAACTCTCCTTCTTCGAAATGTTTGTTGGATATTATTCTACTTATCTGAATTATTTTAATGTTATTGAATTTTGAAATATTTTTAAACAAACCAATATTTTTCTCGATTTTACATATCATAACAAATCCCCGCCATTTGATCTGCCGAAAACTCTTTGTTAAATTTTAAAAATGACAAAAGTTTTCTAGGATCAAATTATTTCACTATGTTATTAAAATCTACTTATGATACTGACAAATGTCGTGAATGTTAAAATACCCCGTATATTGCCTGTCTTTATACGGGATTGGATATATTTTCGTTTTAAATTTTTCCAAGTATTTTCCCTTAAAAGAAAGTTCATAATTTTTAACCACTTGATTTACTTTATTAACAAAATCTCCATGGTTTCCTAAAATCTTCTCTATTTCCTTCTCCATGTTTTTTCCACAATTTATTTTTCTTTCATCCACCTTTTGTTCACATGTGTTCACTGTCCATAATACTTCTTCACAAAATTCTGGATTCTCGTCCATCAGTGCCATTTTTTCTTCTGTTTTCTTTTTATCCTCTAATTCCCTTTGGTATTCCGAGCACCATGTTTCTATTCCTTTCACTTCTCTGATGATACCTTCTTTTTCTTCCTGCTTCCATTCTGTTTTATCGTCGGTTGCCAACAATTCTTCTGTACCTTCTATTTCCTGTTTTTCTCTGGTCTCCATCTTATTTTCCTGCTTTCTTTTCGAACTCGTCTTCTTTTTCTTCCTTCTCTTTTTCTTTTCTGTTAGATCTTGTTCTTGTACTTTCGGTTTATCCTCTACAGTCATATCGATTTCTTTGCGTTTTTCCTGTGCATTGATCCTTCCAGAATTTGTTTTCCTATCTGTTTGCTTTTCTTCTCCTGTGTTGTCTGGTTCTGCTCTGATTTCCAGTTTATTTTCCGAAAAATTTATGGTGATATCTTTTTTCCTCAATTCATCAATTCCCGCTATCATATCATGATTTAAATCTTCAATCACCACACATTTCATAATATGGAATTTGTTTCCCACTCTTATCTGTACTCCCAAGCCTTCGTTTACTGTCGTCAAATTTTTATTGTTTGCACCCACTAAATCAACCCTAGGAATCTTATACACAAATCTGTCCAAATTTAATTCTTTTACTAGTTTTTTATTGATTAGCGATATCTCCGATCCAGAATCAATCACAATTTTAATCGCTTTATGTTTTATAAATGCATCTAAAAATATTAGATTAGAATTAGAAATTTGTCTGTCGTTTCCTATTGCTACATGATTCATCTCCCTTCTATTTTGTTGTTGGAAGCTCTGGTTATTTCTATCGTCCCTTTGTTCGTTAGTATTCCTATTCGGAGGATTTTGTGCATCTCTATTCCTGTTGTGATTTTCATATGTTCTCTGTTGTGTGTCATTCCTGTTATCGTAATTTTGTTGTCTATTGTAATTATTGTAATTTCTCGGCCTATATTCGTTTGTTGATCTGGGATGTCGGTTTCTCTGGTCATAATTTGATGAATACCTTCTTTCCGGTCCATTATATTGGTCATGTTGTCTTCTATTTCTCATTTCTTTTCTTTTCGCTTCTTTTAATTGAAGGAATTGGCACAAACTATCAATATCTTGATAGTTTCTCAAAATCACGTGATCTTCCAACGTTTCCTCAAAATGTCTGCTGATCATTTCTACCAGCTGTTCGGTAGAATATTTGTATTCTAGATATTTTGAATTGTTATATATCTGCAAAGCATATCTTTCTTCAGATATTCCCATTTTTTCGTGATATTTTCCATTCTGTAGCTCTTGGTTGATTTCTCTCTGTTTATTTTTCCCCCAGAAATAGTTGAGATATTTATTTTCAAAATCTGTCCAATTTTCAAACTCATCTTCCTTGCTTTCATACCATAACGCTGCTCCTTCTTTCAAATGGTTTCTAATTGTTTCTTTGCAATCGTCAAAATATCTAATATGTTGTAATTTGGTTTTCAAATTTTTGACAAACGGTACTGGGTGTGTTTTCCGAATATCCCCGCCAAATTGTATTTTCGCCTCGCTTGTTCCATGGATGATAACTTCTTTTCTCTCTACCCCTCTTAGTTCAATTTCTGCCATTTTTTTTTTCATTTTGCTTTAATCTTCTTTCTACTTCCTTCCTGTCTTCTTGTAGCGCCATTTCAAATTTTTCTTCTAACTGTTCTAATTCCTTTTTCTGGACCGTCTTACTATCTTTCATTACATTTTCAAGTTTGCTTTCTAATTCCTCCAAATTATCTTTAATTCTCATTTCTTGTTCTTTCATATCATTTTTAATTTCATTAATCTCTTC
This sequence comes from Diabrotica undecimpunctata, assembly GCF_040954645.1. Classification (NCBI taxonomy): domain Eukaryota; kingdom Metazoa; phylum Arthropoda; class Insecta; order Coleoptera; family Chrysomelidae; genus Diabrotica; species Diabrotica undecimpunctata. The sequence goes on from NC_092804.1 coordinate 92,209,905, forward strand.
TATTTGTTGTATCAGTTCTTTCTTTATCCCCTCAACACATCCTCTAATTTCCTGTTCATAGTTTTCCAGACGCTGCTCTATATTGCTCATTGTTTGTTTTGTTTCCCGTTGGTTTTCTTCCATTTTTAGTGATGTTTCTTTTTGATTTCTATCCATTTTTAGTGACTGGAGTTGCATTAGTTGTAATATTTTATCTATTCCTGATAGTTCTTTTCTCTCCTCAACTATTGTCACATTTCCTTCATTATCCGATACTTCTTCCAAAATTGTTTCATCTTCTCTGTTATCCTCCTTCCTTTCCTGCATTTTACTTTGTCTCCTTGTGACAGACATGTTGTTACTTTTTGTTATTGTTTTTGTCCCCGCCAAATGTGAAATTTTACAACACTCTATATGTTTCAGAACACGACAATATTTCTCCCCAAATGTATTAAATTTTCACGACAAATATCGAATATGCAATCAGTAAAATTCAAATAATTCAAAATAAATATCAAATGTACGATTGGTAAAGAAAATAAAATCAAATAATTCAATAGCAGTAAATATCCACTAACTACGATCAATCAATAAATCAAATTTATATTCCCTGGAAAAATTGTCAAAATATTTTCAAATTCAAATTCCCTCAATGTTATATGTTTTTATCTCTGGATCACCTGTACTTATTCCAGATCTCTTTCCCTTCCTTCAAATGTAAAGCTGCGATATTTTCAAGCCCCACGTTTTGGAAGCCAGTTATTGTGATATTTATAGTCTTGGTGCGCCAAGCAATAATTAGCTAATTAATTTTTTTTATTAATTAAAATTATTTAAATGATATGATTATGACTCTATCACAATTTTTAATTCTTTTATCTCAGGGTTAAATTCGTGCTTCAATATCTAGGCTATTACATGTGAAAGGTAAGGTCCAGAGAATACCGGAATAATAAAAAACACATATGATCTAACACTATATATTGAAATAAAAATAATGAAATAATTCACACTCAAAGGTTTTCAATAAACAAATCTCATATAAGGATTCTCAAAATTTTGTTCTCCGTACGTGAACAATCAAAATTAATGGTACAAACAATATTAATTGAAATCTCAAAATCCCAAACTATTCTAACTCTCCTAATCAAAATATTTATATCCTTTCTCAATTACGTGTAAAAATTTTGTTATCAATAAAAGAAAAAAACTGCAGAAACAAAAATATCTCTCTCTGATGATGAGTGGTCCAAATCCTTGTTCCTTGTAGACTATATTATCTCCTCTCAACCGCTCCCTATGTAAACAGCAATCTTACACAGATTGTTGCAAGTATATCGTCCTTAATGATCTCCTTCAAAAGCACAAATCATTCAAATTATGATAGCCTTTCTCCTCTCGATAAACTGAATCTCTCGTTGGCCCGAGTGAAAAATGACTCTTGGAATATCTTCTCTTTACGATAAACTGAATCTCTCGTTGGCCTGAACAGTGACTCTTGGAATATAAGTAGAGAAATATGACTTACAATATTTTGCTGCTTCAGCTTCTGTCAGATACACTAACTCCACAAAAACTCACTAACATTCCACTACTGCTTGCTACATTTCAGGAACCGCCAGAGAACAATCACCGTTCCTCTCACAGACTTGGAAACCAACTGATCTTTTTCTCTCTCCTCCTCAATCTCGCTAAACTTTTTCGTACATACCTATCCCACCTTTTTCAATCTCCGCCAATCAAAACTCGTCACAATTCCCCCATTTTTTCATTTCGATAACAAACAAATTTTTACCTATAATTATAAAATTTCCTAAAACTTATTTACAAATAATATTTTCTATAATTCTTAAAAACTAACAAAAACCTCTATCTAAAATCTCTTCTATTTGTCCCTAATCACTGCATTAATGTATTTTGGAAAACCCCGTTCAATTGTCTTTTTGTTTTCACTTAAAACTATGCGGGTCACTCAAGTATAACAAAGAAATAATTTATGCAAAGCTTACTTTTTGTTTGGTACAGGTAATTCAAGAAATTAATAACTCTCCTTCTTCGAAATGTTTGTTGGATATTATTCTACTTATCTGAATTATTTTAATGTTATTGAATTTTGAAATATTTTTAAACAAACCAATATTTTTCTCGATTTTACATATCATAACAATATATATATATATATATATATATATATATATATATATATAAACTAAGGAACACTCGAAGAGTGGTGGGTTTTTCGGTATATATATATATATATATATATATATATATATATATATATATATATATATATATATTGAGATAATTGGTGTTTAAAGAAAATAATTTATAAATACACTCGAAGAGTGGTGGGTTTTTCGGTATATATATATATATATATATATATATATATATATATATATATATATATATATATATATATTGAGATAATTGGTGTTTAAAGAAAATAATTTATAAATACAATACTAGATAATATTAGATATTAAAAGTATTTGGTTATTTTAATAAGTTATATACTAGAGAATTTTATAAAAATATATTTATGTGAGTGCATTTTTAAGAAATTAGCATATAATAATTGTAAAAAGTTGTATTTCAATAATTATAATATTGTAGATATATTTAAGTGAGCCATGTGACTAGGCAACCAAAAATACTCTTTAAAGTGACAGATAGAAATTCATAATTAGGAATATAAAGTGGGGTTATAATAATAATGTTAGTTTAAAATGTTTAATTTATATATAGTTACTGATTTAAGTGTTTATTCTGATCTGAAAAGCCCAAATGTCGACAAAATTATCAATAGAAAATTAAAGAATTCTCCAGAATAGAGAATTTGACCTTTGTTTACGGTGGAACATTCTCGAAATAATGGTTATGTCTGTGGATCGAACATATATTTTTTTCGAGAACATCCATATAGAAGAAATAGAACTAAATCGAACATGATTTCTTACCAGATGGTTCTGGAAGATTGAAAAGATATAAATACCCGGTGATTTGGATTCAAATTGTCCAGTCCATTCAGTTAGTCAATCAGTTATGAGTTACAGTTACTATGATGGCCAGTTTTAGTATGAAAATTAGTTAGAGGCAGTCAATCAGTTACAATTGTTCAATATAGTGAGTTAAATCAAGATTAAGAAACAGTATAAAGAAAATATTATTGAAGATTAAAAATTATGTTATGTATAAATGATGATAATGGAAGAAGTATTAATTGAATATTAAAATTAAATAATATTTTTGGTAATTGGATATTGATATATTGAAAAGAAGAATAAAAATAAATGCTGTTTGCTGGTTTGCTTGGTGGTTTATAAATGCTGTGAAGAAAAATATCTTAAATTGGTGGAAGCTGATAATTGGAAAAAGTAATTTCACAAAAACAAGGATAACCGAAGCTGAGAAGAAGACATTTGAGTGGTGATTATAATCTATATAGTGGAAAACAGTTCATTTAGGCATTCAGTGACAGAAAGGTACAAAATTTTGTTAATATAAGTTAGTTAGTGTCATAACAATTTCAATTTTGAAGATAGTTTGTTTAAATTTTACATTGTCTATAGAATTTAATTAGTTTCATAAGAATTTCAATTTAAAGATAGTTTATTTTAAATTTACATTGGCTAGGTTAGATATATATGTGTTTCATAATAGATATAATAAAGATAATTTAAAAAAGTACTTACAAAATAATTCTTTGAGAACCGCGATAAAAACCCTATATTATTAAAAAAAACACTCATTGCTCATCATTCACAAACAATACATCATTCCAATATATATATATATATATATATATATATATATATATATATATATATATATATATATATATGTTCGGAAAGATTTCCGCGGTTAGTACAATTAAACTTAGAGCTAAGATTAATATTATTATAAAATATAGCAAAGAACAAAGCATGCGAGGTCGATCCAAAATATCATATATTATAATATCTACGTTGTGACTGGTTAGCCAGCCAACAGGTGAAGATTAATTCAACTTCCACAGTCCAAGGTTCATAGCATATGGAACTGTGAATGAAAAAGATTCTATGAATCAGTTTCAATTTAAAAAATTTTACTAAACCAATCAATTTTACTAAACAAGTCAATCAAAAAACAATTACTTATGTAATTGTTTTTTGATTGACTTGTTTAGTAAAATTTACAATGTATGTAAAAGTGATATTGACAAAATAGTTAATAAAATGTAAGTTGATGAATCTAAGTTAAATAAAGAAAGAAAAATTTATTCTATTTTTATTTGAAATTATTAAATATGAAAATATGATAAAAACACCTTAGGGGACAATTTAAAAGACAATTTAAAATAAACAACATATTAAGCCTAATTCTTCAAAATTGATGCATGATAAATTTGGCTCAAGTTACTAATGTCAATTCTCTTATTAAGAGCATTTGGGTGTTTTAGTATTGAACTCATTTCCAAGAACTGTCTTTTGACGAGGTTGCGTTCATTGTCAAGAATTTTAACTTCATTAAAGTTGAAGCTTATGTCTAGAAAGTTATTTGAATGCAAGCTTTCGGCGCCGTACAGATTATTAGATGATACAAAGGAATTTTATAAATCTAAACTAATATACAGTGTGATTTAAAATGATAAGGTATAAAATATATATATATATATATATATATATATATATATATATATATATATATATATATATATACAGGGTGTCCCGGAAAATAGTGCGTTCTTTAAAGGTATGGGCTGAGTGTAGCATTTAAAACAAAAAAGTCTTATAACATTTTTTTATAAAGTCAACCGTTTTCAAAAAAAAAATGTATATTAAATTTAATCCATTTGATTAGTGTCCACAGAAAAGCAAATACATCCGGCAACGTTGCGCTCCAAAATGTATGGGCAGAATGCGATAGTTTAATTTATTTTGATACAGAAAAGGTACATTATTTGTAAACAGTTGTAATTACCCGTAGCTCAAGAATAAATAGTATTGTCATGTTTTCGATTCGCGAGTATCACGATATGTTAATTACGTACGGTGAAGCCCACTGTGACAGTAATAGGGCTGTTAGACTTTATGTTGAACGCTATCCCGAACGACGACATCCTAATGCCCGAAGTTTTGTGAACGTGTCCCAAAGGTTATTAGAGACGGGTTGTGTGATACCTAAAAAAACTAGCGGTAGAACACGAAGTAACCGTAGACTAAATGCAGAAGATGTGATTTTGGATATAGTCAGTAATAATCCAAGAGTAAGTACTCGATCTGTGGCTAGAATGATTGGCATTTCAAAAAACATTGTTTACAAGACATTTACGAAACAACTGTTACATCCTTACCATTACCAACGAGTGCAAGATTTACACCAAGGCGATTTACCTCGAAGATTAAGATTTTGTAGATGGTTTCAAAACAAAATCGCCAGAGAACCCAAATTTCCGTGCAAAGTGTTGTGTGCAGATGAAGCTTGTTTTACGAGAAATGGTGTGTTTAATTTTCACAATTGTCACGTATGGAGTAATGAAAACCCGTATGCTATACGTAGGACAAATTTTCAAAAACAATTTAGTATAAATTTATGGGCTGGGATTATTGGTAATCGTCTGATTGGACCGCACGAACTTCCCAGAAGATTGAATGGAGAATCCTATTTAAATTTTTTGCAGCATGTTCTACCGATACTTCTTGAAGACGTTCCGTTACAAATACGCTCTGAAATGTGGTTTCTTCATGACGTGGCTCCAGCACATTTTACGAGACATATTAAAGATTTCCTCGACATCACTTTTCCTCGTCGTTGGATCGGTAGAAATGGACACGTTCTGTGGCCACCCAGAACACCAGAATGCAATGTTATGGACTTTTATTTTTGGGGACATCTAAAATCATTAGTATACGACAACCAGGATGAAATTAAAACAGAAGCTCAATTGCGACAACGAATTTTTGATGCTGCTAAAATAATCAGACATAATTTACAAACTTATAATATTAAGAATAATTGGATTCGTCGAATAAACGCGTGTATCTGTGCAAATGGTGGCCATTTCGAACATTTATTGTAATAATAATTTTCCATGTAAGTAAAAACAGTATTCAAACTTTAATTATTAAATATTTAATAAAAACATGCTTTTTCTCTATCACTGTTATCAGTATCAATACATATTCTGCCTAACGATCGATGATTCATGATAGCTGATTTACAGTAATTAACGAAGAATAACAAGGAACGCAACGTTGCCGGCTGTATTTGTTTTTCTGCGAACAATAATCAAATGGATTAAAATTAATAATTCTTTTTTTGAAACCGGTTAACTTCATAAAAAAATGTTTTTTTTTTTTGTTTTTTTAAAACAAAAAAAGACTTTTTTGTTTTAAATGCTGCAATCTGCACATATCGTTAAGGAACGCACTATTTTCCGGGACACCCTGTATATTGTTATATTCCTATTTGACATTAGAAATAAAAAACTATATTCCTATTTAAAATTTCAATTAAAATAAAAAATTTCATGTTTCTCAACCACAAGCATATAAATTTTTAACGCCCTGTATATGACAAATTTGTAAAAAGAATTATAGCTAGTTTTAAGAGAGTGTTTCGCAGAATTGTTTACTAGCCCCATGAACAATGTATTTCAAGTAAACAATTAAAGACAATTAAGTTTTCGAGATATGCGGGTAGGAAACTCATTAGCCCGTACGGTACATAGTAGATAGTTTAAATCTACCTTTGTATTAAGATTCTCAAAAATAGATACGAATTTGATTATTTGTATAAAATAAAATAGGGACACCGAATTTTATTTCTTTCTTGGAACTCCATAAAGACAAAAAGATACGTAAATTTGAAAATTTTTTTAGATTAAGGAGAGAGGTAGTTTTGGGTTAATAATGCAACATGATTGAAAGTTGGTTTTGATTGCATGGAAAATTAATTGTGGGGGAACGATTTGGAAGTCGAATAATGAATGGGGAGAGTGTGGCAGTGTGTTTCGTTCGTTCTAAAGGAGAAGTCCAGTTGGGAGTGCAGTGTACTAAAAAAGGAAAAGGCCGGTTTGTGTTTGAAAAGTTACAAGCATCATCAAACAAATCATGGAACGAGTAATAGGTCAAGTCGAGAGATGATACAAATCCTTGAGTCTAAAGTATCCATTATTGTGTTAAGTGCTTCAAAAGGTTGAAAGATTGCATCAGGAGAAAGCCGGAACGAGTACGGTACGAAGCAGTAAAAGGAAAGGAGAACAATATTTAGCAGAGGAGCAGAGACATTCTGGGAAAACGTGGACGAGTTTTCCTTTGATCGCAACACCAGCAAGTAACGAAACGTGTTAGGGGTGAAGACATGGTAGAATCATCAGCAAAGGTTAGTCGTTTTCTGTTATGATATGAATATATTGTTGTTCGTGTTAAATACCACATTTTATATATCAAAAAAATTAAACATCGAGAACATTCTGTAAAGCAGAAGTAGAGAGATTCACAGTTATTGATTTAAAAAATTTTGGAGACGAAGAGAAATAAGATTATTTTTTTTTTTTGTAAATATTTACATGAAATAATAAAATATTGTATATATTGTTTTGTTTCTACTTCTTTCTTTATGTAAGTATTTGTTTATAAAAAATTATACTTACATTTATTTTGAATTAATAATTAACGAAACAAAAATTTTAAAGAATTACTGGATATTAGTGACTGTCGATATAAACAAACAACACAGTTTATTAGGGTTGCAGTCAGAAAATTGGCCGGGATGTTAATGAAACACTCAACTCATTATTCAAATCGCATTATTTCTCACAAAAGTGATTGCAGAATTAAAAAACCATCTTGTGCTTTGGCAGAGCATGTAATCGATAAAGACCATATTATGGATTTTGATAACATTAAAATTTTATGTAGTGAAAGTAATAAATTCAAAAGGACTTTTTTGGAAATGGTTTGTATTAGCAAAAGTGATAATAGTTTAAACAAAAGATCAGAAATTCAAAATCTAAGCAAAATTTATAATTATATTATTTCTTTATAATTTATATATAAAACTTGAAAAATATCACATTTTTATTTAATTTTCCATATATCCGTTACATTTTTTCAGACATCTATCAATGGTGAATAAATCTTCTTGTTTTTTGTTACTAAACAAAAAAGAATTTTTAAGCAAAATTTTATTTTTGACAATATAATTGTCAAAGGTAAACATTTTAAGTTGGCATTTATGACATTGGGGCTTATTTGTAATTGGTTGCTACTTTAAACTATTTATAAATTCAATTTTTTTTTTTTGTTAAAAAAATGTTTTCAAAATTATTAAAATTTCAGGGAAGAATTTATTAGATAAGAGCATTTTAGTATTAATTCTTTTTGACATGTATTTGCAACAATTTTTATTAACGAAACTAATTTTATTTGGTGAGTTAACAAAAACTGTTTTTCTTTATAGTTCAACTTTGTAAGATATTTTGTCTTTTTTAGCAGCTCTTGATAAGAATTGTAAACACAATTGAAAGCTCGAGATATTAAATAGTTAACCAATAGCCCCCTTTTATTGACTCCAACCCATCAAAAACATTTATATATATATATATATATATATATATATATATATATATATATATATATATATATATATATATATCGAGAAAAGGGGTACGACCGTCAATCCAAAATTAAGGTACACTCGAAGAGTGGTGGGTTTTTCGGTAAAAGTGGAGAAATAAAAGACAAAGAAGGTGGCTACTTCATCTATTTATTGAAGACGTTTCGCTTTCTGTTTAGAAAGCATCATCAGTTCATCTAAAAAGAACAATGTGAAAAAACCAAACATCCAAAGAGAAGTTAAAACATGTGTGTTACCTCAAAAAGACATGCAGCAGTCAATGATATTAAATTTGTAAAAAAGCTTCCGATAATGGAACATTCAGAGATACAGTTGTATAAACAATTAATTGAAACTAGGTACAGTTTACAAATTAACAAACTTAGCACAGCAAAAGAACATGTGATAATAATACATGTATATAAAAAACTTAAGTAAAAACATTAAAATTGATGTGTAAAGAACTAGAAAGATCATGAGATGCACTTCCAACAATGAATTATCAGTAAAATTTAAATTTGACTTTAGGTAACATTATTAATTAGTTGAGATTAAAATATAATATTTAAAAGTAAAATGAAGTTACCAGTCTCTAGCTTACTGAATGCAACAGGTAAATGAATTAACAGGTGTAACACCCACGCCAACAGCGTGAAAAGACAATGGTCTTGAGGTCAAAAAGTGACAGAACAGCAAGGCGAAATACCAACCTCTAATGTAGTGGAGCAGTACATTTAAAGATTATGGTAAAATTTGGGAGACAACTTGTCATTATAAGTCAAAAAGCCAAAAAATGAAAGGAAAAGGTGGTTAAAAACACCATCTTCCCCCCAGTGATTGGTTCAAAACTCAAAAACAAAGCAAGCGAGGTCAATCCAAAATATAATATATTATAATATCTACGTTGTGACTGGTTAGCCGCCAACAGGTGAAGATTGATTTAACTTCACAGTCCAAGGTTCATAGCATTTGGAGCTGTGAATAAAAAAGATTCTATGAATCAGTTTCAATTAAAAGATTTTATTAAACAAGTCAGCCAACAAAAACAATTACTTAATATACAGTGTGACCCATTTAGATTGGAAACACCTCTATAAAATTTGAAGTTGTTAACCGATTTTAACCAAATTTTTTTTTTAATGTCCTGTAATAAAAGGTCTATTGCGGGACAAAATATGAAATATTTAGTTAAATTTTCAGGGCAGTCTACGATACTTTTTCTTCGTCGAAAATAAAGAATTTGTATTAGCGATTTTTTTATTAAAAAAATTTCTACGCCACTGGATTTACAGTGACTTCAAATAGCTATGACAAAAATTTCATTAAAATATATTTATTAATAACGAAGTTATTACAACTTAAAATTTTAAAACTCACTAAGCTGCGAGTCAAAAAAGAACACCCTGTATCAACAGATAACCATAAAACTAATTATTTTTCAAATAATTTTAATAATAAACCACTACTAGACAAAAAAATGTTTAAAATAGCATAAAAATTTAATGCAAGTAACGCACTTACATTATTATTAACTTTATATGCTACAACTTAAATCTCAGTTGCCATGACAACGATATTACTGTTTAATATTATTTCTGTCATACAAATTTCAGTGCTAGCATAAATTTATGCATAATATCTGCAACAATATTAACTTCAAATTCTTTTAATAATATTTTGTGTCATGGCTGCAAGATTAAGTTTGAGAGAAAAAATTGAAATTATACGTCTTTTGGGAGATAACGATAGAAGTGCCAGGGAAGTTTGTACAATATTTAATAACAGACATGTGGATCGTCCTAATATTAGCTGCGGTACGGTAAACAAAATTAATAGAATATTTAATGAATATGGTGCAGTATCAAAACTAATTTTAAAAAATAACCCGTTACAAAGAAGCAGAGGAAATGATAAAATCATTTTAGATCATTTCAGAAATAACCCTAATGCCAGTTTAAGGAATGCCAGTTTATATTTGAATGTGCCTCGAGAGAGTATTCGACGATGTCTTAAGGTAAATAATATTAAACCTTACAAACCAAAATTCTTACACACATTCCAAGAAGGCGACGAAGCAAAACGTTTAGAATATTGTTTATGGGCCCAAGGGGAATATTTAAACAATATAAATTTTCTAAAAAACGCGTTGTTTACCGACGAAGCCACTTTCGCTACAAATGGAGTAGTATCATCACAGAATTGTCGCTATTGGACAGCAGATAATCCCCATTGGGTAATAAACTGTAAAAGCCAGTATTCTCAAAAAATCAATGTCTGGTGTGGTATACAGAACGAGCGAGTTATTGGTCCTTTCTTTTTTGAAGAAAACTTGAACTCACGGAACTTTTTAGAATTTTTAAACACCGACTTGTGGGATGCTATTCATGAGCTCCCAATTAATGAACGATTAAATTTGTATATCCAGTTAGATGGGTGTTCTGTTCATTACGCCAGAACCGTGATGCAATGGTTAAATGAAAATTTTCCGAACCGTTGGATAGGCCGGGGTAGTCCGTTGATAGATTGGCCACCCAGATCTCCAGATCTCACAATTTTAGACTTCTTTCTCTGGGGAGTTATCAAACAAAAAGTTTGCCAAACCCGTGCAAGAGACGAAAACGAACTTCGTGCAAGTATTCGACAGGCATGTGCAGAAATTACTCCCCAACAACTAAGAAATGTAATTAGAAATATTCATAAACACTACGACAAATGTATCCAATTAGATGGTGGATTGGTAGAGGCAACTAGGATTAAACTAAAATTATGTTTCCATGTTTCTGTTAATACAGAGTGTTTTTTTAACGTTAATACAGAGTGTTTTTTTCTTAGTGAGTTTTAAAATTTTAAGTTGTCATAAGTATGTTATTAATAAATATATCTTAATGAAATTTTTGTCATAGTTATTTGAAGCCACTCTAAATCCAGTGGCGTAGAAATTTTTTTAATAAAAAAATCGCTAATACAAATTCTAGATTTTCGACGAAGAAAAAGTATCGTAAAATGCCCTAAAAATTTAACTAAATATTTCATATTTTGTCCCGCAATAGACCTTGTATTACATGACATTAAAAAAAAATTTGGTTAAAATCGGTTAACAACTTCAAATTTTATAGAGGTGTTTCCAATCTAAATGGGTCACACTGTATGTAAATGTGATATTGACAAAATATTTAATAAAATTGTAAGTTAATAAATCTAAGTTAATTAAAGAAAGAGAAAAAAAATTTTATTTTATTTATTTATATTATTAGATATTAAAAATATGATCACAAACACCTTATGGGACAAATCAAAGTTAATAACATATTGAGCCTAATTATGTAGAATTTTTGCATGATAAATTTGGCTCAAGTTACTAATGTCGGTTCTCTTATTAAGAGTATTTGGGTGTTTTAGTATTGAAGACATTTCCAAAAACTGTCTTTTGACGAGATTGCATTCAGTGCCAAGAATTTTAACTTCATTAAAGTTCACTTTGTGCTTAAAGTTAATAGCATGGTGGACAAGAGCACAAGTATGCTTAGATTAGTTGATATCACTGCGGTGTGTCGTAAGACGCCCTCTCAGTGATCTCCCTGTCTGACCGATGTAATATGAGTCACACTCAGCACAAGGTATATGATAGATTACATTAACTTGTTCCAGAAGGAACAAAGGTGTTTTAGTTTTAGAAAACAAATTCCTGACAGTCTTAGCATTCTTAACTGCAATTTTAACAGGTACGTTATTCTGTTTGTACAGTTTAACGAGCTTCTCAGTAACTTAATGAGAATAAGGTAAAGATGAATAATGGGTAGTTAGAGTCCCAAGTACAGTATTAGGCAGAACAGTGTTATTAATGGAAATATTTGATATTGTTCTAAGTTGGTCACCATTGGGTATGTCATTTAAAGAGGAACCATAGCTTTGTAAGAAAAGGTATTTATTGATAAGGGAGGATGAATAGGAATTCTCAATCAGAATTTTTTTAAGTAATTGAAGGGATTCCCTTCGATTAACCGGAGGTGTCAGTCTATTTAGCCTGCAGCTTAAAGCTTTAATTAAGTTTAATTTATATTTAAATGGATGACAAGAGTGGTAGTTGAGAAACCTATTAGAGGCCATTGGTTTCCTCCCATTCTAATCACACGCATGTTCAAGAAGGGAATACTATTTGTGTTAGAGTCCTATAGTTCAACAGTGAACTGTAAATGAGGATCAAACTCATTGAACAAAGACAAGGTGGCCTGAATCTTGTCTGGGGGTAAGGCTAGTAATAAGTCATCAACATACCGTTTAATAAAAGGGACATGAAAATCCAAAAGACCCAAACGGTCAGAAACTAAATCATCCAGTACATAATTAACTAGGATGGGTGAGATTGAGGAACCCATAGGTGTCCCAAAAATTTGAAGATAATATTTGTCATTCAAGACCAAAAAATTAGTGTCAAATACTAATTGCAAAAGTTCTGCAAATACATCCCAGGAAACAGGACAGTTAGGTTGGATGGAGTTCCAGTGATTTCTTAAGGAGGTATTAACACTAGAGAGAGGTAAATTAGTGAAAAGAGATACCACATCAAAACTCACTAAAATGTAGCCTTGTGGAAGTTCAAAGTTATTAATAAATTCACTAAAATGAAAAGAATCAACAATATTAAAGTTATTATTATAATTATAAGATTTAGATAATATGTCAGTTAAAAATTTTAAAATATTAATATTAGGTGAATTGATGGAGGAAACAATTGGCCTCATGCTCAATGTGGGCTTATGTATTTTATTTAGACAATAAAATCTGGGAGCATATCCATCATAATTATGTAAAAATTTAGCAAGTGGTTGATCTATGATCTTTATGTTTTTTAAGTGTGTAATGAATTTATTTATTTTATTAGTAAATTTGGAACAAGGGTTGGTAGAGAGAGGTTGATAGTATCTATCATCATCTAACAACGATTGACTGAGGTTGAGATATTGATCTCTATCAATGAAGACAGTGGCATTCCCTTTATCACTTGTAAGAACGAGAAGATTAGGGTGGGTTTTTGAAAACGATACCGTCTCCCTGTAAATCTTATCTAACTCCGATATGGGTTGTCTAGGGCGATTAGAATAATTCAACAAAATATTATTGGAAGAAGACCTAAGAGATAAAAGGTCAGAATTGTCAGCATGTGACAAAATATTTTCCACATCTGCTAAGATTCTACTAACAGAGTAATCTCTGAAAGTTGGCTGTAAGCCAAATTTGGGGCCCAATGATAACAACTTGAGAATGTCCTGAGGAACCTCAGTACTAGATAGATTTTTAATCCACTTAGGATTAAATGGAATTTTTTTAAATTGGGGAGTGTCTAAGTTATTAAGCTTCTTACGAAGGTGTGCCATGGATATATGATGTACAAAATTACATTTCTTATGTAAAGATGACTCAAAAGTGTCCAACAAATTGTCAGGAAGGTGTTTATCAAGAAAAGAAGTGACATTATTGATTTGAGAAATAATAAACTTAATATCAGTGTGAACCTTAGATATATGGAAATTAAGTAATCGTGCCCTCACCTGTCTGTTTAAAGCTTGGCTTCTGCGGTAAAGAGTGTCATTGGTGGAACCTGATGTTGATGAAAGTATGTTGGACTATGTTTATCATAGACACCACTTCCCAATAACTTCAATACCCGTCACTAACTTAGACACTCCCCAATTTAAAAAAATTCCATTTAATCCTAAGTGGATTAAAAATCTATCTATAGAGCGTTCCAAGTTAAGAAAATAACATTGCGGAGATAGGGCCATGTATTTCTTATGGACGATAGAAGCGCAGCGATGCCACGCTGAACACAAGCACGATTCAGGGTTGTATAATTATTTGTATTTTCGTTTTCACAGACATGAATTAAATTAATGTTTTTTAACGTAATTGACCAAAAGTGCCCATTCGAAACAAGAGATGAAAAGTAGGGAAAATGATTTTAATTAAATAAATAGTATTTACAAATGATAATTTTATTTTATCTTATTTTAATTATACTAACGACAGTTTATTTGTTTTTCGGTAAGAATATCATATACCATGAATCATTGAAATCAGTAGAAAATATTGCTTAGTTAAATCATACACTTTGCCGGCTATTAAAGAATTAAAAGCAAATAAACGGACCTCTTGAAATGCATATATCTAATTACTAATTGCAACTTAAAATAATACGGTGTACGTATGTCAGCGATTTTATGTCGTTCTCTGAGAGTACATATTGATAATAATACTTTGTGGTTCTTCAGTTGTTATTCTGACTTTACAATTAAATGTTAATTGAAAATGGAAATTCGAAAAATATATCGACAATCTAGTAAACCGCATGCCTGAGAGTTTTGGCAACACTGATCTCCATAAGCCTAATGTTATTTTCTTAACGTGGAACGCTGTATAGTACTGAGGTTCCTCAGGACATTCTCAAGTTGTTATTCTTGGGCCCCAAATTTGGCTTACAGCCAACTTTCAGAGATTACTCTGTTAGTAGAATCTTAGCAGATGTGGAAAATATTTTGTCACATGCTGACAATTCTGACCTTTTATCTCTTAGGTCTTCTTCCAATAATATTCTGTTGAATTATTCTAATCGCCCTAGACAACCCATATCGGAGTTAGATAAGATTTACAGGGAGACGGTATCGTTTTCAAAAACCCACCCTAATCTTCTCGTTCTTACAAGTGATAAAGGGAATGCCACTGTCTTCATGGATAGAGATCAATATCTCAACCTCAGTCAATCGTTGTTAGATGATGATAGATACTATCAACCTCTCTCTACCAACCCTTGTTCCAAATTTACTAATAAAATAAATAAATTCATTACACACTTAAAAAACATAAAGATCATAGATCAACCACTTGCTAAATTTTTACATAATTATTCAAGCCTCAAGCCCACATTGAGCATGAGGCTAATTGTTTTCTCCATCAATTCACCTAATATTAATATTTTAAAATTTTTAACTGACATCTTATCTAAATCTTATAATTATAATAATAACTTTAATATTGTTGATTCTTTTCATTTTAGTGAATTTATTAATAACTTTGAACTTCCACAAGGCTACATTTTAGTGAGTTTTGATGTGGTATCTCTTTTCACTAATTTACCTCTCTCTAGTGTTATTACCTCCTTAAGAAATCACTGGAACTCCATCCAACCTAACTGTCCTGTTTCCTGGGATGTATTTGCAGAACTTTTGCAATTAGTATTTGACACTAATTTTTTGGTCTTTAATGACAAATATTATCTTCAAATTTTTGGGACACCTATGGGTTCCTCAATCTCACCCATCCTAGTTAATTATGTACTGGATGATTTAGTTTCTGACCGTTTGGGTCTTTTGGATTTTCATGTCCCTTTTATTAAACGGTATGTTGATGACTTATTACTAGCCTTACCCCCAGACAAGATTCAGGCCACCTTGTCTTTGTTCAATGAGTTTGATCCTCATTTACAGTTCACTGTTGAACTAGAGGACTCTAACACAAATAGTATTCCCTTCTTGGACATGCGTGTGATTAGAATGGGAGATAACACCTTAACTACAAGTTGGTACAGGAAACCAATGGCCTCTAATAGGTTTCTCAACTACCACTCTGGTCATCCATTTAAATATAAATTAAACTTAATTAAAGCTTTAAGCTGCAGGCTAAATAAACTGACACATCCGGTTAATCGAAGGGAATCCCTTCAATTACTTAAAAAAATTCTGATTGAGAATTCCTATCTATCCTCCCTTATCAATAAATACCTTTTCTTACAAAGCTATGGTTCCTCTTTAAATGACATACCCAATGGTGACCAACTTAGAATAATATCAAATAATTCCATTAATAAACTCCATTCGCTTAGCTCGGGCATATTTTGACATATTCATTGTCGGAAACCTACAACACAACAATTCCTACTTCTCAGTATTAATAGCTATTAATTATTAATTAACTATTAATATAATTAATCCGGACGGCAGATGTCATGGTGTATGGAGGGATGAAGGAGCTGAGCGAGCTGTACCCTTTACCATGGATGAACTTATCGAGGCACTGGGTTCACTGAAGACTCGTAGGTCCCCAGGACTAGACCAGATACCACCTGAGGCGGTGAAGGGTCTAGGACGGGTGGAACCTGCGTGGCTTCTGGAACATATGAATGCACTGCTGGAAGCACAAACCTTTCCTGAGCCTTGGAGGACATCGAGGTTAATACTGCTTCCCAAAGCTAGGGAAAAGTATCGCCCCATCTGTCTGCTTCCATGTATCAGTAAGCTGTATGAAAGGATGCTACGAGTACGCATAGACGACATGATTGAGAGGTCAGGTGGTTTATCAAGGAGGCAATTTGGTTTTTGTAAAGGGAAAAGCACGATTGATGCAATCATGAGTGTACTCGAATCATTGCGCAACAGAGGGGATGAACATCGCTGGGCGGCTCTGCTGTTGTTTGATGTTAAGAATGCATTCAATACGTTGCAGTGGAACGAGGTAATGAAGGTAATGGAGAAGAGAGAATGTCCTGGTTACCTGATGAATGTGGTGGCGGAGTATCTGTCCGAGAGAAGGATTATGGTGGAAAAGGGCACGATCGTGGACGTGACGGCCGGGGTACCCCAGGGATCTGTCTTGGGCCCGAGGCTATGGAATCTGGCATATGACGGGGTTATGCACTGTGAATACGGAGAGGGTACAATCCCCTTCGCATTCGCGGATGACCTCGCTGTACTGGTAGTGGCCCGGGATGAGCCAGATCTCAAATACCGGGTTAGAAACGCAGGCGGCGTCGTAAAGAAATGGATGACGCAGCACGGACTGAAACTTGCGACAGAGAAAACCGAAGCCGTCATTCTGAAGGGGACAAGGAATAGGCAAAATATTGAATTAAAATGTGCGGGAGCATGTCTAACACCTAAGAAACAAGTAAAGTATCTAGGAGTGACATTGCACCAGAATGGAAAATGGGGAGAGCACGTGCGGGAGGTGGTCCGAAAGGCTGCGAATAGTACGGCTGCGTTGGGGAGGGTGATGCCGAACATTGGAGGACCCAAATCCGAAAGGAGGAGGGTCTTACACGGTGTTGTACAATCGATCGTCCTCTACGCGGCACCAGTCTGGAGCGAGGCGGTAGAGATAACTGCCTGTAGGAGTCTTATGACACGAGTAGACAGAACAAGTCTGTTGCGAGTGACATGCGCCTACAGGACTGTGTCTGCGGCAGCCTTATGGACCATCACTGGATGTGTTCCGTTGCATGTTTTGGCGGTGGAAAGAAAAGAGCTTTATGAGAGAAGAGGTCCAAACCTTACTAGTAGAAAAGACAGGAAAGGGAAAGGTCAGTTGAAAGATGGCAAGAAGAATGGAACAACACGGAAGATGTGGCACAGTGGACGAAAATGCTGATCCCGAACATAAGAGATTGAGTGGACTGTGGCCACAGGCGACTGGATTATTTCCTGACGCAGGTGCTCACAGGACACGGGTGTTTTAGGGCCTACCTCTATAGGATCGGAAAGGCTGATACAGATGAATGCCTATACTGTGGATACTCGTGACACTGTGACACATACGATGTTAGATTGCAGCAGATGGATAGTGGAAAGGAACAGAATGGAGAGAGAGACAGGTGTGAATTTTGTTACAGTGAGAGAAATGATTGAGAGAATGATTGAAAATAAATTAGTTTGGACTATCATACACAGCTATATCCGTGCAGTGATCAAGAAAAAGGAAGAGGAAGAAAGACTGCTAAACCAACGCTAAAGGTAAGAGTGAATGATGCTGAAAGGTGAAGCTAGAAAAGTGGGTCACACTGTGTGAGTTGGAATGCGTGAGTAAGACTGTGGGGAAGGAGGAAATGCCCATCTGGAAATAATGCCGAACTAGGAGCGATGAGTGTCTTCTACGCGCTACCTGGAACGAGACAGGGAACCTCCTTGCTGATGAATAGAGTGTGGATGTGTATGAATGGAGAATGAATGAATAAAGGTAGTGATTCGGAAGTGATGCCGGCCTTACAGCGGCCATTCCGCTTCCGGATCGCTGGATGACAGAGGAGGGTCTGGTTTAGCAGGTAGGTGTTCGGCGTAGACTCGGCGACGAGTAGCTAGAAGTATTAATAGCTAAAGTATCCTACTACTGCATACTACTTTGTTTAAAAAAAGAAGAATTATTCTAAATAGTGGAAGTGTATACTAAACACATCAAATTTTGGGTAGTATATATTTAAAAAATATATTTTAGTTGTTATAATTTAACATAAATATTTATTATATGGTGCAGATAAATAAATATTTATTGTCGGTAATTCGCAAAGTTCTATTTTATTTACTATTTAGTTAGTTTACTATTAATATTAGCTATGAGTACGTGTGTTGGTTGTATAGTAATTTCCAGCCACTTTTAGTCTGTCAAAAAGTAACTAACTTTGCAAAAAAAAATTAATAAATTCACTAGACAGTTGGGACTGGGAATAGCGAACCGAGTATAACACTGTTCTGCCTAATACTGTACTTGGGACTCTAACTACCCATTATTCATCTTTACCTTATTTTCCTCAAGTTACTGAGAAGCTCGTTAAACTGTACAAACAGAATAACGTACCTGTTAAAATTGCAGTTAAGAATGCTAAGACTGTCAGGAATTTGTTTTCTAAAACTAAAACACCTTTGTCCCTTCTGGAACAAGTTAATGTAATCTATCATATACCTTGTGCTGAGTGTGACTCATGTTACATCGATCAGACAGGGAGATCACTGAGAGGGCGCCTTACGACACACCGCAGTGATATCCACTTATCTAAGCATACTTGTGCTCTTGCCCAGCATGCTATTAACTTTAAGCACAAAGTGAACTTTAATGAAGTTAAAATTCTTGGCACTGAATGCAATCTCGTCAAAAGACAGTTTTTGGAAATGTGTTCAATACTAAAACACCCAAATACTCTTAATAGGAGAACCGACATTAGTAACTTGAGCCAAATTTATCATGCATTAATTCTACATAATTAGGCTCAACATGTTATTTACTTTGATTTGTCCCATAAGGTGTTCTCTTTGGTGATAAGATGGTGTTTTTAACCACCTTTTCCTTTAATTTTTTGGCTTTTTGACTTATAATGACAAGTTGTCACCCAAATTTACCATAATCTTTAAATGCACCGCTCTACTACATAAGAGGTTGATATTTCGCCTTGCTGTTCTGTCACTTTTTGACTTCAAGGCCATTGTCTTTTCACGCTGTTGACGTGAGTGTTACACCTGTTAATTCATTTACCTGTTGCATTCAGTAAGTTAAAGACTGGTAACTTCATTTTACTTTTAAATATTATATTTTAATCTCAACTAATTAATAATGTTACCTAAAGTCAAATTTAAATTTTACTGATAATTCATTGTTGGAAGTGCATCTCATGATCTTTCTAGTTCTTTACACATCAATTTTAATGTTTTTTACTTAAGTTTTTTATAACAAATTTTTTTAATAAATGTATTATTATCACATGTTCTTTTGCTGTGCTAAGTTTGTTAATTTGTAAACTGTACCTAGTTTCAATTAATTGTTTATACAACTTTATCTCTGAATATTCCATTATAGGAAGCTTTTTTACAAATTTAATATCATTGACTGCTACATGTCTTTTTGAGGTAACACACATGTTTTAACTTCTCTTTGGATGTTTGGTTTTTTCACATTGTTCTTTTTAGATGCACTGATGATGCTTTCTAAACAGAAAGCGAAACGTCTTCAATAAATAGATGAAGTAGCCACCTTCTTTGTCTTTCATTTCTCCACTTTGACCGAAAAACCCAGCACTCTTCGAGTATACCTTAGTTTATATATATATATATATATATATATATATATATATATATATATATATATATATATTATATATATATATATATATATATATATATATATATATATATATATATATATATATATATATATATATACATCCTACTATCATTTTCGTATCTATACATTATGCTTTTACCATCAATTTAGCATCGTCTTGCAAAGTAGCATCTGTATATCGACGCTACTTTACAAGACCTTAATAACTTTTTTCCTGTACTTGTTACAAGAATTTTAACCAACTCATTGATTAGAGTTTTGATACCGTGTTGGTATTTTAAAATATCCGCTTTCTCTTTTTATCCCTTACTGAGTTATATAAGTTTATTCCACAAAATGTTTGAGTCTAACATGATGGTACAGTGAAATTATTATATATATTTAGTTCAGGGTTTTACTGTTTACTCGCTGCCATTATATACATGAAAATGTATATCCCACTTTCATTATCAATCATTTTCGCATCAGAAATTTGGCATGGTTGTTGAATATAATATTACCCACAACTTCTTCTTCTTCTTTGTCAACCATTTTCCATCCACTCCTGAATGTAGATCTCTCCCAATTGCTTCCATCTTTCTCTATCTTGCGCCAATCTAATCCACTGTTTGCCTGCCACTGTTCTTATGTCATCTACCCATCTTTTTTGAGGTCTTCCCGTGCTTCTTGTTGTCGTCCTTGGTCTCCATTCTAGAATTCTCCGTGTCCACCTGTTGTCATTATATCGGGCTACGTGACCTGTCCAGCGCCATTTCATTTTTGCAATTTCTTCCACAATATCTCTAATCTTCGTTCTACGTCTTATCTCGGTGTTTCTAATCTTGTCTCTTAGTGATATTCCAAGCATGATTCGTTCCATTGCTCTTTGCGTTGTTTCTAATTTTTTAGCAGATTTTTTGGTAAGGGCTACTGTCTCCAAGCCGTAAGTACAAACTGGTAGTATGCATGTGTTATACACCTTTTTCTTTAAGTTTACATCAATGGAGGTGTTTTTCAAGATATATGCTAATTTGCCGAAAGCGCCCCATGCCAGTTGTGTTCTTCTTTTAATTTCAGCATCTTGATTTGGTTTTCCTAGTTTGATAACATGACCTAGATATACATAATGTTCAACATTTTCTATGGTATGATTTTGTATTGTTATATTTGTCTGGTCTCGGCTCAGTATTTTTGTTTTGCTGTAGTTCATTTTTAAGCCTACCGCTCCTGAAACTGCATTTAATTGTTGTAACATATCATTTAGTTCTTGGATATTATCGGCTATTAAAACTATGTCATCTGCGAATCGCAAGTGGTTTAAGTATGATCCGTCGACGTTGATACCCTTATTGTTCCATTCTAGTTTCTTAAAAATGTCTTCTAGAGCATGGGTAAATAGTTTGGGAGAGATGGTGTCTCCTTGTCTTACTCCCCGTTGTAGTCTTATGGGATTAGTTTTTGTGCTTTCGTCCAGCTTTATCTGCATGGTGGCATTTTCATATATGTTTTTAATTATGTTAGTGTATCTTGAATCTATACGTGCATTTTCTAGAGATTCAAGCACTGCCCATAATTCGATGGAATCGAATGCTTTATGGAAATCGACGAACACCATATGAATTGGAACATTATACTCGGTGCATTTTTCTATCAGTGTTCTTACGGTGTGCAAGTGGTCTATGGTACTAAAATGTTTTCTGAATCCAGCCTGCTCGATAGGTTGATAGAAATCGAGCTTATGTGTTAGGCGGTTGGTTATGATTTTAGTTAGTAATTTATACAGATGTGAGAGCAAGGATATTGGTCGGTAATTCTCGATGTTTGCTTCGTCTCCTTTCTTGAATAGTAAAATGACTTCGGAGTTGTACCATTCTTGAGGAATCTTTCCTTCATCAATTACTTTATTATTACCCACAAAGAAATAGTAAATTTAAGAATATATATATTTTTTCATCCACAAATCATTCTGGCATCATGTTTGGTTAAAAGTAACGGGTTATGATATATTGCAACTACCTATTGTATCTTCGCTCCAATTGGTCCAGTCGCGACGTACAGCGCCTCAAATGATTTAACCAATAAAATACAATAAGACAGAAAAATCAAATATAGCAGCTTGTCAAAACGGCCTTAATTATATATATCTTCGTTTCTATAAGTCCAATCGTGACGTACAGTCTCTCAAATGACAGGATTTAACCAATTGAAAACAATGAAATAAAAAAATTAAATACAGCAACATGTCAAAAGGGCCGTAGTCACGTATCTTCGGTCCCATTAGTCCAATCGTGACGTGTAGTACCTCTAATGATACGATTTAACATAAAGAATACAATGGGATAGAAAAATCAAATGCAGAACAATGTCAAAATGGCCTTAGTTGTGTATCTTTAGTTCTATTAGTCCAATCATGACGTGCAGTACCTCAAATGAAAGGATTTAACAAAAAAAAATACAATGAGGTATAAAAATTAAATGGAATAGCATGTCAAAATGGCCTTAGTTATGTATTTTCGGTCCTATTAGTCCAATCGTGACGTACGATACCTCAAATCCTAGCTAACCAATAGAATACAATGACATAGAAATCAAATACAGGATCACGTCAAAAGGGCCTTAGTTACGTATCTTCGTTTTTAGTGGCCCAATCGTGACGTACAGTACCTCAAATGATAGGATTTAACCAATCGAATACAATAAGATAGAAAAATAAAATAGATCAGCTTGTCAAAAGGGCCTTAGTTATGTATCTGCGGTCCTATTAGTCCAATCGTGACGTTTCGTACCTCAAATGATAGAATTTAACTAATAGAATACAATGAGATATAAAAATTAAATAGAGTAGCCTGGAAAAAGGGCCTTAGTTGTGTATCTTCGATCCTATTAGTCCAATCGTGACGTACAGTACCTCAAATGGTACCATTTAACCAATAGAATACTACGACGTAGAAATCAAATACATCAACACGTCAAAAGGACCTTAGGTATATATCTTTGCTGCTATACATGTTATATCAAAAGAGCCTTAGTTGCGTATCTCCGGTCCTATAGGTCTAATCATGACATATGGAGCCTAAAATGAGGGAGAAATTAAACATGGCGGCATCTAATAACACCTTAAACTGGCAGCAATAAAACAAATTAACGCACAGAGGCGTGTGGCATATTACGTGACAGGATTTAGCGAATACCATACGATTACGTCGTACATCTCTTTGCATACGTCCACTTTTAGTTAACTACTTAGTATGTATTCAGTACTTTGCTTAACGGTGTTGAGGCATGGACTCTTAAACAGAAGAATGTTAAAAATCTTGAAAGCTTTGAGATGTGGTGCTACCGCCATATACTAAAAATAAGTTGGGTGGATAAAATTACAAATGAAGAGGTAATACGCAGAATAAATAACGATTCAGAAGTTATACTGAATATAAAAAAGAGAAAACTTGAATACTTTGGCCACCTGATGAGAGGGCAAAAGTACACATTCCTACAAAATATAATGCAA
This sequence comes from Diabrotica undecimpunctata, assembly GCF_040954645.1. Classification (NCBI taxonomy): domain Eukaryota; kingdom Metazoa; phylum Arthropoda; class Insecta; order Coleoptera; family Chrysomelidae; genus Diabrotica; species Diabrotica undecimpunctata. The sequence continues at coordinate 92,233,849 of NC_092804.1, forward strand.
GGAAAAATCCAAGGACGCAGAAATCCAGGCCATAGAAGAATGTCCTGGATGAGAAATTTAAGAGAGTGGTTTGGCTGTACCACTAACGAATTATTCAAAACAGCAGTAAATAAAATTAGAATCGCCCTAATGATATCCAATCTCCGATAGGAGAGGCACTCAAAGAAGAAGATATGATAAACTCGAAAAATTTCCAACGTTTACTGTTAAGGTCGTGGCATATTATCGTGCACGTTGCGTTTCCAGCACATATCGTTTCCGAAAAATATAATTTAAATGGTTTTAAATATGAACAACGCACACTTTCCGGAACATTGCGTTTCAGACACTTGTTCAGTATATTCGAACACAATATTTTACTGATGCCGACGGCTGCGTAACGAGTCGTAACCGGTTTGTAAGGATAATGTTAATTAGATACCCGTCGTTTTCCCCTTGTTGTTTATTTAGGTCTTTGTTTGATTTTGATACAGAGTATTTAAAAAAAAATAATTTTCGAGGCTGTTTTTAATAGGAATTTAATAATAATTAATAGGTTTAACAATTATTTTAGAATGAATAGGATTCAGTTTAAATATGTTTAAATATCTAATTTTTAATAAATTTAATTTCACCTTCAGTTAAAAAACAAAATACTACATTTAACGAAGCCATACATATCAAACCAAAAAGTATTTTTAAAAAGAAGAGGTATCACTTCCGTACAAAAGTCCTACTTGTTTATCACTTCCGTGATTAATTGTCACAAAGCAATAAAAACACATGCATAAATGACAAAATAGCCTCGAAAATTATTTTTTTAAATACTCTATATCAAAATCAAACAAGTTCCTAAATAAACAACAAGGGGAGAACGACGGACATCTAATGCACATTATCCTTCCCAACCGGTTACGACCTATGTCCCGGACAGTGTGCGTTATTCATATTTAAAACCATTTAAATTATATTTTTCGGAAACTAAACGCTATGTGCTGGAAACGCAACGTGCACGATAATATGCCACGACCTTTATACATATGCCTTCCGTTCACTGCACACATTTACTGCTCCTTGACGCTGTGACGAGAATGAGATAGGATTTAACAAATAAAATAACAGAAAACTAAACAAGACAGTGTGTCAAACGTGGAATGCGTCGTAGAACGTGAAATATTAGCGTAAAATTATATGATGGCCATAGACGGTTCTTTAATATCCAGCAAACGACTCGCTTTATAAAGTTACATAGGCGGGATCTGTGCGAGAAAAAGTCGATCATTCGTTTTATAACCCAAAGGGGACCATAAAATATTCAACGTTAAAATGAGACATAATGTAACGGTATGACAAATCTTTTTTCTCCCGCACGGGTGCATGCCTGTGTACCTATACAAGGGAAGCCGTGCATAACCTTTAAGTTGATCGTAATACATAACTGCAACAACAAGTATGTTGACGACTTAGGTTAGTATATACAGTGCATTCCGTACGTTTTTTAAACATGATTAGGAAATTGTTGACTGGAGGCTATTAAAGAAGTTCTTAAAATTTTTGCGGGTCACCTTCTTTTCTGTAAATGGAGTGAATATTGTTATCCATTTAATTTTTTTCCTCAGTTGAATAATTCCTACTGGTATTTGCTCTAAGCTTATTTCTTTTCCCCATTCAAGCTGTTTCATAGCTAATTCTACTTCCTCTTTATAGTGCCCTGTTCACCTGTTTTTGTAATTTCGGACTATTTCATCTCTTATAACATAAAACAGTTGTTTCAGATATCTTTATTGCGTTTCCTTTTTTTATGGATGAATATGCTCCCGTTTTCATCTTCTACTATTTCAGAAGGAGCTACACGATTAACAATTCCAAATCAAGAAAACACAAATAACACTCCGAATTATATTATACAACCAATAGTCGAAAAATGAAGAGCAACAGGTAAATGACCAAGAAGCCGAAATCTTAATGACGAACACAAATATAATCGACTAATCAGACAATTAAGATCAGCGCTATATGATGCACGCAATGCCACATTTGAACACTACATTAGTACATTGTCTAAAGAAGATCATTCAGTATGGATAGCAACAAAAACACTTAGAGACCTGAACAACACAACCCACCAATTAAGAAAGATGACGTTAGTTGAGGAAGATCAGACCAGGAAAAAATGTCAACATTTTCAGAATACCAGATAATAATATTCAAGCAATAGAACACTGAAAACTTTTGTTTTTAACTGTACGCCCGTGAATGACTTACCATTTTTTAAATAACACTTAATCAGATCTATTCTGTAACTTGTAACAAATCGAATAGAAATGACTAAGTCGAATCGTAATTACCTGAAATCGGAATGTTGGATATCTATCACGTCGTTTTTGTGTTTGGATTGGCATTCTGTAACTCACATCGTAATCGGTGTAAATCGAAAACGTCAACTTCTACTTGACGCGCTCAGAAGTTGGTGGCAACCCCGCATTAAAAAGAGAAATAAGTGTTCTGTGACGTTATGTTACTGGAAAGGCTAGTGCGCGCGAAAAATTTATCAAAAAAGAAGATTATATTTCAAGCTTGTCGTCAAGTAGTTTTGATTTGTTTTGGTTAAGTTTAAAAAGTTCGTTACAAGAATACAAAATGGCAAGCGGAACACCAAAGAAAAAGACATCGGCTGAGCAGTTAAATTATTTAGTAAACTTTATCTAAATAAATAACACCACAGACTAAAAAATATCAGACTAAAAAAGTCAACAAATAAATGTCAAAACAAACGTCAAGACCAATTTCGATGTCGAAATTTGATCTCGACAGAGCTTGTCTAGTCGAAATCAATTTCTACACAACATTCCGATAGTAGAGGTCAAGATGAGTTACAGAATACCGATTCCTACAATTCCGATCCGACTTGCTGACCTCTATTCGATTTGACTCATTTCTATTCGATTTATGGTCTTATTACGACTTTAAGATTATACGACCTAAATGTATCTTGTACCGCACTGCTAATTGAGAATTATGTTTGTAATGCGATAAGAGGTCTGGATATACGAGACACCAGTGATTCATGCCGCACTGATAAAAATCCGACAGGAATCTGCATTTCTATAAAAAAAATAGATTAATTTGTTTTGTGTATTAATTTAGTTTACTTTAGTTTAGTTTATTCGAACAAGAGTTGCAGTAAAAGATTTTTCTAAATATAGAATGTAAAACATATTTTCAATGCTTTGTGAAAGAGAACCAGTTTATAATATTCCGGACGACGTAATAACACATTATTTTAGAATATTGGTCGATGAATTGAAATCATTGTTTAAGAAACGAATTATTTATGTGCAGATGTTTTACTATAAAAACATGTAAAACCAAAATCTTGATTAAAAAAGTTGCAACCAGTTACTCACGATGAAACTTAACCCCATTATTGATTTTACAAGTGATAAAATGGGTCGACAAAAGACCAGTTTTAATCCTTACAACATTTAAACATCATAGTTGTATCTTGGTTTAATCAAATGAAAAGAAAAATTATACACAAGTACTAAAACCACAAACTATTCTCGATTATAACTTGGTAAAAAAGAGTGTTGATTTTAGTGATCAAGTGGCTTCTTACCAAAGCCCAATACGTAAAATTCTGAAGTGGTACCGGAAAGTGGCAGTGGAATTAATATTTAATACCGCATTTAATACCGCAGTAGTCAATGCTTAGTTGCTAAATAATAGAAAACGTAAAAAAAGCGACAACCTATCCTTGAGTTCAGACTGGAGTTTGCGAAGGCATTTGCAAATAAAGAAATGTTGTAACCCTCACGACCAGTTACACCCAAAAATACCATCTCAGGCAAAGCGATGTAGATAATACAAAGAGAAGAAAGTGTACAAGATGTTACAAAATTTTAAGAAGAAGAATGCCTAGTAGAAAGACCGATAGAAAAGTTAAAAAAGTTAAAACATACTCTGAAGAATGTGATGACAAAACTGCAATATGTCTAGTGTGTTTCAATGAAGCACATTAAAAAACAATTTTTCTTATACAGGAACTATTATTGAAAAAAAAACGTATTGTGCCTCAAGTGGCCTTATAGTATTGGAAGTCGAAGTTGATAGATTCTAGTAGAACGCTGTTATTGTTAATTACCTCCGTAAAAGTGAGTTATAGTATTTATAAAAAAATTGATGTAAATAATATGCCTTCGACATCTAAAAAAGCTAGATGTGAACATAAACGTAGATTAAGTACTATTTAAATGGGAATAAGCCACAATTAAAGGTTAAAGTACGTTTATTGACGTTTCAATTTCCACTTCGGAAATCCACTTTCAGAAATCGGAAATTTTGAAACGTCAATAAACATACTTTAACCTTTAACTGTGGCTTATTCCCATTTAAATAGTAATTACTTTAAAATGCCACAAGAAAATAGCTTGAGAACAATAAACGCAGATTGACCACTGCTGAATTACAATCATTGTTAGAAGCATGTGGCGAGGACGATGTAAATTAAATGAATGGTGGAAGTGACTCTGACCAAATATTTGCACAAAGTCGTTCAGAAAAATCGAGGATTGCGTTTTGGAAAGAGACAACACAAACAGAATTTAAGACTTTTCTCGGGCTTATGTTCCATATGGGGACAACTAAGATGAACCGTCTGAATGACTACTGGAAAAGTATGGGTAACTTCTATAATAGTGTTGACTTGACTAGACAATTGCTCATAAGCTCATATTAAGAAATAATCGAATAGACAATCCTCACTTGTCAAAGAAACTAAAAAAAACGTGAAGTGGTCTAAAAACTAAAAAGTCCCCTATTCAAACTGGTTTTTAATAATAAATTTAATAATATGTTAAAAGTTTTTTTAATACCCTAAAACTGAAAGCGCAAAGAATCGATTGCAAGTTACAAAATACTTGTAGAGTCATACTGTTTGGACAAGTACAGTTGTTTAAATAATCGCTTTCTGTGATAAACAAATTGAATAAATTGTAAAATATTTTCTGATCAATTCTATCAAATTGAATAAATTGTAAAATATTTTCTGATCTGCTTGATATTTAGCACACTTTAATAACTCATCAATTGCCATAATTTCAAGTAGCTATATTACCTGTCGTTAGGCAAAAAACAAAGTTATTAACATTAATAAATTACTACAAACATAATATCTTAGAGTTTACGGTTTTTTGGAATTATCTCAATTATTTATGTATTTAAATTTGGTATTTCTCTACATAAAAAACTTTTTATGGTCTACAACTTTTATTTGAATTATTTTTCTTTAGAATGTATACAAAACGTTTTATAAGCAAACAATTTTTTTTTGCCTTTTAAGATTGTTTAAAAAAACAAAGCAAAATCAACTGTACGTCTTTACGATTTTTCGTCGGCTACCCCTCATACTATTTAGAATTTAAATTTCTGTATAGGATTTTTTTTAAACTACAGTATACTCCCTCTATAACGAACACTGTTATTACGAGGTTTCGCTTATAACGAGATACATTAGATGTCCCGTGAAATTTCTATTGAACTATAACCCTCTATAGCGAGGCAAATTTGGTTATAACGAGGGAAAATAAGATCCAAAAACGTGTTTTTTTACGTTTTTGGCCCAGCCATGGCTATAAATAAATACCTTTTTAAACGGCCCCTCAATAAACTGAACTGAAGCCCACAATAAACTTCTTTACAATGAATAAATACAACTGTTTCACATCTTTAGAAAATATGATAGATATAATAATACTGGACAATTTAAAGCGGTCAAAAATGACAGAGTTCTTAAAATTGCAGAAGCAATAGTTTATGTTATCCTTGAAAATACGCTTTATACATTATGTAGTTGGAAAAAAATGTAAATACAGATTTGTTGTTTTAACGTATATCATTGGCAATAAAAGTAAACAACTCTTTTTTGTGGTAATGTATTTCATTGACAATAAAAGTAAATAACTTTTTTTCATAAACGCCATTCAAACAATATTTATTAGCATCTTATATTGCTCCGAATTGCTTCACTATAGGAATTTAATCGTTTAGAAAACTACATATTCGATTATTGCAGACTAATGCAATAAGGCAGACTAACTACCTCGTTATAAGCCGATACGAGTTCGGCTTATAACGAGGTAATTAGTCTGCCATGTCAGTTCTCGTTATAGAGGGAGTCTACTGTATTTAGCGAGGTTCCGTGAACTACTTTCTTATGGCATGGTCAAAGCCAAATATTATTTTTTTATGTGATTAAGCCACAATTATTGGTCGATATTGAGATGAAAATTACATTTTTAATTAACTAATATTTAACGATACGATTTCCAATATTTAATCCAATGTCTATTGTACAAATTATGTAAAAATGTGTATACACATTTTGTACAAAAAATGTTTTTTGAGAACGATTTCCTGAATGGAAATCAAAATGTCAAACATTAAATAATTAAAAATGTGATTCTCATCACAATCACGACCAATATTTTTGACTTAATCCCATAAAAACGTAATATTTATCTTAAACTATTCACTGATAGCTTCGATTAAACAGCTTGGAAATTGAAATATGTAAAATATTCCAGTACAGTATTCAGTAACTACAAAAGCCAGCTGCCTAACACCCGTAGCGTCACTTCCACTCGAACATCGACAAGAAGCAGACCATCCAGAGAGACTTGAAAATGGCAAGTGAGATCTTGCCGAAACGTCGTCAAAATGGTTTTTATCAAAACCAACAACATTTAACGCGGAGTCAAACCCGGAATACCATTGATGTAACATACAGCTCCCGCGGAAATATCAAAACTAACATATATATATATATATATATATATATATATATATATATATATATATATATATATATAAATATATATATATATATATATATATATATATATATATATATATATATATATGTATACCTATATATATACATCCCGCTATCATTTTAAACTCTTTTTACGTTGCAGTAATTTAGCATCACCAAGAAATGCTATCATTTTCTAATTATAAGTCGTGTATATTCGTTTAGTGTATCTTTTTAGTCTTGACACCGTTGTCGGTTTTTCAATACTTCGGTCATACTACAACAGTCATTTTAACCTCTATACGTAAAATCGTTGTATTTGGTATCAATACAGTATCGATAGATGTTGCCAAAATATATATATTTACCTATATTTATAAACACGGTAGGTACATAATATCGATCGGTTTGGGGTGAGTTCAAAGAACGAAATAAAACTCCACTGACCGGTTAGCTGGCTGGATTCTTGAACTGAATAGGTATATTTTCGTTTATGTGAATATTAAATTTAGTAGGTACTTTTTTATAGAGAGTTGTGGTGAAGTTTATTACATTTTTCTATTAAAATAATAAATAACTATTTAAACGTATAATTTTTTATTTATAATTATAAAATTTGTAATATTGTTTTCAAAGTTAAAAATTCGTATAGAAAGAAGAATAAAGAAAATAATAAAAGCTTACACTTTTTTAAATTAGAATGAATTACTGAAAATAATTTGCAGCAACTAGTTTTTTTTTAAACAGTTTTTGAAAAATTTTGAGGTAAATGGTTAACTACCGGTATTTTAATAGGTAAATACTTGGGATTTGGTCCTTAAAGACTCTCAATGGCGAAAAATTGAAAATCGCAAAGGGACATCGTCTTTTGATATTTACTGTTATATAGGACATATGCATTCAGCAAGATGAGCTGAAAAATATGCACTTTTAACTTTTTGTACCACCTTAGACTCTATATGTTCGCATGAATAGTAGCTCAGCATTTGTTCACTTAAGTCTATACCACATTTATATTTATTATATTGAGCAATTAACTAAGGTTTCTCAGATACCAATCCTCTTCTTGACCTAGTTCTAATCAACTGATAACCAAATTCTGAATATATCATGTATAATGTCTCTTTTATCTCTGCACTTGGTCACACAAATTCCGTCAGGTCTGTAAATACTGACCACTTAACCTTTTTTTTAGTTTCTTTGACAAGTGAGGATTGTCTATTCAGGTCTTTCTTAATATGGGCTATGAGCAATTGTCTAGTCAAGTCAACACTATTATAGAAGTTACCCATACTTTTCCAATAGTCATTCAGACGGTTCATCTTAATTGTCCCCATATGGAACATAAGCCCGAGAAAAATCTTAAATTCTGTTTCTCTTTCCAAAACGCAATCCTCGATTTTTCTGAACGACTTTGGGCAAATATTTCGTCAGAGTCAATTAGAGTCACTTCCACCATTCATTTAATCTACATCGTCCTCGCCAGATGCTTCTAACAATGATTGTAATTCAGCAGTGGTCAATCTACGTTTATGTTTACATCTAGCTTTTTTAGATGTCGAAGGCATATTATTTACATCCATTTTTTTTATAAATATTATAACTCACTTTTACGGAGGTAATTAACAATAAAAACGTTCTACTAGAAACTATAAACTTACGACTTCCAATACTATAAGGCCACTTGAGGCACAATACGTTTTTACTCAATAATAGTTCCTGTAGTAAAATTGTTTTTTAATGTGCTTCATTGAAGCAGACTAGACATATTGCAGTTTTGCCATCACATTCTTCAGAGTATATTTTAACTTTTTTAACTTTTCTATCGGCCTTTCTACTAGTCATGCTTCTTCTTAAAATTTTGTAACATCTTGTACACTTTCTTCTCTTTGTATTATCTACATCGCTTTGCCTGAGATGGTATTTTTGGGTGTAACTGGTCGTGAGGTTACAACATTTCTTTATTTGCAAATGCCTTCGCGAACTCCAGTCTGAACTCAAGGATAGGTTGTCGCTTTTTTACGTTTTCTATTATTTAAGCAACTAAGCATTGACTACTGCGGTGTTAAATATTAATTCCAGTGCCACTTTCCGGTACCACTTCAGAATTTTGCGTATTGGGCTTTGGTAAGAAGCCACTTGATCACTAAAATCAACACTTTTTCACCAAGTTTTAATCGAGAATAGTTTGTGGTTTTAGTACTTGTGTATAATTTTTATTTTCATGTGATCAAACCAAGATACAACTATTATTTTTAAATGTAAGGATTAAAACTGGTCTTTTGTCGACCCATTTTATAACTTGTAAAATCAATAATGGGGTTAAGTTTAAGGTGTTTTTACGTCGTCCGGATATTATAAACTGGTTCTCTTTCACAAAGCATTGGAAATATGGTTTACATTCTATATTTAGAAAAATCTTTTACTGCAACTCTTGTTCGACCTAAACTAAATTAATACACAAAACAAATTAATCTATTTTTTTTATATAGAAATGCAGATTCCTATCGGATTTTTATCAGTGCGGCATGAGTCACTGGTGTCTCGTATATCCGGACCTCTTATCGCATTACAAACATAATTCTCAATTAGCAGTGCGGTACAAGATACATTTAGGTCGTATAATCTTAAAGCCGTAATAAGACCATAAGACCGTATGTTATAAATAAATATATCCCTATAAGAATTATCTTGAAAGATGAAAAAAAATACAATAAAAAAGTGAAACATGAAGTGTTATTTAAAAAATGGTAAGCCATTCACGGGCGTACAGTTAAAAATAAAAGTTTTCAGTGTTCTATTGCTTGATTATTATTATCTGGTATTCTGAAAATGTTGACATTTTTTCCTGGTCTGATCTTCCTCAACTAACGTCTTCTTTCTTAATTGGTGGGTTGTGTTGTTCAGGTCTCTTTAAGTGTTTTTGTTGCTATCCATAGTGAATGATCTTCTTTAGACAATGTACTAATGTAGTGTTCAAATGTGGCATTGCGTGCATCATGTAGCGCTGATCTTAATTGTCTGATTAGTCGATTATATTTGTGTTCATCATTAAGATTTCGGCTTCTTGGCCATCTACCTCTTGCTCTTCATTTTTCGACTATTAGTTGTATAATATAATTCGGAGTATTATTTGTGTTTTTTTGATTTGGAATTGTTAATCTTGTAGCTCCATATGAAATAGTAGAAGATGAAAACGGCAGCATATTCATCCATAAAAAAGGAAACGCGATAAAGATATCTGAAACAACTGTTTTATGTTATAAGAGATGAAATAGTCCGAAATTACCAAAACAGGTGAACAGGCCACTATAAGGAGGAAGTAGAATTAGCTATGAAACACCTTGAATGGGGAAAAGAAGTAAGCTTAGACCAAATACCAGCAGGAATTATTCAACTGAGAAATAAAATTAAATTGATAACAATATTCACTCCATTTACAGAAAAGAAGGTGACCCGCAAAAATTTTAAGAACTTCTTTAATAGCCTCCAGTCAACAATTTCCTAATCATGTTTAAAAAACGTACGGAATGCACTGTATATACTAACCCAAGTCCTCAACATACTTGTACATACCTCAACAACATAACATTACGATCAACTTAAAGGTTATGCACGACTTTACTTGTATAGGTACACAAGCATGCACCCGTGCGGGAGAAAAAAGATTTGTCATACCCCTACATTATGTCACATTTTAACGTTGAATATTTTATGGTCCCCTTTGGATTATAAAACGAATGATCGACTTTTTCTCGCACAGATCCCACCTGTGTAACTTTACATAGCGAGTCGTTTGCTGGGGATTAAAGAACCGTCTATGGCCATCATATAATTTTACGCTAATATTTCACGTTCTACGACGCATTCCACGTTTGACACACTGTCTTGTTTAGTTTTCTGTCATTCTATTTGTTAAATCCTATCTCTATACGAGATTGGATATCATTAGGGCGATTCTAATTTTATTTACTGCTGTTTTGAATAATTCGTTAGTGGTACAGACAAACCACTCTCTTAAATCTCTCATCCAGGACATTCTGCGTCCTTGGATTTTTCCTTGAATTATATTTTGTAGGAATGTGTACTTTTGTCCTCTCATCAGGTGGCCAAAGTATTCAAGTTTTCTCTTTTTTATATTCAGTATAACTTCTGGATCGTTATTTATTCTGCGTATTACCTCTTCATTTGTAATTTTATCCACCCAACTTATTTTTAGTATACGGCGGTAGCACCACATCTTAAAGCTTTTAAGATTTTTAACATTCTTCTGTTTAAGAATCCATGCCTCAACACCATAAAGCAAAGTACTGAATACATACTAAGTATTTAACTAAAAGTGGACGTATGCAAAGAGATGTATGACGTAATCGTATGGTATTCGCTAAATCCTGTCACGTAATACGCCACACACCTCTGTGCGTTAATTCGTTTTATTGCTGCCAGGTTAAGGTGTTATTAGATGCCACCATGTTTAATTTCTCTCCACCATCGTATTATCTCCGTTAAATTCTATCATTTTAGGCTCCATATGTCACGATTAGACCTATAGGACCGGAGATACGCAACTAAGGCTCTTTTGACATAACATATATAGGAGCAAAGATATATACCTAAGGTCCTTTTGACGTGTTGATGTATTTGATTTCTACGTCGTAGTATTCTATTGGTTAAATGGTACCATTTGAGGCACTGTACGTCACGAGTGGACTAATAGGATCGAAGATACATAACTAAGGCCCTTTTGCCAGGCTACTCTATTTAATTTTTATATCTCATTGTATTCTATTAATTAAATTCTATCATTTGAGGTACGAAACGTCACGATTGGATTAATAGGACCGCAGATACATAACTAAGGTCCTTTTGACAAGCTTATGTATTTTATTTTTCTATCTTATTGTATTCGATTGGTTAAATCCCATCATTTGAGTTACTGTACGTCACGATTGGGCCACTAAAAACGAAGATGCGTAACTAAGGCCCTTTTGACGTGATGCTGTATTTGATTTCTATGTCATTGTATTCTATTGGTTAAGTGCTATCATTTGAGGTATCGTACGTCACGATTGGACTAATAGGACTGAAGATACATACCTAAGGCCATTTTGACATGCTACTCTATTTAATTTTTATACCTCATTGTAGTTTATTTGTTACATCCTTTCATTTGAGATACTGCAGGTCATGATTGGACTAATAGAACTAAAGATATACAACTAAGGCCCTTTTGACATTGTTCTGCATTTGATTTTTCTATCCCATTGTATTCTTTATGTTAAATCCTATCGTTAGAGGTACTATACGTCACGATGGACGAATAGGACCGAAGATACGTGACTACGGCCCTTTTGTTATGTTGCTGTATTTAATTTTTTTATTTCATTGTTTTCAATTGGTTAAATCCTGTCATTTGAGAGACTGTACGTCACGATTGGACTTATAGAAATGAAGATATATATAATTAAGGCCTTTTTGACATGCTGCTATATTTTATTTTTCTGTCTTATTGTATTTTATTGGTTAAATACTATCATTTGAGGGACTGTACGTCGCGACTGGACCAATTGGAGCGAAGATACAATAGGTAGTTGCAATATATCATAACCCGTTACTTTTAACCAAACATGATGCCAGAATGATTTGTGGATGAAAATATATATATATATATATATATATATATATATATATATATATATATATATATATATATATATATATATATATATATATTCTTAAATTTACTATTTCGTTGTGGGTAATATTATATTCAACAGCGATGCCAAATTTCTGATGGTAAAATGATTGATAATGAAAGTGGGATATACATTTTCATGTACATAATGGCAGCGTGTAAACGGTAAAACTCTGAACTAAATATATATAATATTTTCACTGTACCATACTGATGTAAAAAAATATTACTTATATTAAAAAAAATAAAAAAGAAATTATATTATCAGAAATCAATCCAATTCCAATACCAAACCAAAACCATACCTAATAATAATAATAACAATAATAACTCCTGTGGGAGTTTTTTGTCAGTTCTTCTATCAGGTGCGGCCCCCTGCGAATGGGGGATGCTCTCTGGGTAATCTTAGAACTGATACCCACAGGGTAGCAGGGATACCTGCCGTGGAACAAAAACTGACACCTGGCAGTAGGTATAAAATGCACACCCATGAAAATGGAGTTAAATAGTTTGTGTTTAAGGTCGCTGCCTGGGGATCGCTAGGGCACGTCTGGAGCCGGCGCTGGACGTGACAGCATGCGGGACGTCGGTGGCAGGGTGCTGAGGGGGCGGGCCCCTGTCATACAATCAGCTACAGCCCAACAACAACAAGAACAACCACAAGCGAGCCAAACAATACCAAGAGCTCGACTCGCTGAAGGTGCTGCGCTGGAACATCAGCTGGCGCTCACCCAAGCGGGACGACCGAGGCAGCGCATGAAATGGACTGCGTCCATAAATGAAAATATTTTGCGCTTCTATTATCAGGTGACAAACCTCGGTCAAGAAACGATCGGGTATCGACAAAATCTTTATGCCGAATTTTGCAGTGAGTACCCCGAAATTCAAGTAACTGAACAACGAGTTGCTGATCAATACCGTGTAATTATAAGAAACAATATTATCCCAGAGACTGGACGCAATACCATTAGAAGCGAAGTCGAACGGGAGATTAATCATCAAGAGGTCAATGTGAACCAAGTCCCTAATGAAATACATGAGCCGATTCCTGAGCTTGCCATACAAGAAACTCAACCTGATAATACACTACAGGACAACAACGAGTTACGCGATACTCTGATAAGCGAAATGGCACGTGCTATATAAGAGTTTAATGGAACAAATCCACTTAGTGGACCACCGCTACCAAAAAATAAACTCTTCTAAAAAACTAGGTGCTCTGTTACAAATTATAAATACCGAAGTCATACCCAATTACGTCGTAGAAGCCCATACGCTGGAATATTTGCACATGCTTACTTATTGTGCAGCGACAGCAACAGCTAGTGTAATGGGAATTAAGATCAGAACACGACGGGGTACCAATGCCGGAAGGACAGATAACAGAGTTGCACCCTGGGAGAAACGGCTTCTAAACAAGATTGAATTATTGCGTAAGGACATTGGTCAAATGACAGAATATATACGAGGAACAAGTAGAAAAGTCATTAAAAAAGCTGATCAAATAATGCTAAGCACTGCAAGACACTCGCAATATGATCCAGAAAACAACACAGCCCAACAGTGCCTGGATACATTAAAACAAAAACTCTCCGTTTATTCAGGACGACTAAGGAGGTACAAATTTAGTAACAGCCGGAAATGTGACAATGCGCTTTTTGAGCAGGCCGAAAAGGCGTTTTATCGGAAACTCTATTCCACTGCCGAAAGTACCAATAAATCATAACCAAGCCAAGAAGAAATTCAGGAGTTTTGAGGAAATCAACTTTCCACACCAGCTACTCTTAACACCAATGCTGGGTGGATAGAAGATACGACGCACAGCTGTCAACACTACCGTAGAACTATCTACGAATCCTTCACCACAGAAGAAGTCTCTAATATCGTCTCTTCATAACTGGAAATCTCCTGGACCAGACGGAGTTCAAAACTTCTGGCTTAAGAAGTTCTGGAGTGCTCATGAGTGCTTGTCAACACTAATTAATCGTGTTATTTCTAATCCGCAGAAAATATCATCATTCCTAACACAGCGAATAACTTATTTAATACCGAAGGATCAAAATAATACCCAAGATCCAGACAGGTACCGACCAATTACGTGTCTTCCAACTCTGTATAAATTGGTCACATCCTGTGTAGCCCAGCGTATCTACCAACACCGCGATTTGTGCAGTAGATGACACAACACCGATCAAACTGAGGGAACACGAAATGCGCATAAACCATCGTACTAATACGTTCCTGAGAGTATGCTTGAGAATGACAACTACAATCGCACTGTGCTCACAGACCAAACTGTTGCACATAATAGACCAGATCTCGTGCTAGTTAATAAACTAACAAGACAAACAACACTAATCGATGTGGTGATACCTAACCACAATAATCTGCGTGTTAAATATAACGAAAAGATCGCCAAGTGCAGAGATCTGGAAATACAAATAAGGAGACAATGAAGAATGGAAAGTACCCAGACGATACCTATTATTCTTTCTACCACTGGAGTCATCCCGAAGAACCTCCTAGAAAACATAAAAAAGATGGGTCTAAATGAACATCTATATAAGATAATGCAGAAAGCTGTGCTACTTTCGACGACCAGATGCGTGCGGAAATTTTTGGGAGATACACCAACGTACCAAGTCACCTAGGACTCGATAACATGGAAAGAGTCCCACCAGATCTCAATCCTTTTGATACTGTAGGTATCTGGGATGAGTGAATTTTCCCCTTAGAGGGAGTGTGAGCCGTATGGCTAAATCTGGGATAATAATAATAGCTATCTGGGACCGCACTGTGCTTACAGACCAACCAGTGGCGCATAATAGACTGGATCTCATACTAGTTAATAAAATTACTAGGCAAAAAACACTTATTGATGTGGCGATACCCAACACCAATAATTTATGTGTTAAATACAACGAAAAGATCGCCAAGTACAGAGATCTAGAAATACAAATCAGGAGACAATGGAGAATGGAAAGTACACAGACAGTACCTATTATTGTCTCTACTACTGGTGTTATTCCCAAAAACCTCCTAGAGAACATAAAACAGCTGGGTCTAAATGAACATCTCTATAAGACCATGCAGAAAGCTGTACTCCTCGCGACGTCCAGATGTGTACGAAAATTTTTGGGAGATACTCCAACATACCAAGTCACCTAGGGCTCGATAACACGGAAAGAGACCCACCAGAGCTCAATCCTTTTGATACTGTAGGTATCTGGGATGAGTGAATTTTCCCTTAAAGGGAGTGTGAGCCGTATGGCTAAATCTTGATAATAATAATAATAACGTCGAACTATTGGTTGACATCAGGAAAGATGTTTCCCGAGACTGAGGGCTTTCTACTTGCCATTCAGGATCAGGTTATTCCAACTAAATATTACCTGAAATATATTGTTAAAGATCCAAAGTCCAAAATTACAAATGCCGATATGGATGTCAAGCCCAAGAAACCATCCAATATCTTATCGGGGGCCGCCAGGCGTTTCTTGGAACTGATTATAAAGAACGCCATGACTCAGTAGGAAAGATTATCCACCAAGAACTAGCTGACAAACTGGGACTTCTCCTAACCGACCATCTTCCTTATTATCAATATGTCCCTGACAGAATGCTTGAAAATGACAACTACAAGCTATACTGGGACCGCACTGTGTTCACAGACCAACCAGTGGCACATAATAGACCGGATCTCATACTAGTTAATAAACTTACCAGGCAAACAACACTTATTGATGTGGCGATACCTAACACCAATAATTTGCGTGTTAAGTACAACGAAAAGATCGCCAAGTATAGAGATCTAGAAATACAAATCAGAAGACAATGAAGAATGGAAAGTACCCAGACAGTACCCATTATTCTATCTACTACTGGTGTTATTCCCAAAAACCTCCTAGCGAATATAAAACAGCTGGTTCTAAATGAACATCTTTATAAGGCCATGCAGAAAGCTGTACTCCCGCGACGTCCAGATGTGTACGAAAATTTTTGGGAGATCCTCCAGCAAACCAAGTCACCCAGGGCTCGATAACACGGAAAGAGTCCCACCAGAGCTCAATCCTTTTAATACCGTAGGTATCTGGAATGAGCGAATTTTCCCCTTAGAGGGAGTGTGAGCCGTATGGCTAAATCTGGATAATAATAACCTGTCATAATGTCACTAACTCAAACAGATACTATATATCCTTACCATACATTAATGGATTTTCTGAACAAATGTCAAAAATGTTTTCAAAGTATATTATTAATGTTGGATATAAATCATCAAAAATATCTGGAAAATATTTTTCAAAATTTAAACCCAAGATTAATAAAGACAATTAATCAAACGTTATTTATAAAATAAATTGTAAATACTGTAATGCAACATATTATGGGCAAACACACCAATACTTACATAGAAGAGTTGTTGCACACAAACATAGTGTACACAACAATGCATTATACACAACGGCCCTAGCCAAACATTCTCTAGAAAATAGCCATTCTTTTGATTTTGAAAATGTACAGATTTTAGAAAAAGAACAAAATTACAACAAAAGATGCATATTGGAGATGATTCACATAAAAAAAGATGCAAATTCTATCAATAATAAGACTGACATCAAAGATATTTCCAATATGTATCATAATTTATTAAAGAGCATTTATTATGTTAAAAAAAAAGCATATGACAGTGTACCGATCTCCCAACTATGGATAGAAATGGGTAACTTGAAAATAAACCCAATTCTTATTAACGCCACTCAAAAATATTACGAACAAAACTTTGCAAGAATTAAAATGGGACAAGAAATCACCTCTCCTTTTCAAACAACAAAAGGACTAAGACAAGGCTGCTGTCTGTCACCCACCTTATTTAAAATCTATTTGGACAGATCCTTAGTGAAATGGGTAAAAAAATGTAGAAACATGGGAATAACGGTGGAAGAAAAACAAGCTATATACACTTTTCTTTGCGGATGACCAGGTAGTAATTGCCGAAGACAGCTACGATCTTAGCTATATGGTAAGAAAACTGCAAGAAGAATATGAGGTGGCAGGTCTAAACATGAATATGACAAAATGTGAATATCTCTCAGTGGGAACAGATGAAATATGTGACCTAGTCTTGGAAGACGACAAAATCAAAGGCGTGCAATCCTGCAGATATTTGGGGGTCATTTTCAACAAGAAGGGAAATAGCGCAGATGAAATCAGGGAAAGAATAAACAAGGGCAGAGCAGCGACCCGTGCCTTAAACTCTCTTCTCTGGCAAAAAACAATTCGACGAGAAACCAAAAAACACATTTACGGTAGTATAGTCCAAAGTATTACACTTTACGGTTCGGAAGTATGGGACGTCACCAAAGCTAATAGAAATAAACTTTTGACGACAGAAATGGATTATCTGAGACGAAGCTGCGGTAGATCGAAACTGGAGAGAGTTAGAAACGAACAAATAAGAAACGAAATGAAAATGGAGAGAAATATCAATGATGACATAGAAAGAAAACAATTAATCTGGTTCGGACATGTTAAAAGAATGCCAGAGTACAGATGGCCTAGGAGAGTACTGGAATGGATCCCTCCTGAAAGAAGAAAGAGAGGACGACCACGGAGAAGTTGGCGCAACGATATTGATGAAGCAATGGCGGCAAGAGACTTGGAAGAGGCAACTGCATATGACAGAAAAAGATGGAAATTGGGGGCGGAGAAGCGGCGACAGCCGTAATAAATCCGTTATTATATATTATATATATATCATAATTTAATAAATTGAATTGTTTTTTAAATGCACTATGGCAGATATTTAAGATACGACCCTGAACCACTCCTATTTTAAGATACCTGCCAGATGACACCTATCAATGTCAGATAACAATTTTTTAATCCATGTCAAACTTTTTAAAAAAGTGTAAACATGAAATTTAATTGTAAAATGGAATGTTTATAAAATACAATTTAGTGCTTATTGAAAGTGGTAAATTTGCCGAAACGTTTAAGTAAAAGTTAAATAGTTTTATTTACATCACACCGAAAAACCCGGGAAATAAGTTTATAAATATATATAAATATATATATATATATATATATATATATATATATATATATATATATATATATATATATATATATATATATAAAATACTGGATATTATTGACTGTCGATATAAACAAACAACACAGTTTATTAGGGCTGCAGTCAGTAGGTTTGGCCGGGATGTTATAGAAACACTCTTTTGACTTTTGGTCGAGCTTTCGGAATTCTTTTATTCCTTCTTCACGACATAGTCGTTGAGATTATTTGTGTAAAGCTACGACACTCAACATTAAAAACACACATATAACATGTAAAATAATGGACAAAATACATTTTAAAATTTAGTTGGAAAGTTACAATTTTGTTAGTGACATCTTTTAATGGTGTGTTTTGACTGATCCATAGAGAACTCTATGGATGTCCCGGACTATGTCTTGAAGAAGGAATAAAAGAATTCCGAAAGCTCGACCAAAAGTCAAAAGCGTGTTTCTATAACATCCCGGCCAAACCTACTGACTGCAGCCCTAATAAACTGTGTTGTTTGTATATATATATATATATATATATATATATATATATATATATATATTTATATATATATATATATATATATATATATATATATATATATATATATATATATATATATATATTAGAACTGATTATTTCGACCAAAAAATAATTTATAAATACGTTCGAATTATAGGGTAAAGTGGTCTGTAATGAAAATCTTTCTTTTTTCTAAGATACTCAATATTGTTCTGAAGCTATTTTCTTGTGGCATTTTAAATTAATTACTATTTAAATGGAAATAAGCCACAATTAAAGGTTAAAAAACGTTTATTGACGTTTCAATTTCCACTTCGGAAATCGTTCTCAAAATACAAACATTAGTAAATTAAACAAATTTTGTTTTTTTGTTACTTAGTGAAAAATTCTTCTAATAATTTAATTTTATCTGACTCATCTATATTGACAATTCAGACATACATTATACATTTTAAAGTAGACGACTTTAAAACGATATTGCCAATATTGTTGAGTTGCGTTCCTGGGACGACTTTACTTATAAGATAGTTCATTCGATTACATGAAATCAACTTTAACTTGAGAATATCCGTCAGAAAAGATCATAACATGTAATTCGTCTTTAAAAAGACAAATACATGCCATGGTGACAGTAAAATTCTCCTGTTAGTGATTCCATAGTAAATTATGAGGGAAAAACCTCATAATACTATCCCGATATGGTAAGTATTTGATCGTGCATTTAGTTTACCTTCAATAAACACAAAATTCCGATTTTATATGTTTGTTATTTAAAAAACATAAATGATGTATTCTCTATATGTTACTGACTTACCAATACTGGTATTTTCCTTTTAATAACTGCCTCTTTCAATATGGGTAACCAGATCCTACTACATTCTGCCGAGGAATTCGCGACACAATTGGTCTCATTTAGCATAATTAGATATATATATATATATATAGTATTATGAGGTTTTTTTCCTGGTTTTTCACTCATAATTTACTTTACTTTGTACGCCATTTTTTGTAATGTTCAAATTGTTTTAGTTTACTCCTGAGGAAGCTATTAAATAAATAGCGAAATATTGAGTATCTTGAAAAAAGAAAGATTTTCATTACAGACCACTTTACCCGATAATTCGAACGTATTTATATATATATATATATATATATATATATATATATATATATATATATATATGAAGGGCTTATTGTTATTTAATATTAAGCCACAAAATGATGATCGGGAGTAAATTAGTGTTAAAGTTTAAATAAAAATTATAAAATTAGAAACATATTTTATTCTACGTTTGACTGGTTTAATTAAAACAAGTATGTAATAATTTATAATATAAACTACAAAGAAACATAAAATTTCCATTGATGTGCTCAAAAACACATAATTAACATTTTTTATGTGGCTTGTCACACTATGACAAAAATAAAAAAAAACACTTTTTGATATACAGGAACCAACTGGAATTATGGTACTCCAGCAATTCTGCTTCACCATTATTTTGGGCAGGCTGAAGGAATTCATAATAATGGTGATATAGGGGCGGTATATATGGCAATAAAGTTTTTATGTTGTTTATCTTTTTTTTTTTCGAAATTTTGACAGGCTCTTTGTATTTAAGTGTTAACCAATCGAACGTTAGCAGTGCCGGCTTTCCTTTTTTTAATAAATTAACTTCCTGGTATGCAACATTAACAGTATACTTAACAAAACAAGCATTGGGATTATTAATGTCGAACATAAATGAAAAGACCACTGAAAAATTAAGTTTGTTACCGTCGTCAGTTTTGGTCGCTATTTGTATTTAAAGTTATTTTGCTCCATTATTGTGACCTCAAAAGTATTTTTTATCCCCATCATACCAGTCTGATAGGGAATATATTAATGGAGTATATTTCCGATGGTGTTTTTCTATGAGAGCAAAGTCTCGATCTGATGGTAAGTGCGTGTGGCCGCTAACCTGGAAGTGGTGGGTAATTTTCTTAAATTTCCTTTCTTTAACCATTTGCAACCACAAGGCCAATTACGTCCAATTTTTATTTTGTCCCGGACAGTTGTTAGCGAACACCACCAGTTCATCAATGCCTGACTTATTAGCTAAAAACTTTAAAACAGTACTTCCAATTTCATCACTACCTCTTTTAGCTGTGATTTCCGTCCAGACAAACCGTCAGTTTCGGTACTGACAGGGTCTGTTGTAACTCAAATGTTACAACTTATTTTTTATCATTGGTTTTTGCATCGACAGTTTCCGTTTTTAGCAAGTCCTGCATTGCTTTTGCCCGTGCTTTGTGAACATTTAAATTTGTCGTCAAAGAAGCTGTTAATTCGTCATTACTCTTAACTGTTGCTGCTTCTATTTTAATCAGCGTTTCATCACATATCTTGCAGGTATCTGATTTTGGCAACTTAAAACCTATATTAAAATCGGTACCAAAGATTGTCCTTTATGTCGATGCAGAAACATAAACTCTTCATATAAACGAGTTATTGACTCACCATTTAAATAAGTCTTTCCCAGATTATCAGATCTACTACAGTAACTCTGATACTTAGGAATAAGGTTAATAAGGTCTTTAACACGCTGAATAGCTTTATTGCTTATTCTGTTTGGTTTATCATTATGTTTTCCACGACCATCCATTTTGGGCACAGGAGTAACTGAAGCTAATTGCGATACAATATTATTTATTCTACCTCTAGATCGGTGAAGACCATGAACGGATATAAATTCAGATTTAAATATTTTGATGGTTTCTGTATTGACAGTGACAAAGTATTCCACACTGTATTTTCTTCCAGACACTGCCTTTTGAGTTTTTTTTTCGAATAATATCGTTTTTTATTACAAATTTGAATGCATCCAAATAGGTATGAATTTTGAATATCAATGGACCCAGGATTCCAGAATTGTGTAAAAATAATTTCTCGATTTTCGTTCCGTTTTGTTGCACATTGCCTTGAACAAAGGCAAGTTAGTCCAATTTTTCTAGCTCCCATCACCTTGTACTTTCACTATAATAATCCTGTCCCTTATTACGTTTTACTTTTCTTTGGTTTCTTTTGTATTCAGATGGTTCTCACTCGAAACATTTTCCGGATCGTCCTGAAAAAAAAAGATTATTTTCAATGTGCTATATAACGACAAGCAACACTAAATTCTACACGATAAAGTTAACAAAGAAATATGTACTACAAACATAAGTAAAAAATCATAATAATAACTTATTACAATAATAGTTGTCGCCATTCTTATTATTTTTATAAATTCGCACAATAAAAACGGAAATATTGTAGTGATATTAAAATATTTGAAAGGTAGAATATGATAAGCCACACTTCAAAAAAATAAGCTTACCGTTGAATCTTCTGGATCATAATTTGGATCTTAATATCTATATTATATATATATATATATATATATATATATATATATATATATATATATATATATATATATATATATATATATATATATATATATATATATTCTATTATAGATGAACCAGATGCGCTGGGTTGCGGGTCCAAGGCTGAGCTATCACTTGCGTCGTCGTCCTTGTCCATAGAATTGGACTCCAAGGCACCTTTTACGTAAGCGTAATCAGGAATAGAGTAGGGCACGAATAGGAACACTGCAGGCCCTGAAGCCTGCCGAACCAGTAGACATTGTTGCAGCTTGAGACCAGGCTTCCACTGTAGAAGTTCCAGGACTAGCATTTCTCCATTCGGTCCAGAGAATCGGTCCAGAGGCTGTAAGTAATGAGTTGTGTGGCTGGAAAGGCACAGAAAGTGGACATCATTTTCCAGCGCTATCTCTAACATGTCTGACGAGGTAGGGTGTGATGCATGTATTTCGAGCAGTAATAGGCTTGGATCAGCTTTTTGGGATTTTCCAAATAATTTTTGAAGAGGTCTTCATTTATATAGGCTGATTTTCCACCCATCGTCACTTCAGATCCGTTAGGCATATTATCGAATAACACTTGTCGGTTTTATACACCTTTGAATACTACGTAGAGAGGTAAAACTTCCCTCTGTATTGCAACAGTCAACAACTGTCACTGTCTCTCCTTGTTCTTTTGATTGTCGTACTTGAACTGACTTGTTGCTATAACTGCTTGCGGAGGGTTGTTCTAAATATTTCCGAGTTTGCTGAAGAGGTTTAACGAGTCTAACGTCTTTTTTAACAAATTGAAATAATCATTCACTTTTTCCTTTACCATGCCGTCCGCGGGGGTCCTAGACATCCTTGGGCTTTTCGAATTGCCAATGATGGTTTTCGTTTGAGAAATGCGTTAAGCCATCCCCTTCCTGATTTGCGTTTTACTACATTGAAGTAGCGGCCCATTTGTTCAGCCAGGTTGAAAGCCGTTTGGCAAAGTGAATCCCTTGATGGCGCGTACCCTGCAACCTGCAATCACTTGACATGAAGCACTAATTTTTGTTCTGCATCCAGGGCAGGAAGTTGTCCTAGCTTGCTAATGCTGTTCTTTGTTTTGAATCGGAATCGTAGGATTTTTTCCGGTATCCCATATTTTTAGCTGCACCCCTAACTGAAGAGTCGTCTGCAACATACTTGAAAGCGGGAGGAAGGTTATCTTCAGTCCAGCAGTCCTACATGTTCTTAAACTTGTAGCTAGGTATATCTTCAAAAGGAAAATAAGTTCTACATTAAAAATTAGACATAATATTTTATTTATGTGGGGAATATGACGCGCGTCATACCCCCGCAACGACAGCACGTCAAATCCTCGACTCGACTCCATTTTAAGTAAAAAAATGCAAATACTAAAAAATAAGGCTATGTATTTACATAAGTAATGTTATTATTAATTTTAAAGAATGCGCAATAACGTAGAATATACTGAGCCAACAAAAAATTTTAACAGAAGACAAATTACAAAACGTTGAAATTAGTAAGAAGAAATTTTTATGGTGTTTATATGCAAAAGTGTAGGTACACAAGACCAAAGCTACCTCCACGACGGATCGCTATACCACAGTATATCGCTATAAATAATTCTTTAGCATTAAACTGTGGATATACACTAACTTGGACATGGTTTACCTGATGGTAACGGTGGGTACTACCACTCCCCAAGAACTCTCCCGCGCGAACATGAAGAATTTTAAAGGTTTTAAAAACCCGTCATATCCCCCAAGTTTACTTTATATCATAGACAACAAAGAATTATTAGCCTTCAAAATCATTTCATTATCTCAACAGTAACTCTATCTTCTAATTTATATCAGAAACATTCCGTTTTTGGCCTACTAACTTTTAATCTTTTTAAAAGGAGCATATCTGTACTATTCCGGTATATCCAATATTTCTACCAAAGAATATTCCTACTACCAGGACCACATCATTAGCATAGATACACATCGATATCACAGCTAAAAATCATTTAGTTATCATTTCATGAAACATAGTTCCTATAAATATCACATGCTTATTAGGAAATCTTTTTTTATTCAATGCCTACCACAAAACTTCTACTTTATCAGATACTTTCCTAAGATCAACGAATACCATGTAAACCTTTATTTCTTTATTGCTTGCCATTAGCTTGCCTGAATAAAATTGCATCAGGTTTTAATCTGAGTATAAATCCAAACTGATTCTTGGATACTTTTCTCTCTTTATAAATCTGTCTATAGATTGATTATTCTGTCCAAAATGTTCGTAAAAAATTTCCTGTTAAATAAAGTAGTTATAATACCTTGGGGAAAAGTCAACCAAACAGAAAAAAGAAGTTTTACAATGTCAAACAAATATAATTTGACATATGACAAAACAGAAGCCAGCCGCTCACGCATTGGAGAGGGTATCTCGTGACTAAAAACGACCTCACTTCGGCCATATTGTTTTGACACTTTTGACAGATCGTATACGTTTGTTTACGTTTGTTATTTTTCGAATATTTTTAGTTTTATAATACTTTTATAGAAACTGTAATAATATATTGTGATAGTGCATAATAATGGTTTCTTGTTCTCAACGTAGTTGCAGTGGCAGAAGCAATATTAATAAAAAATCTTCAGGAATAACGTTCTATAGGTTAGTATACAAATATGTAAACAAAGTAATGGCCCGTACTTCAGAGAATAAATTAATAGTATTTGACTGTATTAATTTATCTTTATGTATAATATATCGTGTTTTTAGTGTTTACCGCGGGATAAATAAATCATAGTTTATTAAAAATGTATTGCACTTTGTAGATTATGATTAAATCTTCTGAATAACTAGTCATATTTTTATAGTAGTTTTAATATTATTGAGTCCGGCCATGATCCAACCGCCATATTGGTATCACCGTTAGCCACGCCTACCTACGCCGTTTTTAATACACACGTGAATATGCTCATAGCTTCTCCATAGATTCTAACTCGATGCGCTCACGCAAGGCGTTTAATTAACGGTTGTTTTTCGCGGTAGTAATAAGCCCTGTTAAATTAAAATGCCTCCCAGAAAACGGGAACGAGAACCAGACCCACTAAAAACACCTTGAATTGATCATATACAGGCAGATCATGAGTTATTTTTACAGGCTTTTGAAAGTAACTTTTTAACTGATAAAGAAAATGGAGTCATTTAAATCATATGTATATTTTTACTTGCAGAGCCTACACAAATATACAGATATTTGAGGACAAGGAATTTGTGTCTGGTATGTATCTATCGACCTAGTATAAAATGCAAACTAGTATAAGATTTTTTTCAAAAATTATTTGTGGCACCTTAGATTTTAATATCTAGCAATACTACACTGAAATCGAAACAATAAATCATTATTTATCAATATTATTATCAATAGTTTACAAAAACTTATAAATCCAAAGGGATTAGTAGTAATGATGTCCCTTAAGTCTAGTACGATTTGACTATAACTACTAAATGATTTATTAAAAGTAACCTTTCAATTTTGAGAGGATAGCTGCTTAGAAATAAAATGTACATACCAGGCAATATGAGTATGCAAACTACCCAACTGTTTCTTTAATGTAATTTAATTAGATAGCTACATTTATTATGTATTCAAAATGCATTAACTCATAATACTGTGGTATTATGTTCAATTATTACATTATAAAAGATAAAGGCCTTAGTTAACCTAATTTAGTTTGAATTCAAATGTATTATTATTACATATTATAGAATCTAAAATTCTTTTATAAAAACTCTTGTTAAAAATCTGTAACAGCTTCATTTACTATATTGGTGATAAGCTTTTAATAATTGTTAGAAAATGGTTACTAAAATATATTGAATAGAATATATAATAGAATAGAATTATGTACCGATTTACTGTTTTAGGTAAACAATATTTTACCTCGGCAATATCTATTGATACCATAATGACACAATATACAATGATTTTACCTCCTGAGGTCTTTTTGATGTAAAAAAATTTATGTATAAAAAAATCGGAATATTGAAAAACCCACAACGGTGCCAAAAGTCTAAAAAATACACTAAATGATGGCGAATGTATATATATATATATATATATATATATATATATATATATATATATATATATATATATATATATATATATATATATATTTTCTGTCTCGTTACCGGCGTGTAAAGAATATATGTGAACGTACAAAAAAGTAAAACAAAACAAATAGAAGAATGTGCATTGATACGTTGATTGGGGCTAAGTGCCTTCCTCAATGCAACAGTATTTCTTTTTATGGGTGGTTGAGGCACGCTGTCAGATGTTAAGAACTAAATTAATTAGGCAAAAAGCAGTTATTTTTGGACATAGCTTTCGTTTCGTATTTTTTGGGTATATCTTGCGTTTTAAATGAAATAAAAATATATTTTTCTCTCTTTATTTTCACAAAACCAAATTTATAAAAAAGGGAAATATTAGAATAGGATTGTTATTATAGAAAGCAAATAACAATACAAATAAACAACAAAGAAAATAAAAATGGAGGAAATTGAAAAATAAACTGAACACGCCAGCTCTTTGAAGAGGACAAAAAAGAGCAATAAAAGTAAGAATGCTCCAGGCACGTTCATAAAAAAAGGAAGTACAATATTAACGGACATGGAAGAGATTAAGAAATTACTGAATCAGATGAGGCAAGAAACTAAAGAAGATATCCTGAAACTCAAAACTGGAATCAAAGAGCACAATTCGTAATAGATAATGAACCCAGTCCAGAAATTGAAATCGAGAGATGAGTTAGACAGGGATGTATTATACCCCCATTACTATTTAATGTATATAGTGAGGCCATTTTTGAAGAAGCATTACTATCTCATAGTGAAGGAATAATAATTAACGGAAGATGCAAGTGAATATGGCAAGCTCTGCTGAACAACTCCAATTACTGCTAAACAAAACAAACAGTTTCTGTGAAAAATATGGACTAAAAATGAATATAAAAAAGACTAAATACATGATAATAACAAAGAAAACAAATATACCAACAAACATACATTTGGAAAATGTACCGATAAAAAGGGTTGATAAATACAAATACCTAGGAACCTGGATTTTAGACAATAATTATCAAATAACCGAAATAAGAGCCAGGATAGAAATAGCAAGAAATGCGTTTGTAAAAATGAAAACAATTCTCTCCAACAAAGACCTTAGATGAGAACTGAGAGTAAGAGCACTGAGATGCTACGTGTTTTCCATACTGCAATATGGACTTGAAAGCTGTACATTAAAGCAAGAACACATAAATAAGTTACAGTCTTTTGAAATGTGGTATTACAGGAGGATGCTTAGAATAGCATGGATACAGAAGAAAACTAACACGGAAGTATTGCGAGAAATAGTCAAAAAATGCGAAATAATAAACACAATAAAAATAAGAAAGTTGCAATATCTGGGACACGTAATGAGGGGACAGCGATATGAACTGCTAAGGCTAATCCCGACCTCCGATCGGGAGACGGCACTTAAAGAAGAAGAAATGAAAAGAAAAATGAGTCAAGGTCTATTCAGAATAATAAGAAAAACACAAAAAAGACAGAATTAAGAGAATGACAAAAAACATTGGAACATGGAACGTGAGAACGCTGCTGGGCACAGTTAAACAATACAAGATAAATATTGCCGAAATTCAGGAAACTAGATGGAGGGACATAAAAAAGTCGAAAAGGGAAATTATACAGTATTGTATGCAAGTGAAGAAAAACAGGGATATGGAGGAACGGCTTTTATGGTGATAGGGGAAATGAGACATAAATTTATGGAATGTAAACCCATAAGTGAAAGTATATCATACATAAGAGTAAACAGCAAACCAAACAAGTTTTCAATAATAACTGTCTATGCACCCACAGAAATCAGTAATGGCTTGACAAAACAACAGTTCTATGAAACACTAGAAGAAAATGCCGGGAGAAGATATAATAATCATTATAGAAGATTACAATGCCCAAACAGGCAAAAAAATTGCTGTAGAGAGGTTCCAGGTGAAAACTCAATACCTAACACAACAAACAATAGTGGAGAAAGGTTATGTAATTTAGCAGCGGCATTAAACAGTTTCAAAGACATATACAAAATAACATGAATGAGACCAGAAAGTCTGGGGGAAATTAAATAGACAATGTACTGATTAAAAAGACACACAAAGAATCGATACATTAAGTTAGATCTCACAGAGGGGCCAACATCGATTCGGACCATATGCTAACAATTAAAAATGTAAAATAAACACAACGAAGAATGAAAGATGAAAAGTACAGAGAAGATGGGACGTAAATAAATTTAAAGAGAAAGAAGTAAAAAGAAGATTTGTAAAAAAAGTAAATGCAGAGATGCACTTCAGAGAACAAAAAATGGAGGAGCAGTGGAAAAAAATTTAACAAGGAATAAACAAAGCAGCACAAAAAGTGGTTGGCAAAATGCATAATAGAAGAAAAAATACTTGGTTTGACGATGAATGCAAATTAGCATTGGAAGAAAAGAATAAAACGACTGAAATGGTTAAGCATAAGCAAAGAAGAGGAACGAGAAAAAATACAAAGATCAAAATAAATGCAAAAGACAAAGAAATTGTGTAAATCGAAAAAAAAAAAAAATCAAAAAGTACCCGAAATTATGAACGAGATGGACACCGAAAATAAAAGACAAAACTCAAAACCATTATATCAATACTTAAAACTAGGTAACCGAAAACAGGCAGCTAATATAGCTATAGAAGCAAAAAAAATCGCAGAAGTGTTTCGAAGAAATATATCAAGAAACGGGTAGAGAAGAAGGAAGAGAAACAATAATGAACACGAAACAAGATGGTGAAGAAGTGAAAAACAAAATATAAAAACGGCAAACTTAAAAACGGAAAACAGCGGGAGAAGACGGAATATGTGCAGAAACTATAAAATACGGTGGGGGGCACTATTCAGAAAGATTTAGGAACTAATACAGAATATATGAAGTAAGTAAATAATGACAATCCCAAAACAAGGAGACCATAGAATATGCAAAAACTACCGAGCAATTAATTTACAGTATTTAACATATAAGTAGTGACTGGTATAATTACAGACAGAACAATATACACAGAACAAATCATAAGAGATTACCAGTGTAGCATTTTTATTTTCTCTCGCATGTATTGAAATTACCTTGTATGTGTTAAAACACCGAAAAAGTATTTTCAATACTTTTTGCGTCGCCGAGATTTATAAAAACACATTTTAAAGTTTGTTTATATAACACAGATGGGTATTTCTTCGATATTTCTTTGATCGAGAGCCGCTTTAGGATATTTTGCGCGTCAAATAAACAGAAATATTCCCGTTTATATGCTTTGTTTATACCGAGTTGGGCGAATGATTTTTAAAGATTATCACTCTGCAATAGATCACCGAAGTGGTCACTTCATTGTTTCGAGTCCGGATTTTTTTTTAAATTCGTAATGGCTTTTCATTTTTCGTTTTCGTCATGCAAATATAGTGTAGTGTAGCAGTTTAATGTGGAGTTCAAGTTGAGGTTGGGAGAAGTTTTTGAAGAAATAAGACACGGCCTGGGTGGCCTGAAGAAACCGAAATATTTGTTTGTAAAAAAGTGAATTATACTCGAATGTAATGTGTCAATTTTTGTCAGAGTAATCACTGTTTTGTTTCGTGCTGTGTCTCATCTGAGAGATTTGTAAGACGGCGTTCCAAACAACTTTATAGATGTCCACATGGTTCCAAGCAAAGGCTTGAGTGTTCTAAAAGCCAAGTTTTGAAGATTGCGTCCCAGTGCCCAGCTTCCATACTCATTTTGTTTGGCCCTGGTTGTCATTCCAGATCATTTTTGCAGTTAGTGAGACGCATTTATCTGTTTTGCATTGAGTTTTGAGTCCAGTTCCAACCCCACAACTTTTAAAGGAGATATCAACATTTAGTGAAAATCAGGTCCTTTTTTTGGTTAATTTTTTTTAAATTAACAATAGACATTTTTCATCAATAATTGCTTTCATGACAAGTTGGAAAATTGTAATAAGTAAAATTATAAATATTAGGGAGTGGTTAGCTGTCATATTAATTATTCTTATAAAGTTTTAAAATTTAATATTGACATATGACAGCTAGCTTTATTTTCTTGACATTTGGTACATACCTAACCATAAATTTAAAATTAGTTTTGTTTTGTTTTTAAAAAGGTTAACCTCTATGCATAGTTCCATTTAAAAAGATATTTTTCATTTGCTAATTTATTTCCGCTACAAAATGTCGCCCATTAATAATTTAAGTTTCTTATAGTGTCCCCAACGTCTAGATTTGTAAACCGATAGCAACATTGTAAGTTGTTTTGTATTTTATTATTATTATTTATATTTGTAACTGTTTGTGGTGAGATAACAATAAATATGTAATTTTTTTTCTAAACCAAGTAATTATTTCCTTTTAAAAAGATTCTAACTCCTTTTTGTATTTTTTAGGAAAGAAAAGCTTACCTTTCCACCCAGCAGGAAGATTCTTGTAAGCGGCGTCCATATTAAATAGCTTAGGAACCTTCTTGTGTTGTTTTGTCTAGAAGACAAATTATCTCACTTATCTACGACCCAGCTCAGTTTGTTTTGCTTACCCTATCTTCACCCCAGTAGTTTCTGTTCCCAATTTTCAACTCCCTATAGTAATACCCTATGTGGTAGACAAAAAAAATCATTACACCAGTACGGTTTAGAAAAGGAAGATCCACAATAAACGCTATATATACACTAAAACAAGTGATAGAGAAAACATAAGAGTACGACAGAAAAATACATATACTTTTCCTAGACTTTAAACAGGCGTTTCACAAACTAAACAGAAGAAAAATGATACAGACTTACAAAAGAGTAATATACCGATAAAATTATAAGAATAATAGAAATGACAATGCGAGATTCCTAAGCAACAATAGACACTAGAAGAGAAAAAACAGGAATAATAACAATAAAAATGGAGTAAGGCAAAGTGATGTGCTCTTAACAGCTCTCAAAAAAGCTGTCAAACGCAGGAACTATAAACAAAAATGCAGTACAAATAATTAGATATACGGACGATATAACCATAAATAACCATAATTAAGGTAAAATGGCATTAAAGAAAACCTTCTAAGAAATAGAAAACGAAGCCAAACTGAGAGGACTGTAAATAAATGAAAATAAAACAAAACACATGAGTGTAAGCAAGAAAAAGAAGACGTGTGTTTCATAATAGATATAATAAAGATAATTTCAAAAAGTGCTTACAAACTAATTCTTTGAGAACCTCGATAAAAAGCCTATATATATATATATATATATATATATATATATATATATATATATATATATATATATATATATATATATATATATATATATATATATTGTTATGATATGTAAAATCGAGAAAAATATTGGTTTGTTTAAAATATTTCAAAGTTCAAAAAACTTTCTAATTCTAATCTAATATTTTTAGATGCATTTATAAAACATAAAGCGATTAAGATTGTGATTGATTCTGGCTCGGAGATATCGCTAATCAATAAAAAACTAGTAAAAGAATTAAATTTGGACAGATTTGTGTATAAGATTCCTAGGGTTGATTTAGTGGGTGCAAACAATAAAAATTTGACGACAGTAAACGAAGGTTTGGGAGTACAGATAAGAGTGGGAAACAAATTCCATATTATGAAATGTGTGGTGATTGAACATTTAAATCATGATATGATAGCGGGAATTGAGGAAAAAAGATATCACCATAAATTTTTCGGAAAATAAACTGGAAATCAGAGCAGAACCAGACAACACAGGAGAAGAAAAGCAAACAGATAGGAAAACAAATTCTGGAAGGATCAATGCACAGGAAAAACGCAAAGAAATCGATATAACTGTAGAGGATAAACCGAAAGTACAAGAACAAGATCTAACAGAAGAGAAAAAGAGAAGGAAGAAAAAGAAGAAGAGTTCGAAAAAAAAAGCAGGAAAATAAGATGGAGACCAGAGAAAAACAGGAAATAGAAGGTACAGAAGAATTGTTGGCAACCGACGATAAAACAGAATGGAAGCAGGAAGAAAAAGAAGGTATCATCAGAGAAATGAAAGGAATAGAAACATGGTGCTCGGAATACCAAAGGGAATTAGAGGATAAAAAGAAAACAGAAGAAAAAATGGCACTGATGGACGAGAATCCAGAATTTTGTGAAGAAGTATTATGGACAGTGAACACATGTGAACAAAAGGAGGATGAAAGAAAAATAAATTGTGGAGAAAACATGGGAAAGAAAATAGAGAAGATTTTAGGAAACCATGGAGATCTTGTTAATGAAGTAAACCGAGTGGCTAAAAATTATGAACTTTCTTTTAAGGGAAAAGACTTGGAAAAATTTAAAACGAAAATATATCCAATCCCGTATAAAGACAGGCAATATACGGGGTATTTTAACATTCACGACATTTATCAGTATCATAGGTAGATTTTAATAACATAGTGAAATAATTTGATCCTAGAAAACTTTTGTCATTTTTAAAATTTAACAAAGAGTTTTCGGCAGATCAAATGGCGGGGATTTGTTATGATATGTAAAATCGAGAAAAATATTGGTTTGTTTAAAATATTTCAAAGTTCAAAAAACATTAAAATAATTCAGAAATAATAACCAACAAACATTTCGAAGAAGGAAAGTTTTTAAATTCTTGGATTACCTGTATTAAACAAAATGTAAGCTATACATAAATTATTTCTTTGTTATACTTGAGTGACCCGCATAATTTTAAGTGAAATCCAAAGACAATTGAACCGGGTTTTCCAAATACATTAATGCAGTGATTAAAGACAATAGAAGAGATTTTAGAAAGAGGTTTTTGTTAGTTTTTAAGAATTATAGAAAAATATTATTTGTAAATAAGTTTTAGGAAATTTTATAATTATAGGTAAAAATTTGTTTGTTATCGAAATGAAAAAATGGGGGAATTGTGACGAGTTTTGATTGGCGGAGATTGAAAAAGGTGGGATAGGTATGTAGGAATGAAAGTTTAGCTAGATTTAGGAGAGAGAAAAGATAATCAGTTGGTTTTCCAAGTCTGTAAGACGAACAGTGATTGTTCTCTGGCGGTTCCCGAGATGTAGCAAGCAGTAGTGTTGAATGTTAGTGAGTTTTCGTGGAGTTAGTGTATCTGACAGAAGCTGAAGCAGCAAAATATTGTAAGTCATATTTTTCTACTTATATTCCAAGAGTCACTGTTCAGGCCAACGAGAGATTCAGTTTATCGTAAAGAGAAGATATTCCAAGAGTCATTTTTCACTCGGGCCAACGAGAGATTCAGTTTATCGAGAGGAGAAAGGCTATCATAATTTGAATGATTTGTGCTTTTGAAGGAGATCATTAAGGACGATATACTTGCAACAATCTGTTGTACGATTGCTGATTACATAGGGAGCGGTTGAGAGGAGATAATATAGTCTACAAGGAACAAGGATTTGGACCACTCATCATCAGAGAGAGATATTTTTGTTTTCTGCAGTTTTTTCTTTTATTGATAACACAATTTTTACACTTAATTTAGAAAGAATATAAATATTTTGATTAGGAGAGTTAGAATAGTTTGGGATTTTGAGATTTCAATTAATATTGTTTGTACCATTAATTTTGATTGTTCACGTACGTAGAACAAAATTTTGAGAATCATTATATGAGATTTGTTTATTGAAAACTTTTGAGTGTGAATTATTTCATTATTTTTATTTCAATATATAGTGTTAGATCATATGTGTTTTTATTATTCCGGCATTCTTTGGACCTTACCTTTCACATGCAATAGCATAGATATTGAAGCACGAATTTAACCCTGAGATAAAAGAATTAAAAATTGTGATAGAATCATAATCATTTAAATAATTTTAATTAATCAAACAAAAAAATTAATTAGCTAATTATTGCTTGGCGCACCAAGACTTTAAATATCACAATAACATATATATATATATATATATATATATATATATATATATATATATATATATTTATTTATATATATATATATATATATATATATATATATATTATCACAATAACATATATATATATATATATATATATATATATATATATATATATTTATTTATATATATATATATATATATATATATATTATCACAATAACATATATATATATATATATATATATATATATATATATTATATATATATATATATATATATTATCAAAAAACACTCATTTCTCATTAAAATATTCACAAACAATACATCATTACAATTTGGCGCCCAACGTGGGGCTCTCTATTTAAAAGAATTAGTTTGGGAAGATAAGTGCTCTCATATAATTAAATTATTTATCATTAGAAAGAAAAAATTATAGATTTCATTTTTAATTATATTTGAACAAGTAAAGTCTCAAAATGTCTCAAGGAAAGAAAGGTACAAGAAGCAAAAAGAATGAAGATGTGAAAGTAGAAATACAACCTCTACAAGAGGAGATTTTAGTTCAAGTTCCACAAGATACTGCAGAAATGAATCCAGAAAGAGAGGAAAATGTCAATATGGCAGCTTTGATGTCATTAATGATGCAGATGAACAAGACAATGGAAGAGAATTCAAAAAAGAAATCAAAGAAGACATGAAAAAAATGGAACAGAAAATGGAAGAGAATTATAAAAAATTAGAAAAGAAAATAGAAGATAATAATAATAAAATTGTAAAACAAATAGAAAAAAAAAATGGATAAAAAACTTGAAGCTGCAGAGAAAAAAGTAGCAAATGAAATAAAAAATATACGGCATGACTACAAGAAAAGGATAGAAAATGAGAGAACAGAAGTAAATAGGATTATTCAAGATAATAAGATAGATATAGAACAGAAAATAGAGTTGCAAAAATGTAACTTAAAAATTAACGAAGACAGGAGAAAGGCAGAAGAAAAATAGAAGATAGAAAAATAGAAGACCTTACTTAAATTTAACAAATGAGACTGGGATTAAATTCTCTGGTAATAAAAAAAATCTGCATCCTAGAGTATACATAAATGGTTTAAAACATAAATTAAGATTAGTGAATAATATTAATGATATTTTTTTTTGGACTGAGGTGGAAAGGTTCTAAACCATCTTCCCTAGTACTGTTGGATTCGATCCGGAGAGGAGCACATGCTAGGACATAGCATCCAAAGTATGGGTTATATGCGCCACATGCACCCCTAGCCAGTCGCCTACCAACTAAAAACCACCCCTTCTTCGGACAAGGCACCCCCGGACGAGTTCAATCGGTGAACGAAACATTGAGATGCCTTGTGCAGTCTGAAAATTTGGGAGAAAATTGTAAAAGGGTTCTTCTTCTTCTTCTGGTTCCTATTCGTTTCGGATGTTGGAAATCATATTGGCAATCATGACCTTGCTCGCTGCGGCTCGAAACAGCTCCGTTGAGGTTTTCTTAAACCATGTTCTTAAATTCCGCAGCCATGATATTCTCCTTCTACCGGGTCCTCGCTTACCTTTGACTTTACCTTGCAATATAGACTGCAGCAGGGAGTAACGGTGCTGATTTCTCATAACGTGTCCCAGATATTGCAATTTTATGCGTTTGATCGTAAACACAATCTCTGGTTCCTTCTTCATTTTTTCTAGAACTTCCTTGTTCGTGATCCTTGCTGTCCATGATATTCTCAGCATTCTTCTATAAAGCCACATCTCAAATGCTTCAAGTTTTTTAATAGTGGTGTCTGTAAGCGTCCATGCCTCCGCCCCGTACAACAACACAGAGAAAACATAGCATCTCAAATGTCTCATTTTTGTATCCAGGGATATGTTGTGACTTTTGAAGATGGCGCTCATTTTGTTAAAGACCGTTCTTGCCTTTACTATGCGGCACTTTATTTCCTGTACATTGCTCCACTGTTCGTTTATAATAGTTCCCAGGTAGCAATACTGTTTTACTCGCTCTATCTGCGTCCCATTAATGTATAGATGAGCCCCATTTATATTCTCCTTGCTGACAATCATTTGTTTGGTTTTGTGGGTATTAATGTTTAGTCCGTACTGTTGACTGTACTCGTTTATTCTGTCCATTAGCCTCTGAAGTCCCTCTAAACTATCTGCTATCACCATGGGTTCTTACCTAAAACGATAAGAACCACTTAAAATGATATGCAGAGACGGTATTGTGGGGAAACAAAATATGGGTTCATAAAAAGTGCAGGTGTGTTCAGCCTGACAAGGAAGGAATGTGAATTAAAAGAGGCATGAGGTCGTGAAAACTACGTACGTAATATAATTACAGATCTGGCTGTAAAGGTGCCGTCTATTCCGTCGTGCAACCGAGCTGTAAAGAACTCATGACAGCGTATTATGTAATTTGTTACCTCAACCACCCTGTTCCTGTCTCGCTCTTTCTAGCGTCTCCTTTTTCTTTATAATTTGCGTAATTATGTCGACAGTAACATCGTAGGATTCTTTGTTTTGCGTCGCTTTCTGTATCAGATTGTTGGGCGTTATCGCTCCTAGCCTTGATATTAGATTATTCCGTTCTCTTTGGAAAGTAGTGCAAGCAAAAATGCAGTGTTCTGCGTCGTCTATGACACCACAATCTATACACAAATCATTTGTTGTCTTCTTTATTCTATACGTGTACGACCTAAAGGAGCCATGGCCGGTGAGAAATTGTGTAAAAAAATAATTTAACCTTCTGAACCTACATTTAGACATTTAGTAAGTTACCACATCAGGGATTAACATTTTGGTCCATTGTGCCTTCTCCGTTTGTGCCTCCCATTCATTTTGCCATATTTGGAGCATATGTGATCTTACTTCGGATTTTATTTCCGGTAAATGACCGTTTTCTCTGTTATATAAAGTGTCTCTTTCTTTAGCTAGGAGGTGAATGGGGAGCGTACCTGTTATGACCTGTAGGGCAATCGTAGAGGTAGTCCGGTATGCGCTTGCTACCTTTAGTAGAGGCTTCCTTTGTGCCTTTGCAAGCATTCTTTATACTTGGCCATTCTCAAGGCTTCGTACCATACGGGAGCGCCGTATAAGAGGGTAGAATGCACAATCTGAAGGTACATTCTTCTTTTGAGGGCACTTGGACCGCCGATATTTGGCATAATTTTTATTAATGCCGCGGTTCTCTCTTCTGCTCTTTGGACTACTTTCATCAGGTGCTTTGTAAATCTTAGACCTGTGTCTAGTTGGATGCCCAGATATTTAGCACAGTACGTAGGCTCTATACTTGTACTACCTACTACAAAAGCCAGGTTTGGGCGGGCTCTAGGGCCTTTCAAGATCAGAATTTCTGTTTTTTCTGTTGCCAAATCTAGATCTTGTTTCACCATCCATCTTTTGACTTTTCTATAGCTTCTGTTGACTAACATTTCTAACTCCAAGTTATTGTTACACTGAATGAGTAGAGCTAAATCGTCTGCGTATGCAATAGCTTTGGTCTCTGCTCCATAGTCGATTTCTAGGATTTCATTATATAAAATGTTCCAAAGCATTGGTCCTAGTACGGATCCTTGCGGTACACCTGCTGATGTTTTCAGGTCTTTAGGTTTTGCCACTTGGACATACCTTTCATTGAGGTAGTCCTTAATTATATTGATCAAATAATCTGACACATTTGCTTTTTCCAGTGAGGTGATAATGTGACCCCAGTTGGCTGAGTTGAAAGCGTTTCTCACATCAAACATCACGAGGGCGGCCCATTTCTTCCTCGTCCTTTTTACAGTGTCAACTATTTCTTT
Organism: Diabrotica undecimpunctata; assembly: GCF_040954645.1. Taxonomy (NCBI): domain Eukaryota; kingdom Metazoa; phylum Arthropoda; class Insecta; order Coleoptera; family Chrysomelidae; genus Diabrotica; species Diabrotica undecimpunctata. Next base: position 92,272,112 of record NC_092804.1, read on the forward strand.
TACCGCATCGATGGATGATCTAGATTTCCTGAATCCGTACTATTTGTCAGATATACTTCCATTTATCTGTAATTCGTCTTCTAGGCGATTTTTAATAAGATTTTCATAAAATTTCCCCAGGCTGTCTAGAAGGCAGATCGGCCTGTATGAGTTGGCAATCTCGGGATCCCTGCCCGGTTTAAGTATTAACGTCAGTCTGGCCTGTTTAATCATTATGGGAAACATTTGCTTCTGGAGGAGTTCATTGAAGATCCTCCGAACCATCTCAGGATTTTTCTCTATGATGATCTTTATCGCCTCAGGAGGCACACCATCAGGACCAGCTGCTTTTCCTAATTTAATACTTTTTGTCGCTATTGCTATTTCTTCAGCCGAAAAATCAACAGGTCGAACGTTGACATTATTTTGAGTGAACTGCTGTGGGGGCTTAGCAGGAAATAGGGTATTAGCTATTTCCTTCCGTTTTTTTGAACAAAGGCTGTATGGGGTCTCTGTTTTTAATGTTTTTGTGGCAATTCTATAGGCTTCGCCCCATACATCATCTTCTAGTGCTGTGCATAGGTTATGCCAGCAAGAGTGCTTCGCCCGTTTAATTTCTCTACCCAATTCTTTTTTAGCTCGCTTGTAATTTTCAGTGTGTTGTGGAGTCCTATACCTTTGTGCCGTACGCCTGAGTCTAAAACATTCGGCTCTCTTGCTCTGCATCTCATCATTCCACCAGTGTGGCACTGTATATGTGGCGTTCTCGGTGGAGCTACTTGAAGTGTATGTATTAATAATTTTCTGTCTGAAATCTTGGAATTCGGTAGTGTCGTCTTCTTGTAGGTTACTTATCTGCCTCGTATAAGCTTCTTTATTAAAGGTTACTTTTTTCTGGCCGATCTTCGAGACCTTGATGCCAGTTTCAAAGACTATGTATCTGTGAAAAGTGTAGAGATTATCCTCCAACACCTCCCAGCCCGCAATCTTTCTGGCATAACTTTCATTCACAAGGGTAATATCTATGTGACTTCGACTCTCTCCTCTCACAAATATTAATAATATTAAAGATTATATTAGAATGACATTAAGTGACAATGCGGCAACTTGTTTTGCCAGTATTGAAAATGATTTAGATAATTTTCAAACATTTGAAAATAAATTTTTAAATTATTATTGGGGTGAATTAGAGCAAGCTAAATTTAGGGAAGTTCTATATTTTGGAAAGTATAATCACAATTTAAGATCAAATATGGTAGATTATGCATTAAAACTGATAACGGTTGCAAAATATTTAGAAGCACCACTTAGAGAGGATGAAACAGTCTTAAATGTAACTAGACATTTTGATGCTGATGTTGTGCAAACAGTACCTGTACAAAATATTCAAACAATAGAGAGTTTTATTAATTTTATTCAAAGAATACAAAGAAGTAACATGGCAAGTAATAAGGATAACAATGATATTAGGATGAATAATAATAATAATAACAATAGAAAAAACAATAATAACTTCCAATATAATAAGAATAATAATCAACAATATAGACAATCATACAATAATACTAGATATGGTAATAATTTACAAAATTTTAATAATAATAACAATAATCAAAATAGACAGAATTTTAATAACAATACTAGTTATATTGGACAAAATTTTAATAACAATACTAATTATAATAGACAAAATTTTAACAATAGAAGAAATACAGAACGACCTAACTATAACAGACAGGTAAATTGTGTACGAAGAAATAGAAGCTGCAAAGATAGTGAACAAAATAGTACAAGGCAAGAAAATATAAGTAGAAGTGTCACAATCTGAAAATTCTAACAATCAAAATTTTGTTCAGTACACTTTCTGAATTACAAGTTTGGCCATTGCTATTATGAAAAACCTTCTGAATTTATTTCTTTAGATGAAGATAAAATTATTGAATCTATTAATTTAATTTATATAAATGCTATGGCCAAAAATAAAATGATTAAGGTTATGATAGATACTGGTTCAGAAAGTACTTTAGTCTCGGAGAATTTTATTTTCAATACATTAAAACTATCAGATAGAATAAAGATTCCAAAAATTAAAATTGTTGGTGCAAATAATAAGAAGTTGGGTGAAATTAATAAACTAGCCAATTTTAAAATTAAAATTCTTAATAAAGAAATGAATATGCAAGGATTTGTTGTCAAGGATTTATGTGTTGATATATTAATGGGAAATGACGAATTGGAAAAGAAGAAAGTAAATATAGATTTTGAAAATAAAATGGTAACTTTGGAAGGACAAATAACTAAGTTTATGCAGAAAGAAAAGGTGAAAGAAGGAATAAGAGTTGATAGGATATTATTAAAAGAAAATAATGATGTTTATGAAGAAGAAATGTATTTTGATGATAGGGAAATGTCCCAAAAGAATGTAAAGAATAATTGTAGTGAATATTTAAGGAATGGAAATTTTAAGCAGATGGATGCCTACGAGGTGGAGTGCGTAAAATTGGAAGCAAGGAATAATGAGTACATAATGAAAACTAATTTTGTTTCTAAAGAAGAAGATGTGATAAAAGTTAATTGCCCTGAAGAATATAAATCAATAGTCGTTTCCATATTACAGCAACACAAGGGACTTGTCAATAAAGAAAATAGAATTGCACAAAATTATATCCATAGTATAAAAGTTAAAGAAGAAAAAGATTTTAAAACAAAATCATACCCAATACCATACAAATATAGAGAAGAAGTAAACAGAACGATTAATAATATGTTAGAAGATGGAATCATTGAGAAGGCAGATACACGTTTCATAAACCCTATAGTAGTAGTACGTAAAAGATCAGAGGAAATCAGGTTATGTTTGGATGCAAGGAATATTAACAAGATTACTGAAAAGCAATTTGAAGCACCAATGAGTATAGATGGAATACTAGGAAGAATTACAGGAATGTCATTTTTCACTAAAATCGATTTACAGCATAGTTTCTGGTTAATACCTCTAGAAAGAAAAAGTAGACAGTATACAGGATTTCAGATAGATGGAGTAGTATATCAATTCAAAGTAATACCATTTGGACTTCAATCATCTTGCAGTGCTCTATGTAGATGTCTTCATGATATTTTGGATCAATATGAACATTTTGTAATTCATCACATTGATGATATATTAATTTTTTCTAAAACGGCTAAAGATCATGAGAAATACCTAAAAATTATAATCAACAGATTAGACAAAGTGGGACTAAAAATAAATCAAGAAAAATGTACATTTTTTCAAAAAGAAGTAATATATCTAGGTTATAAACTTAACACTAAGGGAATCGAAATGGATCCAGAACGGACACAGGTCATTCAGGAATATAAAACACCACACAATATAAGAACTTTAAGAGGATTTATTGGAATAATTAATTATTATAAAAGGATGATACCAGATCTAAGTATAAAAGAAATTCCATTACTTGAACTGCTGAGGAAAGGTGTAAGATGGAGATGGGATCAGAGAAGAGAACTAGCATTCCAAGAAATCAAAAACATTTTTCTGTCAAATTTAAAAATATACCATCCTGACTACACACAGCCATTCATATTAAGAACAGATGCATCCATAGAGAGATTATGAAAGCTGAAAAATATATCAGAAGACAAAATCGAAAAATAAAAAACCAATCACATTTCAAAAAGAAGACAAAGTGTTAATTCGTTCACTTAGAAAGAGTAATGTTACAGAAAACCGTTGTAAGAAATTACAACCAATGTTTGAAGGTCCATACAGAATCGAAAATCAGAATGGACTAAATAGTTATGTGTTGATAGATACAGATAAAAGACTTAGAGGGATTTTTCATGTTAATGACATTTTCAAATATCATGAAGAGAATGAATAATGTTTCCTATACTTTTAACACTAATAATAACAACACTAACAGCTTACTGATAGATCCATTTCATTAAATGGACTTAATTTGTTGAGATAGATAGATAGATGGTAGATTTTTTTGTTGTGAATCAATTTGACATTATACTTGTTGATTTTGTCCATATGAAAATTGTTTGTGCCCTAAAAATCATAATTTGGGGTTAGATACTAAATTGATTCTATAAATGTTTTTCTAAAAATAATATGAAAAGTGTAAAACTTACCATTCATATTGATGAAAGCCTTTTGAACGGAAATGGTTTACCTAAATCTTGTCTATAAATAAACAGAACACAATATAGATTATATTTTTAATTAGGTTATATTTTTATTCTCTGATATAGCCTCCATTGCTCCATTTGACATGACAGTTTGACATAGACAGGGAACAGGGATGTATTTAATAGAACAATTTTTAAATAAAAAATTAAATTATTTAATTTATTATATTTACTAAGGTATGTGGATAAGAAACTTAATATTTAAAAAAATAATATGTGAATTATTTCTTTTAAAATAAATTTTGGGGTATTGAGATGATATTAAACATAGGATAAAGAAAAATAGTGTTTAAAAAAAATAATTTATAATTTATATACTAGATAATATTAGATATAAAAAGTATTTGGTTATTTTAATAAGTTATATACTAGAGAATATTATAAAAATTATTTATATGAGGGTATTCTTAAGAAATTAGCATATAATAAGTGTAAAAAGTTTTTTTTTAATAATTATGATATATTTAAGCGAGCCATGTGCATAGGCAACCAAATATACTCTGAAAGTGACAGTTGGATAATAGTTGCGAATGTGAAGTGGGGTTATTTATTGGTTTGAGATGTTTAATTTACATATAATTACGGATTTAAAATAGTGTAATTTATTAATTTAAGGTGTTTAATTTACATATAAGTTTATATTCTGATCTGAAAAGCCTAAATGTCAATAAAATGCTCGATAGAAAAGCAAAGAATTCTCTAGAACACGGAAGTTAACCCTGTTTTGCGAGGTAGACTATTCGAGAACGTTCATATATTTAGGAAATAGAACAATTCGAATATGATTTCTTGCGAGATGATTCTGGAACATTGAAAAGATATAAATACTCGGTGATTTGAAAAAAAAGAAGATAGACATAGTTAGGGGATAGACACAGTAAGTCAGTATAAAGTCAGTCGGTCATATTTTCAATATAGTGAAGTCAGTTGTTCAGTAAGTTCAAGATAGAATACAGTCAGTCAGTTGGTGAAATGTTCAATATAGTAAGTTCAATGAAGATTAAGAAAGAGAACAAAGAGAATATTATTGAAGATTAAAAATTATGTTATGTATATTGTGATTGGAGATATATTTATTGGAGTTAATGTATGTTGGATTGGAGTTAATATATTATGATGATTGGTGATTGGAAAAAGAAAAAAGATTATTAGAAAGAAGAATAAATAGAAAAGAGGAAAGAACAATATTTTACTGATTTTTAAATACTATTAAAAAGAAAATATTCTAAAATGGTGGAAGCTGATAATTAAAATATTGTGGAGTATTTGGCAAGGCAAGTTTACAAAAGAAAGATAACCGAGGCTAAGAACGAAGACATTGAGTGGTGATTAAAATCTTTATTTTAATCACCACTCTTTAAAGAGAACATAAAATGGCTGCTTTCAATAGTTATATTCATAGGTTACTCAAATTTCCACTTTCTAAAGATAACGTTAATTTAGAACTTAATACTCTCAAGCAAATTGCTTTCAATAGTGGCTATGATCCCAACATTATTTATAAGCTTCTAAATAGAGCTAAACTCAAAATTGCAGAAAAGCTTACATATTCATCACAATGTTTTCTTCAACCTAATGCTTCAAACAACATCAGATATTTCTCCTTTACTTATATTAGCAACATTTCCAATAAAATATCTAAACTTTTTTACTTCTACAATTGAAAACATCAAAATTTCCTTCAAGTCACACAAGACTTTAGGTTCCTTTTTAATCAACACCAAAGATAGGATGAACACACTTGACAAAAGTGGTATTTATAAATTAACGTGTAATTATTGCGATGCCTCTTATGTAGGCAGAACCATTAGAAAGTTTTCTACTAGAATTGCATAACATTTGAAAAGACCAAACTCTTGAAGTTTTGGTCAACATTTATTATCTAGTAAACACAATTTTAACATCAATACTGGTTCGTCTATTTTACATGACATTAGTACAAAAGAAAAACTATTTGGAGTTGGATTTATTGGAAGATTTGGAGATCATAAAGGAAACAAATGGAAACTCTCACTGTCTTAATACTCAAATTCATTTAAATTGTACTAAATTTAAACATATTTTTAAAAAAATTATTGCAGCTTCACCTCGTAGGCTATACACATTAAGAATTTATTAATTTCATACTTTGTTCAACATTACTATTTTATTCTTCAACAATTTACAAAACTAGCTTGCTCAGGTTCAATTGATCGATAGTTGGCGTTAATTACACTCTCCATACCTCTGCGTAATTTAGATATACCATCTCCACAGTTGTATATTTCAACATCTCCCACTGTTGGTCAGTTGGTCTTGAGTAACGCTTTTACATATTAATTTTATAGTTCCCCCATTGACTGGGGGTTTAACTGAACTACTTGAATTATACCTCATTTATACATTGCTTTTAATTTTGGTTTTTTAATTTTTAGTATTTTATTTTCTTAGTCAGATTTCTTCTTTTCTACAGTATCGATAGTGCCTGTAAACCCTTGTATTGTAGTCAAGCACCCACTGTCTAATAGATTGTTTAGTCTATTTCTCGCATTCATACTTTACATCCACTTTAATTGCTCTCAAACTAACACCCTAATTATTATAGACAGGTTTAAGTGAGATCTGGATTATGCAATCTAGATAAAATATTCTATATGTCATATTTCATCAGTTGATTTCCATAGTAGTGTCAGTTGGACCTTTGGTCAATGCTTAGTTACATATAATTTTGAAAGGTGCAGATCACATCTACATGATTGTGACTGCCCATCCAAGCTGTCATATGTCACCTAAACATTTCCGTTAATACCGGGAGCCATTCTCTCTCCCGTTGCCGACCACCATGTAGCTTCGACTTTTTTAAATAATTTTAAACTGTTTGTCCTTCTTCAATGTAGTGTTATGTTCAACTTTATGTTTAATTTTATGTTTATGACATTCTACAATTGTTGGATAGCCCAAAATTGACGAAGTAAGTCTAAAACGTTAAACACAAAAAACTTTTATTATCCATTAACTTCGAGTTTTTATCGAGGTCAGATGCCCCTGAAGATGCTCTAGGGAGCGAAAGTACTTGGGCAAGATTTTAATTTTTAATTAATAAAACTGTGCTGGAGTTCAGCATTACTCCGAATAGATATTTTAAGTTGTTTTTAGAATTTTATTTAAGTTTTTATCAAATTTACCACTTAAAATACTAGTAGACAACAAAAAGACAAATTTTTACCAGTTCCTCTCCTACCAAGTAATGTAGTGCCAATAAGACCCCTTTTTGAAAGTTTTATGTCTGCTTTGTCCTTTTTATTGTGTTCTGTTTGTCCCTAATAATTGTGTTTTATTTATTTTTATAATTTTAACATTTGACATCACAATTCTTTGCCTAACAGAAATTAAATGCTTTTTATCCAAAAGTTGATAATTACAAGTCAAAAGAAATTGCACAGCCACAAAATAGCACAACTACTTTCATTCATTGTCATATAACTGTCCTCTTTCTGTAAAAATTTCAATAATTTAACACACATTTCAAAAAAATATATCTCTTTAATAAATATAAATAACTTTAATAATTTAAATAATATAAAACATTACTCTTTCATTCAACAAACAATAACATATACCTTACTCCTATATCATCTGTTAACATCTCTCCTCTCAAGAAACTTCCTCTTTAATTGTCAGACAGTTACAACATTGACCGAAGATCACCCATTATCAGCAGTACGGGATAGTTTGAACTATGTATCACCAATCATTATATAAAAATTCTTGTACCGGCAGGTAAGTAGTATTTTGTTTATTTCTAATTTATTACAATTCAATAGATTATCTCTTACCTATTTGTGGGTTGTTACTGTGTATGCTAAATCAATTTTATGCATATTAATAAACACAGACATGTAATATTGGCATAATTACTATAACTTTTTTGATCTATATCTTTATAAGACAGCACCCTAATATGGGCTTTTTATAATTTCAGCATTTAATTTACTTTGTACCGCTTGACCTGAAGATGCTTTGCAAATTTTAGAAAGCGAAACCGGTCGTTTTTGGGTAGTAAAATTGAATTGATTGTGAGTAAGTCTAATTTATTTCTTTTGCCTATTTGAAATGGACTCACACAAGCAACATATTCATGATTTATCAAATTTCTTTAAGAATAATTTAGTTTTGTTTTTTACGAATTAATTTTTAATTGTCAAAACCGTTACGGCAAAAAGAAACCACACATCTATTTTATTAAGAAACACTATTTGTAAATAGATTTCACAAATAATTTTGCTCCCGAAAGCTAATAGGTAGAACGTATAAATATGCGCGTTCCATAAATGATTACTAACTAGTTGACTACCGATATCGATGTGTGGCTTCTTGTTTACTTTTATAAGTGGTGTGTGTGTTCACTTTTCTAAGCGGTGGAGGAGGCAACATATGTGTGTAGAAACAGTTCAAAATCCAGCAATCTACTCGAATATTTTATTTTTATAATATAATTCTCTAAAAACCTTTTGTTGGCCAACTGCCTGGAACGGAGTCGAGCGGAGACTACATGTAATTTATATGTTCATTTTTTTCGCTAAATGTATTATGTCATCATCATTCTTAGCATATAATTCACCGACTACGGTGCAGCCTCCCTTACATAGTCATTCTTCATTTCTGCCCACGATTGTCTAATATTCGCTTTTCTGCCATGATGCACAGCTTATTTCTTTATGTCATAGTCCCATCTTAAATTTGGACGTCTTTTTGGTCTCGACGCCTATCTCCGATACCACAGTCTCATTCTAGCGGACAACCTATTGTCAGTTCTTCTCGCTAAATGTCCCGCCCACTGTCATTTTAAAGATTTAATTCTGTGGATTACATCAGTGGCCTTGGTTTACTGCCTGATCCGTTCTATTATTTTTCGATCTCTCTTTGTTATACCTAGCATACATCGCTCCATTGCCCTTTGAGTGACTTTGAGATTCGATATTAGCTCTTTCTTTAGTGTCCAAGTTTCGCAGCCGTATGTCATGATTGGTAGTATACACTGATCGAATGCTTTTTTCTTCAAGTGGAGTGGCATCATCAATTTGAATATACATAACTGCATTTCTATCAAAAGATGCCCAAGTCAGTTTCATTCTTCTGTTGATTTCTGGGAGTAAGGAGTCAGATGTATATATTAATTGTCCCAGGAAACAGTTGAAAACATCGTGGATGACAAATCAGATTCTAGAGATGATGTAATAGAGGCAAAAAGTCAAAGATCAGGACAAGAAATTATACAAAAGAATAGACAAAGAGATAAAAAAAGCAATCAGAATGGCTAAGGACACACAGCTGAGAGAACAATGTGCGGAAATACAGCTATTACAACAGAAACACGACTCATTCAATATGCACAAAAGAAGCTGCAGGCTTATACAAGCCTAGAAGAGTTGGATGTTTGGCAGACAACCAAGGTAATCCACTACTAAGTGTGGAAGAGAGATTAGACACTTGGAAGAAATATGTGGAAGTAACATTTGGAGATGAAAGGTAGATTGCCATTGAAGACATAGAATGCCAAACAGGACCCCGATTTCCATTGAAGAAGTCACGGCAGCTATTAGAAAAACTAATGATGGTAAAGCTACAGAGCTATAAACTATAAAGCTATATACAAATTTTATACAGAAAAGAGGGCCAATTAGAATATCTTGGATATTGGACATGTTATGAGAAATTAACACAGATATGGCTTATTGCAACTAATTCTTCAGGGCAAGTTATTTGGAAAGAGAGGACCAGGGAGAAGAAGAATATCTTGGCTTCCAAACCTAAGGAAATTGTTCAATACGTCTACAACCGGACTATTCCGAATAGCTGCAAGTTAAGTAAGGATAGGTATGCTGATCGCCAACATCCTGAACAGATAGGCAACGTAAGAAGAAGAAGAAGGTATACATACTCATCTATTGTATTTATTTTTGTCAAGTTCACTTTTAGGCCAACTTCATTGCTAGCAGCATTTACGACTCTTATTATAAGTTCTTATAGTTCGGCAAGATTATTAACAATCAGAACGATGTCGTCTGCAAACCTTAGATGCCTGAGATATTCCTTTGATCTGCCGTTCATTTTGCTAAATATATTTTCTAGAGTTGCAGTGAAGAGATTTTGGGATATTTTGATCTCGTTGTCGGACGCCTCTGGTAGTGGGAAATTCTGGAGTGTTTTCATAAATTTTACGTATTACGGAGCCTACTTGATCCTATGCGTTGGTCGGAGTCTACATAAAGCGCTACTTAGATAATAGTATACACGGTGTATATTCTCCTAGAGTTCGTATAATACCGTTTTAGTACGGAGCCCACATTAACCGCTAGATATATATATATATATATATATATATATATATATATATATATATATATATATATATATATATATATATATATATATATATATATATATACACTTCTCCAAGAAATTAACGCACCACTTCAATAAATCAATTTTATTTGTAAACAGGCAAAAAATAAAAAATAAAACTTCACCAGATTTATTCTAAATTTTATTATTAATTATAACAATTTGTCTAACCATCAGAAAATGGTTGAAGTACAGGAGAAAAAAAAATAAAACGGAAAATTCTAAAAAAATAATGATAACAAAAGTAAACTAAAATATGAAAAAAGTCTTAATAACGAGTGTTTCCACCTCTACTACGTATCATACTTAAAATTAATTGCCGTATTTCATTTTGGTCTAGTTCTCTCCAAATCTGGATCAGCCTCTCTTCCACTTCCTGTAAGTTGTTTGGTTGGATCGGTGTGGCTCCTAATCGCCTACCAAGGATATCCCAGAGATTTTCCATCGGATTTAAATCCGGACTATGTGCTGGCCATTCCATAGTGTTAATTTCTACCTCCTCTAGATAATTTCTGACGATCTGTGCAGCGTGAGGTCTGGCATTATCTTGCATTAGTAAGAAATTTTCACCGATATAAGGAGCGAATGGTACTACATGTTGCTCCAGGATCTCTAATATGTACCTTTCAGCTGTAACAGTTCCATTTTGTATGACCACTAGGTCCGTACGTGCGGTCAAAGAAATACCACCCCACACCATAAGGGATCCTCCAATAAAATATGTGATGTGTGAGAAGTTCTACTGAGCATATCGTTCGTTGGGTCGTCGCAACACACGAACACGTCTGTCGTTATTGTACAAACAAAATCGGGATTCATCAGTAAATAGAACTCGTTCCCAGTCAGCCTCTAACCAATTAACGTGTTCTCTGGCCAAATGTAGTCTCCCCCTTCGATGCTGTGTAGTTAATAGAGGACCTCGGGCGGCAATCCTAGGTGTTAATTTGTATTCCCTAAGTCACTGACGAACAGTTTCAGTATTAATTTGTAGAGCATGCGCGTCTCGAAGCTGAATTTGTAGACTTCGATGTGTTACAGAATGTTGTCGAAGAGCAGAAATTCTTAAAAATCGATCTTGAATTGGGGTAGTTACCCGGTTTCGCCCTTGCCCTGGTCTGCGAATATGATCCCTTATTTCGAGGAATCTTTCTAACACGAGTGAGACGGATGTGTGAGACAGATTAAACCCACGACCAATTCTTCGGTAACTCCAACCTTCTTCCGACAGTATCACTGCTTGGGCACATTCATCTCGGGTTAAATTACGTGATTGACGCTCCATAATAACACAATTAACAATAATCAACAATTAAACAGTAGCCGAATAAAATTCGTGAACACTTGGAAATTAGTATATTTATAGAATTAGTGCATTTTTGCTTCTTTTTGTTTTGTTCCAAAAAAAAACTATAGCGATAAAAAACAGTCAATAAATATAGAGTTTACGAATAGCATACACAAGGGGCTTGCAAAATATAACATTACAATGGAAATTTTTATTAACGCTAATAAAATACTTTAATATTTCAAAGTGGTGCGTTAATTTCTTGGAGAAGTGTATATATATATATATATATATATATATATATATATATATATATATATATATATATATATATATATATATATATGCATATATTGTTATGTTTAATTTTATCAATCAAAGATAGAATAAAAATTTTATTTTGTTATAGAACGTGGGCACATAAATTTGCAACGCCCTGTACATCGATTTGTAAATATTTGTTATAAGTTAGGGGTAAGAGTTATCAATGAGAATGGATTTGAGTAAATCCAAAGATTCCCTCTTGTACCGCGTATGGGTCAACGTGTGTACTCTAAGCTAAGAGCTTGTACAAGGTTATGTTTGTATCTTATTGGGTGTGTAGAGTGGTAATTTAAGAACCGGTTGCTCGCCATGTCTTTCCTGTACCACGTAGTGCCCAATGTGTTACTATGTGTGCGTATGATTCGCATATCCAAAAACGGTATGCTGTTATCAACCTCCAATTCACAAGTAAATTGCAGGTGAGGATCAACGCTATTGAAGACTGATAAGGTGCTTAAAATCTTATCAGGTGGTGTTGCTAGGATCAAGTCGTCGACATAACGCTTTACAAAGGGAACCTGGAAATCTAACTTACTGATACTCTCATTGATAAGGTCATCGAGTACGAAATTAACTAGAATGGGGGAAATGGACGATCCATGGGAGTTCCAAAGATTTGGCGATAATATTTGTCATTAAATATTAGATAATTGGTGTCAAACGTCAGTTTTAATAATTCCGAGAATATTTCCCATGATACTGGACTGTGTGGTTGGATTTCATTCCAATGGTTCCGGAGTGACGTGACGACGCTGGAGAGTGGGAGGTTAGAAAACAGTGATACTACGTCGAAGCTTACTAAGACATATTCTCTTGGTAACTGATAATTATTGATAAATTCACTGAACTGGAAAGAGTCTACTATGTTAAACTCGTTCTTATAGTTGTATGCTTGTGAAAGAATGTCCGTTAGGAATTGGGCTACATTAATGTTAGGAGCGTTTATTGACGATAGTATAGGACGCATACTCAGTTGGGGCTTATGGATTTTAGGAAGACAATAGAACCTGGGGGCGTTGCCATTATAGTTATGGAGGGATTTGGCTAGTTTGTCATCGATGATTTTTTTATTTTTTAGTTCAGTGATGAATTTATTTATTTTATTTGTGTAAGTTGAGGTGGGATTGCGGAGAAGTGGCTGATAATATTTATTATCATCTAGAAGTTGTTGGCTCAGGTTTAAGTACTGCTCTCTCATCATTAGTACTGTTGCATTGCCTTTGTCACTGGTTAATACCATCAGGTCAGGGTGTTCTTTAAGGAATGTGGACGTTTGTCTATAGACATCATCTATATCCGAGCTGGCATAGGGAGGTTTATGTGAAAAGTTGGTGAGAATATTATTAGCAGATGATCTTAATTCGAGGAGTTCATTGGCTTTCCGAATGTGAAAGTATGTTTTCTATGTCAGCTACGAAATTACATACGGAATAATCGTTAAGCGAGGGTTGTAATCCGAACTTAGGTCCAAGAGATAGAAGTTTTAAGATATTTCTAGGGATTTGGATGTTTGTGAGATTTTTAATCCATTTATCGTGAAATGGTAGACGACTGAAAGGAGTGGACCCTAGATTATTTAATTTTGTTTGGAGGTGAGATAAAGAATTGTTTAGAAAGAACGTATATTTTTTGAGAAGAGAAGTTTCATATTCATCCAAAATGTTGGAAGGTAGGAGAGGTTCAAGTTGGATGAATATGTTTGATCCAACTTGAACCTCTCCTACCTTCCAACATTTTGGATCAAGATGAAACTTCTCTTCTCAAAAAATATACGTTCTTTCTAAACAATTCTTTATCTCACCTCCAAACAATATTAAATAATCTAGGGTCCACTCCGTTCAGTCGTCTACCATTTCACGATAAATGGATTAAAAATCTCACAAACATCCAAATCCCTAGAAATATCTTAAAACTTCTATCTCTTGGACCTAAGTTCGGATTACAACCCTCGCTTAACGATTATTCCGTATGTAATTTCGTAGCTGACATAGAAAACATACTTTCACATTCGGAAGCCAATGAACTCCTCGAATTAAGATCATCTGCTAATAATATTCTCACCAACTTTTCACATAAACCTCCCTATGCCAGCTCGGATATAGATGATGTCTATAGACAAACATCCACATTCCTTAAAGAACACCCTGACCTGATGGTATTAACCAGTGACAAAGGCAATGCAACAGTACTAATGATGAGAGAGCAGTACTTAAACCTGAGCCAACAACTTCTAGATGATAATAAATATTATCAGCCACTTCTCCGCAATCCCACCTCAACTTACACAAATAAAATAAATAAATTCATCACTGAACTAAAAAATAAAAGAATCATCGATGACAAACTAGCCAAATCCCTCCATAACTATAATGGCAACGCCCCCAGGTTCTATTGTCTTCCTAAAATCCATAAGCCCCAACTGAGTATGCGTCCTATACTATCGTCAATAAACGCTCCTAACATTAATGTAGCCCAATTCCTAACGGACATTCTTTCACAAGCATACAACTATAAGAACGAGTTTAACATAGTAGACTCTTTCCAGTTCAGTGAATTTATCAATAATTATCAGTTACCAAGAGAATATGTCTTAGTAAGCTTCGACGTAGTATCACTGTTTTCTAACCTTCCACTCTCCAGCGTCGTCACGTCACTCCGGAACCATTGGAATGAAATCCAACCACACAGTCCAGTATCATGGGAAATATTCTCGGAATTATTAAAACTGACGTTTGGCACCAATTATCTAATATTTAATGACAAATATTATCGCCAAATCTTTGGAACTCCCATGGGATCGTCCATTTCCCCCATTCTAGTTAATTTCGTACTCGATGACCTTATCAATGAGAGTATCAGTAAGTTAGATTTCCAGGTTCCCTTTGTAAAGCGTTATGTCGACGACTTGATCCTAGCAACACCACCTGATAAGATTTTAAGCACCTTATCAGTCTTCAATAGCGTTGATCCTCACCTGCAATTTACTTGTGAATTGGAGGTTGATAACAGCATACCGTTTTTGGATATGCGAATCATACGCACACATAGTAACACATTGGGCACTACGTGGTACAGGAAAGACATGGCGAGCAACCGGTTCTTAAATTACCACTCTACACACCCAATAAGATACAAACATAACCTTGTACAAGCTCTTAGCTTTAGAGTACACACGTTGACCCATACGCGGTACAAGAGGGAATCTTTGGATTTACTCAAATCCATTCTCATTGATAACTCTTACCCCATATCTATCATCAACAGATATCTTTTCTCTAAAAGCTATGGTCATTCTATTTCGGAAGCACCTAACGGTGCAATACTAGCCTCCATATCCAATAGCATACAGACGAACATTTCCCCGTTAACCCCAAAACCAGCCACAAAATATGCTTCTCTTCCCTATTTCCCACAAATTACGAACAAGCTTACTAAACTATTCAAAAACTTACCCGTCAAAATATCCCTAAAAAATACTAAAACCATTGGAAAGTTATTCTCCAAGTCTAAAACTCCACTAAGCTCGTTAGAGCACACTAATGTTGTCTATCAGATACCCTGTTCAGAATGTAACTCCTGCTACATTGGCCAGACTAGTCGATCTCTTCTAGGGCGTATAACTTCACACAAAAGCGACATCATACTTTCCAAACCCTCTTGTGTCCTTGTACAACACGCCATTTCCACTAAACATCACATTGATTTCACAAATACCAAAATACTGGCGAAACAAAACAACCATCAGAAACGCTCCTTTATTGAAATGTGTGAGATCCTCAAGAACTCATCGGCAATAAACAAAAGAACCGACATCGACAATTTGAGCCAGGTTTACCACTCTCTCATCTTACGAAATAAATGATACCAATTATTCTTCAGTTAAAAGTTGACGTATTTTCCATTCAAAATAATAACAAAATCATCCCCTATTTCCAAGTTTCATTAAAACATAAATTAAAAATAATATATCAAATATTTCCGCCATAAAAATTCCACCCGTCCAACTAATTATGCAATGTCCCCTGTAGAAGTTCATAATTGTCTCAAACCTTGGTATTTGGTGACACATGGCCCTTAAATAAAAAAATTTTCGGTATCGCGTCAAGTTGTTTGCTAGATTGCAATAAATCAGAACTTTGTTGGTCTTCAGCGGAGAACCATCTAAATGAAGCCAAATGTTCGTTTAAAATTTTTTAAATATTCATATCTACGAATATGAACATTATTTTCGGCAAAGTTTGTGTGTTGTTTTTTGTTTTTTGTTTTTTCTTTTTTGGTTAAGTTAGTTTTAAATAATGAGTAAAGTGTACAGTAGATATATGATAACATCGATAATATACTACATATTGAGTTGTAAGTTATGAACTATAAACATCTGTATTTCTTATAAACTCTATGTCATTTGTTATATTTTAGAGAACTGATGAAGCTTTAGAAATATAAAGCGAAACGTCTTCGATAAACTTATGAAGTAGTTGACTTCTTTTTTTATTTGCCAACCTGAATGACCGATTAAACCTCTGAATTCACTAGTTGAATACTTTAGAAATATAAATTGACGGTCGTAGTCTTTACAATATATATATATATATATATATATATATATATATATATATATATATATATATATATATATATATATATATATAGATTAAAACTAGAGCTAAGATTAACCAGTCTTCCGGGTTGAAACGCGTCGATATCCATTGGGCCGAGCTTTCGACATCCTCTCTGATGTCTTCTTCAGGGTTTCCGAGGTCTCAGTCTCCCGAGCCCCAGATACTACTACACTCACTAGTCACTCCTAGTTCACTCACTATTGTGGATATCGACGCGGTTCAATGCGGAAGACTAGTGAATTATATAAGTTGGAAGTTGAAACCTGATACCCTGGGAATCGTAGTTATAAGTTATGCATACAGTGGCGCACCCAGGAGGGGGTTTTGGAGGTTAACCCCCCCCCCCCCCAGGATCCTATAAAAAAAATTTATAGGTGTTACCAGAAAACAGCTCCTAGATATTATAAAGGCCCTAGAACATTTTCATACTTTTCTTTATAACAGAAATTTTATAGTTAGAACTGACCATAGCGCTTTACAGTGGCTAATGAATTTTAAGAAGCCAGAGGGAGAAGTGGCTCGATGGATAGAGAGACTCCAACAGTATAACTTCGACGTAGTACATAGAAAAGGGCGTCTCCATAACAATGCCGATATTCTTTCTAGGCGACCCTGTTTGGAACGACAATGCCAGTACTGTAAAAGACTTGAAGATAAAGAGAACATAACCGAAGAAGTAAGTCTCCAGGTAACCACAGTTATACAGCAAGAAGATAATGATCAGACTTTCCTGGAAAACCTTAAAAAAGAGTCAAAAGAAAGATAATGACTTAAAAGTCATACGAGAATGGCTTAAAAATGGAGTAAGACCTATTTGGCAGGAAATAACCAAATACAGTGGAACTATAAAAGCGTAATGGGCTCAATGGGAATCTCTGTATCTTTCCAATGGTCTATTATATCGGAAGTGGGAAAGTCCCGATGGAGTACGTATAGTTCAACAAGTGGTACTGCCGAAATCACACATTAAAAGTGTGTTGCAAGAACTTCATAGCAGCCTTTCTGGAGGACATTTTGGAGTCAAAAGAACACTCGCCAGAGTTCGAGACAGACTTTACTGGATCAATTGTCGCCGAGATGTAGAAGATTGGTGTAGGAAATGCGATTTATGTAATGGTAAAAAAGGCCCTAGAACAAGAAGTCGTGGTAAAATGGTACAATATCTTTCCGGAGAGCCTTTTGAACGACTTGCAGTGGATATTCTTGGTCCACTTCCGATGACAGAGATAGGGAACAAGTACTTAATGGTCGCAATGGATTATTTTTCAAAATGGCCTGAAATTGTACCCCTTCCTAATCAAGAAGCGACTACAGTAGCAGAAGTATTTATAACACACGTCGTATCAAGACATGGAGTTCCTTTAAAGTTACATTCTAATCAAGGACGAAATTTTGAATCAGAATTATGGCAAGAATGGTCGAAAGGCATAATAGAACTGTTTGTCAATACCTTTCAATGTTTGTCTCTGATAATCAAAAAGATTGGGATAGTTTAATTCCTCTATTCCTGTTAGCCTATAGAAGTTCCGAATATGAAGCAACTGGTTATTCTCCACCAATGATGATCACGGGAAGAGAAATGAAGCTTCCTCAAGATCTTATTTTCGGAAGATTGCCCCCCTGCGAAGAAGAACGTTCATCCCCGACCTACATTGAAAATTTGAAAGAAAAATTAGAAAAAGTCTACGAATTTGCTCATAAAGGTTTGAAGCTTCAAAGCGATGAAGGCAAGGCCAGGCTCGACATGCATGCTACTGGTACAACTTTCGCAAGAGGTGACCCAGTATGGTTATACAATCCCACACATAAGAAAGGACTTTGTCGGAAACTTCAACGAAACTGGGAAGGCCAGTATACCGTCCTGCAGAAAATAAATTATCTATTCTATCGCATCCAGTTTTCAGCTAGAAGTAAACCCAAGGTAGTTCATATCGAGAGACTAGCTCCATACCATGGAACTGATCCACCCCGTTGGCTTTAATCGATCCCCGATAGTCCAGTTGTTCGCGGCGAATAACTTTAAAGGAGGAAGCAGTGTTACGAAAGATTTATCCCACATAGAAAAAGTCCATTGACGAAAAAGAAGAAGTAGTTCGAGAATCGAAAATTCTTGAAATGTCTAGTGAAGTTTGGAACGTCAGTAAATATATATATATATATATATATATATATATTTACTGACGTATATATATATATATATATATATATATATATATATATATATATATATATATATATATATATGTTTTTGACTTTTGATATATTTTGCTTTTAATATATTTCAAAATACAAAATATAATAATTCAACTAATAAACGATAAAAGATATTTCGAAGAAATGAAAGTCCATTATCCTGGATTACCTGTAGTAAACAAAATTTAAAGATATGCATAAATTATTTTCTTTGTAAAATATATTCGTGTGACGTGAGTCAGCTTAGTGAAATCGTGAACAATGCGAGCGGTTTTTCCAAATAGAATTATACGTCGATATACAGTGAATAAGACAATAGAATAGAAATATTTAGAAAATATAATTCTCCGTTAGTTCTTAAGAATTTGTAGAAACCGATTAGCATGTTAGTAGTTTTTAAGAAATTTATAATTGTAGGTAAAATTGTTGATTGTTATCTAAATGGTAGATGGGGATAAGTGTGACGAACTTTGATTGGAGGAGATTGAAAAAAGTGGGATAGGTATGTAGGAATGAGAGTTTAGCTAGATTTTTGAGGGAGAAAAGATAATCAGATGTTTTTCCAAGGGTTCAAGGCGAACAGTCGTTGTTCTCTGGTGGTTCTCCAGAGGTAGTAAGCAGTAAAAGTGAATGTTTGTGAGTTTTCTTGGAGTAAGGGTATCTGACGGAAGCTGATCCAGTAAAATATTGTAAGTTATATTTTTCTACTTATATTCCAAGAGTCACTGTTCAGGCCGGAACGAGAGATTCAGTTTATTGAGAGGAGAAGAGGCTAGCATCATTTGAACGATACGTGAATTTGAAGATCATTAAAGACGAAAGGCTCGCAATAATTTGTTGTAAGATTGCTGATTACCTAGGGGACTGCTAAGAATAGATAGTGTAGGCTACAAGGAACAAGGATTTGGACAACTCATCATTAGAGAGATAGTTTTACCGTTCGTCAGTTTTTCTTTATTAACAACACATTTTTAACAATTGCTTTAGAAAAGATAGGAATATTTTGATCAGGAGATTTAGAACAACAATTTTGATTTGAAATTTTAATTTATATTGTATATACCATTAATTTTTGAAGGTTCACGTACGTAGAACAAAATTTTGATAATCATTACATGAGATATTTTTATTGAAGATATTTGAGTGTGAATTTTATTTCAATATATAATGTTGTATCATATATTTTTTTATTATTCCGGTATTCTTTGGACCTTACCTATCATATGTAAAGCATAGATATTGAAGCACGAGTATAACCCTGAGATAAGAAAATTAAATAGTGTGATAGAATCATAAGTGCATCATTTAAATAAGTTTAATTAATTAATTAATTGCTTGGCGCACCTCAGACTTTTAATATCACATTAACTGGCTTCCAAAACGCGGGGCTTGAAAATATCACAGCTTTACATTTGATGGTAGGGAAAGAGATACGGAATAAGTACAGGTGATCCAGATATTAAAAAAATAACATTGAGGGAATTTGAATTTGAAAGTATTTTGACAATTTTTCCAGTGGATAAACATTTGATTTATTGATTGATCGTAGTTAGTATTTACTGCTATTGAATTATTTGATATTTATTTTCTTTACCAATCGTACATTTGTATTTATTTTGAATTATTTGAATGTTACTGATTGCATATTTGATATTTGTCGTGAAAATTTATTAAATTTGGGGAGAAATATTTGTCGTGTTTTGCAACATATAGAGTGTTGTAAAATTTCACATTTGGCGGGGACAAAAACAGTAACGAAAAGAAACAACATGTCGACCACAAGGAGTCAAAGCAAAATGCAAGAAAGGAAGGAGGATAACAGAGAAGAGGAAACAATTGTTGAAGAAGGATCGGATAATGAAGGAAATGCTACAATAATGGAGGAAAAAAAAGAAACAGGGATGTTAGAATGAATTTTAAAACGATCAATATATTATGGCATTTTAAGTTGAGATTCTAAATATCAAGTTTTGGTATTCAGCTGTTTTTGTCTTTCGTCGTTAAAACGCAATAAACTGGAATATTTAAAAGTTGTTTCGAGTCCATTAATATAATATTGCAAGTCAGGTATACGGTTTTTCTAAGACGTATTAACTGAGAATATTTTTTTGTCTTTGTTTACATTAATATTCCCCTATTCTCTGTATGTATTGTGAGGTAAAAAATTTCCAGTTAACCAATTTAAAAGTAAATAATCAAGAAGTTTTTTTGTTGGTTCGTTGCTAAGAACGAGGTCAAAAAAGCGTAGATTGTTTGTTTTAAGTTTGTAGGCAAAAACTAGCTGTGAGACGTAAAGGGAAATTTATTTTGAGTTGAAATTTGTAAAATGTAAGGACGAGTCGACATTTAAGCCCCAAGCAGAGCAGACGTGCTACAATGGAGTGAAGCAAGAGATGCCAGAGTAGAAAGATTTTTTTTTGTGTTATGTCTTAAGACCGGTTAAGGTGATAATACTCTCTGCAATATGGCAGTTTAGAACATAGTAATCACCATAAGATTTGTGAACCGGCACTGAAGAAATTTGGAAAATTATTATATAGGATGTCCCCGTTGTCAGCTTGCTTCCTCCACAGAAAATAATTCTACATCTCTTGATTGTTCGTCCCTGAGTATGGAAATGGTTTGCTTTGTCCCTGTTGGAGAATATGTCCAGATAGAGTCCCATAGACGTTAACAAGTTTTTTTGAAAGTTAAGTGCTAAACAGTGAAATCAAGGTAACATTTAACATATTAATTTTAAAGTAAAGACAGACATTATTTTTGATAATTATTAATAATTGCTTTCGTTAAAATTTAAAAGGATTTTGTAATAATTAATAAATTGTAAATTTTTATGGTTTAACTTAGCTGTCATTTTAATTGTTTTTTTTTAATTTAATGCTAACATATGACAGCTAGCTTCATTTGTTTCGATATTTATTTGTTTTGTTTGTTTTTTAAAAAAAGGTTAATCTCTGTGCGATAACGTTTGTAAGTTTTTGTAGTATCTCCAACCCCTTTGTAAACGAAGTTTGTAAACGGACACATGTAAGTTTTTTATTCTGTATTTGGTAACTATTTATATAATATATTTTTTATGTGATTTATGTGTTGATAACTGTTTGTTGAGACAAAAATAAACGTTTTGATTTGTTTCTCTGATCCATTTTAGAAAATCTCTTAACCTTTTTGTATGTTTACTTTTTAGGAAGGAAGAAACTTTCTTTCCTCCAGCAGGAAGTTTTCTCGAAGCTGCGTCCCTTTTAAATAGCTAGAGGTATTTCTTCTTGTCTTTTTTTGCCCATTTGTCCAGGAGATTTATGTAAGTAACCTTTTTATTTCATTCATTGTGTAGATACCCCAATGCGACCCATTTATTTCAACTTATCCACGACCCCAGCTCTCCAACAACCAACTGAGTGTCGTTCGCACTAGTAGCGTTTATTTTGCTTGCCTTATCTTCGCACCCATAGTTTCATCACAAAAAATGGAACAAAAAATGGAAAAAAACCAAAGAGAAATATCACAGAGAATAGAACAGGAATTAGAAGAAAATGATAAGAAAAGGGAAAAGCGTGTGGACAAATATGAAAATGAAGTAAAAGTCTGTTTAGAAAACGTTAGAGAAGAAACAGAGAGGAGACTAGAGATGCAGAGAGAAGAAATAGAAACTAAAATGAAGGATATTAAGACTGTGCAAAAGATGGAATTAGAACAGTTAAAAGAAAATTTTGAAAGTGCGCTACAAGAAGACAGGAAAGAAATGGAAAGGAAACTTAAGCAAAATGAAAAACAAATGGCAGAAATTGAACTAAGAGGAGTAGAGAGAAAAGAAGTTATCGTCCATGTGTAGCGTTTTAAATTTTTCTTTTAACTACGAAATATTGATATGTTAAAAATTTCTAAAGACGCCCATGTTTGTCTGTTTGCAACGCAGTTAAAATGTTAAGATATATTTCCTGCTATTTTTGTTTACGTTGTTGAATTTAAGTTGAGAAATGTCTCAAGGTTAATTTTCGGGTGGATTCAGCAAATGGTAGGCAATGCGGGAGAAGAAGGGGTGTTGCTAACCGGCGATTGAAATAAAAACGAAAACGAGTTGAGTTGAGGAGGTTTTTGGGAACGAAGTCAGGTTGAACGGACGTGTGGGCAGTTTAAGTTGTCAAAACCGGCAAAATTTGTGGAATTTGTGAAAATTTACTCTCTGTAATATGACAGATTAGGAAAGAGTAACCACTATTTTGCCAAGGATTTGTGCCATGTACCAGAGTTTTGAAATGCTGTAAAAAGCTGCGTATTAGGGTGTGTCCAATAGTCCAATGTGCCGGTGAGTTGGTTCCAACCTCATCTATATTTGTCTCTGGTCGTCTTCCCAGACCAGATTGAAGTGAAGCAATCACTTTTGTTTAGCAGAGGTTCCAGTATATTTCCATTTAAATCTCAGAAATTTTAGTGCTTATTTTATGTGAAAATCAAGGTAACTTTATTTTGTGTTTAAACTTTTAAAATAAAAATAGACATTTTTTTAATCATTGCTTTCATAACTTAAATAGTTAATAATATAAATAAAAGGTTTTAATAATTTATTCGTATTGTAAATCTTAGGGTGTGGCTATGCTGTCATTTTAATTGTTCTCTGTTAAATTTGACATATGACAGCTTTGGCATATGATTCATATTTTGTGACATTAGTTTGTTTTGTTTGTAAAAACAAAGGTTGATCTGTATAAATAGTTGTATTTTACTTGTAACAAGTTATGTAGCAATGCTCACTTGTAAACAAATAGAACACATGTAAGTTTTTTTGTAATTTTGTATTTTGCAACTTTCAATAATTTTTGTGCAATCTGTATGTTTGATAACTGTTTGTTTGAGACAAAAATAAACGTTTGATTTGCTTCTCCAACCATTTTGTTTATTTTACTTTAGAAAAATCTCCTAACCCCTGTTTGTGTTTCTTTATTTTAGGGAAAAAGAAATTTTCTTTCTTCCAGCAGGAAGTTTTCTTCGAAGCGGCGTCCGAATAAAAATAGCTAGAGGTATTTCTTCTTGTCTTTATTTGTCCATTTGTCCAGGAGATTTATGTAAGTATACCTTTGTTTCATATTCTGTTAGTTACCCCAATCAGACACCCTATCTTTTACTTATCCACGACCCCAGCTCTCCAACTAACCCCTGAGTGCCCGTTCGCATAGTAGCGTTTATTTTGTTTGCCCTATCTTGACCCCCATTAGTTTCTGTCCCCAATTTTATAAGTACCCCTATTTTCTTACCCTATAGTAAGCAAACTATTATCGTTACAAAATGTCGCCCAACGTGTGAGGCTCCTGAATATCCCTACACCATTTGTCTTAACAAAGTAAGACAGATTCTTTTCCCCCAAACCAATATATTTTTCAATTTTTCCCTAGTTTCTGCCACTTATATGAAACCCCCTCTTTCGAATAGTGTCCCAGTGTCTCACAAACAGTAATTGTTTATTGTATTGTATATTAACATATGTATTGTTGTTTTTTTATGTAATGTACTGTAGAACTATTTGTATATGTATTTTATGTGTATGTGTAATGAAAGCAAATATTTGAGAATTAATTATTTAAATATGTATTTTGGTTAATGTTTTAATATTGAAAATAATTTTAAAAACGTTAATAACAGTAACAAATAATACCGTTATTGTTGCATTTATTCTTAATTGATTTGACAGATTTTACAGAATAATCGGTTTTTGTAATTTTGTTTGTTCAGTCATTTTGAGTAAATGTCTGTATTATTGTGAGTGACCTTTTGCTTGAGCTGTGTAGTTGTGAAGTAGTGTTATGCATTTTGTCTTCTAATTAACCATCTTTGACGGCGTATTAAATGCCACAGGTTAGTTGAAGTTTGTGTACCAGAAGTAGTCATTGTGAGTAGTTGAGAAGGTTCGACTAAGTTTAGTCTCAATAGTAGACTGTTTGTTTGTGTGTATCCTTTCTTGTATCTGAGTGACCACAGGTGTAATATTTGTGATCAAGAGATGCTGTTTCGTTTTGACTAGGAGCAGTCTCACTTAGTTTTCGGAACAAGAGTTGGTTTATTTTGGTGTTATTTAGTGTAGCTCACTCAAAGGTCAAGTTTACAATATTATTAGTGTTTTGTCTTCCCTTGTATGTACAGTTTGTTGCTTGTTAGTGTCCATGTTTTCCCATGTTGTTTAAAAACATTTTTTTAGTCCTTGTTAGTGGAAGTGTGAATTTTTAAGAGACAGGTTAGAGACCTCATTTTTGATTACCAACTGATTACTAAGTCAAGAGCAGAAGTTGCAGCAAATTGGATGAGTTTTGGATTCCAGTAAGCGGGTGTGCAAGTGAGACTTACTATCAGGTGATAAATAGAAACGGTTGTTTCTTAGAATTGTCATATTTTCTACTAGTTTTTGAGTTTGATTTTAGTTATTTTGTTTGTTTGCTTTCATTAAATTTTTGAAAAATGAAGTCTACTCAGGTTAATCATTTGAAATCAGGAGAGTTTTCTTATGAGCTTTTCATAAGAGGTAAAAATGTCCCAAATAAGACAGTGGATAATAAGAGAAAGATGTTAAGGGCTTTGTTGGCCAAGGAGGCCACTTCGTCTTCAAGTTTAGTCGATTTGGTTAATAATGTAGTAGATCCTGAGAAAGAGTTGTGTGAGATTAAGTTAATTATGGAAGATTTATATAGTAGTGCTCAATCAATGAATGCACAATCAACTAAGGCTGATTTTGCTAGATTTGAGACAAGGTCTACACATTTGGATACCAGATTAGAAAATTTTCCTATGAATGATGTTGAGGAAGATGTAAAAAAGTTTGTCAATGAGTGTAAAGATGATTTGTTAATATTGAAAGGTGATGTGTTGGAAAAAGAGGAAATATCTGCTGAATTAGTAAAACCATCCACTAGTAGCCCAGTTTCAGTCCCTGTAGTTCCCAGTTGTACAGCCCCAGCCCCAATAATACAGGTTTCAACTCCTGTCATTATTTCTGATTTACATATTAAGTTTAATGGTGAAAGTAAAGCCCTTCCCACATTTTTAGAGAAAGTTATAGATTCTGCTAGGTCTAGGAATATTTCCGAAGACATCCTGTTTCGTTCAGCCATTGAATTATTTGAAGGTAATGCTGCTATTTGGTATAGGAGTGTTAGAGATAAAATTAGTAGTTGGGATGAGTTGGTAGCCCTACTCAAATCTGCTTTTTTGCACCCAGATTATAATGATAATCTCTTCGATGAAATTAAAAGTAGAAAGCAAAAAAGAAATGAATCCATAACCATTTATTCAGCAGTGATGGAAAACCTTTTCAAACGTTTGGAAACATACCCTAGTGAAGCCCAAAAAGTGAAAATAATGAGGAAAAATATTTTAGTGGACTACATTCCACTAATAGCCCTACAAGATTTTGCTACAGTAGAAATGTTAGTAGCAACTATAAAACGTTTGGAGCAGAATGTCCTGCCCTTGTTGCAGACTACTAAAGGTCTTGCAGGTATTTCAATTGATGATTCAGAAAAGCCCAAAGAACGAGTTCATGTGGTGAATACTCAAAATAAGCAAGATAAAAGTGGAGTAGTTAACACACAGGACAGAGAAAATAATTCTCCTAGGAGACCCAATCCCAAATATATGCATGAAGATGATAAACCCAGTCCACCAGAAAATACTGAAATAAGAAATCAGTCCTTTTCATCCCCACCCCCAATGATGCAATCCCTTTCATCTCCACCTCCAATAATGCAGTCTGCCCCTTATCAAGCCCCCAGAAATCCGAAAAAGATTATTTGTTTTAATTGTAATAGACCAGGTCATATTTCCCGTGACTGTAGAAGTAAGTCAGTATCTTGTTATCGTTGTGGTTATAAAGGTGTGACCATATCTTCTTGTCCCAGATGTTCAAAAAAATAGGTCGTGTACAGCCAGTCGGCAGTTGTACATTGAATAGATATAAGACCGACAGATCAGGTATGGTTTAGCTCAGTGTATGCATCTCAGTGTAATTTTGTGGAGAGAAACAATAGAACCATTGGTACAGCAATACGTACATACGTGAAAGACCACGTAGATTGGGACAAGAATTTAGCAAAGATCAGACAAGCTATTAACACCGCAAAGCATGAAGTGACTGGATATACTCCAGCTTTCCTGAATTATGGCCGTCATGTTCCTTTAAGTGGAAACTATTATGGTGTTGATCACAAGGATCAACAGAACCAAGATATTGAGATAATTCCAGGTGACCGTAACATGTATGCTTCAGAAGTTAAAGGTCTAGATAAAGTTTTTGAAAAGGTTAAGGCTAATCTTCGAAAAGGATATGAACGTAACGCTAGAAGTTACAACTTACGTAGAAGAGAAGTCCAATTTCAAGTGGGTGATAGAGTTTGGAAAAGAAACAAGGTTTTGTCTTGTGCTGTCAACAAGTTTATGTCCAAACTAGCACCGAAATATATCGAAGCTACCATCAAGGAAAAATTGTCATCAGTGGTTTATCGTTTGTCAGATTTAAATGGTTCTGATCTTGGTAAGTGGCATGTTAAAGATTTAAAGCCTTTTGTGTCTGATGAGGACAATATGTCATCCTTAAGTAATTAGTTCATCCTTTCCCCTGTCTTTGTTTTCGAGTTTGTATGTTGATTTGATTTCATCCCTTTGGAATATTGTTTCACTTTTGATAATTTTAATACAGGTAACCTATTTGACTGGGAGACACATGTGAGAATCACATTTTGTCATATATAGGTATATAGATTTAGGGTCTATATCCATTTTTTTGTAGAACCGTTGCCGAATTCCCTGTCCCGCTAGGCGTATAGTAGAGATTAGTAGACGCCTACCTGCTGAGTAGAGCTTTTATTTGTTTTTGTGTACCACATTTGGTTCAGGCAACGAGGTGACATGGCTATGCCTGTCCGACCAATCACTTGTATTACTGCTGTGAATGTCAGCGAGGTTCGCTGCAGGGCATAAGGTTAGCTTCCCCTAAGGCATAGAAACTCATGTCACCTATAGTTCAAGTAGAGTCAAAAATTTCAGTGTACTCGACTTTAAAGAGTCTGGCGATCGATGGCACGCTAGCCCATTCTTTATAACTAATTTTGTTTTTGTTGTTTAATCCCATGCTAGCCATCATCTAAAAGATATTATTAAGAAGTTTCGACTCAGTTAAGAAGAAGTCATCTTCTGATTTTGTTTTTTTGTTTTGCCTTTATCAAAAACTGGATAAGATTATCCGAGTTTTTTCTTTTAAGAAGGGGCATTGTAGCGTTTTAAATTTTTCTTTTAACTACGAAAGTAGTTAAAAGAAAAATTTTTGGGAACGAAGTCAGGTTGAACGGACGTGTGGGCAGTTTAAGTTGTCAAAACCGGCAAAATTTGTGGAATTTGTGAAAATTTACTCTCTGTAATATGACAGATTAGGAAAGAGTAACCACTATTTTGCCAAGGATTTGTGCCATGTACCAGAGTTTTGAAATGCTGTAAAAAGCTGCGTATTAGGGTGTGTCCAATAGTCCAATGTGCCGGTGAGTTGGTTCCAACCTCATCTATATTTGTCTCTGGTCGTCTTCCCAGACCAGATTGAAGTGAAGCAATCACTTTTGTTTAGCAGAGGTTCCAGTATATTTCCATTTAAATCTCAGAAATTTTAGTGCTTATTTTATGTGAAAATCAAGGTAACTTTTTTTTGTGTTTAAACTTTTAAAATAAAAATAGACATTTTTTTAATCATTGCTTTCATAACTTAAATAGTTAATAATATAAATAAAAGGTTTTAATAATTTATTCGTATTGTAAATCTTAGGGTGTGGCTATGCTGTCATTTTAATTGTTCTCTGTTAAATTTGACATATGACAGCTTTGGCATATGATTCATATTTTGTGACAGTAGTTTGTTTTGTTTGTAAAAACAAAGGTTGATCTGTATAAATAGTTGTATTTTAACTTGTAACAAGTTATGTAGCAATGCTCACTTGTAAACAAATAGAACACATGTAAGTTTTTTTGT
The DNA here is from genome assembly GCF_040954645.1 of Diabrotica undecimpunctata. NCBI lineage: Eukaryota > Metazoa > Arthropoda > Insecta > Coleoptera > Chrysomelidae > Diabrotica > Diabrotica undecimpunctata. The sequence goes on from NC_092804.1 coordinate 92,301,090, forward strand.
AATTTTGTATTTTGCAACTTTTAATAATTTTTGTGCAATCTGTATGTTTGATAACTGTTTGTTTGAGACAAAAATAAACGTTCGATTTGCTTCTCCAACCATTTTGTTTATTTTACTTTAGAAAAATCTCCTAACCCTGTTTGTGTTTCTTTATTTTAAGGAAAAATAAATTTTCTTTCTTCCAGCAGGAAGTTTTCTTCGAAGCGGCGTCCGAATAAAAATAGCTAGAGGTATTTCTTCTTGTCTTTATTTGTCCATTTGTCCAGGAGATTTATGTAAGTATCCCTTTGTTTCATATTCTGGTAGTTACCCCAATCCGACACCCTGTCTTTTACTTATCCACGACCCCAGCTCACCAACTAACCCCTGAGTCCCGTTCGCATAGTAGCGTTTATTTTGCTTGCCCTATCTTGACCCCCATTAGTTTCTGTCTCCAATTTTATAAGTACCCCTATTTTCTTACCCTATGGTAAGCAAAATATTATCGTTACACATGGAACAAGCGAGGCGAAAATACAATTTGGCGGGGATAAAAACACACCCAGTACCGTTTGTTAAAAATTTGAAAACCAAATTGCAACATGTTAGATATTTTGACGATTGCAAAGAAACAATTAGAAACCATCTGAAATAAGGAGCAGCGTTATGGTATGAAAGCAAAGAAGATGAGTTTGAAAATTGGACAGATTTCGAAAATAAATTTCTTAACTATTTCTGGGAGAAAAATAAACAGAGGGAAATCAACCAAGAGCTACAGAATGGAAAATATCACGAGAAACTGGGAATATCTGAAGAAAGATATGCTTTGCAGATATATAACAATTCAAAATATCTAAGATTACAAATACTCTACCGAACAACTGGTAGAAATGATAAGCAGACATTTCGAAAAAACGTTGGAGGATCACGTGATTTTGAGAAACTATCAAGATATTGATAGTTTGTGCCAATTCCTTCAATTAAAAGAAGCGAAAAGAAGAGAAATGAGAAACAGAAGACAACTTGACCAATATAATGGACCGGAAAGAAGGTATCAATCAAATTATGACCAGAGAAACCGACATCCCCGATCAACAAATGAATATAGGCCAAGAGAATACCACAATTACACTAGACAACAAAATTATGATAACAGGAATGATACACAAAATAGAACATATGAAAATCACAACAGGAACAGAGCTGCACAAAATCCTCCGAATAGGAATACGAACGAACAAAGGGACGGTAGAAATAAACAGAGCTTCCAACGACAAAATAGAAGGGAGATGAATCATGTAGCAATAGAAAACGAGGAAGAAGATGTATGCAATGAATCCAGACAGGATTTTCAATAAAGCATCCACTAAACAAAAGTAAAAAACTCTCCGGTATATTTTGTCACCCGAGAGAGCTTATACAGTTGGTGGGAAACGAAAGACAAAATTCTAATTCCAATCTAATATTCTTAGATGCATTTATAAAACATAAAGCGATTAAAATTTTGATTGATTCTGGATCGGAGATATCGTTAATCAATAAAAAACTAGTAAAATAATTAAATTTGGACAGATTTGTGTATAAGATTTCTAGGGTTGCTTTAGTGGGAGCAAACAATAAAAAATTGACGACAGTAAACGAAGGTTTGGGAGTACGGATCAGAGTGGGAGACCAATTCTATATTATGCAATGTGTGGTGATCGAAGATTTAAGAGCGGGAATTGATGAATTGAGTAAAAAACATATCACCATTAATTTTTCGGAAAATAAACTGGAAATCGGAGCAGAACCAGGCAACACAGAAGAAAAAAAGGAAACAGATAGAAAAAAAAAATTTGGAAGGATAAATGAACAGGAAAAACATAAAGAAATCAATAGGACTGTAGAGGATAAACCGAAAGTACAAGAAAAAAATCAATCAGAAGAGAAAAAGAGAAGGAAGAAAAAGAAGAAGAGTTCGAAAAGAAAGCAGGAAAACAAGGTGGAGACAAGAGAAAAACAGGAAATAGAAGGTACAGAAGAATTGTTGGCAACCGACGATAAAACAGAAAGGAATCAGGAAGAAAAGGAAGTTATCATAAGAGAAATGAAAGGAGTAGAAACGTGGTGCTCGGAATACCAAATGGAAATTGAAGATAGAGAAAAAACAGAAGAAGAAATAAAGGATGAGGACAGAGAAAAAATGGCAATTATAGACGAGAATCCAGAAATTTGTGAAGAAATATTATGGACAGTGAACACATGTGAACAAAATGAGGATGAAAGAAAAATAAAATGTGGAGAAAACATGGAAAAGGAAATAGAGAAGATTTTAGAAAATTATGGAGATCTTATTAATGAAGAAAGTCGAGTGGCTAAAAATTATGAACATTCTTTTAAAGTTAAAAACTTAGAAAATTTTAAATCGAAAACATATGCAATCCCGTATAAATACAGGCAAAGCATCGGACAGGAAATTGAAAATATGATCAAAGACAAGGTGATCGAAAGATGTGACTCTCCATATATCAACTCGATAGTATGCGTGAAAAAATCGAGTGGTGATTTGCGATTATGTTTAGATGCAAGAAACATTAATTCGCACACAATCGCTGAATACGAAGCGCCTTTGAACATCGAAGCCATATTTGGACGAATCACAGGATCACACATTTTCTCCAAAATCGACTTGAAACACAGTTTTTGGTTAATACCTTTGGCAGAAAAGTGTCGAAATTATACCGCTTTTTCTATCGACGGAGTGGTGTACCGATTTTGGTTCGCACATTACACACAATCTTAAATAGGCATGGAGAATTTGTTGTACATTACATAGATGATTTATTAATTTTTTCACCGGATATAACAAGCCATCTACGACATATTCATACTGTTCACGAAGAACTTGATCAAACGGGATTAAAATTAAATATTCAAAAGTTAAAGTTTTTCCAAAAAGAAATACTTTATTTAGGATTCAAATTAGACACAAAAGGGATTAGTCTTGCAGAAGATAGAATCGAAGTCATAAATAACTACCCTAGGGCAACCAATTTAAAAACTTTGCGGGGGTTTTTAGGAATGGTAAACTATTTCAAAAAGCTGATACCAGACATCAGCACAAAAGAAATACCGTTGATAGCATTACTTAAGAAAAATATCAGGTGGAAATGGGGAACTGAACAAGAAATGGCTTTCAAAAATTTAAAAAGAGCGTTTTCCACAGCTGTAAGAGTACACCACCCAAGATATGATCAACCTTTCATTCTCAGGACCGATGCTTCCATAAAAAAATTCGCAGGGGTGTTATCACAGATCCAAGACGATATAGAGGTGCCAATCTGTTTTGTCTCCCGTGTAACCAAAACGTATGAGAGAAAATACAGCGTTACTGAATTAGAGTTTGCCAGTGTGTTATTTTGCGTAAATAAATTACGTTTTTACCTACTTGGGGCAAAATTCACCATTGAAACAGACCATGCAGCGTTGGTACACATAATGAAAAATAGGCTGGTAAATAATAGAATTCATAGGGGCATTCTTTTACTTCAAGAGTATGATTTTGAATTTAAATATATCAAAGGAACCGACAATATCTTGGCTGATGCGTTGACGAGAGATGAACAATTCCGCAAAGAGGATCACAAAACTCTCCACGTCGGCATGAACATAATGAGAGAAGAAGCAGGCTTATTTTCTTTGGCTCAGATCAGGGAAAATCAGGAAGAATTGGATGAAAGAGAAAAGCAAAGGGCTGAACAAGAAGATAACTTATATTTTAAGAGGGTCGATGGTAAAGAACTATATGTAATCACGGAGAAGATGGCAAAAGAAGTTTTTTTAAAGTTACACTGTGACAACGGACATACTGGAAGCAGGAAGGTGTGGCTTATGTTCAGGGAGAACTACATTTGTCTATACAATCATCAGGACTATACAATAGCCAAAGAGGTGACTCGAAATTGTGTGACATGCCAGAAGTGTAAAAGTAGGAATTTCAAAAATGAAAACGTCATAGCTCGGAAGAAACTGGATATTGTCGCCATTGATATGTTGAGCGACTTGATAACAACAACACAGAGGAATAAACACATACTAGTTATGGTGGATCTTTTCTCAAAATATGTAAAATTGTACGCATGTCGAACCACGAAACGAATTGAAATACTTCGAAAAATAGACGATTTTATAGAAACAGTGGGAAGACCAGACAATATTTTATTGGACAATGCGACATACTTTAGGAACGAAGGCTTTAAAGGGGAGTTAAGAGAGAGAGGCACCAATACAAAATTTATAAGCATCCGCCATCCACAGAGCAACCCATCGGAGCGTTTTATACAAGAAGTCACAAAATTTCTACGAATTGCTGCTGAAGAACATCATCGACATTGGGACAGAAAAGTGTTTGAGATCGAGACGTATTTGAACTGTGCACCAAATACGGTTACCAAAGAGACGCCTTTATATATAATGAAAGGAACACTGCCTACAATACGAAGAAGTGATCGAGGTGGTTCAAAGAAGATTAAGACGAAGTGGAGAGAAATATCTCCAAAGGCAAGAGAGGACCCGAAGAAGACGGCCGATCACATTTCAGAAAGGGGATAAAATCTTAGTGAGGGCACTGAGGGTGTCGAATTTACAAAATGGTATTTGTGCTAATTTAATGCCGGTATTTGAAGGTCCATATAGGGTCAATACGGAAAATGGGGTAAATAGTTATGAATTAGCGCACATAGAGACAGGCAATATACGGGATATTTTTAACATTCACGACATCTATCAGTATCATGAGTAGATTTTAATAACATAGTGAAATAATTTGATCCTGGAAAACTTGTGTCGTTTAAAACATTAACAAAGAGTTTTTCGGCAAATCAAATAGCGGGGAGTTGTTAAGCTATGTAAAATTGAAAATAATATTGGTTTGCTTTTAATATATTTCAAAGTACAAAATATAATAATTCAAATAATTCAACTAATAAACTATAAAAGATATTTCGAAGAAATGAAAGTCCATTATCCTGGATTACCTGTAGTAATCAAAATTTAAAGACATGCATAAATTATTTTCTTTGTAAAATATATTCGTGTGACGTGAGTGAGCTTAGTGAAATCGTGAAAAATGCGAGCGGGTTTTCCAAATAGACTTGTACGTCGATATACAGTGAATAAGACAATAGAATAGAAATATTTAGAAAATATAATTAGTTAGTTCGTTAGTTCTTAAGAATTTGTAGAAACCGATTAGCATGTTAATAGTTTTTAGGAAATGTTTTTCCAAGGGTTCAAAGTGAACAGTCGTTGTTCTCTGGTGGTTCTCCAGAGGTAGTAAGCAGTAGAAGTGATTGTTTGTGAGTTTTCTTGGAGTAAGGGTATCTGACGAAAGCTGATCCAGTAAAATATTGTAAGTTATATTTTTCTACTTATATTCCATGAGTCACTGTTCAGGTCGGAACGAGAGATTCAGTTTATCGAGAGGAGAAGAGGCTAGCATCATTTGAACGATACGTGCATTTGAAGGAGATCATTAAAGACGATAGGCTCGCAATAATTTGTTGTAAGATTGCTGATTACCTAGGGGACTGCTAAGAATAGATAGTGTAGGCTACAAGGAACAAGGATTTGGACAACTCATCATCAGAGAGATAGTTTTACCGTTCGTCAGTTTTTCTTTATTAACAACACATTTTTTAACAATTGCTTTAGAAAAGATAGGAATATTTTGATCAGGAGATTTAGAACAACAATTTTGATTTGAAATTTTAATTTATATTGTATATACCATTAATTTTGAAGGTTCATGTACGTACAACAAAACTTTGATAATCATTATATGAGATATTTTTTATTGAAGATATTTGAGTGTGAATTTTATTTCAATATATAATGTTGTATCATATATTTTTTTATTATTCCGGTATTCTTTGGACCTTACCTATCATATGTAAAGCATAGATATTGAAGCACGAGTATAACCCTGAGATAAGAAAATTAAATAGTGTGATAGAATCATAATTGCATCATTTAAATAAGTTTAATTAATTAATTAATTAGCTAATTAATTGCTTGGCGCACCTCAGACTTTTAATATCACATTAATATATATATATATATATATATATATATATATATATATATATATATATATATATATATACAGTATACTCCCTCTATAAAGAACACGGTTATTACGAGGTTTCGCTTATAACGAGATACATTAGATATCCCGTGAAATTTCTATTGAACTATAACCGTCTATAGCGAGGCAAATTTGGTTATAACGAGAGAAAACAAGATCCAAAAACGTGTTTTTTACGTTTTTGGTCCGGTCGTGGTTATAAATAAATACCTTTTCAAACAACCCCTCAATAAACTTCTTTACAATGAATAAATACAACTGCTTCACATCTTTACAAAATATAATATGATAGAATGATACTGGACCATTTAAAGCAGTTAAAAATGAGTTCTTAAAATTGCAAAAGCAATAGTTTATGTTATCCTTGAAAATACGCTTTATACATTATGTAGTTGGAAAAAAATATAAGTACAGATTTTTTGTTTTAACGTATATCATTGATAATAAAAGTAAACAACTCTTTTAAGTTTTAATATATTTCATTGACAATAAAAGTAAATAACTTTTTTTCAAAAACGCCATTCAAACAATATTTATTAGCATCTTATATTGCTCCGAATGGCTTCACTATAGGAAGTTAATGGTTTAGAAAACTACAGATTCATATGTATGCACAGTATTATTATTGTCTGATATAACGAGATCGGCTTATAACGAGGTAATTAGTCTGTCATTTCAGTTCTCGTTATAGAGGGAGTCTACTGTATATATATATATATATATATATATATATATATATATATATAAATTTTACTTAAATTTTGAATTTCTGATGTTTTTTTTTTGGAAATGGTTTGAATTAGCAAAACAGATAATAATTTAAACAAAAGATCAGAAATTCAAAATCTAAGTAAAATTTATAATTATATTATTTCTTTGTAGTTTATATATGAAACCAGTAAAATATCACATTTTGATTTAATTTTCCATATATTTGTTACATTTCAGACATCTATCAATGGTGAATAAATCTTCTTTTTTGTTACTAAACAAAAAAGAATTTTTAAACAAAATTTTATTTTTGGCAATATAATTGTCAAAAATAAAAATTTTAAATTGGCATTTATGACATTGAGGCTTAATTGTAATTGGTCGCTATTCTAACTTATTTATAAATTCAATTGTTTTTGTGTTAAGAAACTTTTTCAAAATTTTATTAAAATTTCAGAGAAACATTTATTAGATAAGAAGATTTTTATAATAATTCTTTTGGAAATATGTTAGCAGCAATTTTATTAACCAAACTAATTTTATTTGGTGAGTTAACAAAAAATCTTTTTCTTTCTAGTTCAACTTTGTAAGATATTTTGTATTTTTTAGCAGCTCTTGATAATAATTCTAAACACAATTGAAAGCTCGAAATAAAAATAGTTAACCAATAGCCCTTTTATTGACTCCAACCCATCCAAAACATTTTTATATTATATAAATGGACCTAGGAGCTGTTTTCTGGTAACACAATAATTCTGTTCAGCCTTTCCCATTGTTTTACTAAAATATGCAATAACTTTTTCTTCGCCTTCCTGTTCTTGTGATAATATTGCGCCAATACCGGTAATGCTGAGATGCGTCACAATCCAACCGAAATTTGCCATCTTCTCGTGGATATGCTAGAATTGGTGCTGTTGTAAGTCATTTCTTTTTTTTAATCTATGAAAACATTTTGACAATCCGGTGTCCAGTCAAATTCAATATTTTGGTAATATGGACAGAGTTCAAGAAAACTTCTAATTTCCTTTTTATTTCCTGGTTTAGGCCAATCTTTAATAACAGAAATCTTTTCTGGATCAGTTTTAATTCCTTCTACTGAAACGATATGTCCTAAATAGTATGCCTCTCTTTGAAATAGTGAACATTTCTTATAATTTAACTTTAAATTGGCATTTCTCAATCTGTCAAATATCTCGCTTAATTTTTTCAGATGTTCGTCAAACGTGTTGGACATAAAGATATATATATCATCAAGATATACTAGACACGTTTTCCAGGTAAGTCCTCTTAAAACCGTCTCCATTAGACGTTCAAACGTAGCTGGAGCATTACACGGACCAAATGGTAGAACCTGAAACCTGTAGAAACCACGGCCAGTTGAAAAAGCTGTTTTGTCTCGATCATCAGGATATACTTCTACTTGCCAGTAGCCACTTTTTAAATCTAGGGTAGAAAACCATTTAGCACCTGATAGAGTGTTTAGTGTATCATCTATTCGTGGCACCGGATAACTGTCTTTTTGTGTAACCTGGTTTAATCTTCTGTAATCTACACAAAAGCGAGTAGACCCATCTTTCTTAGTTACTAAGACTACTGGTGAACACCAGGGGCCCGAAGCTTCTTCGATAATATCAGCATTTATCATGTCTTGTATTATGGTTTCAACTTCTTTTTGTCTATCAAATGGCAATCTCCGTGGCGCTTGACGAATTGGTCTTGCATCTCCAGTATAAATTCTATGTTGAACTAAACTAGTACGCCCTGTAGATTTCTCGTATTCAAAAATGTCGCAGTTTTCATTACTAAATTCGTTAATTTTGTTTAATTCTTTAGTTGTTAAGTGGTCAACATTTTTGATTAGTTGTTTCACTAGGCTAGCGTCAACTGGGTTACTGGAAGCTTTATTGTTTTTCAAATATTTTTCGCACTTGCTTATTTTTTCTATTGGTGTACAGAATGGTATTTGTTGTTCTTTCTTCAATTTAAAAGGCTTTTTAGACAAATTAGCAACCCTTACTGGAATCATCTCATATACATTAATGAGGCACCTGGCTATCAAAATTCCATCACTAACTAGTTCATCGCTTTCCACAACGCCGAAATGTAGACCTTCAGGTTTTTGACTCAGTCTCGCCAGGATGATACTTTCAGAATTTTGAGGAATTTCGGTATCCTCGCTCACTATAACTCTTACTTGAGGTACCGATTCTTCTAAATTTAGGACAATTTCTTCATTTTCAATTAACAAAATTTTATTTTGAAGATCTATGATAAATTTGTTCTGCATAATATCCATCCCAAGAACGCATTCGTCTTTAATGTCGGCTACAAGGAAAATGTGATTTATCAAGGTGTTACCAATCTGTATGGTTGGCGTTATCTCTCCATGAATTGGAATAGTGTGGCCTGAAGCTGTTTCAAGAACTAAGTTTGTTTTAGTGAGCTGTAGTTTCTCATTTAGAAATCTGGTTCGAATAAAGGATCTGGTTGCACCGGTATCAATAATAAAGGTGCATTTTTTATTCTCAACGTAGCCCTTAAGTAATAAATTTTGTTCATTTTTATGTAAAGTGTAAGTGCGAATTTGGGGGCTTTTATTAGATACAGCCGACGTACGCTAGATCGATTTCTTAGAGACCTATCTCTACTAGTATTTCTAATAGGACTATGTGATGGGCTTCTGGATGTCGATCTAGGCGACCTTCTAGCCTCATTCTTTGGATGTTCTCTCCTTATTTGGGATTGGCTTCTGCAATTGTTTTAAATTTTAAAATGTCCTATTTTCCCTCAATTAAAACAACTTCTGATTTCATTTCGAGGTTTTTGTTGAAGATTTTGCAGTATGTTTAAAATTTGGGATAAAATAGGTTGTTGGTTATCTGCGGTTGTAATTTCTTCATTTTCTTGAAATCTTATTTCTCTTAATTTTGGGCGAGATCTAGAAATGCTTTTTGTCGCTTCATACTCCTGGGCTGAGACTAGTGCCCCATTTAGCGATTTGTGATATTGTAATCGGAGAGCTTGTTGCATTTCAACATCCTGTAGTCCATCTATGAATGCCTGTATTCCAATTTGTTCCAGAAAATCTTTAGGTGCCTGAGGGTATGCCAAGTGCAATAGTATTTTAATGTCGGCTTCAAATTCTTGCAGGCTTTCGTTATGTTTTTGATATCGAATTTTTAGCTGACTTTGGAAAACCTGCTTTAGATGCTGCTGGCCATATCTTGTCTCTAAAGCTTCAACGAGAGAGGTATAACTGGGTGCATCTTGGGGAAGGAATTGCAAAACGGTTGCTGACTGTCCTCGAAGCGACACCACCAAAGACGCTGCCATTTCTTTTTCATTCTAACCATTTGCTCTAGCTGCAGCTTCAAATTGAAAACGATAAGTTTCCCATGTTGTCTCACCATCGAATGTGGGTGGTTTTAAAAATTTACTAGTTCTAATAATTGTATCTGGTTTAATTATGGAAGGTGATGAAGCTGTTTATTTAGATTCGACGTTAGTTACTGAAACATTAGATAAAGAAGCTTGGGTATTAATTTTTTTTTTAACTCAACTATTTGTATTTGTAAATTAGATTTCAAATCATTTTGTTGTTATTTTATTTTCAAAATTGTTTTGTTTTTCTTCTAATTTATCTATTCTACTAGTGATTTGACTTATCTCTAACTGAAAATTTTCGTGAATTTGGGATAAACCATCTATGATTTCTACCTCTATTTTTTTACGCCTCTCCTTTTCCTCTTCCTCTTCTTGCCCACGCTTCTCATTTTCCGCTTTCTCTTCTTGCCAACGCTTCTCATTTTCCGCTTTCTCTTCTTGTCTACGCTTCTCTTCACCTTATTTCATTTTTAAAAACCATGCAGGGGTCCGGACGTATCCATTTCTTTGTCAAACTCTGTGGATCTTGTATTTACCATTAACAACTGCTAAATGTTTCTTTATCCCACCGCTGTCACCAAGGTTACACTTCTTGAAAATGAACTTTATTCAACACCAACAATATTACAATACTTTTTAACTAACTGACAACTATATAGTTTAATATTCCAAATTAAAAATATAACTGTCAAAAACAGCTGTTATATATATATTATATATATATATATATATATATATATATATATATATATATATATATATATATATATATATATATACACTAACATTCCAATTAAACTTGCCACTGACATCATTAAAAATAAGTGGAATGACATAAAAGAGTATACTAATATCCCATTGCAAGAATTCCAATCATCTGTAGATCTATATATATAGCACTTATCTTTGATTAATAAAATGAATCATAACAAGATCCCCGCCTTGTTTTGAGATACAAATAATTTTTAAGTGCAATAAAAAAAATATTTTCTTTCAAGCAAAAAAAAAATTCTCTTGTTATCATTTTATCCTAACCTAATTCTTTTATATATATATATATATATATATATATATATATATATATATATATATATATATATATATATATATATAATAACGGATTTATTACGGCTGTCGCCGCTTCTCCGCCCCCAATTTCCATCTTTTTCTGTCATATGCAGTTGCCTCTTCTAAGTCTCTTGCCGCCATTGCTTCATCAATATCGTTGCGCCAACTTCTCCGTGGTCGTCCTCTCTTTCTTCTTTCAGGAGGGATCCATTCCAGTACTCTCCTAGGCCATCTGTACTCTGGCATTCTTTTAACATGTCCGAACCAGATTAATTGTTTTCTTTCTATGTCATCATTGATATTTCTCTCCATTTTCATTTCGTTTCTTATTTGTTCGTTTATAACTCTCTCCAGTTTCGATCTACCGCAGCTTCGTCTCAGATAATCCATTTCTGTCGTCATAAGTTTGTTTCTATTAGCTTTGGTGACGTCCCATACTTCCGAACCGTAAAGTGTAATACTTTGAACTATACTACCGTAAATGTGTTTTTTGGTTTCTCGTCGAATTGTTTTTTGCCAGAGAAGAGAGTTTAAGGCACGGGTCGCTGCTCTGCCCTTGTTTATTCTTTCCCTGATTTCATCTGCGCTATTTCCCTTCTTGTTGAAAATGACCCCCAAATATTTGCAGGATTGCACGCCTTTGATTTTGTCGTCTTCCAAGACTAGGTCACATATTTCATCTGTTCCCACTGAGAGATATTCACATTTTGTCATATTCATGTTTAGACCTGCCACCTCATATTCTTCTTGCAGTTTTCTTACCATATAGCTAAGATCGTAGCTGTCTTCGGCAATTACTACCTGGTCATCCGCAAAGAAAAGTGTATATAGCTTGTTTTCTTCCACCGTTATTCCCATGTTTCTACATTTTTTTACCCATTTCACTAAGGATCTGTCCAAATAGATTTTAAATAAGGTGGGTGACAGACAGCAGCCTTGTCGTAGTCCTTTTGTTGTTTGAAAAGGAGAGGTGATTTCTTGTCCCATTTTAATTCTCGCAAAGTTTTGTTCGTAATATTTTTGAGTGGCGTTAATAAGAATTGGGTTTATTTTCAAGTTACCCATTTCTATCCATAGTTGGGAGATCGGTACACTGTCATATGCTTTTTCCAAATCTATTAAAGCTATATGAGTTTCTCTATTTCTCTGCACTCGTTTTTCCATTGCAATTTTTAATGTGAAGATATTATCCATAGTGGAGCGTCCGGCCCTAAATCCCGCTTGTTCTTCGGGTTGTTTGTCTTTGATATCATTTTCTATCAGGTTTCGTAGTACTTTTGAGTATAGTCGGCCTATAGTAGCAATCACTGCGATCCCTCTATAGTTTTTAGGATCCATCTTTGTGCCTTTCTTGTGTATTGGAGAGATATACGATTGTCTCCATTCTTCTGGAACTTCTTCTCCGTTTAAGCATCTTTCGAATAATTTTCGGATCATCTCAAACAGTTTTGATGATCCATATCTAATCAACTCTGGATGTATTCCGCCTGGGCCTGGAGATTTTTTTAATTTCATTCCCTTAACTGCTTCATTCACTTGTTCTATTGATATTTCGATTCTTCCTTCTACTTCCACTTGTTCATTTGTCTGTTTAAACCTTTCTCTTCTCTCTGTTAATAAGTTCTCAAAATGCTCTACCCATGTGTTCTCTGGTATTCTATTTATTATGACTTGGTTTTTTGTCGTTGTTCTCATCGTTTTTATAGTTCTCCAGGCTTCAGAGCTCTTTGTCCCTCCTATATGGTTGTCTAGGTAATGGCATTTTTGTTCCCACCTAATTCTTTTATCCTACCTTAAAATTTTATAAATTTATCTTTATTCGTGGTATTTGTACACATCGTGGATATTGTAAATTCCTCGTATCTTTTCTGATTCCACATGCCTCAGAACATAACTGTTTATTCCATTTTCATTGTGGATGACCCTCGAAAAGCGGCATTAGTTTTGCGCAAACGTCCCCAGTGGGATTTGATACTCGTAACGCCCTTACAAGCACCTTTTCTCCCATCTGAAAAGTCACTGGTCTTCGTCTTTTTTTGTGACTTTGTCTTTGGAGATATTTCTCATTACTACGCTGCAGCCTCCTCTGGGCAGTTTCCAAAACTCGTTGATATTCCCTCTGCTCAGGATCTTCCCATGGACGTATTGGCATCACACCCTTCATGATATATTCCGGAGTTTCTTTTGTTACCGTACTTGGAATGGTGTTCAAGTAATTTTCTATTTCTGCCACTTTCCTATCCCATCGTCGATGTTGTCCATCTGTAGCAATGCGAAGGAATTTCGTAGTCTCCTGTATAAAACGCTCTAAAGGATTACTTTGAGGATGTCTGATACTGACAAAATTTGTCCCTATTCCCCTGTCTTGAAGCGGTCCCTTGAAACGATCACTCCGGAAATAAGTCGCATTGTCTAAAAGAATTCTTCTTGGTGTTCCTATGGTGGCTATGAAATTGTCAGTCTTTCTCATTATTTCTTCCCCTTTTGTCGTACGGCAACTATATAATTTTACATATTTGGAAAATATATCGACCATTACCAAAATATGTTTATTCCTTTGCGTGGTCATAATCAGATCAACATATATATCGCTATCAGAGTACCTATCTACAAGTGAAGAAGACATAGAAGATCTACAGATTGATGACAACGTAACAATCAAAGGAAAGGATAAATTCAAATACCTGGGGTTTATAATCACGAAAAAGGCAACAACAGAGGAAGAAATTACACAAAGATTAGGACAAACAAGAACAGCAATCCGACAACTTAACTCAGTATGGTGGGATAGACACCTAAATATGAAGACAAAAACGCAGATTTATAAAACATTAGTGCGAAGTATTATGACATATGGGGCTGAAAATTGGATCATAAACAAGAAAACCAGCAGTAAGATAGTAGCAATAGAGATGGAATGCCTGCGAAGATGCTGCAGAGTAACAAGAATGGATAGGAGAAGTAATGACGAAATAAAGCAAAGAACATCAATAGAAACAGACATACTAACATATATAGAACAAAAAAGACTAAAGTGGTATGGACATGTAAGAAGAACTAGCGACAGCAGATGGATAAAGAAAATAACCGAATGGAGCCCCATAGGAAGGAGGAAAAGAGAACGACCCCGAAAATCCTGGAGGAACGAAGTAGACGACGCCATGAGTAAGAGAGGACTAAACGATGGAGAATGGAACAACAGAGAGAGATGGAAACGGTTGAGCGAGGGAAGGCAGTGAATACTGTAGAATCCCTATATATATATATATATATATATATATATATATATATATATATATATATATATATATATATATATATATATATATATATATATATATATAAATATATATATATATATATATATATATATATATATATATATATATATATATATCGCTACAATATCCAATTTTTGACAGGATACAATATTCTTTGCAATAGTTTCATTTCTGAAATTTTTGCTTTTATATTTTTGACATAACTTACTTTTGACATAACTTACTTTTGACGTAACTTCTTTGGCAATCCGGTAATACTTTTTGGCAGATATAGTTTTCTCGAAAAACCAGCCAAACGTTCCTGCTACCAATATGTCCATTGTCCTCGTGTAATTTCTTTATGATCCTCTCTGCCAATGTCTGTGTTACCAAATATAGTTCCTTTCCATCGATTCTCTTGAAAAATATGTCATTTTCCCTCTCCGCTCTTCTTTTTTCTCATTCCTCCAGATCTTCTTGATTTGCTCTTATTTCGTTTAAGTCAAAATATTTAGTCCCACATGAAAAGCAACTGCTTCCTTTTTTCCGGTGTCTTCATCCCGTGTGAGAGCGTCGGCTATAATGTTGTCTTTTCCTTTTATATATCCAAATGCAAAATCATACTCCTGTAGTAACAAAACGCCTCTATGTATACGATTGTTAACCAAACGATTTTTCATGATATGCACCAAAGCTGCATGATCTGTTTCGATTGTGAATTTTGCTCCCAATAGATAAAACCTTAGCTTATTTATATAAAAAAGTACACTAGCAAACTCTAATTCAGTCACACTGTATTTTCTTTCGTGTGTTTTTGTCACCCGGGAAATAAAACAAATTGGCACTTCTTGGTTGTTTTGTATCTGCGACAAATCTCCTGCAAATTTTTGTATAGACGCATCGGTTCGTAGTATAAAAGCTAAGTTGTACATGGGATGATATATTTTCATTCCTTTCGAGAATTCTTCTTTTAATATTTGGAAAGTCTTCTCTTGTTCTTCTTTCCAATTCCATTAGCACCTTTCTTCAGTAATTTTATTAATGGAATCTCCTTCTGGCTCAAATCAGGAATTAGTTTTTTTGAAATAGTTAAATCTTCACCTATTTAAAATTGTATGTAGAGCTCTTACCAGTGCTGCACAAGCACTTTGTAAACCAAAAGGTACTACTTTAAATCGGTACACAATACCATCGATTGAAAACGCGGTGTAGTTTCTACATTTTTCTGCTAACGGTATCAACCAAAAACCATGTTTTAAATCAATTTTAGAAAAAATGTGTGATCCCGTAATTCTTCCAAAAATAGCGTCGATGTTGAGAGGTAATTCATATTGAGATACCGTGTGTTGATTTATATTCCGGGCATCCAAACATAGCCTCAATTCTCCACTGCTTTCTTTTACAATCACGATTGGGTTGATATACGGCGAGTTACATCTCTCTATGATTTGATCTTCTAACATTTTATTAATTTCACCCCTCACCTCCTGTCGGTACTTATATGGAATGGGGTAAGTTTTCGATCGAAAATTTCCTAAGTCTTTAACCTCAAATGAATGTTCATACTTTTTGGCTACTCTGTTTTCTTCATTTATCAAATTTTTATAATCCCTCAATATTAAACGCAGCTCCTTCTCTTTTTCTTCTCCACATATCAATTTTCATTCTTTTTCTCAGATTCTTTACACGTTTTTAAATTATTTATGAATATTACTGTGTGTAACATTTTTACGTCCCCGCCAAATTGTATTTTTATATCACCGGGACTTTGGATGAGTATTTCTCTCCTGTCTCCCGTCTCCCGTTGTTTTCTGATATCATCAATCAGTTTTTCATTATTTCGGCATCTTTCTTCTATCTCTTTCTTGTCTTCTTGAAGAGCATTTTCAAATATTGTTTCTAATTTATTTTCTAAATTTTCTAATTCCTTTATTAATTTTTTATCTTGATCTGCCATTTCTTTCCTAACATTTTCTAAACAACATTTTACTTCCTTTTCATATTTGTCCAGACGCTTTACCATTTTCCTGTTATTTTCTTCTATTGTCTGTTTCGCGTCACGCTGATTTTCATCCATTTTTCTGGTATTTTCATCCATTTTTCTGTTATTTTCTTACTGATTTTCATCCATTTTCTGCATCATCAATTGTAACAATTTTTCCATACCTGATAGGTCCTGTTTTTCCGTTTCCATGAATTTTGTTTCTAAATTTGCGTTTTGTGTTTTATTTTCCACACTTTTGCTTCTCTTCGTAGACATTTGTTTTTCTCTTAAAATATTATCCCCGCCAAATAGGAAACTTTCAATGTCCTCTATTTGTTGTAAAAAGGAAAAATTTTCCGTTCACCCAAATATAAAAAATTGTCAAAATTCAAATCAATCAAAAATAAAATAAATATGTGAAAATTGTACCTAGAGAAAAATATATCAAAAAAAATATTTCATAAACTTTCAAATATATCAACTTTTTCCGATGGGCAAATAAATTTTTAATCACCTGTTTTTCCGTTTCTATCCTTTCAAATTCACAACTAGAGTTACTTTCATGTCACACATTGGTTCGCCATTTTATTATGATCTGCCTTTTCTTACTTTTTATTTAACTCTTTATTTAATTACTTTAATTAATTATCTAAGTGTCGCAAATCATATAAAAAAAACAATCTCAGGGTGCCATTTTATAAAAGTAATAAATCAGCTTAGGTTATACTTATATATTCTCGTGGCTTCAAGTAGTTCTTAATAATTGTTCCTTCTCGGGATTAAATAAGGAAAGGAAATAAATAAAAATAACATAGATATACAAATACAAATATCTTTTATTATCAATAGATGGAAGAAGAACTTCCACTCGAACATCGACAAGAAGCAGACCATCCAGAGAGACTTGAAAATGGCAAGTGAGATCTTGCCGAAACGTCGTCAAAATGGTTTTTATCAAAACCAACAACATTTAACGCGGAGTCAAACCCGGAATACCATTGATATAACATACAGCTCCCGCGGAAATATCAAAACTAACATATATATATATATATATATATATATATATATATATATATATATATATATATATATATATATATATATATATATATATATAGAAAATGGAAAAGGATAATGCGAGTGAGTAAAAGTTTTAACTATATGTTTTTATATACCTAAATACAATTGTGAAGTGTTTAACTCCTGTATGTTATATATATAATATATATATATATATATATATATATATATATATATATATATATATATATATATATATAGTTAGAACATTTTCAGAAAATTAGTTTATTGCGGCAACATAGAGCCTGTCACATGTCTGTGAGTTTTATGTTCAAGATCGTACAATCTCACGCGATCAAGTCGGCAATTGACAATATTGACATTAACCTTGTAATAAGTAGTTTGTACAAAAATTTAATAAACATAATTCTATTTACTCACATAAAAGATAATTTACAGTCCACACCAGTTTAATATTATCGACCATAAGATAATCCAACATACTTTTGGTCACTTCTAACCGGAGAGTGTGAGTAAAATAGAATCCATAGTCGTAACTAGAGTCAGTTCAGAAGTCGAAAACTGTCCCATTTATCATACCCATCAGTACATGTGAGTTTGTTCCATTTCTAATATCTTTAAGATTTGATCAAACAGGGTATTTGAATTTATATTACCATAAACAGATTTTTCCATATTTTGATTGTATAACGCCATAGATAATCAGCTAGTATTAGTATGCTTGAAAGGTATTGTTTTTGAAAGATTGCCATAAATCTTAAAAATGAGCAGCTAAGCCATCAATATAAGAATCAGAGGTTCTTATAAAGCCAAACTAACAAGTTTGGAGAACTTTGTAAATGTATTAAAAAATGCTACACCGTCTAGCAAACCTGAAGTATCAGCAGTTGACCAATTTGTTAGTTGAATTTTGACCAGATCCAACTACAAGTTGAGATTGCTACCACTGAAGATAAACTACAAGAACAAGTTGATGAAAGAGATGCTTTTGAAAATAGATATTTTTAAGTGATTAGTTTTTTAAAAGATTACAAACACTAATACAGTAAGCAATACATTGCGTACTAGTTCTACACCACATGTAGACTCATTAAATCATCTCTTGATGCCAAAAATGAAAATACCTATTTTTAAAGGTGATTTTGAACAGTGGTTGGAATTCAAAGCCACATTTACTAGTGTAGTTCATTCAAATACCACACTTCCAGATATTCATAAATTTCAGCTCTTGAGACAATCTGTGGATGGATATGCCAAACGCAATGTTGATAAAATTGAATTCTCAGGAAATTATTATCAGACTGCATGGGATGCACTCTGTATGCGGTATGATAATAAAAAATTATTAGTCAATAAACATATTAAAGCCATTTTTAATTTAGATTCTATCCAAAAAGAATCACCTAAATATTTAAGGCATTTATTAGATAGTGTCTCAGATAGCATGTCATCCATTGACAGCTTATAAATTACAAAAAGTAGTTTAACTGACCTTTTATTGATTTATATTATTTAAAATAAATCAGATAAACTAAGTTATAGAAAATGGAAGGAATGTCATATTAAAGAAGAGCTTCCTACTTTAACCGAATTTTTTAATTTTCTAAAAGTAAAAAATAGACACTTTGGAAGAAATCCAAGACCAAAGTAGTCAAAAACCTAATAACAATTATAGTTATAATTGTGGTTTTAATTATAAACATGCAAACCGTGATAGTCGAGGTGACTATCAAAAAAGAGTTTTCCAAGTTAATGTAGCAGAAAGAAAGTCTTGCGTTTTGTGTAAAGATGACCATTTAATATATTCATGTATTGAATTCATGTATTGGCAGGGCATGTGATACGCAGTAACGACAATCGCCTTATACACAATGTGTTCTGGGAAAGGCCAGGGGGAAGAAGGTCTGTAGGGCGGCCTAGAAAAAGGTGGAAAGATGCAGTCAAAGAAGATCTAGAGAAAATGGGAGTGCGACAATGGGAATTACTGGCACAGGACCAGTCAAACATGGAAGGCAATAGTAAACGCGGCAAAGACTCACAAGGAGTTGTAGCGCCATTGATGATGATGATGATGTATTGAATTCCTAAAATTAGATACAAAAAATAGATTGTCTAAAGTCAATAATTTAAAGTTGTGTCATAATTGTTTGAGACATGGACATAAAGCTGCTGAATGTACTTTGAGACCATGTATAAAATGTAATTTCAAACATAACTCATCAATAAATTTTGAAAATAGTCAGCAGCATTCAACTGACATTGCTTTAAATTCTCCATCATTAGATTCATCATCAATTAATTGTGTACAAAGTGTTGAGTTACCACCAATGGTAACCCATCAGTTTTCTGCACAAACGATGAATATTAAACATACCCATTACCCAAGTTCTTCTGTCAACAGTGGTTTTTAATGTTAAATCCAATAATAATGAATTAATTCCATGTAGAACAATTGTAGATAGTGGTGCTTAAACAAATTGAATAAAAGAAAGTTTTTGTAAAAAATTAAATATGTCTATGATTCCTACTAACCTAGCCATTAGTGGTATAAATCAAACAGTATCAAATATTACCAAAAAATGTCAAATTACAATATGTTCCTAATTACTAATTTTAGTATTTCATCCATATTTTATGCTGTGCCAGCTATTTCAAATCAAATTCCTTCAACCAGTTTTGTTATTAAAAACTTTAATATCCCATGCAATATTCAATTATCTTTATTTATTTTTTTGTTTTATTATTTTTTCAATACCACCTGTTTCGTCGCTTTTTCCATTTCCACTAAATTCCATATTCACTTCATCTATAATACTTTTTCCCCTATCAGGAGGTTCATATCTTCCGTCCGAATCCCCGATCATAACAATCGAAAAACAAATAAACAATCACTTAATGAAGACTCGTTCACGCACTGATAAGAACTTTACCTGACCACTGCCAAGAACGAACTGAACCAAAAATACAGTCCGCAACGTGGTTCAAAAACTCAAATTTTAATAAAGATATTATTAGAATAGTATGTAGAATAAGATTTAACCATGCTCTGTCTCCGTTACATAAATTCAGAATTAATTTAGCTGAAACTCCATTTTGCGAATGTGGCGAAAAAGGCTCAATTGAGCATTTAGTTTTAAATTGCTCATTAAATACACGATTTATAAACCAATTTATAATTAAAATATACGAGTATATCAATAATGAAAAAATTCCTATTAAGTAAAAGACCTTTTAATTTAGCAGATTTGATAAAAACTAATAACTTGCATATATATGAAATAATTTTTCGCCAAATACGGGAAATGACATTGAATTTCTAAATGTATTATGGAAACAGTGTATATATTTCAAACATAAAAAGTTAGTTATACAAGTCCTTTGTTTTAACCCAGTTGTTAACCTTTCTATCCGTGGTCTAATTTTGTGTTGTTCAAATCGCCTTGAAAGACCCCTAGGCGTATGTAATAAATCAGCAAAACCATATATTTCCCTTTTCCTTCCAGTAAAAAAAAACTAAGAAAAAAAAATAATAATAATAATAAAAAAATAAAATAAAAAAATAAAAAAAAATAAAAAAAAATATAATAAAAAAAAATTAACGTAGGTACGTAATTATATGTAAGTCAGTAGAAAATAAGATTTTATTGTTGTTACGGGTTCTCTCTATAACAATTGTTAAAAAAAAATTAATAATTCAAAACATAATAGGCTAATAGATTATGTCTCTAGTCATAAAATGAAACTACACACACATTCAATTATCTGATCCTTTGTTTAATGAATCTGGTAGCATTGATGCTATTATTGGTGCCCACCTATGAGACCTCCTTTGTGATGGAAAAATCAACCTAGGAAAAGGTTTGCCAAGTTTACAAAACACTAAATTGTGTTGGATAGTAAACGGAGCTGCCCCCTACGAGACAACTCATGCAATGTGCCATTTCACTAGAACTGTAGCCGAAGATGAGCAGTTAAAATTATTTTGGGAAATTGATTCAATCCGAGATCCCATACCACCATCAAAAGATGATATTTGCTGTGAGCAAATATTTGAAACCACTACCACTAGATCAGAAAATGGACACTTTATTGTTCAGATTCCACTTATTTAACCTGAATTATTAGGAGACTCCTTAGATACAGCAATTAGCAGATTTTTGTTGCTAGAAAAAAGATTTTCGAAAAATATGGAACTTAATGATTTGTATAAACAATTCATTAAGAAATATCAAGAACTGGGACATATGGTTAAAATTAACCCCACTGTTAGCTTACATTTTTCTAGAAAATCCTATTTTTTACCCCACCATGGAGTCCTAAAAGAGACCAGTTTCACCACAAAACTAAGAGTAATTTATGATGGTTCTTGTGCCACTACATCTGGATGGTGTCTTAATGACATACAGTATACAGGGCCAAAAATCCAAAATGATATTTTGGACATCCTCATTAGATTTAGGTAGTACACATATGCGGTGTCTGCAGATGTGTCAAAAATGACAGAATGTTGGGAGAATAGACCACTACAACAAATTGTCTGGAGAGACAATCCAACAGATAATATTGATGTCTATCAATTAACTACTGTAACCTATGGCCAAAAATCAGCTCCATTCTTGGCAATGAGGTGCATGCGTCAGTTAACCTGTGAACATGAATCTGTTTCCTTTAGCTGCAAAATCTATATTAGAAGACTTTTATGTAGATGATCTGTTGACAGGATCAAACAATTTACAAGAGTTACAAATGAGATGTAATGATATTTTTTAAATTTTAGAGTCTGAAAAATTTATTTTGAGAAAATGGATTTCCAATAATCCTGAAACCATCCTTAACATTAATTGTAATGATATTTCCAACAATGTTATTAATATAGGAGATTCTGATAGTTTTAAAACTCTTGGAATCCAATGGATGAGTCAACAAGATATTCTTTGCTTCAAAATTTCTCTTACTGAAAATTCCAATCATTTATTTACTAAATGCCAAATATTATCTATTATTTCCAAAATGTATGATCCTTTAGGTCTCCTAAGTCCAGTTATACTAATTGGTAAACTAATAATTCAAACTATATTTCGACTTCAAAAACCATGGGATGAAATAATCCCTCCAGAATTAAATAACAGTTGGACCAAACTGTATAATCAACTACCATGTCCAAATAAATTAAACGTTCCAAGACCAATACTTGGATCAGGTCATAAAATTACAAGCATCCATTGCTTTTGTAATGCTTCAATGCATGCTTATGCAAGTTGTATTTATGTATGCAGCATAGATCCAAAAAGCAAATACCATTCTCACATTCTGTGTTCAAAAACAAAGGTCGCTCCTATCAAATCAATAACAATACCTAAACTTGAATTGTGTGCAGCTTTGTTAGGTTCCCAATTAACTGATAAGGTCACCAAATCTTTATCAATTCTAAATGTGCCAATGTAGATGTGGTCTGACTCAAAAATTGTATTAAGTTGGCTAAAACTGGAACCTAGCCAGTTACAAGTTTTTGTTGTCAACAGAGTAACAAAAATACAATCACTCACCAGTAGTGATAGTTGGCATTATGTCAACACAAAGGAGAATGCTGCAGATATAGCTAGTCGAGGAATCTTTCCTGAACCCTTTCTTGAATCACAACTATGGTTCCAGCGACCGCAGTTTTTAAGACAACATTCCGATTTGTGGCCTAATGATTCAACTGATGAAGTAATTGAATTACCAGAGCTAAAACGATCTGTTCAAGTATCACTTTATTCCACTGCTCAGAACAGCTGGATTACTAATTTTATTACCAAATGCAAAAAATCCAGATTGCTTTATTTGTCTCCCATATTAGATAAAGGATTACTTAAGGTAGGTGGTAGACTTATGCATCCAACATTGCCAGATAATGTAAAAACACCAATTCTATTGCCGAAATTTCATGTATTAATCAAGTTAATTTGTACACACTACCATGTCATTAATTTGCATCCTGGACCACAGCTTCTATTGTCAGTAATCAGACAACAATATTGGCCTATTTCTGGCAAGGTATTAGTAAAGCAAATTGTAAGACACTGTGTTAAATGTTTTCGTGTGAAACCTCCTCACAATTGTGTAAAAATGTGACCTTTACCCAATAAACGCATTACTCCTGCCTATCCTTTTGAAAATGTAGGACTTGATTATGCAGGTCCATTTCCACTGAAAGAAAAAAGGGTCGTGGAAGTAAAATTTTAAAAGGTTATGTTTGTGTATATGTTTGTTTTGTAACAAAAGCCGTACACTTGGAATTACTCACTGATAACAACTGAATGTTTTCTTGCATGTTTTAAGAGATTTTTATCACGAAGAGGAATTCCTACCAATGTGTACTCTAACAACGGTTCAACCTTTAGAGGCGCTAGTAACAAGTTGAGGTCTATCAAAATTCAGAGTATAAATTTGACATATGAGGAATTTCTCACTTTTAAATTCGAGACCATTGTTTGCCAAACCAGAAGATCCATCTGACTTGGAACCAATAATTCCTTCCCACTTTTTGACATTGCGTCCTTTAGTATCCATTCCTGAACCGAATCACTTACATATCCCAGTGAATCGACTAAGCCGATTGCAACATGTTCAACAGCTGCATCAGAGATTTTATAACCGCTTTTCCAAAGAATATATCAGTTCTACCAACACCATTGTACCCGGATCGTTAGTTATCATTCGTGATACCAGTCTACCTCCATGCAGATGGATTATGGGAAGAATAATTAAATTATTTCCTGGTACAGATGGAGAAAATCGAGTAGCTGAAATCAAAACTTCCAATGGACTCATCGCCAGATCTACACGACATTTGTTTCCACTGCCAATAGAAGATTAATAGTGTCGCAGTGTTTTATCTCAGGACTAAGTTTTTTTGCTTTGATATTTACTTTTTTTCTACTATATTTTGAAGCATACTTCAACGCCGGGAGTATGTTAGGACATTTTCAGAAAATTAGTTTATTGCGGCAACATAGAGCCTGTCACATGTCTGTGCGTTTTATGTTTAAGATCACACAATCTGACAGGATCAAGTCGGAAATGACAATATTGACATTAACCTAGTAATACACAAGAACACACCACATATTTACAAATTCACATGTTGTAATAAGTAGTTTGTACAAAAATTTAATAAATATAATTCTATTTACTCACATAAAAGATAATTTACAGTCTACACCAGTTTAATATTATCTACCATAAGATAATCGAACAATATATATATATATATATATATATATATATATATATATATATATATATATATATATATATATATATATATATATATATATTGTGATATTATAAGTCAGAGGTGCGCCAAGCAATTAATTAGCTAATTAATTAATTAATTAAACTTATTTAAATGATGCAATTATGATTTTATCACACTATTTAATTCTCTTATCTCAGAGTTATATTCGTGCTTCAATATCTATGCTTTACATATGATAGGTAAGGTCCAAAAGAATACCGGAATAATAAAAACATAAATGATACAACATTATATATTGAAATAAGATTCACACTCAAATATCTTCAACAAAAAATATCTCATATAATGATTATCAAAATTTTGTTCTACGTACGTGAACCTTCAAAAATTAATGTTATATACAATATAAATTAAAATTTCAAATCAAAATTATTGTTCTAAATCTCATGATCAAAATATTTCTATCTTTTCTAAAGCAATTAAAAAAACTTTGTTAATAAAGAAAAACTGACGAATGGTAAAAAAAACTATCTCTCTGATGATGAATTGTCCAAATCCTTGTTCCTTGTAGCCTACACTATCTATTCTTAGCAGTTCCCTAGGTAATCAGCAATCTTACAACAAATTATTGCGAGCTTCTCGTCTTTAATGATCTCCTTCAAATGCACGTATCGTTCAAAAGATGCTAGCCTCTTCTCCTCTCGATAAACTGAATCTCTCGTTCCGGCCTGAACAGTGACAATTGAAATATTATAAGTAGAAAACTATAACTTACAATATTTTACTGGATCAGCTTCCGTCAGATACACTTACTCCAAGAAAACTCACAAACATTCACTTCTAATGCTTACTATCACTTGGGAACCACCAGAGAACAACGACTGTTCGCCTTGCACCCTTGGAAAATAACTGATTATCTTTTCCCCCTCAAAAATCTCGCTAAACTTTCATTCCTACATACCTATCCCACTTTTTTCAATCTCCTCCAATCAGAGTTCGTCACACTTATCCCCATCTACCATTTAGATAACAAACAACAATTTTACCTGCAATTATAAATTTCCTAAAAACTATTAACATGCTAATCGGTTTCTACAAATTCTTAAGAACTAACGGAGAAATATAATTTCTAAATATTCTATTCTATTGTCTTATTCACTGTACAAGTCCATTTGGAAAACCCGCTCGCATTGTTCATGACTTCACTTAAGCTCACTCACGTCACTCGAATATATTTTACAAAGAAAATAATTTATGCATATCTTAAATCTTGTTTACTACAGGTCATCCAGGATAATCGACTTTCATTTCTTCGAAATATCTTTTATAATTTATTAGTTGAATTATTTGAATTATTATATTTTGTACTTTGAAATATATTAAGAGCAAACCAATATTATTTTCAATGTTACATAGCTTAACAACTTTCCAGGATATCTTGAAAATTTAATTAAATGGTCTATTTAGTAATTTTTAATTTTATCTTTGGCTGATAAAATGAATCATAACAATATATATATATATATATATATATATATATATATATATATATATATATATATATATATATATATATATATAGATTGTAACATTTTTTTTATAGTTAATATATTAAATTATTTCCTCCTTTACCTCATGGTCGTATTCGCAAATAGGTTGTTAAATTTTATTGGAAACTACCAAAATATTACGGAAGATTCTACCTACTTATTTAAAGACGCCGGTTTGGTTAATCCTTAGTTGATCTCTTTCCGGTTTCGCGTCTGTTCCTGTTGATCGATTTGTTAAATATCGTCGAAAGCACGTCTATAGTAATTTTTCTGTAAAAACCTAATTCCGAAGATTTTATTTTCGTCACGTTCCAAGTTACTAGTACCGTATTTACCTCGAACTTTCCGATAGTCGTTAGAACTTTAACTTCTTAGAAATGGATACTGTCCTATAATTTTTAAGTGGGAGATATCCCTTCTTTTTTTGGTGGAAGTTTGTAAAATTTTGAGAGAAGAACTTTACTTCTAGTTGGGCTATCTTAGAGGAAAGACGCTCGTTACCTTACCGCCTCTGTGCATTTTCTTTCTAAGTGTGTATACACTTATATATTTGAGTTCTTTTAATCTAATATCATATTAGATTAAATATTGGTATAAAGTACCTTTTAATTTAAATAACTTCAGTGCTTGATACAACTATAGTATATAGCTTCAGTGCAGTGTAGCAGTCATCCAGAATTACTGTAAGTTATCATAATCATAGTATCTTCAATTATCTGGGCGAATAATATGGTATGGTTAAGGTATCATATTATCTTCAATTATCTGGGCAAATCTACGTTCATCCGTGTCTTCACCTGTAGTTAAGAGTAACTACTGATTTTTGCATTCAATTTAAAGAGCATTCAATATTTTATTACGAACTTTCCATCAGCTACTAAGAAATTCTAATAAATAATAATTACGAATATTTAATTCTCCGATAATCATTAAACAACAGTGCGAACAGATAAAAAACTTAACCAGTGCGGGTTGGTTAAATTTTTATTTCTGTAATCTTTTTGTATTCTTTGAATTTAACTTTAATTAACTTTGTGTTCTTTGTTATTCATTTTTTTTTATTTACTATACTCAGTATCTCGAGATATGCCCATTGAACAGCAAAGAGAGACTTTGTTTAATCAACTTTAGTTGAATATTTTTATATAGCACCAGACTCTCTTCGCTGATAATTTAATTTGTGTATGATTCCATTATATTCTATTTGTAAAGGTATTTATCAATCATAATACTGTTTATTTTTTATATGTATACCACCATTTAATAATTGATGGTGTATTTTTATTACTTGAGTGTACATTCAGCAGCCTATATCATTGTGTTGTTGAATAGATTGTTTTTGTTTTATGTATGAATTTTATTTGTCGACTCCTAACAAGTTTCCTGATATAATATACAATAACTCTGAATATTTGCTTTTTACCTTCAATATTACTATACCTTTGACCAGGAGAAAGATCAGGCTGAATAAGTCTCGTAGGTAAGTAGGTGGACGGAGTCCACCTAATATATTTATTATTTGTTTATATAGTGTGTTGACCAAATTTATTTAATAATTAACTGTTGGTGTCTTTCCTTGGATTTGGTCTCAGAACCAAAATATTTTTCCTTATCTTTTTTCTTTTCTAAGGTTTTTTTAATTTTCTCCTTAAACCCCAAAAAATTAAGTTGAGCCCTGTTATTATCTTATCTTATCTTGGGTAATTTTACCCATCTATCTTTTTGTTTATTTCAGTATGTTGTCTAATACGTCTTATTCTGTTATATCTTTACTTATTTCCATTCCCGGTTCCAAAAGCTAGTTTCGAACCCACGACTCGCTCTCCACCAACCATCTGGCTGCCGTCCGCATTGTCTCCATTGGTGACCTTTCTAGAACCATCCAATAAAGGCTTCCGAGGTTACTATATATATATATATATATATATATATATATATATATATATATATATATATATATATATATATATATATATATATATATATATATATATATATATATATAATATGTTACTTAACTGTCGCTTGTGAAAAAATACTTGCGCAGTGGTTGAGCACTATGAAAACACTGGTCATATGCTAGATTATAACAAAGCTTACATTTTGGCGCAGACTGATAACTACAAAAGTAGATTATTTCTTGAGATGTATTACATTAACAAAAATAAAAACACTTTAAATTATAAAACGGACACTGGACAGTTAAGTAACATATATTGTAACATATTGAACAAAATTTATAAATATTCAAAATAGCCAACATTCATCTTAATAACAACTAACCTTAATAATTCATCAAAGAAATATCATTCTTCTAACGTTTCTTTTATTGTTATTTTTATTTTTACATTTGAAATAATTTTAATTTTTTATCGTATAGCTGTAAGGAACGTGCTTAAGACAATTTAATTTTGACATTCAATATTTCAACTACTTCAATGCCAGTTTTTATTTGCGAAATCTTTTAAATTCTGTGAGTGTTTTAAAATGTATTTGTACGCTATTTTTTGTAATGTTTAAATTGTTTTAGTTTACTTCTGAGGAAGCTATTAAATAAATGGCGAAATATTGAGTATCTCAGAAAAAAGAAAGATTTTCATTACAGACCACTTTACCCGATAATTCGAACGTATATATATATATATATATATATATATATATATATATATATATATATATATATATATATTGTTACGTTCTTCCACACATATTCTTATTCTTTTATTATTTTATTTTTATATTTAATTCTTTAATTAACGTGTGTATTTCTTATATACGTAAACTAATACGGCCCTGTATGCACCGCCCCTATGAGACTAAAGAGAAACGATGTTACTTGGAACTACACGCACCTCAGTCTTGTATAGATCAGCGCGATAAACACTCCAGTTTTTTTTTGTGTAAACTTAACCACGCAACGTTAAGAAGATTGTGCATCCTGAGTTCCCCCAGTGCGTTATGAAAGAAGCAGAAGTGTTAGTTCAACATCACAGATACCGTAATTTGATTGCATATCCACACAATATTGATACAGTATACTCCCTCTATAACGAACACGGTTATTACGAGGTTTCGCTTATAACGAGATACATTAGATGTATCGTGAAATTTCTATTGAACTATAACCGTCTATAGCGAGGCAAATTTGGTTATAACGAGAGAAAATAAGATCCAAAAACGTGTTTTTTACGTTTTTGGTCCGGTCGTGGCTATAAATAAATACCTTTTCAAACAGCCACTCAATAAACTTAACTGCAGCCCGCAATAAACTTCTTTACAATGAATAAATACAACTGTTTCAAATCTTTAGAAAATATATGATAGAATGATACTGGACCATTTAAAGCAGTTAAAAATGACAGAGCTCTTAAAATTGCAGAAGCAATAGTTTATGTTATCCTTGAAAATACGCTTTATACATTATGTAGTTGGAAAAAAATATAAGTACATATATTTCATTGACAATAAAAGTAAATAACTTTTTTTCAAAAACGCCATTCAAACAATATTTATTATTGCTCCGAATGGCTTCACTATAGGAAGTTAATGGTTTAGAAAACTACAGATTCATATGTATTCACAGCATTATTATTGTCTGATATAACGAGATCGGCTTATAACGAGGTAATTAGTCTGTCATTTCAGTTCTCGTTATAGAGGGAGTCTACTGTATTAATTAATAAATTTGACATGTAACTTATTTTCGCACCAACATAGTACCAGCACCTAAATAAACATTATGAACAAGTGTTTACTCTGATAGTAATTTACATATATATATATATATATATATATATATATATATATATATATATATATATATATATATATATATATATATATATAAGCTGTTTTTTCTATATGAAGCCAGATCTACTTACTTGACATCTTCGACAAACTTCTCTAGTTTTTCCGTCACGGTAATGTTGGCCATTTTCATCTGGACACACTCTCCACTTTTTCGCTTCATCTCTGCCACGATGACATCGGGACCGTACCATCTCTGCATCAGTTCGTCTGTTATTGTGTCCGATATGTTAGCTGTATGAAAACAATAAAAACAGAATTATTTAATCCTCATGAAAGTCAAACTCAAACTTAATTAGATCTCAACATAATTCTTTAAATATACTCGGTAAAGGTAAATACATACATATACATAAATAAACTTACTAAGTAATATATTTCGATATCTAAACTAACAGTATCAGGAACTACTATTATTTAACCTTAAGTAACCTTAATAACAATTATAACACTTGTTGAATAAAAAAATAATGTATGAATTATTAAGTAATAACAATGTAGCAGTTTGGGTACCTTCGTTGGATATAATTATTTACTGATAATTACTTCTTTTCAAAAAATTCAAACAAATAACTGTCTTTACATATGACACAATGCAGTAATGATTTGACACTTCTGAATGCATCTTCTTTTTGAGATTTTAATATTATGTTTATATGGGATTAAGCTACAATTAATTGTATTTAAAATTACATTCTAACTACTTAAAGTTTGACATTTCGACTTCCATTCCGGAAATCATTTTCAAAAAAGATTGCTTTAACCATTCTGGAAAAATATAATTGTTTAACCAACAAGTTGTTCATAGGTTATGTTTTTCAAAATTGATTGTTGACATACATGGCCTTGATCTTGTAGGCATGATTATGGTTGAAAAATTTTGAGGGTGGTGTTCTGGTGTAAATTCTGACTGTTTTGTCTGTTTTTGTGTTATATGTTTATGTAGTGTGTATCGTAGTTGTGGTTATATAACGTAGGTTGTGTATCATGAAATTATATGATTGTGTATTGTGCGTTGCATATGTACTGTATATAAACCATAGATGATGTCTCCGACTTCCTATTACTCCGCTGTTATTAATATGTTCATGTTATTGACTTCTTTTAGTAGTGGTAACCAAAGCCTGCTACATTCTGCTGATGGATTTACTACACATTTTTCTTCATTTACCAGTAGGTATATGGGAAATAAGTCGATAGTCACAATCTTACGTAGTTTTTATTATTTAATGATGGTAGGGCTCAGTACGTTAGTCTTATTTATATTAAAAACTACATGATATCAGATACAGGTAAGCTCTATAAACTAAGATAATCCTGAAAACCACCTTTCCCTCAAGGAATCCATTCACTCAAACTCCGGAATGTATATGTTTTTTATTTTTAAGTTATAAAATTCGGGTATTTTCTTGGGTCGTTGGGCCAATAGGTTGTTTGGCCAGTACTTAAGTATGTTGACTTGTTATCTGATATGACTGCAAGTAATTCCTTGCCCTTAGTTGTTATGACCCTAGAACCCCATTATTGTGTATTCCAGTCTCCACCAACTATATATCTATTACCTAACGATCTGAGAAAATCTTGGTATTGTTCCATTTTGTTATTATGTTTTGGCGCACAGTATATGGCAGATATTACTATTGGCCCCGTGAAGTTATGAACGCAAACTGTTGTTGCCTGTAGATAATCTTGTTTTTTTTTTTTTCTTTTTTTACTTATTTTTTTATTATATATCGTTGGTATGCGTGCAAAGGGGTACAAGTATACATTTGGTGAAAAATGAGAAAAGTACACTACGCTATAAAAAACAAGTTAATCTGTGGTTGTGCAAAGAGACATAAGTCAATAATAACATCGTTATCTAGACACGAGTTTGTGCCCAATCACTCTAAATCAAAATTTTATCATTCATTGCGTGCAAAGAAGTATAACTTGACTTATATCCAATAGCACCACTAGCGCATCCCGTGCGTTTAGTTGTAACCTCGGAAACCTTTTTTGGATGGTGCTAGAAAGGTCACCAATGGAGACACTGCGGACGGCAGCCAGATGGTTGGTGGAGAGCGAGTCGTGGGTTCGAAACTAGCTTTTGAAACCAGGAATGGGTCCAACGGACGAAATAAGTAAAGATAGGATAGGAGATATTAGAAAAGATACAGAAATAAACAAAATTATAGATGGGTTAAATTATCACAGATTAGATAAGATAGGAACAGGGCGCCACTTAATTTTTAGGGGTTTAAGGAGAAAATTAAGAAACCTTAGAAAAGAAAAGAGATAAGGAAAGATATTTAGGTTCAGAGATCAAACCCAAGAAAAGATATCAACAATTAATTATTAAATAAATTTGGTTAACACTGTGCATAAACAAATAATAAGTATATTAGGTATTATACCTACTTACCTACGAAACTTAATCAGCCTGATCTTTCTTCTGGTCGAAAGTATAATAATAATTTAATATAATAAGTAAATATTCAGAGTTATGGTTATATCAGGAAACTTGTTAGGAGTCGACAAATAAAATTCATTCATAAAACAAAAACAATATATTCAACGACAAAATGATATCGGTAGCTGAATGTACACACAAGATAAAAATACACCATTAACTATGAAATGGGGGTATACATATAAAAATAAGCAATAATATAATTAGAAAATACCTTTACAAAGATATACAGTGTGGAAATCACTTATGGAATAAAATTGTTTGTGTCCTTATTATAGAAAATAATAAAAAACTCTGGGACACGTTAACTTTTAAATTTAAATGTGCGCTTTTTAAACATAAATCTAAATGTACAGGGTGATCCACGCAGGTCTGGCATAGTCCATAATCCTTATTTTTAATGAAACACCCTGTATATTTTTATAATACAAGGTGAAATTTTGAAATTAATAATTTATCACGTGTTATGGTATTATTTTTAATTAGCTAAATACAGACAATACACTTCTACTATAAGTGTCAGTATACTGGGGAAAATTTCTGTTTAAAGTTTATTCGTTTACCAAATTCCCATCAGTAAACATGAGCACGTGTTGATATTCGCCGTCTCATTCGTCAAGAGGCTATTAAATATAATTTATTAGACAGATTCTCATGTTACAGATCCCAACTTGCCATCATTTTAAATTCAGATTGTATCGTGTTGATTTTTAAATTAATATATTGTGTTATATTTATGTTATAGTTATTGGTAAGTTATTTACTGGTCGTGTTATTTTTTATTCGTGTTTAGTTTAATTGTTATATAATGATTAATTTTCAAGAAATTCTTACGCTAACAGTTTCAAAAGTAAATATTTTTAAAAATCATATGATACATAGGTCGTACATCAGTACGACCCTGTTTGGCTTACACGTGGTTCTATTGACGATTGGGAATTTGTAGAATGAATAGGGTTTAGTAACCGTGTTAACATTTTTTGTCATGAATAGGTAAAAACTGTCTAGATAGTCTGCTAATTAAATTAAATCGGTAAATAATGCGGATTGTTATCAATTAGTTGTTGGTTTGTTGACATTTTACATTTATAAAATAATAAATTCCTAATTAAAAGCTAATTTCTTGCAGAAATAAACATTAAATATTTAACTGAGACTCAACGAATTGACATTTTAATGATGATCGGTTACGGGGAGAATTGTAGAAGTAGCAAACTTTTTTAATCAGAGGTATCCTCAGTTGTCTAATATTGCACAAGGTACTGTGTCTAAAATTTATGCACAATTCAGAGAACTTGGACAGGTCAAACTTTGTGCAGGAGCTAACAGAAGACGATCCAGATTTCTGCGAAAGAATGATAGATAAAATTAACACAAATGAAATAGCTCTTGGCCCAATTCTTTTTTCTGATGAATCAACATTTACATTGAACGGAGACGTAAATCGACAAAACTGTAGATATTGGTCAGCGGAGAATCCTCCGTGGAGGCGTGAGACACACACTCACCAAAAGTTGAATGTTTGGGCAGTTATTATAGGAGATATAGGAGATCATATTATTGGTCCTATATTTGTAGATGGTAATTTGACAGCGGAAAAATATTTAAGCATGCTAAGAGACGATATTCTTCCTCAGTTGGTTAACTTATATCCCAATCCAATAGATCTGACCCTACCGCATGAAACTGTCTGGTTCCAGCAGGACGGTGCAACACCCCATTATGCTTTAATGGTGAGAAATTACTTGAATGAAATCTTCTTCAATAAATGGATTGGACGAAGGGGTACTATTGAGTGACCAGCTAGGTCGCCAGATCTTATGCCTTTGGATTTTTTTCTGTGGTGTTATCTCAAGAACAAAGTATTTGCAACACAACCAACTAGCATTTAAGACCTCAAAGAAAGGATAACTACAGAAATACAGAATATTTCACCTCAAACTTTAAACAAAGTTCGGGACGAGTTTTATAGGAGACTGTGTTATTGCCAAATTATACTTAATTTTAAAATTTCACCTTTTATTATTCATAATAGACCCTACATGATATAGTTCGTTGAGATGAGGTTGTTAAGGAGCTTTTAAAAACATAAAAATATACAGGGTGTTTCATTTAAAATACAGATTATGGACTATGCCAGACTTGCGTGGATCACCCTGTACATTCAAATTTAAGTTTAAAAAGCGCACATTTAAATTTAAAAGTTAAGGTATCTCAACGTTTTTTATTATTTTCTAAAATAAGGACAAAAACAATTTTATTCCATAAGTGGTTTCCACACTGTATAATACAATCATCCACAAATAAAGTTTTGGCGTATCTCGAGATATTACAGCAAAAAAAAATGAATAAAAATTATAACAAACACAAAAGATAACAAAAATTAACCAAATCTAAATTTACAAAAATACAAAAAGGTTACTGAAATGAAAACATAAAAATTTAACCAAACCGCACTTAGTTAAATCGATTAGCTATCTCACACTATTATTTAATGATAAACTGAGACTTAATGTTCATAATTATTACTTATTGAAATTTCTTGGTAGCCGATTGAATTTGGTTCGTAACAAAAAAATATAGAATGTTCTTTAAATTGAATGCAAAATTCAGTAGCTACTCTCAACTACAGGTGAAGACATGAATGAACTTTGATTCGCCCAGATGATTGCAGATAGTATGATACCATACCATATTACTCGCCCAGATAAGTGGAGATACTAAGATTATGGTAACTTACAGTAATTCCTGACGACTGCTGCATTAATTCACTGAAGTTAATACTATACTTGTATTAAACACTGAATTTAATTAACATTAAAGGTACTTTATAACTATATTTAATCTAATATAGTATAAGATTAAAAAAAACTCAAATAAACAAGTGTATACACACTTATAAAGAAAATGCACAGATACGGTAAGGTAGCAGATACGATAATATGAGCGAAGCGTCTCACGAGAAATAACTCTTTTCTTAACGAGTGCCCACTCAGAATTAACTTGGCTCCTCTAAAATTTTACCAAACTACCTCCAAAAAAGAAGAAAGGATATCTCCGACTCAGAAATCATGGGACAGTATCCATTTCTTAGAAGACAAAATTCTAACGACATCGGAAAGTTCGAGATAATTAACGGTAATAGTAATTGGACGTGATAAAATATAAATCTTCTAGATTGGGGCTTTACAGAAAAATTACTATACGAGCCCGGAATATTTACAAATCTATCATAAAGGACCCGCCTTCACCAAAAAACATTAGTTCCTTTCATACTCCGGATTAAGACGGAAAGGATTAAAAACCTTTCGGACGCAGGGAAATTCCGTGCATTCAATAAAATTTTGAAGATGGTAAACCGAACATGAGCGTATCATCACGGGGGTAAAAGGAATAAAAATAATTAATATTTTAATTATATAAAAAAATGTTACACAGCCCCCTCCAAAGAGAGGAAACTGGTGACGAAGAAGAAAGAAAACGGTTTCCGATCAAAAGCTAAGGATACATTTTTTTTATATACCCTTCTAACGATTCGAAGAACGTGCCTCGAAAAGAAGTACAAGATATAAGAGACGTTAACATCATTAACAAATGAAGTAACCCAACGTTAAGATAATAAAATTTATTTAAGGTAAACCTCGAGATCGGTGCTCATGAGCAATTCGTTCAGATAAATTAGAGAACGAGATATTTTTAGGGAATCTCTAATTAAAAACACGGTATCGAAATGGCTTAAATAACAACACTGGATAAAATCTTAATCACAATGACAAGCATATGCCAAAGTGGAAGTCAAAAAGAATTAAATAAAACTCAACTAGCATTAATAAGAGTAGAAGAAGAAGAAAAAAATTAAGTACCTGGTTGTCAGTTGATAGCTTCGCGTATCACACGCCTAAATTTAATTGAGGGTCACAATCGGTAAAGTCGCAATCGGTAAAGTCACAATCGGGTCGAAGTTGACATAACGAAAAGTCATATCAGGGAAAGGGGTCTGTAGAGAACATCAGTACTAAAAGAATGTAAGGGTAAGAAGAATTAAGAGGAATGTGTTTGTCTTCCTTAAAAGCTCAACAGGTCCCTAGCGGACGAATCCCAGATCATCATCCTAGCCGTTCCCCTCGTGACAACTCGTGACAACAAAGGTCAAAACAGATTCCGAAATATAGAAGAAAAAGAAAAAAAAAGATTTTGCGTCGAGAAGTTCATTCTCATGATTCACACATGGTAGCTTGATTTATCACTGGCTGTATGACAGAGCAAAAGTAATTTATCGCCATTCGGGGTTAATAAATCCATAAAGGATTGAGTATCAGTTTTTTATACAAATAAAAAAACATACTAGATAATGAAGGAGTTACTATAACTACTATATAGATAATAAAAGTATAATAACGTAATTAAAGTTATTACACTTTAACGGTGCAGTAAGCAAATGATTTTTCGTGTACTGACCAGGTAATGAGCTTTGGCACAGATTTTTCTGTGGTTTTCCACCTAAATAAGATAGATAAGAAGATAAGATAAGATAGCGAGCAAAGATAAATTGAACTTTATTCAAAGGTAATTTAAGTGACTTTTCACTTATCGGTAAGATAATAAGTTTTGCTCAAAGATAATTTAAGTGATTTTTCACTTATCGGTAAGGTAATAGAGACCAGCCAGTAATTAGCTCACTAGCCGATCTAATTGATAACGGTATGGTGGTATTTTTCACCTAACCGTACTCGAAAGATATGTGACTTCTGGTGGGCAATCAAAGAGGTAGACGAGAGAAGATAGAAGAGAAAAATATTCATATATGAATATATAGCTAAGACTGTAGATAATATTATACGTTGCAGAACAGAACAATCTAATCCTGATCGGATTCATCATCACTTGAAGAATTATCAGGATCATCGAGATATGGTTTCAAATCTTTAATATGCCAGTTCCCAGCATTTGAACCATCGGGATTTCTCAGTGTATATACAAGGGGAGACAGCTTTTTGACTACCGTACATAAGATATATTTGGGTGCTAACTTAGCCATAAACTTATCGACGGCTTTTGATAGAACCTTATTTCGTCGCCAAACTGTATCACCGACGTGAAATTGAACATCCCATCGCCGTAAGTTATACGTTTTAGCATTGCGTTGGTACGCATTATTCAGATTAAGTTGTATTTCATCAAATACTTCACTTAACCCTCGTATTTCAGAAACATATTTGTCATGTTGCTCTGAAGTAACGGTAGATATCAAATTATCGGCAGATAAAGAATAATAGTTACCGGCAATAGGGACATACCTGGCAAAATTAAGGAAAGATGGGGTATATTTAGTGACTTCATGTCTAGCGGTATTTATAGCTTGACGGATTTTTGGAATTTCTTTATCCCAATCGGAATGATCTTTAATATAACACCTGATAGCAGTTCCTATGGTTTTATTGCTACGTTCAACAAACTTGCACTGAGGCGAATAGACAGCATTAAACCATATTTTTTGGACCTTATACTTACTACATAAATTCTTTAATGAAGAATTATTAAGATTTCGGGCGTTATCACATATAAGAAATTGAGGGACTCCGAACATAAGAAAAACGTCATTTTCAAGAAAATTAATGATATTTTGCGTGGTAGCTTTCCGCAAAGGATGAATCAACTTAAATTTCGAAAACCACTCGGTAACAACAAGAAGAAAAGTGTATCTTCTTTTTGAGCGAGGAAGCGGACCAATAAGATCTACGGCAATTATTTACCAAGGGAACCTAGCGGATTTTTCTCGTCCCATTAAACCCATGGGAGCCAAAGTCGACATCTTTTGAGCTCCACAGATTTTACAAGACCTAACAAAACGAAGTACATCTTTCCGCATTTTGGGCCAATAATATAACTCTTGAATACGATTTAAAGTTTTGAAATAGCCAAGATGGGCACAGGTAGGGGGATCGTGACAAGAAGTGATAATATCATTTCTTTGGGGTTTCGGTACTAAAATTTTCCACTCTTTATTATTAGTGGAAACAGGTAATTCGGAAGGAATTAATTTAAAAACAAAATCATCCTCTACTTTCCACTGATGATATTTATTGGGCTCTGATAAAATCTTAGAGCGAAAATCATCGAACCAAGGATCAATTCGGTCCTTGTAGACTTCCAGATAAGAAAGTTGTGGTTTTTCGGAGATAGACTCATATTGTTACATAGTGATAAGTCAACTTTTGTCTCTTGACACCAGTATTCAGTTAACTTATATCTGTTGACACGTGGCGTTCTAACCTCAAAATAAGTGTCAAGCGCGTATTTGTAACAAATTTTAAAACAGTTTTAACAGTTTAAAATGAGGTCTTTCCGAGCTAATAAAATTCTGGAAATGTGTGGGAATGTACAATCAAATAATACAGGTAAGTTATCATTATTTGTCTCAAAAATTTGTTTTAATGTGACTAATAACTACAATAATACGTAGATTCCGATTCCGAATCTTATCATCATCAAGAGGAAGCAGATGAAAAGTCAGAGCCAGAAAATAGACAGACTAATAGTAACCTAGGCAGTGGTAGAAGTAAGTTATGTTTGTTGATTTTAAGAAAAAATTAACAACTATGGTTTTAGGTTCAAACGCAGCTCCATCTATTTCTAAGTTTCCATCTGACATAGTATATGGTCTTGATTATGATAGTGATATTGATCCTTCTTATGATCCAGAGGAAGATTCTGACGTTTTATTATCGGATGAAGATGACTTTTTAAGACCGAAAAAATAAAAAAGCCTATAGTCGCCTCGTGTGAGACTGTGTAAAAATATATTTATCTGTAATAAAAGCAGGCAATAAAAATTAAAATAAAAGTACTCTACCAGGAGTAGTTATTAACTGCAAAATTATCAATGACTGAAATGTATAATAATACAAAGTTTTAATATTCTCATCGATATTTACATTTAGATGAGCCTGGTAAAATATGTACAGTCGCTCAGACAAAGTTATCATCGATGCATTCTTTGCGTAAGATAAAAATTTGTGCCTGAGCAACCGAAACCATAAAGTAGTTTACCCCAAAAAAATTTCGTTTCGACCGTCCAGTGGTTTACACTTGGGTAGGCAGGTAAAATATTTTATATTATTTTAAACATTATTTTAAAACGAAATATTGTTTATTTGGATAAAACCTGGTATGGTACTCATGACACCGTGAAAAAAAGTTGGACAAATAATAACAAAAAGTGTTCTAATTCAGTACCGCCCAATAAAGGACAGAATTATAATTTTACACTGCGCTGTAGAAAATGGATGCATCGACGATTTATTATTAACCTTTTCGCTGCGGAGCGACTGAGAGGATCTGCATCCCGTCGCTGCGGCGCTAATAGACGTCTCCCGCAGTGAAGCAAATATTTTTGGTTTTTAGGTTACAGTTGACTTAATTTTCGGAATTCTATGATTTTTTTAATTTATTATTTTATATATATATATATATATATATATATATATATATATATATATATATATATATATATATATGTATATGTATATGTATATATATATATATATATATATATATATATATATATATATATATATATATATATATATATGTATATGTATATAAATATTTATATATATATATATATATATATATATATATATCTATATATATAAACTAACGGAAACTAAACATTTACCATAAATATGAAAAATAAAGGATTACAGGCTCGAAAAAAAACTAAATAACCCAAAAATCAATTTTAATAACAAAAAAATGGCACAAGAAAAATTTAAACTAATGATTTTTCTCAAAAAAATACAAATACAAAATAATTTTAAACTTATCTGACATTACAGATTTCGTAGAGTATGATATTTTTCAAAACAAGGTGTCACGCACAACCCGACATCGCATGGTTCGCACATGTAAACGGTTTCTTTCCGCAATTTATTTTTGCTACAACCAAAACATCTTTTTCTGCTTGTCGAGTGGTTTTGATTTCTTAAGGCAATTTTTGTTGGGAAATGTCTACCAGTTCAACGATATGGAGCTGGATTTTCTGCTCTTCTTGGCCTGTATACGAAGTCATCTAAATTTAATTCAATCATTTGCGAAATCAAATTCAACTGAAATTTGGCTACTGGCATCTTCTTTTTTGTGGCATCTTGGAATAAGATATGAATATTTAGCAGTGTCATATCCATTATATGGAAAAAGACCTTTTTGTACCACTTGGTGGATCTTCTAACACTTTCAATTGAGCTGAGCAGCATGTCTGTTTTATCTACAGCTCCCATATTTTTATTATAATCAATAACACATTGCGGTTTTACTATTGGTCTATTTGTTTTCCTATCAGTTTTTCCGGTATCTACTACATGTTTGTCATGTGCTGTACTAAGCATGAATACGTCTCGTTTATCACACCACTTAATAGCAATTAGTTGATTTTTGGCGGTACGAAATACATACTCACCCCTTTTTAACTGTTCCTCCATTTTTGGCATTTGTTTTCTACTTTTACGCACAGTCCCGCAAGCGTTAGTGCAACGATCATGTAACCATAAAAACAGATCAGGACTGCTGTACCAATTATCTACAAATAATATATGACCTTTGTCCAAATAGGGGTCAAGAAGAGTTTGAACTACACCTGCAGATTTTCCGAAACTAGAATTCACAGTTTCTGTTGTTGCTCCAGTATAAATCACAAAATCTAATATATACCCAGTAGATGAGTCGCACAAGACAAAAAATTTCACACCGAATCGATGCCGCTTTGAGGGTATGTATTGCTTGAAAAAAGACGCCCCTTATATAGCATTAGACTTTCATCAATGCATAATTCTTTGTATGGGGTAAACGATTCTGTAAATGTGACTCTCATATGATTCAAAATTCTTCGAATTTTATGTAATGTATTATCATTCCTTGCCAAATTATTATCCGAAAAATGCATCATACTAAGTATTGCTAAAAATCGGTCTCGTGCCATTGTTTTCTTGAAAGCAGGTGTTTCAATCAAACAATTCGTTGACCAGTACTCTTGTATTTGAAGTTTTTTCACCCGTGTCATCAGGAAGTTTAGGACAAAAAAACGATGAATTTCCTTTGCATCTGTGTCTTTCCATTCCTTCAATCTGGAACGTGGCCCAAGCTCTTTGCTGTCAACAACGTATTTATGAAATTTATTAGTTTCAGTGACTATGAAACTGGTTATATCCTCTCCAAAAAATACTTGGAAACATTCGTACTCGGAACAGTTATCAAAAAGATCTGGAATATTATGCCCAGAATTACTAGAATCAAAAGGAAATATACGCGGCTGAATGTTTACGCTTTCCCATTTCAGGTTTTAGTCGATTCTATCAGCACGATTCTCTTCCTTTTGCTCGTCACCCATGTCAGTCTCATGTTGATCGTCTACCTCGTCTATAGTAGAACTCGATAGATGCTCATTTATAACCTCCTGTTCAATTTCTTCAGCTGAATCATCAGATATATCACTTTCAAATAAAAACTCATCGTCTGAATCACTTTGTGTCACAATTTCTTCCAATTCCGCCATCGAATAATATTTACCCGTTTTAGGTGGCGGCGGCATGATGTAATACTTATTTTCAGTATTTATGATTTCAAACACAACGTAATTTTCTAAGCGACAATATTCACTTTACTGCAACAACGCATTCGCAATACTAAACACCTTCTCAGTTCCTCCCACCCATCCCGCTCTAGACACCTTCACAGTTGCTCCCACCCATCCCGCTCTAGGCACTTTAGGTAGGTGGTTCACGCCTTCCAATTAGAAAACATCTAATGACATTATATTTTGGTTATACGCAAATAATCGCTAACCGCAGCGAAGCGGTTAGCCCTCTTGCATATATGCGTTTCCCGCACATCTCGTGCACTAATGAAATTACGCAAATCTGCGGTTCCCGCAGTCAAAGGGTTAATATCTGCAAAAAAAATTAAAGACGTGAATCTAGATTATCATGAGGATATGGAGGGTTCAATTTGTGAATCATGGTTTGAAAAATCTCTTCTTCCAGAATTATATATATGTATATATATATATATATATATATATATATATATATATATATATATATATATATCGAAACAGAAGTTCGAGCGTCAATTATAATGCTTTCAGCTATCAACATGATGGAAATGAAATATAAAAAAGTTCAACTCAGGAACCATAGATGTAAACTTTTAATGTTTGTTTGAAAAAAAAAACAGAAGTTAGTTTTTATAAAACTCACAAAGAACGGAAGTACGTAAAATTATGTAAAAGAACAGTAAACTTTATAATTTTACGAAAATACTTTTGAAATGTGGCACCCGTGGTGTGATAATAATTCTGCAGCTGAAGAGCCAGTGGAACCCTCTAATCAATTGGAATATTTTTACAAAGCCATGTAGTAAAATGTAAGCTACATTTTCAATACATCTCTGATGTTACCATCCAAACATATGCTGAAACATGTTTATGAAGAATTGTGTTCTAAAATGTTTAAATCAGAAGCAATTCTAGAAACATGTTTATCAGAGTGTCCAAAGCAATCTGCTACAAGACTATAGGAGAAACATCTTCTTCTAGACAGAGGAGAAAGGATTGTGCAAATTCACACAAATAAAACCGCACCTAAAGGAACCTATAATCAGAACAATATACAAAATGGATGCGGCTAATATTTTTTCAACTATTGAAAGCCTTCGAAGTGAACTGGTTCGAAAGGATATTCTCTTATATTCAGCAACAACAATTTGATGATTTCTTAAAACCCATAATTTTAAGTAAAAAACTATAGACAAGCGCCATAATGGAA
Organism: Diabrotica undecimpunctata; assembly: GCF_040954645.1. Taxonomy (NCBI): domain Eukaryota; kingdom Metazoa; phylum Arthropoda; class Insecta; order Coleoptera; family Chrysomelidae; genus Diabrotica; species Diabrotica undecimpunctata. The sequence continues at coordinate 92,344,513 of NC_092804.1, forward strand.
AGTACTAGAATAATTATTTCTTTAAGAAACATTTCTATCAGATAGATAACTTAGTATCAAAAAATGAAACGAAATGTTGTTTATTTAGATGAGACCTAGTGTGATACTCATGACAGGACAGAGAATTATAATTTTACACTGCGGTGTAGAAAATAGATGGATCGATGATGTATTATTAATATCTGCAAAAAAATATTAAAGACGCGTCTCTAGGTTATCATGAGGATATGGAAAGTTTAATTTTTGAATCATGGTTTGAAGAACCTCTTCTTCCGAGATTACCTAAATATAGTGTGATTATCATGGACAACGATCATATTATTCAAGATTAATGAGAAAATTCTAAATATTATTTGAAACAAATTACAAATTCAAGAATTTTTATTTGAGAACGATTTGTACTTTGAGGCATCATACAGTTAAAAGCAATTGTTGGAAGTTGTTTACAGTAGTACCAGAAGGAATATGTTGTTAATAACTGTACTCGCAGTAATGGGCATACTGTGCTTGGTATGCCCAGTATTACAATTTACAATAGTACTTCCTCCTTACTATTGTAAATTAAACCCAATAGAGTTAATATGGACACAACTTAAAGGAAATAGAAGAAGAAGAAACGTGGCTCCTAAATTTTTGTCTACTGCTCTCCAGTTAATTAGAAGAGAAGTCACAAAGATCACAGCAACCAACTGGAATCAAAGTGTAATCAAATATGTAATCGCAGTGGAAACTGACTATGTTAAATATTTACCAGCATTAACCAAATTAACTATAAATATAGAAAATACAACTGATACTAGTGATAGTAGTGATTCTGAGTAGATTAGTAAGTTCTTATTTCTAACTAGGTGTTAGTTGAAGCCTTTATTTTTATTGTAATTGTACAAATTCTCGTTTTGCAAAATATATCTTTGAAAATAGAGTACAAATACACTTCACGGTAGAACAAAAACATACAACATAATTTAATTTAAAATAATCAAAGTACAGGTTAGGTTATTATAAAATACCTGCTAGATACATATATAAAAAAAGATGTTCATAAAAGTTTTAGACCTCTTACCCATTTTTAAATTATTGAGGTACTAAGTCTGCTATCACACGGTGTCAAACCAAAGTTGTTAATATAATACCCTGTATATAATTTAAAAAATGAATTCTCTATTTTTTTTATTACAATAACTAACTTATCAGGGATAAAATGTGATCATAAGTTTTAAAACTTATGAGCAATTGTGTTATTAAAACGTTTGTATACTAAAATACTTGTACATAAAAAATTTGTTTAATTGTATGTGATAATTACTTTTATTAACAATTTTTTATAGGTATGGTTATTTTACAATAAGTTCTATTTAGCCGAGTCGATTAGTGTTATCACTTCCTAGATATATCACAGAAGTTAACAACACCAATATTTTTTATTTAAACTTTATAGAAAATGAAACTTTTTCTGAAATAAAATTAAATAAAAATAAAAACTTCAATTTCTACGCTACTGTTCAATAAAGTAGTGGTAACTCTAACAGTGTTGCCATTTTACTAGTATTTTACTCCTCTGGTTCCTATAAATTTTCTCACGAAATTACGTGTCGACTATACTGGAAGATGAAAGCAACTCAAATGTGGTTGGTGTGAGTCACGTAAATTCAGAAAACACATAATACCAGTGAAACGAAGTAGGAATATTCGTATAAAAAATAGCGGAAATAAACTTATAAAAGGTAACACAAGAAAACTAAGGTTAGAAAATAAATCGAAAAGAAATTTAGGCCAAAGTTACAAAACTCGAAAAGGCAAATAAGTTGAACCGAGCAGTGCAAACCACTAACGAATTGTCGCATGAAATGCCAGGAAAAGTTTAATGATGTTACACGACACACTTTATTTAAAGAATATTGGGCCATGGGCTATACTAAGAGAGTTGCGTATTTAGCTAGTCTTGTAAACATCGTTGAAAAGAAAACATCAAAACAAAAAGATGCTGAAAAATCTAAACAAAAATTTCGTTTGTTAACCTATCAATATCATCTTCAGATTAATGGTAATTTAATACCAACATGTAAGTCGTGCTTTCAAAAGACTTTTGGTGAAAGCACTTTACTCCAAAAGGGCGCTTCTAGTTCTGGAATAACACACGACGATAATAGAGGATCCCATAAGCCTTGGCATATATTATCCGATGAAGTTACTCAAGCTATTAAACATAACATTTTGTCTTTGCCTGCGTACGAAAGTCACTATTGCAGAAACCAAACAAGCAAAAAGTATCTTCCACCGCACTATACAGTTGCAAATATTTATGAAGAACATCTTAAACAAGAGTCCAAATACCAACTTGTAAGTAGAAAGGTTTACGAGAACATTTTTCACAGCATGAAACTAGCTATAAAGGCACCAAAAAAGGATACATGTCAAACATGTGACCAACTGCATATAAAAATTAAAGCAAATGCTGAAAACAAAGACGAATTATGTAAACAACTAGCCATTCATCAAGCCGCAGACTACGCATACAAATCGAAAGCAAATGACAATATAAACAATAAGGACAACACCTCTACAAAAGTGTATACCTTTGATATGCAGCAGTGTCTACTCACACCTAATCTAATTACATCCGTTGCGTTTTATAAAAGACAACTGTGGACCTTTAATCTCACTGTCCATGATTGTATTACCGGACAATCTTTTAATCATATGTGGCACGAACTAATTTCCGGAAGAGGTGCAAATCAAATTGGTCCATGGTTGTATAAGCGTCTTGTTGACCTTCCTACGGATATTACCCACGTTATATTGTACTCAGATACGTGTGATGGTCAAAATAAGAATACCCACGTTATGGTAATGTTTTTTACGTTACTACAAAACAGCCGACATTTGAAAACCATTGACCATAAGTTCCTTGTCGCAGGACATACACATATGGAATATGACACTGACCATTCCATGATAGAGAGAACTAGAAAGAGATATGGAACCTCAATAAATCATCCCTACGACTGGATGCAACTAGTGAGACAAACAGGAAAGGGAAACCATTTGTCGTGAATGAAATGAAAAGGGAAGACTTTTATGACTATGCTTCGCCAGGGTTTGATATATTCTTCTTAAGGTGCCTTCTCCATTACTGAACGTTGGCTATTACAGCAAATTGCTCTCTATCTTGAGCCGTTCTTAATATAGAATGTGTGTCCATGCCTGTCCAGTCTTTTACATTCTTCAACCAGGAGCATTTTCTTCTTCCTGTACCTCTACTTCCTTTCACTTTCCTTTCCATTATAAGTCGTAGAAAGTTGTATTTTTCTCCTCTGTAAATATGTCCTAGATAACTCGTTTTTCTGTTTTTTACAATATTTAGGAGTTCTATCTCAGTACCCATTCTTCTTAGCACCTCGTTGTTGGTCACGTCCTCTGTCCAAGAGATCTTCAGCATCCTTCGAAAAACCCACATCTCAAAGGCTTCTATACGCCTCATACTTGTAATTCCGAGAATCCATGTTTCCACTCCGTATAACAATATGGAATAAATAAACGTTTTTACAAATGGGTATCGGATATCCAACGATAATGTATAGAGGAATTTTTTCATTCGTTGAAATGCGGACCTAGCATATTCTATACGAGCACGTATTTCGACCTCGTGCTCAAGATCGTTTGTTATCCAGCAACCAAGATACTGGAATCTTTGTACTGGTTCTATATGTTTGTTATAGATACAAATATTAATGTCGACATTTGGTGCACGTGTAACAGCCATTACTTTTGTTTTATTTGTGTTTATATTTAGTCCCAAGCTATCTCCCTCTCTGGTTATGACATTCAAAAGTCGTTGTAAACCCTCAGCACTGTCCGCAATAATGACGGTGTCGTCTGCGTATTTAAATTGTTTACGTATTCTCCTTTGATTTTTATACCTTCTTCAATATTTTCGAGGGCATTTTGAAAGATCTTTTCGGAACATATATTGAATAACAGTGGAGAAAGTACACAGCCCTGACGAACACCTCTTTTTATTGGCAATTCTGCTGTCAGACGATTGTCTATTTTGATCGACGCCATTTGATCCCAATATAGTTTTTAATAAGTGCTACAGTGTTATGGTCTATACCATGTTGTGTTAGGGTTTCTATGAGTTCTGTGTGTTTTACTCGATCAAACGCCTTTTCGTAGTCGATAAAACAGAGAAACACGTCTTTTTGCTGATCTCGGCATTTTTGTAGTAATATCTGGAGGCCAAATAATGCCTCCCTTGTACCAAGCCCCATACGAAATCCAAATTGATTGTCCCTCAGGTTTTTTCGCATTCTCTGTATATTCGTTGATGTACAATTTTGAGTAAAATTTTCAGAAAATGGCATATCAGGCTAATTAATCTGAACTGTGAGCATCTATTTGCTTTATTTTTCTTGGGTATAGGTATAAATGTCGATCTAAGCCAGTCTTCTGGGAAGATATATATTTTGTTAAATAATAGATTGATCTGATTACAGGCAAGTTATTGCAAGAATGTGCAATAAAAGGTTACAAATATCTGCAGCGCATTTTCAACACCATCATCATAACAGGCTACCTTCCGAGTCAATAAAAAATTTCACAGATTATCCTGACACCAAAACCTGAAAAAAAAAAACAAAATCTCCTACGCGCTGGAAATTAAATCCTACCTCTCAGCAGCCTTCCTAGATGTCAATCAAATCCTTCGATAAGGTTTGGCATGAAGACCTACTTTATAAGATAAAGAAACGATTGCCATAACCTTTCTTTCCACTGCTAAAATCCTACCTATTAGATAGATACTTCCTGCTAAAAAATGATGAATACACTCAGCTCCACGCTATCAAAGCAGGTATTCCACAAGGAAGCAAACTAGGACCTATTTTACTTCTTGATGCTCACTGCAGACCTCTCATCCTGCAGCACTCCAGAAGTTGCTACTTTTGCAGACGACACCGCAAGACTAGCCATGGATTCTAATCCCACAAAAGTATCAGAAAATTTATAATAAAACCTAAACAAAATAGAAACTTGGCTAAAAAAAATGGAGAATTAGAGTAAATGAGACCAAGTCAACACATGTAACCTTCACAATGAAATGAGGTGAACGTCCCCCGGTCACACTCAATGGCAAACATATCCATCTTGACAAACGACTAACCTGGTAGAAGCACATATTTACGAAAAGAAAACAACTGGACATTAAGTTTAAATACATGTACTGATTGATTGGTCGAAACTCTAAATTAAAATTGGATAACAATCTACTTATATACAAGGCGATCTTCAAGCCGATATGGACATATGGTATTCAGCTATGACGCACCGCTAGCAATTCTAATCTTGCAATCCTCCAACGCTTCCAGAATAAAGTGTTAAGGACTATAGTAAATGCTCCATGGTATGTTACATCCTCCTCTATAGAAAAAGATCTGGAAGTGCCTTGGGTAAAAGAAGTTGTAACAAGTTACAGTGTCAAATATGGTGAACGGATAAAAGTGCAACCCAATGTACTCTCGAAGCGGTTATTCGATGACAATAATGGAGTCCGTAGGCTGAAACGTTTTAAACCAAATGATCTACCAAACAAATTTAATGTTTATCCAAAATCAACGGTATTTTAAATTCGACCTTAATTACGTGATATAGATTTACAGTTGCTAAATAAAGAAAAGGGACTCTCTACTGGAAGTGGCTCCTACACGCTATGTAAACAAACAAATTACTTAAGTATATCGAATATACTTCTAACTGACGAAAATGAATTATTCGATACTTTTGTTTTGTATAAATATAACTAAAGGCATATTTGTGCAACGCAAAATGACAAATGTGTCACATTTATGAAATTTCACAAGCCGAAAAAAGGCCTTTGCAAAGTTTGTATCACTTATGATGGTAATCCACATGACGAAAAGGTTTTAAACCTCGAAGCCCATCACAAACACGTCGAAACAAAAGATGCAGCGAGAAAAAAAGGGATGAAGATAAACAGTCGGCTTTGGAGAATAGGAAAATACTAGCATTTAGTTTCGATCTACAATCTGTTTTGTCAACGCCTAAAGGAGCTGCGGGACCTTTTTTTGCGAGAAAACTTGCCATTTATAATTTGACCATTTATAATTTAGGAGACGGGAGCGTCCAGTGTTTATATGGGATGGAACCGAGAAAAAACCCGGTAGTACTGAAATTACTACATGTATATTTAAATAAATCATGTCTTACCCTGATATTAAACATGTCATAGTCATGTCCGACAACTACGGTAGACACCAGAAAACTTTGCTTTTTCTGCCATGTGTCAATATGTTGTTAATTGTCACCTAAATTTAAAAACAACTGACCATGTGTTTTTTGTACCGGGTCACTCAGAAATGGAATTCGATTCTGTCCATTCAAAAATTGAATATAAGTCAAAAAATTCTCCTTGAAGGATGCACACAAATCATAAGAATTGCACGCACTAAGCCTTGCCCGTTTGAAGTGACATACCTACTTCATGACCACTTCTTAGATTTTAACACCAAAGAAGAGTGACATTTGCATTAGAAAATAAAATAAAAGCAAAGAACAAGCAAAAACAATATGAAAAAGAAAATAAAGTAAAAGATGAAGCCCAAACAAGTAATCAAAACACTAATTTTAAATATAGTGATGGTACATGGTACCAGTATCGGAAAAATAAAAATAACAAACTTTTCATGAAGACTAGCATTGATGGAAACTTTTTATCTCTTGAAAACAAACAAAAAAGAGGCAAACAACATAGTATAAACCCCGTTAAAGCATACGAAGAAAGGCTCCCAATCAAGGATGCGAACAAAAAAAACCTCGTTTCACTATGTGAACAAAACTTAATACCTAGGCCATACCACCAAAATTACCAATCTTTACCAACATCTAGTACTGCCAGAAATTGTCTTCCAGAACCTGACGCAACTGAAGACAATGATAACGTTTAATTCAAAATTTAAAACTTTTAATTTGCCATTATTTTACAACAATTGAGGGTCATGACTGAGTACCTACTTGAGGTATTTACAGGACGTGAAATTCCATTTAATGTATTTAATTATTTTTAACTTTTATGTTTTTTTACGTTTCTAATTACATTAATTTTCTAGCAATACATACTTTCATAAAAATACTATTAATAATTTCTTTAAACATAATTATCCCATTTTATCCTACAACTTAAATTTTTAATTAAATTATTTGTAATAAACTTTTTAAGAACATTAAAATTATTTTAATTTTCCTCCTTTTCAATTAAGAATATGAATGTGTTAAAATTAGACCAATATGAACTGTCGAAAATGCCACATTCGCAATTTTGGAACATTGCACCAAATGAATGTGTTAAAATTATACCAATATTGTAGCGTTTTAAATTTTATAATACGTCCCTGTTCGTTTATCTCGTCAGTACGCATAAAGATTGCCATAAAATCTGTGTTTGTCTTTTACGAAAATCCTTAATGCGTAAATAACGCTGGATATATTTTTTGTCTATGTGTACTTTCAAATCCCATAACCTTTTGTTACAAAGTCAGGTAGAACTCCGGTTTAAAAACTACGTGCTATTTTGTTAATTTGTATTATGTTATATCTATTTCGACAAGTTTTTGTCGCGACAAGATATTTCATGATGCCCCCCTAATATAAAAAAGAGTTTTTATTTGTCTTTCGTCGTTAAAACGCAATAAACTGGAATATTTAAAAAGTTGTTTTTGTCGCTTAGAACGAGGGTCCGAGGTATATTTGTTTGTTTAGGTTTTGTAAACACAAGGGTGAGAGTTATTTTATGGCGTGGAATTTGTAAAATTTAACGCAAAGAGGAGTCGACATTTAAGTTCCAAGCAGGGCAGACGTGCTACAATGGGAGTCGAGCTAAGGAAGTCTAACAAAAGATTTGAAATGTAAAATCTGGGGCAATTTTTGAATCGAACAAACGATTCAACTTTTTTGTAATGTTCTCATACCAGTGGACGTGATGATACTCTTTGCATAGGCAGTTCTATCAGAGTGGTCACTGGAAGATTTGAACAGATACTGGAAATTTTTGAAGTATTATATAGAATGTCCCCGTCGACCGACTTAAGGGTTGTCACTCCCGAAGGTACTTTTTAAAAAGGCCCTTTTAAAGGTACAACTGACAGAGTAACAGCACTTTATTTAATATAATTACAACTGGTTTTAGAATAAAAATTTACAGTATTTATATGAAATTAATTGATGACGACCTGTCTGCAATATGTGTCGAAACTGCTGATCGGCTGGGCTATTGAACTGCAATACTGCTGACAATCGGGGTTAATGTATCGTAATTTCTCCATCCCCTGGGGAAGTTTTGTGAGGGATGAACAAAACTCTGTGAACTGTTTCTGAGGACTCTTGGCTTTGGTCAGGGATGTCTTCTGCTGTGGTTGGATTCTGCTCATCTTTTTCTTTTTTCAGTTTGCGTAGCTTGAGAAAACCAAAAATTAAAAGGATTGCTACCAGGATATATATCGGTGGTGTCCATATGTAGCTGTGGTCCATTTGTGTTGGAAGGATGGATTGGAACCTTTCTTCTTCCTGTGATAACTTGTGTAGTTCGTCTAAAGGAATTCTGTCCAATTTTAGGGGTTTGACTATTGGGTGGTTCTTCAGAATAGTGGTGGTCTTGACTTTTGGTAATGTTAGTGGTTCTTCTTTAATTGTTGTTTTGGAATTCACGTAAACTTCATTATTGGTTCGTAGTTCACATCCTGGCGGTAACTCAATTAGATAGGTCCCTTCGAGTACTTCTATTTCAGTGGTGGTGCAATGGGTAGATACTTTCGTAGCCTTTGGAAAAACGGCAATGTAGTGTGCATCGGATACTTTTTGAATAATCGTTGTAGTGACAGTGACGGGAACACTTTGGCATTGGGCAGCATCATTGATTAACTGGAGAATTTGGATGATGCAGTCATTAGTCTGGTCATTCTCTTGTGGAAATTTCTCAGGACAGATGAATGATTTGGATTCGCTTCTTTTGCATGGTACATCCATATACTGAAAAAGGTCTGAGTTGTGGACTAGGTATGGACCAGGTGGAATGATTATTGTGATTATTAGTTTAAAGGGAGTATAAATGGAAGTATGTGAACGACTTGGAATGAAGAATAGGAAAATGTAAAATGAAAACAAGGGTGTGATTCGTGTAGTAACCATCAATATCTATGATTTCATAGTATTTGGTTAAGTCTTCTTTCTGAATATAGGGAATCTGTGATGCAGGGTGGTGTTCAAGCATCTTTTGCACGGTCCATTTTATTTCTTCAGGTTTAATGAGACCGTTGTGTAAAGTTTTGATTCTTGCAAATGTAATTGCTGTTTGTAGATCATCCAGTATTTGTATAATTGTTTGTAAATTTAGATTTATCTGGTCAAGGATATTTCGAACTTGCATATAATCATTAAAATCGAAAACGAATTGGTTCATCTCTAAGCTAATTTTGCTCGTCTCTTCAGCTATGATTTCTTGGTTGTGTGTAAGTAATGAAATTGTTTGGTTAAAATTTGTCATTATTCTTTTATTGAGACTGAGTTGGCTATTGATGTTGGTAATAATGTTCTGTTGGTTATTTTCAAGTGATTTAATGGCAGCGTTGTATCTTTCAGCATCTTCTTGATCTAGATTACCAGAAATAGATTTTATTACACTTCCCAATCCGTTTATAAGTCCTCTTTTGCTTCTGGATTTTGGATATATTGTGTCTAGTTTCTCTTTTGCTGTTTGGAGGAGGTACTGTACAGTTTTATCAAAGTTTTGTAGGCTGTCAAAATATGGTTGACAAGTCCATTTTCTATTGCTCTGTTGGTGGTGATATACTGAGATTCTATGGATTCAATCTCTTCTGCGATGGGTTCTAGATGGAAATAGTGGATGAAGTCATGAGTGCTGGTCTGTATCCTCGCTTGTCCAAGTTTAACTGGGAGGATTCCTGGATTGTCCTTCAGGTTTTGAATTTGAACTTGTTGGGCTGCTACTAAGGTACATCTGTAAAGCAGTTTTAGCGTTAGTCTTTGGCTGGTGTTTGATGTTTTTTTTGTGTATTGACGTATCTTGAGTGTCTATTGTTACGGGATTATTATTTTTCACAATGCGGGAAGAAAATCTCGGAAGAAGTTTGTTTCTTTTTACTGTTTTTCTAGTGTAAACTTTTGTGCTGGTTTTATAAGTTATTGGTGTTTGTCTTTTTTGATTTATTTTTTCAATATTTTTCTGTTTTCTGTTCTGAAGACTCTAATACCCAGAGTCTTCCTTTTTTCTCTAAGTATTCTTAGGTGTTCCAAAATTGTAGAGTGAAAACGTTCTATCATTCCGTTCGATTGTGGATTATCTGGTGTTGTGTAGTGAATCGAAATTTTGTGTGTATCGACAAATTCCTGAACAAGGCCGTTTTTGAATTCGGTTCCACTATCTGCGATTATCATGTGTGGGAGTCCATGGTGGGTTATAAATAGCATGAAGGCATTAAGGACATTTATTGCGTTGGATCCTTCTATGGGATATGCTTGGCCATATTTCGAGAATGCATCAATTATTGTAAGGAATTTTTGTCCGTTAGCTTGGAATGTGTCCATATGAATGATTTCTAACGGTTTTATTGGAGTTGGTGTTACCATAAATTTCGGCTTAATTGGATTTCTGTCATACTTGTTAGCTTGGCACGTATCACAAAGGTTGATAACTTCTTCGATGTCTTTCTTTAGCGTAAGCCAGTAGTAGCGTTTTCTTATTTGAGCTTCGGTTTCGTTAATTCCTATGTGGTTAGTCTTCCCTTGATGGTAGTTCTCTATAATTTCTTTCTGTCTCTCTGTGCTGTTTATATCTTCTAGGAGGCTGTTGCATTTGACAAGATCGAATGCGGAATTTTTAAAAGTTTCTCGTAGAATATTGCATAGGGATTTGTAGAGTTCATCATTCTCAAACAGAATGGCGTACTTCTTTTTCGGATCTATATAGTTCTTGAAAAACTGGAAAATGTCGTTGTGAAGATCATTTTTTCCCAATTGGACATACATTCTCTTCTTTGTTACAAAACACTGCTCTATGATTGGTTTCGCCGGGCTATAGTTTACTATCTTGAGAATTATTTGATTATTGTAACAATTTAGTGATTTCTCGCTAATTGGAATTCCCATTATTGGATTTTCTGCCGTGGAATGTTTGGTTACATCTGTATCGTTATCTTCTTGTAAGTATTGGGAGTTTGATGGCTGAGCTTTAGATTTTTGCTGTTTGCTGTCTTCATGTAGGATTTCGTCTATTATCTTTATTTCTTCGGGAGTTAACGTTGCAGTTTGATTTTTTTGGATGATTTTATCTAAGTCACCTAAAGGGGTTGACGAATTCAAAGTTTTTTGAGACTCTTCGGCTGGGTCGGTTAGAAATTCTTCCAGATTGGATAAGGAACTGGGGTGGTTAATCATGGAGATATCATCGTCATCTTTTGAGAGGAGTTTCATTATTTCTTCCATATTCTCGTCTACACTGTTTAATTCTTTCGTGTGAATTTCGACACGGGATAAAGCATCTGCATTGGTGTTGGATTTGCCTTTTTTATATATTACTTCGTAATCAAATTCCTCCAGCTTTAATCTCCATCTGACAAGCTTTGAGTTTGGATCTTTAAGTGAAAATAGCCATTGTAGAGGTCGATGGTCAGATAAAATTTTGAATTTTCGTCCGAAAAGGTATGGGCGGAAGTATTTAGTAGCCCACACAATTGCTAACATCTCCTTTTCAATAGTCGAATATTTCAGTTCTGTTTCATTTAAAGTTCTGGATGCATAGGCGATAGGTTTATCATTTCCTATTGGACCTTGTGATAGTATGGCTCCTATAGCGAAGTTGCTTGCATCAGTCGTGAGGTTAAAGGGTTTAGTGAAGTCTGGATATTGCAGAAGTGGTTCATTAATCAATAAGCTTTTACAGGTTTTGATACAGTTTAAGAATTCTTCGGTGTGTTCAATTTTTGCATCCTTTTTAAGACATATGGTAAGTGGTTTTGTAATTTTGGCAAAGTCCTTTATGAATTTTCTATAGTAACCAAGTAATCCTAAAAATCCTCGAATTTCTTTTGTTGTTTTTGGTACAGGATAGTCTATGATGGCTTTAATTTTAGTCGGGTTTGGTTTAATTCCCTCGCAGGTTACGACGTGACCTAGAAAATCGACTTCTTTCTTAAGGAATTCACATTTGTCAACTTGTATCTTAAATCTTGTTTCTCTTAATCTTTCAAAAATTTTCTTAAGATTTACCATATGTTCTTGAAGAGAGGTTGAAAATACAATAATGTCGTCTTTGGTTCGTATATGGTGATTTATTTGGGTAGTAAATATTAAAGGATCATCTGGATGATGAAATATCTCTGCAAACTTCCTGCACAGTCGTCTTAGGTGAGATTCTTCTTCGGTATTAAGATGATCGGTTCTAAGGAGAGGATCGACATCTTTTAGATTACTGTCTTCGGTAGGTATGATATCTGACGTATATATATGATATTCCTCGAGATTTATGGGTTGACTTTTGATGGGATCAGTTAATGCTACTTGGATGTATTCATCGGTGTTATTGACTAGCTCGGTCCAGGCGAGTTGATTACAGGCAATGGTGAGAGTTTCTCTTAGGATGGCACCTTCGACTTCTTGTCTTGGGATGACGATTGTACCTGATGTTTCCTTTACTGGTAAGCGGACTTGGGTAATTGATTGGGGCTCTAGCTGGACTGTATAGAATTGGGCTTTGTTTGTGACGTAGTAATTAATAGGAAGAATAGAATGCTCTGTAGTAAGAGTAGCTTGGGTAAAATCGAGATTTGCTTTTAGAAGTTTAAGATTATCGAGGCCGATAAGACCGTCAAATGTCTTGTGAAATTTGAAAAGATAAAATTTTAGGTTAATATCGGAGTTAAATTCGGGAAAAATTGGGATTTCTACACAATAATCCTGTGAATGATTTTGAAAAATTGATGTAACGATAAATGGTTCATATTTAATATTATTCTTGTAGAATTTATTGGCTATATCAGGATTAAGGAAAGATTTAGTGGCTCCTGTATCAATAAGAAGTTTAAGAGGTGGATTTTGAATTTTAATGTAAGGAAGCTCTCTTTTGTCGGCATAGGAATGCAATTCTACTACGTTTCTTCTTTTTCGTCTTGAAACGTTTGAAAATTTACATCTTCCTCATATTCTTGGCTTTCTTGCTCATAATAAGTGTAATCTGGGTATGTGTCATTGTCTATACCTTCATCGTAATTATTTTCCTCTTGTTCGATATAAAAGAGTTCTTCTACGGTGAATCGGGGGCTGGCTGTTTGTTGAAAGCGGAAGTTTCTTTGAGATTGGGGTCTATTAAAGCCGGTTTGGCGTGTAGATACGCTCATAGGTGTTGGCTTATATGATTAAGATGGAACTGGTTTATGAAAATTGGGTTGATTAGCCCTACGATATCATGATGGAACTACTACATAGGGCCAACATTAACCAGAAGGAGATCAGAATTATTCAGAATCTATACTGGAACCAAATGGCAAAGGTGAGGATTGATCAAGACCAATATACGGATGAATTTGAAATCCGGAAAGGTGTCCGCCAAGGCTGCATACTCTCTCCGATGCTTTTTAATTTATATGTTGAAAATATATTTGCGGAAGCATTAGAAGACACGGAATTGGGCATTAAGGTGAACGGCATACCAATTAGTAACCTACGCTATGCGGATGACACAGTGATTATAACTGATAAATTGGAAGATCAGCAGTTATTACTCGATAGGGTGAATAGCATAGGTAAAAAATATGGCCTCAAAATCAACATTTTGAAAACGAAATATATGGTCATTAGCAGAAACCCTCCAGAAAACCCGATAATATGCATAGGTGACGATCGCATAAAACGCGTGAAAACTTTTAAATACCTTGGCACCACAATCAATGACCAATCGGATCCACAACAAGAGATAAAAACCCGAATACAAATGGCAAGACAAGCTTTTGTAAAATTCAGACCGCTTCTATGTAATCAAAACCTACATTTCGAAATACGCTACAGAATGGTCAAGTGCTACATATGGTCCATCTTGCTTTATGGCATGGAAACGTGGACTTTGAAAAAAACATCTATCAACAAACTTGAAGCATTTGAAATGTGGTCATTAAGAAGAATGATGTGCATACCTTGGGTGGATAGAGTTCGAAACGATGACGTCCTTAAGAGAGCCGGCGTGGAAAGAGAACTCTTTAAATTAATTAAAAAACGCAAGATTGGTTACCTTGGGCACATATTGAGAGGAGCAAAATATGAAATACCTCAGTTAATCCTACAAGGGAAGATCGAAGGTAGAAGAGGAGCCGGCCGCAAACAATTATCCTGGTTAAGAAATATTAAAGAATGGACAGGAATACACAATACAGGCGAGCTGTGTCACGCCGCCAAGAACAGAATTCTAGTAATGAGATAGTCGCCTACGCACTTTGGTGTATGGCATGTGAAGAAGAAGAAGCCCTACAATTTTGTGCATATGGAGTGAGTTGATGATTTTGTTGGAATCTAGGGGGTTGAAATGTCCCTCTTGGACTATTATTGAATGATTGTTGTTGAACAGGAATTTGATTTGGTCTAAAGAATGGCTGTAGCCATTGGGGCTTAGGCACCTCAGGCTGCCATCTTGTAGGAGCAGGTGTATGAGTTAAATTGGATCTCTGTGTTTGTGAAGTCGCAGATGGTTTATTAGAAGATGGCAAGGAATAATTATGAGTTTTTTGGAGATATCTAATGTTATTTTCTTCCTGAATATATTGGATAGCAAGAGCGAGATTGGGTGGTCTCATGGATCGAATCGTTGATCCTAGGGGTTCTCTTAGGCCTGCCAAAAATGTGGTTAGAGCTTGTTGTTGGAAAAATTCTTTTTTACTTCTTTTAACTTCCTCGTTTTCCGTGTGTAATTCAATATGATTTGAAATGGTATTTAAAAGACTCATAACTTTTTCATGAAATTGATGGGGGTTTTCGTTTGGAGCTTGCCGAAGGTTAACTAAATCTCTAGTTAATGAGTTTTCGTTTCGTTGGTCTGCAAAATTTTGGACAAGAATTGATTTTATTGACGGCCAGTCTTTACAGCCGTATACAGAAATAATTTCTCTGGCTCTTCTTTAATTTTGTTCATAATTCCCCGGGTAAGCATATGATTTTGAAAATTTTCGGGATTTGTATGATCCCAGAAATGGTTTAGAAGCATGGAAATAACATCAATAAAATTGTGGAGTTCATTTGGATTGCCGTCGTACTCTGGTACGATAGAAAGGTCTTTATTAACATCAAAAATGGGTGCCATATTAGAATTATTTGAAATGGATGCTGGTGTAATAATTATAGAAGGTATTTCAAACAAATTTGTGGACTTAAAAATATGATTATTATCAACTAAATGTAAATCTGGTTTAATATTTTCACTAGATTCTATATTAGATTCAAAAATTGTTGAAAGAGAATCGCTTATTCTAAAGGATGATACTTGTGAATTGATATTAGAATTAGAAATAAGATGAAATTTGCTTACAGTAATAGGATGATGCTTGGATGCATTCCTTTTAGGTACAAGTTTCTTTTCTTCTTTAAGTTTCTTTTCAGCTTTCTTCATAAATATGTTTCTGTGCCAATTTGCCTGGAATCCGTGGGTTAAATAGCTGCAGTTTTCCCTGGATTTGGGTTCGGTAGCGGGTAAACGTTTGAAAACGACGAGGATCTTCTGAAGACTCTCCCACTAATCTACTGAATGCGCCACTTAAGGGTTGTCACTCCCGAAGGTACTTTTTAAAAAGGCCCTTTTAAAGGTACAACTGACAGAGTAACAGCACTTTATTTAATATAATTACAACTGGTTTTAGAATAAAAATTTACAGTATTTATATGAAATTAATTGATGACGACCTGTCTGCAATATGTGTCGAAACTGCTGATCGGCTGGGCTATTAAACTGCAATACTGCTGACAATCGGGGTTAATGTATCGTAATTACCGCTTGATTCCTCCACCAAGTTCCTGTTTCAATCGTTCCTGTCTGAGTACGGAAATGGTTTCCTGTTTTCTATTTTGAAAATCTGTCCAAGTAGCTTCCCAGAGATGTAGCAAGTTTTTCCTTTACAAAGTTAAGTGATTATGTGAATTAAGGTAACAATTTAATATATTAATTCTCCCAAGTTATAAAGACAATTTTAATAATTTGCTTTCATTAAAATAAAAGAATTTGTAATAATTAAAGTTTTATATTATTTTTGTCGTAGCTAAAAAATGTAGCTCGGAGGACGCCGTTTCGCAACAAATGATGAAGTCGTCGCTGAAACTTCGGCCTATTATATATATATATATATATATATATATATATATATATATATATATATATTACTCTCCAAAATTAACGTACCACCTAAAATAGACCATGATTTTAAAACTATATTTCTTCTGAACCCTTAATTGGATTTTCATGATTTATTTTTCACTTTGCAGGATTATTTCTAATTAATGACTATATTAATGTTTTTAAGAAATGTCAACGTTTTACCTATATACAGGGTGTAAAAATAAAGTTGTGTTTTTTCATCTAATTTTGCAACACCCTGTGGAATGTATTAGAAAAAAACACTACATATTATTAATATTTTGAGATCGCTTCATTCTTTTTTCGCATTTTCGTAAAAAAATCATAACGATATCTCTATTATCAAAAAAGAAAAGTATGTTCAAGGCATTAAGGGATTTTTTACTCTCAAAAATTAACGCATCAACTCAACTCTATTTTATTTAAGCTATTTTTCTTGTGTATCCTTAATTGGATTTCGATACATTTTTTTTCGGATTGCAGACCTATTTCTAACACCCTGTGGAATTTTTTTAAAGCAAACGCTACATCTTATTAATATTTCAAAAAAGCTTATTTTTTTTCAACATTTTCTTAAACAAATCATCGATATCTTTATTATCAAAAAAAGTACGTTCAAAGCATAACATGATTTTATTGAATTGTAGTAATACTCATTAATGGAAGCAGTTAGTGACTATGAAAAATCAAACAATTTGATAGGACAGTTTTAGACTGTTAATATTGTTTACATTTAAAAAAATTGTTTTGCTATTTTGCGTATCTTAATTAGTTGACATGGACAGTATTTCAAGAAATCTGAGCCGAGATAAATGTGTTCAGGCAATTACTGAAGATGATGTAGGGTTAAGTTATTGTGAAATAGGCTTGAGGTTGGAGTATCTCATACTACAATATCACGAGTCATTGTACGTTTTCAAGAAACAAACGACCATACGAGACGGCGTAGACCAGGAAGAGAAAGACTTACAAGAGCACGACAAGATCAGTTTATCAGGCTTCGTGCTATAAGAGAACGTTTTCTCACAATGAAACATTTAAAAATACAAGTGGCAAATGTTCATAATATTCAAATTAGTAGAAACACTATACAAAGGCGTCTCGCTGAACAAGATCTGCATATAAGGATTCTAGTCAGAGCACCAGCTTTAAAGGTAAATCATTGTAGAAGTAGATTACAATTTGCCAGAGAGCTTCTTGACTGGGATGTTCATGACTGGGAGCACGTGTTGTTCACTGATGAAGTGATGAATCACGGTATTGCTTATATAACTCGGATAGACGTGTGAGAGTTATTCGACGGCCAAGAGAACGGCATGCACAGTGTAATATACGACTTATTACTTTATTCAATGGAGGATGTGTAATGGTTTGGGGAGGAATATCTCTTACAGCGCGAACGGACCTTGTCGCTTTACAAAGAGGTTCCATAACAAGTGAAAGGTATATTACAGACATTTTGTCTAACCATGTAGTTCCATTTGCTCCTTATATAGGAAATAATTTTCTTTAAATGCTTGATAATGCTCGACTACATGTTGCACGTGTGATCCGTGAATATTTGGAGGAGGTTGGAATACAAACCATAAACTTTCCACCCTGCAGCCCTGATCTCAATCACATAGAGAATTTGTGGGATATTATTGCTCGTCAACTCAGGAGCCGACAACCACCACCTGTATCTCCTGACGACATAGAAGTTATGGTGAGAGAAGTTTGGGATGCAATTGATCAAGACCAAATACGCCGCTTGATTTTAAGTATGCCTAGTCGCTTTGAAGAAGTAATTAGATATAGAGGTGGGAATACTCGCTATTTAGTGTTTTTGGGGGAAGGGGAATTGTAAGATTATTTAGGTTACAGTTTCTTAGGTTTTATTTGTACTACATGTCAATAAAGTTTATGTAAGTAATGTTTTCTTTGCTTTAAATGTTAATAAAAACTTGTTGCATTTAAAGTTCTGTATAATCTTTGATAATATAAATATCGAGATAAGTTTTCTACGAAAATCTTGAGAAAGAATGAATCTATCTTAAAATATTAATAGAATGTTGCGTTTATTTCTAACAACTTTCACAGGGTGTTGTAAAAAACGATGAAAAAACAAAACTTTATTTTTACACCACGTATACTGGTAAAACGTTGATATTTTTTAGAAAACATTAATACTTTGATTTACTAGAAATAGACCTATAATATGAAAAAAACATCAAAATCCAATCATTCGTTTAGAAGAAAAATAGCTTCAAACTTATGGTACATTTAAGGTGGTGCGTTAATTTTGGGCAGTAAAATTTCCATGTCACAATGTTAGTTACCGTACTCCTCCGAAACGGCTTTACCGATCTTTACCAAATTTTATATGCGCATTCAATAGGTCTGAGAATCGGCTACTATCTATTTTTCATACCCCTAAGTGATAAGCGTTGTTCACCCTTAAATTTTTTTTTATTTTTCGACGAAATTATTTTTTTTATAATGTTGCATTAAAAAATACATACCTACAACCCTAAACTTTTACTTTTTTATCATCAACCCCAATTTTTTTGGTTATTTTAGTACCTAATTTAATCATTTTTCATCTCGCTCGATAACTGATCAATTATAGTGTTTTTAACTGTACTTCGATTAAAAATCTAAAATGTTTGTTATGAAAATAAACATTTATTTTTATTATTAAAGTTTAATCTTGATATATGCTTAGTGTTACCAATCTTAGATTCTTCAAATTTGCCGCACCTTTACTGGTGAGTGAAATGCCACACTATACCATAAACTGAAGCCGATCTCCTGTTTCACTCACACAAGATTTCTCTCACTCCCTACACAGTTTTCGGCCATCCATGATTATTGTTTATGCATCAAGTGTAGTAGTAACGTTAACAATGAACAATTTTCTATTTCTGTGTAACTCTCATAGTAACTATTAATTATTACTTTTTTATTCATAATAATAAAATTATTAATTTTAAGTTTATTTGGCACGATTAGATCAGTTAATGAAGTTTTATTTAAACAAGTGATTTACATAACCTTAAAAGTACCTACTCAACACGTGTCACGAGCTCCAACCAATAACGGCTTTTGTGTTGTAAGTATACTTTTTTTATATAATTATTTGAATTTTTTACAACTATTGTTTCAAATTTTTTTTCATAAAACTAATATTTTCGCTATAATCCTGACCGTAATTATAATTATAACGTTTTCCATCATTAAGTAATTTCATTAATTCTATTTATATGTGTTTTGTACAGTGAGCAATTCCAAGAAAACGCAAAGGGGCTGATTTGAGCCGTAATACAAGTAGGTCCAGAAGTATGAGAGATAAAAGATCCCAAAGAACCGAAGAACAAGTCCAGCAACAAAATGCTGATGCACGTGTGAGCATTCAGCAATTGCGTTAAGAAAAATCAGAAGATACACGAGCTGAGCGCAATGAAGTTATACATTTAGAACAACGACAATCACGCCGTTTTACGGTTAATAGACGCAGAACAAATGACCAACAACGCCAACAGGTACATCGTGCATTTACATCTGATTCATTTTTGCGTCTAGCGCCATGGCTACCGTGCTAAAACAGTGTAAAATTATCATCTGGGATGAATGTACTATGGCACACAAACATTCAATTGAGGTGTTAAACAGGACATTAAAAGATATTAAAAACAACGACAAACTATTTGGCGGCACTCTGTTGGTGCTTTCAGGTAATTTCAGACAAACACTTCCCGTCATTCCACGTTCAACATACGCTGATGAGATCAACGCTTGCTTAAAATCATCTCCATTGTGGCGTAATATTAAAAAAGTACAGATGAAAGTAAATATGCGCGTTCAAATGCTTTAAGATCCATCCGCAGAAACATTCTCAAAACAACTCTTAGATGTCGGTGATGGAAAAGTTGCTACAGATGAAACTGGATACGTAAAATTACCGACCGATTTCTGCACAATCGCTGATTCGCAAGATATTCTCATTGAACAAATATTTCCTGATGTACACACACAGTACATAAATCATGAGTGGCTTGCAGAAAGAGCAATTTTAGCAGCAAAAAATGCAGACGTCAACAATATAAATTTAAACATACTACAGTTGTTGCCACGGAACTTGGTATCATACAAGTCTATTGATACAGTTTGCGATGCCAGCGAAGCTGTTAATTTTCCCACGGAATATTTGAACTCACTGGATTTGCCAGGCATGCCATCGCATAATTTACAATTGAAAGCTGGATCTCCAATTATCTTGCTACGTAATTTAAACCCGCCACAGCTGTGCAACGGTACGCGATTAGTCATTCGAAAATTGATGAAAAACGTTATCGAAGCCAGCATTTTAAATGGCAAGTTCAAAGGTGAAAATATATTAATGCCACGGATTCCTATCATACCTACAGTTGTGCCAATTCAATTCAAACGAATTCAGTTTCCGATTAGATTGGCATTTGCAATGACAATTAACAAATCCCAAGACCAAACGATGTCTATTTGTGGCTTAGATTTAAGTACACCATGTTTTTCACACGGGCAATTGTACGTAGCATGCTCTCGAGTGGGTAAACCATCCAGTTTGTTTGTGCTCGCTAAAGATGGATTAACAAAAAATATTGTTCACGTTATAGCATTAAGAGATTGATTTTGTTTGTTACGGTTACTATCGTAATTAGTATGTGATATGTAATTTTAAGTAATACACTATAATAACTTGAAAATAATATTGTTTGGCGTTTGTTATTTTTATATTCCCTTTTCGTTCATAGCGTTCCTCGCCCATTTCACGCATATACCACATACTTACACACTTAAAATAGGTAAGGAACTTTTTGTCTACACTAGAATTTATCTAGAAACTAGAAATAATTTATAAGGCAAAACAGCGTTCGGCAGGTCAGCTAGTATATAATATAGTTTTTCTTGGGTTTAGGTTCAATAAATTATATTAGATATGGAACTAGATTTTATTTTCCATAGAAATCAACGTTTCGGCAGGAAACCCTTGCCTTTGTCAAGATTCTAAAATGTACAAGATTAAGAACAAACAGTTATTGTAAAATATGTATATATATATATATATATATATATATATATATATACATATACATATATATATATATATATATATATATATATATATATATATATATATATATATATATATATATATATATATATTGTTAAGCTATGTAAAACTGAAAATAATATTGGTATATTAGCATCATTTGAACGATACGTGCATTTGAAGGAGATCATTAAAGACGATAGCCTCGCAATAATTTGTTGTAAGATTGCTGATTAGGTACCTAGGGGACTGCTAAGAATAGATAGTGTAGGCTACAAGGAACAAGGATTTGGATAACTCATCATCAGAGAGATAGTTTTACCGTTCGTCAGTTTTTCTTTATAAATACACATTTTTTAACAATTGCTTTAGAAAAGATAGGAATATTTTGATCAGGAGATTTAGAACAACAATTTTGATTTGAAATTTTAATTTATATTGTATATACCATTAATTTTTGAAGGTTCACGTACGTAGAACAAAATTTTGATAATCATTATATGAGATATTTTTTATTGAAGATATTTGAGTGTGAATTTTATTTCAAAATAAATAATGTTGTATCATATATTTTTTTATTATTCCGGTATTCTTTGGACCTTACCTATCATATGTAAAGCATAGATATTGAAGCAGGAGTATAACCCTGAGATAAGAAAATTAAATAGTGTGATAGAATCATAATTGAATCATGTAAATAAGTTTAATTATTTAATTAATTAGCTAATTATTTAATTAATTAGCTAATTAATTGCTTGGCGCACCTCAGACTTTTAATATCACATTAACTGGCTTCCAAAGGGTGGGGCTTGAATATCGCAGCTTTACATTTGATGGTAGGAAAAGAGATCTGGAATAAGTACAGGTGATCCAGAGATTAAAAAAATAACATTGAGGGAATTTGAATTTGAAAGTATTTTGACAATTTTTCCAGTGGATAAAAATTTGATTTATTGATTGATCGTAGTTAGTTGATATTTACTGCTATTGAATTATTTGATTTTTATTTTCTTTACCAATCGTACATTTGATATTTATTTTGAATTATTTGAATTTTACTGATTGCATATTTGATATTTGTCGTGAAAATTTATTAAATTTGAAGAGAAATATTTGTCGTGTTCTGCAACATATAGAGTGTTGTAAAATTTCACATTTGGCGGGAACAAAAACAGTAACTAAAAGAAATAACATCTCGACCACCAGGAGTCAAAGCAAAATGCAAGAAAGGAAGGAGGATAACAAAGAAGAGGAAACAATTGTTGAAGAAGGATCGGATAATGAAGGAAATGCTACAATAATGGAGGAAAGAAAAGAAACAGGGATGTTAGAAAAATTATTAGCAATGATGCAAATACAGACACAACAAATACAAGGATCATCACAAAAAATGGAACAAAAAATGGAAGAAAACCAAAGATAAATATCACAGAGAATAGAACAGAAATTAGAAGAAAATGATAGGAAAAGGGAAAAGCGTGTGGACAAATATGAAAATGAAGTAAAAGTCTGTTTAGAAAAAGTTAGAGAAGAAACAGAGAGGAGACTAGAGATGCAGAGAGAAGAAATAGAAACTAAAATGAAGGATATTAAGACTGTGCAAAAGATGGAATTAGAACAGTTAAAAGAAAATTTTGAAAGTGCGCTACAAGAAGACAGGAAAGAAATGGAAAGGAAACTTAAGCAAAATGAAAAACAAATGGCAGAAATTGAACTAAGAGGAGTAGAGAGAAAAAAAGTTATCGTCCATGGAACAAGCGAGGCGAAAATACAATTTGGCGGGGATATTAGAAAAGCACACCCAGTACTGTTTGTTAAAAATTTGAAAACCAAATTGCAACATGTTAGATATTTTGACGATTGAAAAGAAACAATTAAAAACCATCTGAAAGAAGGAGCAGCGTTATGGTATGAAAGCAAAGAAGATGGGTTTGAAAATTGGACAGATTTCGAAAATAAATTTCTCAACTATTTCTGGGGGAAAAATAAACAGGGAAATCAACCAAGAGCTACAGAATGGAAAATATGACGAGAAAATGGGAATATCTGAAGAAAGATATGCTTTGCAGATATATAACAATTCAAAATATCTAGATTACAAATACTCTACCGAACAACTGGTAGAAATGATAAGCAGACATTTCGAAGAAACGTTGGACGATCACGTGATTTTGAGAAACTATCAAGATATTGATAGTTTGTGCCAATTCCTTCAATTAAAAGAAGCGAAATGAAGAGAAATGAGAAACAGAAGACAACATGACCAATATAATGTACCGGAAAGAAGGTATCAATCAAATTATGACCAGAGAAACCGACATCCCCGATCAACAAATGAATATAGGCCAAGAGAATACCACAACTACACTAGATAACAAAATTATGATAACAGGAATGACACACAAAACAGAACAGTAGAAATAATCAGAGCTTCCAACGACAAAATAGAAGGGAGATGAATCAAGTAGCAATAGAAAACGAGGAAGAAGATGTATGCAATGAATCCAGACAGGATTTTCAATAAAGCATCCACTAAACAAAAGTAAAAAACTCTCCGGTATATTTTGTCACCCGAGAGACAAAATTCTAATTCCAATCTAATATTTTTAGATGCATTTATAAAACATAAAGCGATTAAAATTTTGATTGATTCTGGATCGGAGATATCGTTAATCAATAAAAAACTAGTAAAAGAATTAAATTTGGACAGATTTGTGTATAAGATTTCTAGAGTTGCTTTAGTGGGTACAAACAATAAAAAATTGACGACAGTAAACGAAGGTTTGGGAGTACGGATCAGAGTGGAAGACCAATTCTATATTATGCAATGTGTGGTGATCGAAGATTTAAATCATGATATGATAGCGGGAATTGATGAATTGAGTGAAAAACATATCACCATTAATTTTTAGGAAAATAAACTGGAAATCAGAGCAGAACCAGACAACACAGAAGAAGAAAAAGAAACAGATAGGAAAAAAAATTTTGAAAGGATAAATGAACAGGAAAAACATAAAGAAATCAATATAACTGTAGAGGATAAACCGAAAGTACAAGAAAAAAATCAATCAGAAGAGAAAAAGAGAAGGAAGAAAAAGAAGAAGAGTTCGAAAAGAAAGCAGGAAAACAAGGTGGAGACAAGAGAAAAACAGGAAATAGAAGACACAAAAGAATTGTTGGCAACCGACGATAAAACAGAAAGGAAACAGGAAGAAAAGGAAGTTATCATAAGAGAAATGAAAGGAGTCGAAACGTGGTGCTCGGAATACCAAATGGAAATTGAAGATAGAGAAAAAACAGAAGAAGAAATAAAGGATGAGGACAGAGAAGAAATGGCAATTATGGACGAGAATCCAGAATTTTGTGAAGAAATATTATGGACAGTGAACACATGTGAACAAAATGAGGATGAAAGAAAATGATCAACCTTTCATTATCAGGACCGATGCTTCCATAAAAAATTCGCAGGGGTGTTATCACAGATCCAAGACGACATAGAGGTGCCAATCTGTTTTGTCTCCCGTGTAACCAAAACGTATGAGAGAAAATACAGCTTTACTGAATTAGAGTTGGCCAGTGTGTTATTTTGTGTAAATAAATTACGTTTTTACCTACTTGGAGCAAAATTCACCATTGAAACAGACCATGCAGCGTTGGTACACATAATGAAAAATAGGCTGGTAAATAATAGAATTCATAGGGGTATTCTTTTACTTCAAGAGTATGATTTTGAATTTAAATATATCAAAGGAACTGACAATATCTTGGCTGATGCGTTGACGAGAGATGAGCAATTCCGCAAAGAGGATCACAAAACTCTCCACGTCGGCATGAACATAATGAGAGAAGAAGCAGGCTTATTTTCTTTGGCTCAGATCAGGGAAAATCAGGAAGAATTGGATGAAAGAGAAAAGCAAAGGGCTGAACAAGAAGATAACTTATATTTTAAGAGGGTCGATGGTAAAGAACTATATGTAATCACGGAGAAGATGGCAAAAGAAGTTTTTTTTAAGTTACACTGTGATAACGGACATATTGGAAGCAGGAAGGTGTGGCTTATGTTCAGGGAGAACTACATTTCTCGACAGGACTATACAATAGCCAAAGAGGTGACTCGAATTGTGTGACATGCCAGAAGTGTAAAAGTAGGAATTTCAAAAATGAAAACGTCACAAAAAACGTCATAGCTCGGAAGAAACTGGATATTGTCGCCATTGATATATTGAGCGACTTGATAACAACAACACAGAGGAATAAACACATACTAGTTATGGTGGATCTTTTCTCAAAATATGTAAAATTGTACGCATGTCGAACCACGAAACGAATTGAACTACTTCGGAAGATAGACGATTTTATAGAAACAGTGGGAAGACCAGACAATATTTTATTGGACAATGCGACATACTTTAGGAACGAAGGCTTTAAAGGGGAGTTAAGAGAGAGAGGCATCAATACAAATAAGCATCCGTCATCCACAGAGCAACCCATCGGAGCGTTTTATACAAGAAGTCACAAAATTTCTACGAATTGCTGCTGAAGAACATCATCGACATTGGGACAGAAAAGTGTTTGAGATCGAGACGTATTTGAACTGTGCACCAAATACGGTTACCAAAGAGACGCCTTTATATATAATGAAAGGAACAATGCCTACAAGACCGTGGGAAGACACCGCCCCCAGACAATACGAAGAAGTGATCGAGGTGGTTCAAAGAAGATTGAGACGAAGTGGAGAGAAATATCTCCAAAGGCAAGACAGGACCCGAAGAAGAAGGCCGATCACATTCCAGAAAGGGGATAAAGTCTTAGTGAGGGCACTGAGGGTGTCGAATTTAGAAAATTGTATTTGTGCTAAATTGACGCCGGTATTTGAAGGTCCATATAGGGTCAATACGGAAAATGGGGTAAATAGTTATGAATTAGCGCAGATAGAGACAGGCAATATACGGGGTATTTTTAACATTTACGACATCTATCAGTATTATGAGTAGATTTTAATAACATAGTGAAATAATTTGATCCTGGAAAACTTGTGTCATTTAAAAAAATAACACAAGAGTTTTTCGGGGAAATCAAATAGCGGGGAGTTGTTAAGCTATGTAAAATTGAAAATAATATTGGTTTCTTCTTCTTCTTTTGGCATCATAACCCTGGATGGGTCTTTGCCTGTCTGGCCATGTCCTTCCATTCAGATCTCTCTTGTGCCCTTCTTCTCCATTGTGTTATGTTCATTGTTTTCAGGTCGTCTTCCACGTCATCCAACCATCTCGTTCTGGGCCTTCCTTTTTTTTTTGTTGGGGCATCGTTTTGTCTCTGCACATGTCCCAGCCATGACAGTCTTTGACTTTTCACAAATCTTAAAATGTCATAACCTTCATTTAACTCATTAACCTCGTCGTTTCTCCTGATTCTCCATGTGCCATCTTCCTCTTGTACCGGGCCATATACTTTCCTCAGTATTTTTCTCTCGAATGTCCTGAGTTGGACTTCATCTTTTTTCGTCATTACCCAAGTTTCACATCCATAGGTTACTACGGCTCTAATCAGTGTTCTGTAGATAGTCATTTTGGTTCTTTTGTCTAATAATTTCGATGTCATCAATCTTTTATTAGCATAGTATGTACGATTCCCGCTAGAAATACGTGCATTAATTTCGCTACTTACGGAGTTCTTCTGATTGATTTCTGTGCCGAGATATGTAAAGGCATCCACTCGTTCGATAGTATAGTTGTCTATTGTGATATTATTTTCATTGTCAGTTAATCTTTTGACTGTCATATACTTCGTTTTTGCTTCGTTTATTTTGAGACCTCTTTTTCTTGCTTCAGGATCAATTTGTTTGAACACTTCCATTAGTCGTGGCTTATTCCTACTAATGATGGCTACTAAATAATATTGGTTTGCTTTTAATATATTTCAAAGTACAAAATAAAAGATATTTCGAAGAAATGAAAGTCCATTATCCTGGATTACCTGTAGTAAACAAAATTTAAAGATATGCATAAATTATTTTCTTTGTAAAATACATTCGAGTGACGTGAGTGAGCTTAGTGAAATCGTGAACAATGCGAGCGGGTTTTCCAAATAGACTTGTACGTCGATATACAGTGAATAAGACAATAGAATAGAAATATTTAAATATAATTCTTCTCTTCCACACCCCGATGAAGAGATAGATGAGTTCTACGAGAAAATAATAGAAACCAACACGAACTATCACAGCACTTACACACTTATAATAGGAGATTTCAACGCTAAGATTGGACAACGACTGGAAGAAAGCGAAAACTATATTGGTGAATTCGGCTATGGTGTTAGAAATGAGAGAGGAGAAACCCTGGTTAACTTCCTACATAGCAACAAATATTTCGTAATGAACACATTTTATAAGAAAAAACCGCAAAGAAAGTGGACGTGGTTATCACCAGACGGAAAAACAAGGAACGAAATCGATTACATCATGTGTAACAAGAAAGGTATCGTAGAAGATGTAACAGTAATAAATAATGTCTCTCTGGGTAGTGATCACAGAATGGTTAGAGCTAAACTAAGGATTAAGTATAGCAAACGTAGAATTAACTTTAATAACACGATACAAATAGACACAGAAAAGCTAAAAGTCGATAAAGAAAAATATGCTAGCAAATTAAAAACCGCCCAAGCACTGAATCTAGAACAACTCAGTTATAACAAAAGAACTATTGAATGCTAGCTCAGAAGTAGCAACCCGCCATAACAACAAAAAATCCAAAATAAGTGCAGAATCGAAGAATATGCTGAAACAACGAAAAGAGCTCCTGTCACTAAACAAAAGAAATACCACAGAATACAAAGAACTTAATCGAGCCATACGAAAACAGATAAAAGACGATATTAAAAACATCAACAAGAACATGTAGAAAGAGTGATAGAGAAAAATCAAAGTCTGAAATATACCAAACCGAAATTAGGAAAGAAAAATATTATAACTATGAAAAATCAACAAGGCCAACTAGAAACAAGCAAAGCTCAGATATCAAACATAGTTGAAAACTTCTATACTGAGTTATACCGCTCAAGAAACGATCCCTCCAACTCTTCAAAGCAAAATCTGAAAAGACAAATAACAAACGTAAATTCTGAAGTAATGCCCGAAATAAGCGAAGTAGAAATAGAAAATGCAATTAAAGAATTGAAAAGAAATAAAGCACCGGGTAGTGATGGAATTCTGGCAGAAATGTTGAAAGAAGGAGGAGAAGAAGTCATCAGGTACCTAAAAATACTTTTTAATAAATGCCTATTTGAAGGAAACATACCAAGGGAATGGAATACTGCTAACACAATATTAATACACAAAAAAGGGGACAATACAGATCTGAAAAATTATCGTACAATATCACTTCTATCACAACTTTAAAAAACATTCACAAAAATAATTACAAATAGATTGACAACAAAGTTCGATGTATATCAACCAGTAGAGCAAGCCGGATTTAGAAAAGGGTTCAGTACATGTGACCATCTTCACACACTAAAGGTCCTAATAGAAAAAGTTAACGAATACAATTTACCAATCTGTTTAACATTTATAGACTACGAGAAAGCTTTTGACAGCATAGAATTATGGGCTATTGAGGAAGCACTGGTCAACAGCAGAATAGATTCTAGATATAGGATATTAATACATAATATATACCAACACGCTGAAATGGTAGTCACGATGGATAACGGAATGAAAAGCAAATAAAAATCAACCGAGGAGTAAGACAGGGAGACACCATATCTCCAAAACTATTTACTGCCGCACTTGAAGACATCTTTAAATCACTAAATTGGGAAACGAAGGGACTGTCGATAAACGGAAAGTATTTAAACCATCTAAGATATGCAGATGACGTAGTACTAATAGCCGACAGCTGGAAAGAACTGAAGACGATGATCGATGAGCTTCATACGGAATCCATAAAAAAAGGACTGAAAATGAATCTGAGTAAAACTAAGCTAATGTCGAATAAAGATGATCAACCGACGATAACCATCCAAGGAACAAAAGTGGAACATGTAGAAGAATACATATATCTAGGTCAGAATATCAAGGTAAACAAAGAAAACCAAACTACCGAAATAAGCAGACGAGTAAGAATGGGATGGGCCGCATTTGGAAAACTCTCATACATACTGAAAGACAAAAAGATACCCCAAAACCTTCGAACCAAAGTGTTCGATTCTTGTATCCTTCCCGTTCTCACTTACGGAGCTCAAACCTGGACATTCACAAAAAAGAACATGGACAAGATTCGAAAAACTCAGCGAGCCATGGAACGACAGATGCTTGGTATCTCACTAATAGATCGGCAAACGAACGAAGCAATCCGGAACAAAACAAAAATAAAGGACGCCGCGAAACAAGCAGCTAAATTAAAATGGAAATGGGCTGGACACAACGAACGTCTCGAAGATGGTAGATGGAACAAAGAAGTCGGAAACTGGCGACCGTACGATGCGAAGAGACCAAGAGGAAGACCTCAAATGCGCTGGAGCGACGATATCAAAAGAGTCGCAGGACCAACGTGGAAACGCCTAGCACACAACAGGGATGAATGGCAAAAAATGGGAGAGGCCTTTATTCGACAATTCGGATAGAAAAAGGGCTAAAAAAAAAAAATAATTCTCCGGTAGTTCTTAAGAATTTGTAGAAACCGATTAGCATGTTAATAGTTTTTAGGAAATTTATAATTGTAGGTAAAACTGTTGTTTGTTATCTAAATGGTAGATGGGGATAAGTGTGACGAACTCTGATTGGAGGAGATTGAAAAAAGTGGGATAGGTATGTAGAACTGAGAGTTTCTCTAGATTTTTGAGGGAAAAAAGAGAATCAGTTGTTTTTTCAACGGTTCAAGGCGAACAGACGTTGTTCTCTGATGGTTCTCCAGAGGTAGTAAGCAGTAGAAGTGAATGTTTGTGAGTTTTCTTGGAGTAAGTGTATCTGACGGAAGCTGATCCAGTAAAATATTGTTATATTTTTCTACTTATATTCCAAGAGTCACTGTTCAGGCCGGAACGAGAGATTCAGTTTATTGAGAGGAGAAGAGGCTAGCATCATTTGAACGATACGTGCATTTGAAGGAGATCATTAAAGACTATAGTCTCGCAATAATTTGTTGTAAGATTGCTGATTACCTAGGGGACTGCTGAAAATAGATAGTGTAGGCTACAAGGAACAAGGATTTGGACAACTCATCATCAGAGAGATAGTTTTACCAATCGTCAGTTTTTCTTTATTAACAACACATTTTTTAACAACTGCTTTAGAAAAAATAGGAATATTTTGATCAGGAGATTTAGAACAATAATTTTGATTTGAAATTTTAATTTATATTGTATATACCATTAATTTTTGAAGGTTCACGTACGTAGAACAAAATTTTGATAATCATTATGAGATATTTTTTATTGAAGATATTTGAGTGTGAATTTTATTTCAATATATAATGTATCATATATTTTTTTATTATTCCGGTATTCTTTGGACCTTACCTATCATATGTAAAGCATAGATATTGAAGCACGAGTATAACCCTGAGATAAGAAAATTAAATAGTGTGATAGAGTCATAATTGCATCATTTAAATAAGTTTAATTAATTAATTAATTAGCTAATTAATTGCTTGGCGCACCTCAGATTTTAATATCACATTAATATATATATATATATATATATATATATATATATATATATATATATATATATATATATATATATATATATATATTGAGATATTTATAGGAGAAAGAAAAATAGTGTTTAAAAAATAATTTATAAGTTACACACTAGATAATATTAGATATAAAAAGAATTTGGTTACTTTAATAAGTTATATACTATAGAATATATTTATGTGAGGGCATTTTTAAGAAATTAGCATATAATAAGTGTAAAAAGTTTTATTTTAATAATTATAATATTGTAAATATATTTAAGTGAGCGATGTGATTAGGCAACCAAATATACCTACTCGGAATAAATGACAGTTACAGAAATTAATAATTTGCGAATATGAAATAGGGTTATGTGTGAGTTTAAAATGTTTAGTTTACATATAGTTACTGATTTAAGTTTATATTCTGATCTGAAAAGCCTAAATGTCAATAAAATTCTCGATAGAAAAGTAAAGAATTCTCTAGATCACGGAAGATGGCCTCTTTGCAAAATGGACTATTCCAGAAAATTCAGATATGTAGGAAATGGAACAAATCGAATATGATTTCTTGCCAGATGGTTCTGGAAGATTGAAAAGGTATAAATACTCGGTGATTTGGATTCAAGATAGCCAGTCAGTTAGTAAGAAAGTTAGTTACAGTTATGAAGTCAGTATAAAGTCAGTCGGTCCTATTTTCAAGATAGTTCAAGATAGAATACAGTCAATCAGTTTTTGAAATGTTCAATATAGTGAGTTCAATGAAGATTAAGAAACAGAATCAAGAAAATATTATTGAAGATTAAAAATTATGTTATGTATAAATGGTGATTGGATAATGGAAGGAAGTATTAATTGAAAATTAAAATTATATAATATATTTGGTGATTGGATATTGGTATATTGAAAAGAAGAATAAATATAAATGCTGTTAAGAAGAAAAATATTTTAAATTGGTGGAAGCTGATAATTGGAAAAAGTAATTTCACAAAAACAAGGATAACCAAGGCTGAGAACGAAGACATTGAGTGGTGATTAAAATCTTTATTTTGGAGAACATTTTCATTTAGGCATTCAGTGACAGAAAGGTACAAAATTTTGTTAATATAATTTAGTTAGTGTCATAACAATTTCAATTTTAAAAATAGTTTGTTTAAAATTTACATTGTCTATATAATTTAATTAGTTTCATAGGAATTTTAATTTAAAGATAGTTTATTTTTAATTTTACATTGGTTATGTTAGATATATATGTGTGTTTCATAATAGATATAATAAAGATAATTTCAAAAAGTGCTTACAAACTAATTCTTTGAGAACCGCGATAAAAACCCTATATATATATATATATATATATATATATATATATATATATATATATATATATATATATATATATATATATATATAACTTATCAAAACGTAAAACGGGATACTGACATTAATGAAGTGACAAATAAAAGTTGATATCTGATATCTCATGGTTTACTGTCATTAGTGTATAATTATTTTTATATGGGCGGATCATTGACGTTTTCGAAAAAGATAAAGTGGAGATATTTTATGACTTTAAGAGCTCAATTTCTATAGTGAACTTTAGTTTTGGATGGTAACTGTTGAATTTATCTAAAATTTCGGTCATTTTATTTGTTGGAATAGCACAGATACAGATACACAGATACTTCTACCGTTATATCGATGACTGTATCTGTGCTATTCCAACAAATAAAATGACCGAAATTTTAGATAAATTCAACAGTTACCATCCAAAACTAAAGTTCACTATAGAAATTGAATAAAATAATAAAATAAATTTTCTGGATATCACCTTACATCGCATTAATAATACAGTTAAAACCATGTGGTTTACAAAAGAAACATGGTCTTCACGATATCTCAACTACAATTCTCATCATCCATTCTCCCATAAAAAGTCTGTAATTATAAGTCTTACTGATAAATATATACAACTAACAGAGCCAGAATACAGACCAACAATAAAAAAAGCAAAAAATGCCCTTCTAAAGAATGCATATCCCGAACATCTAATCGAAACTATTTTCAATTCAAGACTTAATAAATTTTACAACAATATAAATAACAATAAACCCAACAGTATCAAAACTACTTATACAACTCTTTGACAAATCTTTTAGCCAAACATAACATAACAGTGGCCTACAGAGGCAACAACCTTTTAAATTAATATTTCACTAAACTAAAAACACAAACTCCAAAACACAAAAAATCACATGTTGTTTACGAGATACCATGTATTAACTGTGAATGTGTCTATATCGGGTAAACCAGTCAACTGCTTCAATCCAGAATTCGTTCTCACAAATATGACAAGAACAATGTCACTGCGCTCACAAAACATGAAAATGAGAAGAAGCATAAATTGGACTTCGAAAACATCAAAATCTTAAAACCGAACAAAACAAAAAGAAGAGGGAGATACACGAATCAATAGAAATAAAAAGAAATTCCAACGCAATAAATGACAAAAAAGATACACAAAACCTAAATAAAATATATTTCAATCTGATTTAAATAATAATAAATATAATAAGCTAAAAATAAGCTAATATAAAAAGCTCTTAAAGTCATAACATATCTCCACTTTTCATAACATATTATCTCCACTTTACCTTTTTCGAAAACATCAATGCTTATATCAAGCCCATATAAAAATAATTATACACTAATGACAGTAAACCATGAGATATCAGATATCAACTTTTATTTGTCACTTCATTATTGTCAGTGTCCCGTTTTACGTTTTGGTAAGTTATATATATACACTCGCGATCATAAAATCCGGGTCACCTTGAAAATCACCGATATTTCATTTTCAACGAGCTTCATCGTAAATAATAATAACACAAATACAAACTAATGCATGTTTCTGAGAATTGTTGCGGTTTCCTTTGTAACAAAGAATTCCAATACTGCCGATTTCACGGTAAAGTGCACACTTCCCAAAATGAACGCTACCTGTAACTCCGCTTGTTTTAAATGTCTCGTTTGTACTTCGACTTTCTGTTCAAATGCAACGGACAAACGTTTATTATTGCCACCATTAGTGTTTATTAGTGCCATTATTAGTGTTTATTTTTTGACAAAAATGCCTTTGACTGTTGTTGAAACGGAACAAATTGTTGCACTTGTGGAAGACGGTCACACTCAACGGCAAGTCGCAAGAACTGGTGGCGTAAGCCTTTCTACGGTTCAACGACTGCTTCAACGCTTTCAGAAGGCAAGTTTGCTAACCAGGCGACCTGGCTCTGAACGAAGAAGAACGCCCAAGGCACTAGATGACCGTTTCCTTGTGTTTCAGGCTTTACGAAACCGGACCTCAACTGCGGTTATGCATCAAAATCGTCTAGAGGAAGTACGAAATCGCAATTTTAGTGTTGCAACAGTCAGAAGAAGACTTCGTTCTTCTTGAATATCTTCTCGGGTAATGGCTAGAGGACCGCCACTTCGCCGGGTGCCTCGAGTTGCACGACTAGCTTTTCCTCGACAATACGCGCATTGGGGAATTAACGATTGTAGCAAAGTGTTATTTTCAGATGAATCCCATTTCTGCCTAACTGGATCCGATGGACGTGTAAGAGTTTGGAGGAGAACCGGTGAACGATTTTCACAAGCTTGCATTGCTCCAAGAATGCCATTTGGTGGAGGCTCGGTCATGGCTTGGGGAGGTATATCTTCCGACTTCCACACAGAGTTACCCTTCATCGAAAATGGGTCCCTAACTGCACGAAGGTACATTACGGAGATTCCGGAAGAACATGTTATGCCCAACATGGCACGGCTTGGAGAAAACGCCGTTTTTATGCAGGACAACGTGCGACCTCACGTTGCCAGGATCAGTATGTAATACTTGGACGAAGTTGGAATTACCAGCCAGCTAGGTCTCCGGACCTGAATCCCATCGAACATCTCTGGGACGATTTGAAAAAACGTATTCAAACCCATACACCTCCTCCTAACAACGGACAGGAGCTTAAGGAGCTGTTAGTGAGAGAGTGGAATAACATACCACAACATGTAATCCGGAGAAAAATTGAGAGTATGTCCCGTCGTCTGCAAGAGGATATTAGAGCAAGGGGAGGCAAGACACGATATTGGTCATTGAAATTTCACTGATTTTTTACTACGTTCTGTATTTTCCATTTTTTTTCGTATGTCTGTTTTATCAACAATTTGATTTGTTTTCTGTTTTTTTTCAATAAAAACAATAAAAAACCATTTTTTTTTTCTTTCAAAACAAACATTGATGACAAATAAAAAATACATTAGCCAAAAAAAGGTTATTACTGCATCAGAGGCAAAAATATTTAAGAAACTTGAAATTTTCAAGATGACCCGGATTTTATGATCGCGAGTGTATATATATATATATATATATATATATATATATATATATATATGGGACACTGACAATAATGAAGTGATATATATATATATATATATATATATATATATATATATATATATATATATATATATATATATATATATATATATATATATATATATATATATATATATATATATATATATATATATATATATATATATATATCACTTCATTATTGTCAGTGTCCCATATATATATATATATATATATATATATATATATATATATATATATATATGGGACACTGACAATAATGAAGTGATATATGTATTATATATATATATATATATATATATATATATATATATATATATATATATATATATATATCTGTGGCCGAAAGCCATAAGCTGACATGTCAAAATTATTAGGTTTTCACCAGAGCAAAAAGAAAAATGATAAGCATTTTATTAATTCACATTTTATTTTTGTATCATTGCTACTAGTGTTTAATATTAATCAATAAATACTTAATTGAATTATTCTATCACTGTTTGAAAAGTATTTTGTTTTCCTGATTTATATTGAATTCTTTGACATGTCATGTAATGACAAATAATATCACCGCTCCTAACAGTAAATTTGATAGCAAGTCATAAGATGACATGTACTATTAGCCAGTACACTGATGGAAAAAACCTTACCTGACGGGTTTAATAAGACTAAGAGTACACAAAACAGTATTTATTTATTTTACAAAATTTTAGTCTTCATCGGTTTCACTATTATTTTCTGGTCCACTAATTCGGCGTAGGCTGCTTGTTTTTAGATTAGTATAGAAACCATGGTAAACAGGATCAAATAGCGGCAGTATGCTTAGTAAGTCTTTCTTCTTTAGTGGGTTAATGGAAACTGGTCCATTATGTGCCAAAAGAACAGTGACTTCACTTGGCCTACCGGCAGAACGACGATTCTTCAACAAATTTAGTGTACGAAACGGTGCATCACGATCAAGTGAATATTTGAATGAAATGACATCTGAATGTTTTGTATACCGAATCCATCTAATATTTAACCAGTTTATTTTGTCTCCAACTGTGTCAGATGTTCTTTTAATATAAATGTATTTAATTAACGATGAAAAAGGAAAGAAGTCATTATTCTTCATCTCAACTACACGAGCAGGTATCTTGCCACGCACTGTCCGTACAAACTGAAACCAGTCATGTGGAATTGAAATTTTGATGTCACTTGATTTCTTTGCTCTTTCAATGCGAGCGTGATCTGCATCGCATTCTAGATGTGTATGACCGGGCTCTAAAAACTTTTGGTTAATGATTTCCAAGGATGAACGTTTCTTCAATGTTATTAACATCATGATAGAACAATTTATATTTCGGTTCTGGGCAAAACGTGTGTCACTGTATGTTGTTAAATGTGTAATACTGTTTGGTATATTTAGTATCTGATCTGGTACAAATTTGAAAGTAAACTTTTCCTACTTGTATCCTACGTATTGCTGTTGATTTCGGAACGAGAGATTAAGTTTGGCGAGAGGAAAAGAGGCTGGCATCATTGGAAAGGTACGTGCATTCGAAGGAGAGCATTGAAGACACTAAATTGCAATATCTTGTTTAATATTGCCAATTACATAAGAGGCTGCTGAGAACTGATAGTTCATTTTGCATAGAACAAGGAATTGGACAACTCAAGGCAGAGGAAGCGTTTCAACGGGAGACACATTCATAATATACTAAATTTGAGAACTTTAGGTTAAAAAATATTATATCATATTAGTAACGTGTGAATAAGTTGTCGATAGTCGAAGGAGATCAAATTTGTTCTGAGAGGGGACACGGAGCTGTGGAGAGAATTGGATAATTCATACAAATTTTTCTTGGTACAATCGTTATATCAAAATTGCATTAGGAAGGACACTGAATATTATTTGATTTGTTTATGTAGAATAATAAGCTATATCTTAGATTGTAGTTGTATTATATTATCCATGCATTATTGAAGGTTCACGTACGTAGAACGAATTTTGTTTGATAAACATTGTATGCTAATAATTTTTGGAGGTATTTTAATCAGTTTATTTTATTACATTATTTTCATATCATATTATGTTGTTTTATTCCATTATTCTTTGGACCTAACCCATCAGCTGTAAAGTATAGATATTGAAGCACGAGTAAAACCTGAGATAACAAAATTGAAAGGTGTGATATAAATCATCAATCAAAAATTTTAATAATGTTTTATATATATTTTTTGTAAAGTTTTAAAATTAAAATTCTATATATCACATTAATATATATATATATATATATATATATATATATATATATATATATATATATATATATATATATATACAGTAAAACCTCCGTTGACCGAAATAATTGGGGGGGAGGCCGTTTCGGATAACAAGAATTTTGGTTGAAAATAACATTTTTGTGTATTCTTCTTGTATCAAATTACATAGTATTCTGGGTCAAAGTTGGTATTAAAAAATACTATGAGATGATTTCGTAATGATTTCTAATAAGTAAATACAAAAATTAATAAAATTAAGGAAAATGAACAAATTTAACACGTATTTTAAAGAAATATTCTATTTTCTTTTGGGTTTTTCTTTGACAACGATGTGTTGCAGCTATATCTCTCCATCGCTTCATTTGCAGAACGTTATGAGGTTTTACCTCATTCGATTGTTCGACGACACGTAAAGCAACCTGAAAAGTACAAAACTTTATGCAATGACAACAAAAATTAAGAACCTAGTCGTGTCCCTAACTAATTAGGCCTACTGCCTAAAATTCTTACCTCTAAGGTATTAAAGTTAAGAGTTGTCTTGATGAGGTCCTGGTCGATGAATTCACTTTCTGAGTCATCGGCTGCTAACTACTTAGGTACGTATTTCTTCTTGGTTAATTTCGTCACATCTTGGCAAATTTTTTATTAAAGGTTTAATTTCTTCTGTCGTTTCTTCAAAATTTTCTTCTTCAGGATCGTCAATCAAAATCCCATCAAAAAGTTTGTTCCAGTATTTTTCAAAAGTTGAAGATTTGATCTTGGCCCACGACTCAGCACACCAATAAACAACATGTTTCATTGTTAAAGATTTGAGAATTTCGGGAACACTTTTGGATTCATTCGTCTCCTGTAATAACAGATGCCTTAAGAATGCTCCTCTATAATGTCTCTTGAATATCACTATTACTCACTAGTCTAACGGCTGAATTAAGCTCGTGACCTTCGGTGGCAAAAATCTGACAATTATGTCACCATTTTGTAGATTTTGAGGGTAAGTTGGCGCATTGTCAACAAGCAGCAATGCTTTGATGGTAGATTTTTTGATTTTAAAAAGGATTTTCACTTGGGGAGAATTCATTTTTGAACCATTCTGAAAATAAAGTGGTTGGAATCCATGAGCTTTTTTGGCTTCTATAAAAAAACTGGAAGTGCTTTTTCGGAAGTATCTTTTAGAGGTCTTGATTTTTTTGATTTCCCAACACACATAGGCCTCAATCAGCGAGTTACTGCTACATTGCTTCAAAGGAGAACGGTTATTCGTTCTTTGCAGCATTTTGAAATTTAATACAGTCTCATCTGCCTTGTAAATTTGATCTTTAGTGTAGTTCGCCAATAGCTCATCCATTTAAGTTTTAAAAATGTTTACTGCATCGTGGTCAGCAGATAACTTTTCCCCACATAAATGTACTTGAACGAATAACGTACCTACTTTTCCATTTGTCTAGTAAACATGAACTAGCTCTAAATCCTTCACCTTAATCGCCCAACATCTCGGATAACATGTTTGCCTTCTCTTGAATTATTGTGTGATCTTTGTTTTGTAAACTACAAATAGACAGCTTTATTTACCTTCTTTTTTTGACTTAGTTTTATTTTTTCTTGTTTGGCATTTTTGAAGCATGTTCCTTAAATTTGCTTTTCATTTTAACCCATTCGGAATCTGTAGAAATGCCAACGCCAAAATCTGCTGCAACTGTTCATAAAATCTGTCCATTTTGAATCTTTCGGATAGCCTCTTACACATGCTAACAGCCTTACACCTAACGGTAGAAAGGCTTAGGACTAAGTAAGTTTCGGATAGCCTCTAATTTCTGTTCAATCGCAATCACAACACGTTTCCGTTTGTTTGACATTTTCACACAACAGGTAATTTAATGAAATTACAATATAAAAAAAATAAAATAACACCCACAAACCAATAGGGCACCAAAGAACAGACACCAAAGACAGAATAAGATACGGTCACTTTCACGAAATGTGTCATAACAGGGAGTTATCTTATTCCTTCTTGTATGTAGGCTTTAAAGTCTGTTTCTCCTTCTATATTATCCTTCTATATATATTATAGGTAATTTAATGAAATTACAATATAAAAAAAATAAAATAACACCCACAAACCAATAGGGCACCAAAGAACAGACACCAAAGACAGAATAAGATACGGTCACTTTCACGAAATGTGTCATAACAGGGAGTTATCTTATTCCTTCTTGTATGTAGGCTTTAAAGTCTGTTTCTCCTTCTATATTAGCCTCCTAAATTGTTTAAATTATCGCACCATCTTTTTCGTCTGCCAATACTTCTTCGTCCATTTAGTGACTTATCTTGTGCTATTCGTACTATCCTACTCTCTGCTATTCTACTGAGGTGTTAGTATATAGATAACGAGAAATGAACAAATAAACTCGGCTAAGGCGATTTGCACTGTAAAAGGGTTTTTAATATTTTATTTTAACATTCATAGTACATATTATACAGACATATTAAATAACTACAATAATAAAAAACGTGTTGAGTATTTAATTGTATTCTTTAGTTGTGTGAAAGCAATCTTGACGATGTTAACAAATTAATGGAATTGTATACGTTTTGCGATAAAAATTTACTTTTTATTGACGAAATTATTGAAACTGTCAGACGTTTCGGTTAAACGATGTTTCGGTTAAAAAGGTTTCGATTAAGGGAGGTTTTACTGTATATACATATTTTACAATAACTTTTTGTTCTTAATCTTGTACATTTTAGAATCTTGACAAAGG
This sequence comes from Diabrotica undecimpunctata, assembly GCF_040954645.1. Taxonomy (NCBI): domain Eukaryota; kingdom Metazoa; phylum Arthropoda; class Insecta; order Coleoptera; family Chrysomelidae; genus Diabrotica; species Diabrotica undecimpunctata. Next base: position 92,385,122 of record NC_092804.1, read on the forward strand.
CAAGGGTTTCCTGCCGAAACGTTGATTTCTATGGAAAATAAAATCTAGTTCCACATCTAATATAATTTATTAAACCTAAACCCAAGAAAAACTAATTTTATATTAAATATAGTACGGTTCAAGAAACTCAAAAATATATAAAAATAATACTGGGTACTTTTAAATATGAGAAATTATAATTTGATGCACATTTTGATGTAACTGATAAAGGGCGCCACATACGCCACATATGTGGCATAAATTTGCACTTAACTTTTTTGCTCTTGAAGTTACCTATATTTGGGACAAAAAATATTAAAGATACATTATTTTAACAAAAAAAAAGGTATACCTGTTAATAACTTAAAAACTCAACAGTATTCGAGATAATCGCATTTTACAAATCAGCTGCATAATTCTGATTTAAAGCAATTACTGCAGGCAACGAAGGAAAAATAGACAAAAACATTAATACTTCTGAATTTTGGTATAAAATACCTTTAACTAAAGTTGATAGTTAACGAAATATTAAATAAAATAAATATATCAGCGGGATAATTAATAATAGGATTTGACAAAATAACAGAATAATAGAATTTTACATCAAACATTTTACGTTTTATGTTATATTAAAGTTATAATCATAACTTTTTGTCAAAGTAAGTGTTCGATATGTCCACCATTTTATTTAATTCATTTGTCGATATATTTCATAAAAGATCCTCTCATATTAAATAGCATCAGTGGTTCTAAAGAAACTGCTGCAGTATTTATTTCTTCCCATAGTTGGTTGCGAATATTTATGGGATTCTTATAGACACGTTGTTTTAATGCGCCCCATACACCCAAATCAAGCGGATTAAATTCTGAGCTACTTGGTGGCTATAATGTATAATGTATGAATATATTCTTTTGGATACATATCCAAATCTTATGGTATATTATGGAACTACATCTTATTTGTCGCAGAGGTTGAATAATGTATTAAACTGTGATGTATCTCGTCCATTGGTTACTTATATACACACGGAATAACCTATAGATGATATAACTTATTTATATGATTATGTTACAGCTTACGAGTAACTATAATTACATCTCGAACAAATTGACTAGTATTATTTACTAACGAACTAATATTATGCTAAACTAAATTGCCAGTGTCTTTACTATATTTATAAAAATATCGGTTATTAGGCCAACGATGATGTTTTTGTAAAAATGCTGAGTCTTTAAGGCTAGATTTGTAGCAAAAGTATTATGAAACAAGACACATATATGTTATTCAATACCTGTGATCTAGTTTCTATTATTTGTCCTAATAAACATGGCTAAACAATTTACGTAATGAATAATAAATATTATTTTCGGAGTTTTTATGAATTAAATAATTATATCAATATCTCACCACATTGCCAAGGAATATGACTACCACGAATAATCCAACGTTCAGAAAAGTTGTATTTAAGTATGTTCCAACTGCCTTCTCTCTAGAATGTGGTGGTGTACCATTTTGCATAAACCACATATTTTGAGTTTTCAGTACTTAACAATAGAGAAAAAGTAATACAACGCCAGTATAGAAACTTAAGAAGCGATAGAAGAGGGAAATTGTAAACATGATGACGGCCAACGTCTAAATACGGACACGGCACCTAAAGAAGAAGATGTATAACAAAGCAATTTGTAATGTTACATTATCATCTTTAAGTTGTTTTAAAATGAATAAACTATGAATTATGCTTATCTAGAGGCATTCAGTGCTTTACCGCACAAATATCAAACTAAGAATTATTATGCAGCTGACTTGTAAAATGCGATTATCTCGAAAACGGTTGAATTTTGAGGTTACTAACTAGTATACCTTTTCTTTGTAAAAATAATGTATCTTTAATATTTTGTAACACAAATAGAGCTATCTTAAAGAACAAAAAAGTTAAGCGCAAATTTATGCCACACATGTGGCGCCCTCTATCAGTTACATTAAAGTATGTATAAAATTATAATTTATCCTACTCAAAAGCATCCAATTGTAAATTTTTGTCCAAAAATATTTACAAACGTAAAAGTTAAAGCGAAAAATAAAATTTTAAATTTCCACTGCAATTAAAGTGCAGAAACTACGGTTTCTGTTTGTACAATTACGTAAGGACCACCCTGTATATATATATATATATATATATATATATATATATATATATATATGTATGTATATAAATTTTTGCTGTTGGAAAAACTTTCGAATTGTGTCAATATTATGTAGTTTTAATGAAGATCTTAATGTTCATCATAAGTTTAATTATACCTCGTATAACTACCTCGTTTAATTTAGAACTAACTTTGTATGTATGTTTATTTTTTTATTTAATATTAGCCTTAGAAAAGAGTTTTTGTAATCCAAAGATGATGGCCGGTTTTATTGTACAAAGTGCATTTTTTTTTATACGCCTGTATGTATTTATGAGTATATTTTCCGTTTTATATTTGCATATGTCTATATTTGGCAATTCGACTGGACATTGAGAAAAAGATGAAGAATATGTATTTAAAAATAGTACATTAAGTTCTAGACACAAATGTTAACTCAGCAAAAGTAACTAGAGAATCATGTTTACTGTACTAAGGTCCTTCCGTTTCGGACACATTATGACCAACTTATATTTAGAGCTACTTACCACTCTTTCTAACCAAGCAGTGTGCAGCTAAAAGCTTTAAACTGTGAACTTCGAAGAGAAGAGGGTGAAATAACAGTTCTCTTGATGTAGGTCTGTCTTCGGGTTTCGGTGCCAAACACTTCAAGATGAAATTCTTCTGATGCTCGTGCTCCAAGGAATCTATCGTCTTCTTTACGTTTTCTTCTGTTACTTTATTTCCAGAATCTCCGTTACCAATAATTTCTAAGGCAGCCATCTCTAATGCGCACATGCCAAACGAATAGATATCAATTGGTGGACCCATTTTCGCTGAAAATTCGGAAAAATATCTTATATATTGTATTTGAAACAGAGGCAAACTTTCTTGATTTTATAAAGTTGGTTAGCAGTGAATTTTAATGATGTTTTGTTTTAATTCCATACCTTTTAAGTTGTTTTTAATGTGTTGCTAATTTTATAGTATCAGTTATATATTCACATATTTTGAATAAAGAACATTTCATATCACTTATAGTACAATGGCCGGTAGGATCTAGTAACTTCGATCACGTAAATTCAATAAAAGGTTACCGCCTGTCAGCACCAAACATTTTGGATTCTTCAACACTAATTGTGATATACTGGAACAGCAAATTCAGCATGTCTATTTATTATAAAAAAGCATCGCAAAACCACATTTTTTTAGTCTGATTATTATATATATATATATATATATATATATATATATATATATATATATATATATATATATAATATATATAAAAAAGTTTTTTTGAGTGTTTCTGTTTTTTTTTTAAACTGTTTTTCAAAAGAAAATTCATAATTACTAACAAAATCAGTAAGTAAGTGGAAATGTCTTTGCATATCCTCGTCACTATTAAGTGTTTGTCCACTATTCCAAGAACCTGCCCTAAGGAAACCGTCGGCGGGGAGTTTGCCAACGGGAATTAGAAATTAGAAATCTTTAAGATCGAAGAAATGCACATCAGTATCGTTTTTTTATCTTGTAAGCGAATTTTATTACTTAGAATTAAGAAGATTTATTTTTCTTGAAAAATATTTTTATGCCAGACACCTCCTGTTCTTAGATTCCGACTTAGAGTTAGATTTAGAAGTTATTCAAAACAAAAAATTCAAGACTGCGAAGAGATATATTTAACAGATAAGCTAAATAATTTAAGAGTATCTCCTAAAAATATAAAAACTTTTGGAAATATGACAGTTCCACAATTTGATGTAAACAATTTGTAAATTCTTCCAAATTTTGACAGAAATCCAAATGTTTTAAATGAATTTATTAAAGTTTAGGCAAAACTTGTCAACCATTATGATAGACTTAATGCAGTTAATATAAAAAATAAATTTTTACTTCATAGTATCTTAAGTAAATTATGAATTATAATTTAGATCAAAAGAAGTTATGTCTGTATATTAATGTGAAGCTTGGAATGAAATATATATATATATATATATATATATATATATAAGCGGGGATCCTACAGCTTCTGCCGCTTCCCGCATTTCGATCTCCATCTTTTTCTATCTCTCCAGGTGTCTTCATCAATGGCTCTATCTTTCATGGTTTCCATAACACCTTGTATCCAAGACTTGGCTGGTCTTCCTCGTTTCCTTCTATTACTTGGATTGTATTCCATAGCTCTTTTTGGCCATCTGTTGTCGTCCATCCTCTGTACGTGTCCATACCATATTAACTGTCTAGTTTCTATTCTTTCAGAAGTTGTATGTACTCTATCTGTTTTTCTTCTAATTTCAGAATTAGGTATATGTTCTACTCTTGATATACGGCAAGCTCTTCTTAGGTAGTCCATTTCAACCGTGTCAACTTTTTGGAATGAAATAAAGATTGCATAAATTAAAAATTTTGGAGAATTTATATTAGTTGACAGGGGACCTAGTAAATTTGAAACAAGGCCCAACAGAATCTATTATGCATTTTTATAAAAAAAATAACAGAGCTTTTAAGTTGTATTTACAACAACATATACTGTAAATGCTGAAATAAAAATAAATAAACAAGAATTTTTCCGTCAATAACCTCTCACAACATTTCTAGCATTCCTACGAGAGCCAATGGATTCCGTCATTAGAGCACTGAGACCAGGAAGTTTAGTTAAAGGAATACAATAAAGAAATAAACAATATACGATACGTTCAAAAAAATTAGATTACTCAACCTTCAAACATCAAGAAGAAACGAAAATTACCAATAACGTCGACTACAAAGACCAACTCAGCAGACGCCGGTACCAATAAATAAACGTTGCGCGATTTTTGCCATTTTTTATGCTTCTCATGAGATTATAAAATGTATCAATTCCATCGATTGGTCGCTATGAAGTTTCCATTATTAAAGCACAATCTTTAAAACTCACAACATAAAATTTCGATTTTGAGTTTTGGCAACAGATATGCAAAAAGGCATTTAAAATATGCCTAATAAACGCTGAATTAAAACTCACGCATTACAAAAAATCTCAGCTCATCTTAATCTTGTTTTTACAAGAATAAACTATTAATTATGCGTATCAACAGGTATTCAGTGATTTGACGCACAAATATACAATATTAAGAATTATTATGCAGCTGATCTGTAAAAATGATCTAAAATGCGATTATCTCGAAAACTGTTAAGTTTTAAAGTTATTAAAGTATATCTTTTTGCTTTTTGTTAAAATAATGTATCTTTAATATTTGTTTACACAAACTTAAAGAGTAAAAAGTTAAGCGCAAATTTATGACACCTATGTGGCGCCCTCTATCAGCTACATCAAAGTATGCAACAAATTTTAATTCCTTATACTCAAAAGCACTCAGTTCTAAATTTTTCTGTTGAGTCCCTCGACCGGTTTGCCTTTCCCTCAAAATATAAACATTATAAATGTTTGTATTTTGAGAACGATTTACGAAGTGGAACTTGAAACGTCAATACACGTACTTTAACCTTTAATTGTGGCTTATTCCCATTTAAATAGTAATTACTTTGTATTAAAAAGGGGAGAGCATGACAAATATCTTTATGGTATTGTAACGAAATAGCCCATCTCCGATGCGTGGTATGTGTCACAATTCTTAGAAGAATAAATCTAGAATACTCAAGAGTTGGCATTTTAATAGCGCCCATCTTCGATGCGCTTTCGATAAGAAGAATAGAGGTGGACTATTTCAGAATATTCTAGTACATAATAACTTTTATATATAAGTAGCTCCGATATTAGCTAAGTTAGTGGATAAGATATTTTCGTGCTGTAAACTTATAAATAAATATATTTATATAAATTAAGAACCGCTCGTTTTATTTAAAAACGATACAGTATTATCTACGAATAGCAAATATCAAGAAGAAGCAATTTATAAAGAGATACAAGGGATATCCCAATCCCTATCTTCAATCCTGAAGTTGAACCGAAGTGCATTGTTAAAACATGCTCTACAAGCTGAGCAAAAAGATTGTATTAAATAAAATTGCTTGTATTTCGTTTGTCTAGATATAGACCAGGGCGAATATGTTAAAAAACGACTAAAGGGTATCCCCCATTAAGATAGGCAAAATGCCCTTACCCTCAGAATTCAATTTTTTTTCATTTTTTTACGTTCTATGTGATTAAAAAAATAAGGCTCAGGACAATTTTATCCCTCCACTTCCCACACCTACTCCCATCCACCCAAAAAGTCAATTGTTCGTTTTTATTTTTTTAGGTAGGATTCAATAAATTTACAAATTTCAAAAAAATTACACGCGTAGTTAAGGCTTTTACAAAATTTGTTTGTTTTTTATAGACCCTTAGGTTGAGTGTACATAACCTAAAAATGAATTTTTTTCTAAAAAAACATAACTTTTTTTTGGAAGTGGCGCAAGTCCAATTTTTTTCTATTTTGTGTAGTTAATCAAAAACTATATCTCCAATTTTTTTTTAGATTTTTCCGTATGGTGTCCAGTTCGACTGCACTTAAGACCTTCATACTTCGTCTGGAAAATCTTTATATCAGCTTACCAAATTTCATTAAACTCGATTTAATAGATTTCGTATAATAATTTTGCAATCTAATTTTTTTTGGCTATTTTTTTTAAATCTTGCACAATAAAAACTAGACCGTGTAGAAGTTTGCCTATTTTTTTACTTATAAAAACGCACTTAACCTATCTGGTTTACTTTATGGAATTTGGTTTATAAGCCAAAAAAATTTTTTGGCTTATAAACAAATATAATATCTCGGTAACTGTTTGCTTAAATTAAATTTCGGAGACAGCGTTGAAAAAGACTTGGTAAGTCGTTTCCTATAAAAGAAGAAAAGTTAAATTACGAGCAGTGGTTCCTGAGATACAACCGTTCAAACTTGGCCAGCATTTGCGACGAAGTTTTAAACAATAGGACGAAATATTTAAACCATTACCTTTTTAACTTGTTAAACTGTTTGTTCTGGCTGTTAGGCCGTTGTCTTCTGAGATTAGTTGTCGACGTTTCGCCAACACTAGGGGGTTGGCATTTTCTGGAGATGTTACTGCTCGCTTGTAAGCTGAATATGATGCCGCTTTGTACTGCGGAGGTCATATTTATATTTTTTTAGTAGCTTTTCTTTCTTCGTGTTTTGCGGGAAGGGTTTTTGTGGATTTTAATATTGGTATCCATGTTTTGTTGATTTTTAGTCTTTCTTCTATCCGATTAAAATTATTTGGGTGCTTATATGTCTCCACCGCTTCCCGATGCAACCGTGGGTAGTACTGTGATATTTTATCCAGCATCTGCGTTTCTTCAAACAGTATCCGATGTTCTCCGCTTTCCAAAGCGTGTTCAGCAACGGCAGATTTGTCGATATGTCCTAAACGACAATGGCTTTTATGTTCGTTTATCCTTGTGTTTGTGTGCTTTTTCGTGGTTCCCACATATACCATTCCACATGTGCATGGTATTCGGTATACTCCGGCCGTTGCTAATGGGTCGCGTTTGTTCTTCACCGATCTTAAACAGTCCTTGATTTTCTTTGTAGGCTTAAAAATGGTCTTTACATTGGCTTTTTTAAGTATTCATCCAATTCTGTCCGTTACCCCCGATATATAAAGCAAGAACGCTTTGCCTATACATTCTGTTTCTTCGACCTTTCTTCTAGAGACCTTGTGCAGTCACACTATTATCCTAATACGCTGATCAGCTTAAGTCACTAACTTTCTAATGTCCTAATCAGCTTAAGATGGAATGCTGGTAGTTCTGTTATGACATTGTGAAGTCACACTCAACTTCTAATACAGTGATTGGCTTGGGTCACTAATTGCCTTATATGGTCACGAGTAGTTCAGTGATGACACATAAACACAGCGGAACGAGAGATAATAATTTGGTATGATTTAATTATGACCATTGTGAACGAGTTTGATTTAATTTAATAAAATAGCTATATTTACGTAAATACGTGTTTTAACTATTTTAATAGACGATACTATTTTAATAGACCATACTTGTTCATCGCTTTATGTATTTCTCTTCTGGTATAACCATTAGAGGTGAGCGCTTTCTCAATATGAAGAAGTTCACTTTGTAGATGCTGTGGTTCACAAATTCTCTTCGCCCTCTTCACCAGAGTTTTGATGATACCTTGTTTTTGGCCTGGATTATGATTTAAGTTCCTGTTTAGGTATCTGTCCGTATGTGTAGGTTTTCGATACACTTTATGCCCTAAGTAACCTTCCTTTCGATTTACTAATACATCAAGGAACGTCAGTTGTTGATCTCTCTCTGTTTCCATCGTAAATTGAATATTTGGATGTAGTGTGTTTATATAAGACAGACTGTTGCAAGAAATGGAAAAGAACTGGCAAATATAGCAAAAAGACCGATTCGGGAAAGCCATAAAATGGGACTGAAAGTTAATATTAATAAATCGAAGAAATCTCGAGCAAAAAAGGAATAAACACCAGTGGATCCTTTAAATTGGAGGTGGAGGACAGATCAGTTGTAGAATTCGAGAAGGTGGATGAATATATGTACTTAGGTACTCTTATCAGACATGTAAGGAAGAAACTAAAATCAACCTGAGACTGACCAAGAGCAACAGGTGTGCTGGAGCCATGAGCAAAGTAATTAAGGTTGAATATATATCTCGTAATACAAAAATAATTGTATACAAAACTATAATTAGACCCGCAATGCTATACGCTGCCGAGACATGGACTATGAACAAAACCATACAGAACAGATTGGAAGCATGGGAAAGAAAGATACTTCGCAGAATGTTTGGTGGAAAAGTAGTAAAGGGAGAATGGAGAAGACGAACTAATGCAGAAGTATACCATTTGTATGCTAACCCTACAATAACCAAAGGTGTGAAAAAAAGTAGACTAAAATGGCTCGGACATCTAAAAAGAATGCAAGGTAATAGACTAGTCAAGAATATTGCTTGGAAAGTACCTGATAGTACACACAGCTACACATATCTTGATACTAACATAAACAGTCAATGGGACCATTCTACTGAAATAAAACAACGTTCGTAAAGATGAAGTCTCTTTTCAGTCACGATTTACCACTTAGTACCAAAATCTCTATCATCAGATGCTATGTATTTTCTACATTATTATACGGAGTAGAAGCATGGACGCACTGGGAAGCTTCTTTAGGAAAGCTCGAGGCCTTCGAGATGTGGTGTTACAAGCTCATCTTACGAATTTCATGGAAGGATCGTATGATTAATATTGAGGTCCTACGTACAATGGGCAAGGAATGCGAGATCACTAACACAATCAAATAGCGCAAATTAGAATATTTTGGCCATGTTGTGAGAAATAAACACAGATATGGCTTATCGCAACTAATTTTTCAGGGCAAGGTATTTGGAAAGAGAGGACCAGGGAAAAGAAGAATAGCTTGGCTGTAAAACCTAATGAAGTGGTTCAATACGTCTACAACTGAACTACTCCGAATAGCTGCAAGTAAAGTTAGGATAGCTATGCTGATCGCCAACATCTGGAACGGATAGGCAGCGAAAGAAGAAGAAGAAGAGTACCTGATGGCAAAAAAGAGAGGAAGACCAAGAAATAAATGGGGAAATGTAGTAATGGAAGATGTCAGAGAGATGGGAATCGGAGATAGGAAGCTGTTAGCTAAGAACAGAAAACGATGGAAATTATCCATCCAGTATCCAGCCTAAAAGGCGTGTTAACGATGTACAAACATACAAGAAGTAAAAAAGAAATAAATTAGACTTACTCACAATCAGTTTAATTTTACTGCCCAAGACGACCGGTTTGGCTTTCTAAAATTTACGGTACAAGAGTTTTTATATAGTGATTGATGATTCATAGTTCAAACTATCCCGTATTACTGATAATGAGTGATCTTCGGTCAATGTTGTAACTGTCTAACAACTTAGGAGGAAGTTTCTTGAGGGGAGGGATGTTAACAGATGATATAGGAGTAAGGTATATGTTATTGTTTGTTGAAAGAAAATGTGATGTTTTATATTATTTAAATTATTAAAGTTATTTATATTTATTGAAGAGATATATTTTGAAATGTGTGTTAAATTATTGAAAATTTTTATAAAGAAAGAGGACAGTTATATGACAATGAATGAAAATACTTGTACTATTTTGTGGGTGTGCAATTTCTTTGACTTGTAATTATCAACTTTTAATTAAAAGCATTTAATTTCTGCTAGGCAGAGAATCGTGAAGTCAAATGTAAAAATAATAAATTAAAACACAATTAGGGACAAACAGAACACAATTAACAGGACAAAATAAACATAAAACTTTAAAAAGGGGCTTATAGGCACTACATTACTTGCTAAGATAGGAATTGGGTTTTTTGTTGTCTACTAGTATTTTAAGAGGTAAATCTGACAAGATAATGTAGGTTAAAGTATTTTCAACCCCCCAACAAATCTCATAGTAGTCTACATATTTACCCCACCTGTCACCTTTTCCGTCACACGTCCTGCTCCAATTCCCACGTAACAGGGGAGGCAGCAGTAACGTGGAAACTCCAAGCAGCCTGTTCATACAGACTGCCACTGCGTCCGGAGGCAACCGTGAAAAAACAAAGCCTAGAGGAGTAAAGCTCGATAAAAAATCCCCACTATCACGGTGAAAGGCATCGTGCCAAAGATATGAGAGATGCGAGGGTTAGAGCATCACAAACGATCCCTTCGGGACACCTGGCGACCTCCCGAAGTAACTTAGCCTTAGCGCGGTAAGGGCACACTGCCGCGCCGGACATATAGCACGTCCCCACTCGTGGGAACTGCATGGACTTTACACACAAAAAGAAGGACAGAAAAGACAATGACGAACACAAGCAAACGAACAAGGAAGAAATGAAGATGAATGAAAACGAGAATGGGGTAGAACAGCCGCAAGACGGCAGATTGAGCGAAGCGGAAGAACAAAAGAAATTCGAAGAAGAGATGCTGAACTGGCATAAGAGTCAGCCGAAGATGAATAGGTCAGGTCCTCCAAAACATTCAACGTTGGTGGGAGAGGACATTTTAAGAGCAATGAACAAAAAAGACAAAGGGAAAGAAGAAAATTCAGGAGGGGAGGAATCATCAATAGAAATCACAGATGTGGTGGACATAGAGGAAGAAGAAAAAAATGAAGAGCAAGGAACCACAAACTGGCAGAACTTGGAGGAAAGCATCCTGACAGCCTCGCTGTTCGACGATGATGACCAAGAAGAGATAAAAGAAAAGAAAAAGAGGAAAAGAGACAGTTTTGAGATAAATAAAAAACTCAAGAAAGAAAAGAAAGAAGAAAGAGAAAGCGAGAGATACCAAGAGGAGACGGAATGCGAAAGAATACAGAGGAAACTAAAAGAAGTAATGGATATCCTAAATGGAAAAGGACCCATCGAGGGGAACAAAAAGCCAAAGCAAGCAAACTAATAGGAGAAATTAACACAATTCAGATTAAGACCAGCCAAAGTAAAGAAAAAACGGCAAAAGGGGAGGACGAAGAAACTAAGTGTGAGCAATGTAAAATAAAACTATTGCAAGAAAGGCAAAGAAAAGAAACAGAAAAAATAATAAGCGCTTTAAAAAAAGGGGGAGATATAAATAACTTCAATCAAATACAAAAAAAGAAATGGGAAGAAACAGTATTTGAAAAGACAAAATGGGAACAGGTGAGCTTACAGGAGACGATAACTAAAAAAGAATGCCTTATAATAACTAAAAAGGATATAAAAGACGGGGGGGTAGAAGACGTGATACGTACTCTCAGGGAGGAAGTTCATGAACTAATAGAGGTCTGCGAAGAAGGAAATGTAGAATATATAAAAAACGGGAACGAAAGTTCCATAGCCAGCCAGAGAAGGGAATGGTACACATATGTGGCCAAACCAAAAAAACAAGGTATGTACGAAATGGCCGAGAAGGCCATCAAACGGGTAAGGGAAAGGAAAGAGCCACCTGAAACAATAAGGGTGGTTATCAATAATGAGATAAATAAAGATGAGGTACGGAAAGCCCTGGAGTTTGTAGGCCGGCAGAAAACATCGTATGGGAAATCCAAGTAAGAGGTAAAGAAATGGATAAAGGAGTAAAGAACGAGCAAGAGGAAGCCCTCCTAATCAAAACAGGGGGCAAATCGTACACGGAAGTACTGAAGGAAATGAACCAAAAAATTAACATCGGAAAGATAGGGGTTAAAGTAGATAGACTCAAAAAAACAGAAGGGGGGGATATCCTAGTAAAACTAAAGGGCAAAGGGACCGCAGAGAAATTACGAAAAGAAATGGATACAAGGATGACAGGGTTAAATATGGCAATCCGACGCAAAGAATGTTTTTTTAACATAACAGGTTTGGATCCAGGGGTGACGGAGGAACGACTCCAAAGTGCCATAAAAATGTACACAGGAATACCGAAAAAAGAAATAGATATTAAGACGCTAAGAACTAATAAACATGGGGAGCAGGTGGCGACCGTAGCCGTACGCCCCTCAACAGCTGAAGAATTGAGGAGATACAGCTCCATAATTATAGGCTGGGTATCATGTCCTATCAGTGAAAGATATACCCCAACAAGGTGCTACAAGTGCCTTCACTATGGCCACAGCACATATGAGTGCAAAGGTGAGAGCAGGGCAGCGTGCTGCTACAACTGCTTAAAATCAGGGCACACAGCAGTGCAGTGCGACAGCACTTCATACTGCCTCACCTGTAACGAGGAAGGCCATAGAATGGATAGGATGCAGTGCCCAGCCTATAGAAGGTGGGTGTATGGCAGGGGAGGAGACAGGGAACCCCCAAAGGGTGGGTAAATGTAAAAAGGAAAACGAAAAAGCGAGAGATGGCTCCCTGGAGAACGCGAGTGGGCCCCTATACAGCCCACCGGCGGGACAGGAAGCCATCTCTCTCAGCTTTTCATGGATAAAGGCATCCAAGTACTACAACATTATATCCACGTTATTCACTAAATACTATCTATTATATTTACATATTTATATACTTTATTTATTTAAAAATTTTATATATACACACATTTCTTATTTTATTTATATATTTTATCTATCTTATTTTATTTATACATATTATATTTATAAACTTTTTATTTATACACTAATTTTATCTATACTTATTTTTTTATCCTAGTCTATAAGAATTTTAATTTTAATATAAGACGCGAATCCACTGCGGAAGCGACCTCAGGGAACTGAACCATAATGAACCCCAAAGATCAACCTGGTATAAGGATTTTGCAGGTGAACGTAGGCAGGGCGCGCCGAGCGCACGACCTCATCTACGCAAAAGCCTGCAAGCTAAATATAGATCTGCTCATCGTACCCGAACCTAACAAAAAGATAACGACAGGCGGTGGGTGGATACAAGACGAGGGGAAAAATGTAGCGGTGCTCATTAAAAATAGGGATGTCGGAGTGCAGAGCATTGTCAGGGGAGGAAATCATTTACTCATTAGGATGAGGGATTTCAGCCTCCTGGCATGCTATGTATCTCCAAACATCCCTATGATGAGATACGAAACAATCGTTAATGAAATAATGGGTGCCGCTATAAACGAAAAAAAAATACTGATCGCCGGGGACATAAACGCGAAGACCAGACAATGGGGTTCCCCCATAAACGACAAAAAGGGGGAACTCTGGAATGAATGGATAGCCCAGGCTGGCCTCCAAGTGCTGAACAACAATAAGCCAACCTTCGTACGGGGGGCCAGCCAATCACACATTGACATCACATTCGCGAGCGAAGGGCTATCCAGGAAGGTGTACGGGTGGGATGTACTCGACGATCAGCTCTTCACCTACCACCGATATATACAATTTGAGGTAAAGGTTAAAGGGGGGGGGGTAAAGCGGTCGATAGTACAGCAAAATCATATTTCAACAAAAACAAGTACCTATCGGAGGTCAGAAAAATAAATGAAGATGAGATTTCTGACCTCGGCCAACTTCGAACAGCTCTACAAAATGCGGCAAAATTGGCTACCGAGAAGAAGAAACATGGAAAAAAATCCCCCTATTGGTGGACAGATGAGATAGAAGATCTACGGGAGAGATGCCTCAGAGCTCGAAGGAATTATACGAGAAGCCAGGGCAACCTCGAGCTTAAAGATACATACAAGGATTTGAAGAAAAGATTAAATAATACAATAAAAAAAGAGAAAAAAGAAAAGTGGCAAACCCTGATAAAAGCACTCGACGAGGATATATGGGTGATGCATACAAAATCACAATGAAGACCTTAAAGATAATGGCCCCATATAGACTCGACGAAGACCAGCGGATGAGATCAGCTGAACTCCTCTTTCCCACCAAGGACATGCCAGATTTCACCAAGGTTTTCCCAACCATGATAGAGGAGTTCACAGAAGAAGAGGTGAAAACCGCTGGTCAGGATACGAAGACAGGAAAGCTCCCGGCCCTGACGGGCTGCCACCAGAGGCAATAAAGATAATAGCAACTGAGAAACCAGGTTTGATCAGAAGAATATTTAATGATCTACTGCAGAAACAAGAGTTTCCCAAGGACTTGAAGGAGGCGAACTTGGTTCTACTCCTAAAGCCCGGGAAACCCCCTGATTCACCGACCTCTTATCGGCCAATATGCCTTCTGGACTGTCTTGGTAAGTTCTACGAAAGACTTATCAAGAAGAGGTTGGAAGGCATGTTGGAGGATGAGAGAGTCTTATCCAACCAACAGTACGGATTTAGGAAAGGCAGATCGACAATCGACGCCGCGACCTGGATAAGAAACGCGGCCAAATCAAGCAAGAAAAGATGGGTGGTTCTTGTTCTGTTGGACATAAAAAATGCTTTTAATTCAGCAAACTGGGGCCTCATAGTAGACCGAGTAGTCGAAAGCGGGGCTCCGGAATATATGTCCAATATAATAAAGGACTACCTTTCGGAACGATCCGTATGCATATCCAAGAAGAAAAAGAAACAAATGACCGCGGGAGTACCCCAGGGGTCAGTCCTGGGACCCTTACTCTGGAACATGTTATACAATGGGGTACTAGAAATTCACAAGCAGAGATAAGGAGTCAAAGCGATAGCATACGCAGACGATCTAGCCCTATTGGTTGAGGATGATAAGAATTGGGGCATAACAGAAAAGGTAAATAAAGCAATAAACATGACCGCGGCGTGGATCGAGAAGAACGACTTAAAATTAGCAGTAGACAAAACAGAGATAATAATTCTGAGAGGACCAAGGAAACGGGATGACGTGGTTTTCAAATATCAAGGCTCCGAAATAAGACCCCAAAGGACAGTCAAGTATCTCGGTATTACTTTCGACGACCGCCTTACCTTTGGGCAGCACATACAAGAAGCATGTCGAAAGGCGGAAGGGAGGACCTCAGCATTGAACAAATTATTGCCAAACATAGGGGGGCCCGGATCTCAGAAGAGATCAGTTATGTTACAATCAATATTATCGATCATCTTATACGGGGCCCCCGTGTGGCACGAAGTTCTCCAGATGAAGAAATATAAGGACATGCTCTTTAGGGCTCAAAGGAAACCTCTGATCAGGGTGTGCAGCGCGTACAGAACTGTATCTACCATTGCCTTACAGGTAGTGGCTGGTTCTGTACCCGTGCACATCCTGGCCAGGGAAAGAGCTCGAATGTATCAGAGGGGCAGCGGGGCGGTTGGTTCAGGGCCACAAGAAAGAGCCAGAAGCTTGGAGATGTGGCAGAGGGAATGGGCAACCGAAATCGAAAAGGCGGCCTGGACGAGGTCCCTGGTCCCGGATGTAGTGAGGTGGTACGGGTGTCGGCATCGGCGCGTCAACTACTACTTCACGCAGTTTCTGACGGGGCATGGATCGTTTCGGAAATACACCCACAGAATCGGTAGGTCCAGAGACGATCTATGTCCTGAGTGTGGAGTGGTGGACGATGCGCAGCATGTTGTTTTCGACTGCCCTGCATACCACACGGGGCGAAACGAACTGCAGCTGAGCCTGGGATCTCCACTAGGCGAGCCTCACGAGCTGATCGATAAAGCCATCGACAGCAAGCACGATTTCGAACTGATCATTGACTTTGTTACAAAAACCATAAAGCACAAGGAAGAGAAAGAGAGGCGGCTGCAGATGGATTGACCGCTATAGTTATGTACTGTTTTAAAAATGTGTGTTATTTATTTACTTATTTTATTGCATTTTATTTATTCAGGTTACTTTCGTTTTTACTATATCTTATCTATACCAACTTTAGCTGTTGTTTTTATTTTTATTTTATCTACATTACTTTTAACTTATTTTTTTTTTATCTATTTTTATTTATTAATTTATTTATTTTATTTCATTGTCGGGGCCGCGGGACATGGGACGGGAAAAGACTTTTTACATCCAATCCCGTCGGATGTCCCGATACCCCGAAAATTAGTGAATGAGGGTATGAATGCGGAACTGAATTGATGAAAGTATGAATGAATGGTGTTACTGTTAATTGCCAACTGGTTCTACTCGTTAGTTTCAATGTGGAAGGGGTGGCAACCAGGCTGTCTCGCCAGAATGAGGATTGAGCAGGACGGTAGCTTCACCGACCAGTCTCGCCCGAGCCTTGTGCTGGTGAGAGAGACCGGGAGGCCGTCAAATCCAGGTAATGCACGCGAAAAGTGCCAGAGGGAAGTTAAGAGTAAGGCTGACGGGCCAGATATGCTCGCTAAGAGCGGTTCCGGGCCCGTCGGTCGGAGAAAGAGGGGGTGGTTTAGTCGGTAGGCGGTCTCGTCACGCGGTGAAGCGTAAGAGATTGAATCCGACACACCTGGGTAAAGGGCTGACACCCGATCCCAGACGGTCTTTTAGAAGATTCCACCTCCCAAAAAAAAAAGGTTAAAGTGTGACAGTTCTTCTTCTATTTCTAAAGTTAACTAGTTTTTGAAGCTAACAGACCTTAGTAGTTAAACCATTAAAAGAAATTGAAAATGTAAGCTAATGTGTATAATCTTGGCATACATTTAACAATAAATAATTTTTATATAACAAAATTTGAAAAATTTTTAAGAACCAGAATTACAAAATAAATTTAAGATGAGCATTTGGTAACAGATAATAATCCAAATGTGTAATAAATATACAAAATTGTTTTGAAAAAGATTTTGAAAACACTTATTGTCGGTGTGGACGAGCATTCTGCAATGGTATGTTTAACTTCTTCATGTTAGTTTTATTATATTAATGTGTAAACCAGAGAAAAGGATAAAATTGTTTATAGCAACAAATTCCAAAAATTAATTCTAGTTATTAATTTATAATGAGGTTGGTAACTCTGGTATATGACAATTGAACGCCGGATATAGGCATGATGTATGAATGCCGGTATTTAAACGGTGTAACAGTAAATTTTAGTCTTATTTTAAGTTTATAATGTACCAAAGCAAGATGTAACGTCCACGTCGATATTGGTAAGTCTGTACAATAACTTTCTGCAACACTTTAACAATATCAAATTTACAGTCACTTATAGTATAGTATCTTACACTTATAAGTTTAGTATCTCTATTCGACAAAGTGAATTGTATGTGATTTAAGATTAAAATAAGTTGATTTAATTAGTAATACTAGTCTGAACGATTCTCCAGTGTTGTCTTAGAATTTTAAAACCACGTGTTGAATCAAATCAAGTTCTAATATAATGAGTATATCATAAATATTAAAAGTCAGGTGGACTAAATTAGAAAATTTGTGGTAAATAAGTTGAGGTACCATACCAGTCAAATACTGATATTTAATTTAGTTTAAGGAAAAGGAATTTTATCAAGAAGAATATTGTGGAGGTGAGGGTGTCCAAATTTGAAATCTTTCGTTGACGATTGGAATGATTAATAAGATGAATTAGATGTATTGATTTGTGTTATCAATATATATGTGAAGTTCTGGAATATATATAATATGGATTTTACATAACGTTGAAGTTACTTTTACATACCACACGGTGATAGTGGATGATATATGATATCTATGAAACCAAGAAAATAGGGAATCAATCAGATAAAATCAAAATGTATTTCGACTGAGAGTAGATAAAAGAAGTGGAATAGAATCAGGTAATGTTATTTTATATATTCAAGTAGTTATGTTAATACTGAGTAGACTAGTATGTATTCCAGTTCTAATTGAGCATTTAATGTATGTAATGTAAGAAGCCTTTATTGCAAGTATGAAGAATTTTGAAATCTGTTTGTGGATCAAAGATGTGGTTTGTACTTCGAATATGTTGTGAGAAATGGGATTGACCTGATGTTGGACGTTCTATATATCTAAGATGTTCTCTCAATCTAATGTTGAAGGATCTAAAGGTTCTACCGATGTAACACGCATTGCAGGTATGGCAACTCAACTTATACACCCCACTATACTCAAATGAGTCACGTTTGTCCTTGTTATTCAAGAATGCCAATCCTACATTTGATGAAGTCTTAAAAGAGATGTTTATGTAGTCTTTAAAAACTTGTGCAATTTTGTAAGAAACCTCACCTATGTATGTTAGAGAACGGTAAGGTTTTTGTTCAACAATTTCACTAGAATGTTGTGAATATACATGGTGTTCTAACATTCTATATGTTTTTTGTGTAAAATTTTATTGATTAAATTAATGGAATAACCATGGTTTGTAGCTATTTGTTGAATTGTTTTCTTTATTAAAAGATATCAATGTCAACGGTAAAGATATTAACCGATTTATATAACTATAGAAAGCTGCCATTTTATGTTGAATAGGATGATGTGAATCAGCTGGTATAACTGTACCAGTATGGGTTGGCTTTCTATAAATATCAAGAACAATCGTATTATGTTAAAGTTAAATCTAAAAAATTTAAGCTATTTGAGTCCTCTTGAATCTCCAAAGTAAATTTTATGGTGTGGTGTAATTGATTAAGGTAATTTAAAAAGGAATGTAGATTATCAAGAGTACCACTCCATACTATGAATGTATCATCTACATATCTCGAATAGAATTTGATGTAATTAGCGAAGGGATTGATTATTTTATTAGATTCAAGATCATTCAAAAAGATGTCTGCTAGAATTGGGGATAGGGGGGAACCCATTGCAAGTCCATCTGGTTGAACAAATGTCTCATTATTGAAATTTTGACTCAGGCAAATATTCAAAAGCTCTGTATACTCAATGATTTGGTTTGGGGAATAGTTGTTATTCCATAAGTCCATAGTTATTATACTAATAACTTCCTGTGTTGGTATATTTGTGAATAAATTAGTGATATCTAAGCAAATTTATTAAAATCCTTTGTAAAAGGTATATATTTTTATATATACAATATATACCTTTCACAAAGGATTTTAATAAATTTTTTTAATATATGGTATACAGCCAAATACAGGAACGTAGATTCCTTGTGGATGATATCTAAGCAGTATATCACCTGTGGAAATCTCTAATGCAGTTATTTTATTGGCTAGATTATTATTTACTATATAGTTAAATTTATTATTGTATAATGTTTTAAGGAATTGGTTTAAGTATGTTGCTAAAGCAAAGGTTGGAGAATCTGAAAAGGATACAACTGGTCTGATTCTGATTGGAATATCTTCAAAAACATATGTTTTATGTATTTTCAGAAGTCCATATAATCTGGGAATTATGGTTTTGTTTGGTAAAAGTTTCTTTTTTGTGGTAAAAACTAACATGAAGAAGTTTAAACATACCTTGTCAAGGTATGTTTAAACTTATAAACTTATAAACAAGGGGAATGCAACTGTGGTAATGGATAGAATTTAAACATACCATTGCAGAATGCTCGTCTACACCGACAATAAGTGTTTTCAAAATCTTTTTCAAAAAATTTTTGTATATTTATTACACATTTGGATTATTATCTGTTACCAAATGCTCATCTTAAATTTATTTTGTAATTCTGGTTCTTAAAAAATTTTCAAATTTTGTTATATAAAAATTATTTCAATTAATTTGATTGTCACACTTAAAAAATTTTAAATTTAAATTTAATTCAGCAAGTGATTGTTAAAAGTATGCCAATATTATACACATTAGCTTACATTTTCAATTTCTTTTAATGGTTTAACTACTAAGGTCTGTTAGCTTCAAAAACTAGTTAACTTTAGAAATAGAAGAAGAACTGTCACACTTTAACCTACATTATCTTGTCAGATTTACCTCTTAAAATACTAGTAGACAACAAAAAAACCCAATTCCTCTCTTAGCAAGTAATGTAGTGCCTATAAGCCCCCTTTTTTAAAGTTTTATATTTGTTTTGTTCTGTTAATTGTGTTCTGTTTGTCCCTAATTGTGTTTTAATTTATTATTTTAACATTTGACATCACAATTCTCTGCCTAGCAGAAATTAAATGCTTTTAATCAAAAGTTGATAATTACAAGTCAAAGAAATTGCACACCCACAAAATAGTACAAGTATTTTCATTCATTGTCATATAACTGTCCTCTTTCTGTATAAAAATTTTCAATAATTTAACACACATTTCAAAATATATCTCTTCAATAAATATAAATAACTTTAATAATTTAAATAATATAAAACATCACATTTTCTTTCAACAAACAATAACATATACCTTACTCCTATATCATCTGTTAACATCCCTCCCCTCAAGAAACTTCCTCCTAAGTTGTTAGACAGTTACAACATTGACCGAAGATCACTCATTATCAGTAATACGGGATAGTTTGAACTATGAATCACCAATCACTATATAAAAACTCTTCTACCGGAATGTAAGTAGTATTTTGTTTATTTCTAATTTATTACAATTCAACAGATTTTTTTTCTCTTACCAATTTGTGGGTTGGTACTCTGTCTGCTAAAGCAATTTATGCATATTAATTAACACAGACATGTAATATTGGCATAATTACTAAAACCTTTTTTTGATCTATAACTTTTTTAATCTATATCCTTATAAGACAGCACCCTAATATGGGCTTTTTATAATTTCAGCATTCAATTTACTTTGTACCACTGACCTGATGATGCTTTGCAAATTTTCGAAAGCGAAACCGGTCGTCTTGGGTAGTAAAATTAAACTGATTGTGAGTAAGTCTAATTTATTTCTTTTTTACCTCTTTTAAAATGGACTCACACAAGCAACACATTCATGATACAAGAAGTCTTTCGAAGACTGAGAGGGGCTAGATTACAGCTAAACTTCGAAAAATGCACATTTTGTCAGTCAGAACTCAGATACTTGGGACACGTTATTGTGACAGAAGGAATACAAACTGATCCGGAGAAAACTAGCGCTATAACCGAACTTACAGCCATTCTCTTATACTTTAATGGTGCCATTCCCAAGATCTACAAAACGAAATATTTTCTTGATAGTCAACCAAGACCGATAAAGAAAGCATCCGCAAGTCCAATCATGGACACTCTGCGCTCAAAAGTATTTATGAAGTTCAGTCACCTGGCGGACGAATCCAAAACTCATCGCCCTATCCGTTCCTCTCGTGTCGACTAATAAGGTCAAAAACATAGTTTGGGAACAGAATAAAAGGGCACAATCAAGAAATAAACCTGATCATTCACGGATGATAATTAAATTCAACATATTCGTCATACAAATCACAAGGAAACGTTTACCATTCTTCAGCAAAACTCAGGGTAACAGCATAAGACTGGCGAATTCTTAGTGGGTCATTCAACAATAGTACTGGAACTACTTCAGATGTTTCACGAACGTGGTCTCACAGTCGACATACAAAATATTTTCACGATAAATGGCGGCCAGGTACTTTCACCTCAGCATATCAAAGCGTCACAATGGACAATGCAAGTGTTTGTACCTCCGCTTCTGCCAAATCATGAACACTACATCACAAACACTACAACACAAAGGAAAGCTACTGAGACTTAGCCAATAGTCTTACATCAACACAGAAAGAAACGCAGTCTTATATCAAGAGAAATATCCAAGGATACACAAATCCAGGCCACGTGCCTCTACGTCCTATATGTGCCTCTACAGGCCACACACATTTGGGCGCCAAATTTGTAACGAAGGTACAAATGGCCCAAATCTAAAACATGCCAGCCACGTTGGGCGCTAATTTGTAACGAATATGTTGAATTTAATTATCATCCGTGAATGATGAGGTTTATTTCTTGATTGTGCTCTTTTATTCTCTTCCCAAACTATGTTTTTAACCTTATTAGTCGTCACGAGAGGAACGGCTAGAGCGATGAGTTTTGGATTCGTCCGCCAGGTGACCTGTTGAGCTTTTAAGGAAGATAAGCATTAGTTTTCGCTTTGTGTATATATACACTTCTTCTTTACCCTTCTTGCCTTTAAGTTTGAAATTTGTGTACCCAGTTGAAAGTTTGATTAGTGACGACGGACTGTAATATTTTTTTGTCCCTTTGGAAGATTGTAATGATTTTTCTGTTCCTTTGAAGTGTTTTTTTTGTTTTCTTTGAAAGACTGTTACGATTTTTTGGTATTCTCTTGGAAGTATTAGTTTGAGACAACTGTTCATGTATCGATTATGGCTTGTATGCCATGTGCCCCTTTTTTTCTTCTTGTCCAAGATTGTGTATTAGCGTTTTGGATTTATTTTCTTCTTTTATTCTTTTGGGAGTTTCATGACTTGGAAATTTTTCGCTCTGATCGATCCCGGAAGATATTCTGTTTTTCTTCTGTTTGTGTTAGTTTGATTTTCAACCAGTAGTTGAAAATCTAGTGGTTGACTGTCGTAGTCAATTTTGTTATTGTTTTATGCTATCTTGGTTATTTACATAGTGGATAAATATAGCGAAGCTTGTTTAAGCTGTGTTGTTGGCTACCCGCCTTTGTTGAGCTGGAAGCACCTTTCTTTTCGCTCCCAGAAACTTCAACACTGGTCTGTTCCACATTCTTGGTTAGCCTAGAGCCATTTTTATAGAAATCTGCCATTGTGTCGTTGTGCTTGGGAGCCAACGAACTGCACCTGGTGCCGATTCATCAAGTCAAGCATCCAGTTTTATTTTGAATGAATGTTAGTACCATAGAAAGTTATAACAAGTAGTTTTTGGTTATGATATTTGTATGTTTTTTTGTGTTTTGTTTGATTCCCTGAAGTCATGATGCACTGTTGCAATAGTTGGAAAATGCTACTGTTGTTCCAAATTGAATGTTGTTTTCCCTAAACGAAAACTTTTCCTGTTTGTCCAGTTTTCGCTCTTACGTGGGGGTATTGTAGCATTTGCAAATTCTTTGAAATATATATTGAAATATATTGAAATCCGCTCGTACGTATTAAGACGAAATTATTTTTTAAATTCCTCTAGGCATCGCCGAGTAAAATAAACCATTTTTAGAGTTGTTTATATTTCCTTGGTATTTTCTTTGATCGAAACCGCTTTTAGGATATTCTGCCTTTCAAATAAATATTCCAGTTTATATGTTTTGTTTATGCTAAGTTAAGCGAATGAATTTAAAAGATTATTAGATCACTCTCGCGGAGGCGTTGTCAGAGACAGCTGCTTCTAGCGTTTGTCCAAATTTCAAGTCGAATTTGTAAAATTTTCTGTTTTTGCCCCTTTTATGGAAAATAAGTAGCATTAGAGTTAATAGAAGCAGTTTAATCAGTTCAATTATAGTTACAGTTAGAGTAAAATTTGAAATGTTGCCATTGTGTCCAGCTGTACCCATTCTTGTTTTTTTTTAGAAGCCAAGTTTCCAAAGTTTGTGTTCCAGTGCCCCAACTTCCTTTTGTTCGTGTTCAGAGATTTCCCATCCAGGTCTATACCCAGAAATTTTAATAGATCCATTTCCCGACCCCAGACATTATGCAGAGTAAAATTTAGTGAAATTAAAGGTAACTCTTTGTGTTTTAATTTTAAAGTAACGACAGACATTCTTTTAATAATAATAATTGCTTTCATTATTTAAAAAGATAATTTTTTATTTGCAATATTTTTTTATTTACCATAGTTTATAGCCCAGTAACATTTGTAAGTTTTGTAGGAACAGAGTTTGTAAATGAATAGGACATAATGTTAAGTTTTTTTCTTCTTTATTATTTTGGTATAAATCTCTGTAACTATTAATATAGTATTTTTTGTACCATCTGTATTTTTGTAACTGTTTGTGGTGACACAACAACAAATGTTTGATTTATTTCTCTAAACCATTTTTTTATTTATTTAAAAAAAAGTTTATAACCCCCTTTTTGAGTTTCATTAAAAAAGATATATTTTGTATTTCTAATTATTATTTCAATAGTTACAACTAGTTGTTGTAATCGTTATAGTTTATCACCTCGAAGGGGCGTCCTTTTTAAATTGCTAGAGGTCCTTCCTGTTGTTTTGTCTGTCCATTTGTCCCAGGAGATTCAGATTCAGGAGATTGTCAGTACCCCTTTGTTTCTTTTTTGTAGTTGTCCCAATCCAACCCCATTGCCATTCAACTTATCCACGACCCAGCTCTCCAAACAAACCCGTATGTATCGTTTATTTTGCTTGCCCTATTTCCACCCCCAATAATTTCTGTCCCCAATTTTTAACCCCCCATAGTAAAACCTTATGTGGTAGGCAAAATATTTCGTTACAATCTTGGGTTTTTTCGACTTTAAGATATAGTTTTGGAACCGAACTTAATTTTATTTTCAGGTTCTTTTTGTATCGTTTCCTTAAGGAGCGTCGGTGATTTTTCTTTCGCGGGTGTCTCTTGCCCTACTGTATGAAGGGTAAGGGTTTTAAAATTTGTATGAAACTGTTCGAGAGTTTAGACCTATTACACATTCATAATAATCTAGGAAGTCTAGGTCTATTATGCCATCGAAAACAATGTCTAAATTTAAAATGAAAACTTTGTAAGGATTATCTTTAGTAAAGTAATTAAGGACATATTCTGTAATTAACAATTTTTCGTCGGTTATGCCTTGACTAGTAACTTTCTCGGGAAATCTATTATGATAATTTCGTAAAATATTAAAACGAGATCATTTAAAATCATCATTATCATTCTGGCTTTACAACCCTACGTGGGTCCTAGCCTCCTCAAGAATTTCTCTCCAGTCGTCCCTATCCATCGCCTTTCTCCGCCAAGCCCGTATTAACATATTTCTCATGTCTTCATCGATGTTATCAAGGAACCTTCTAGGTCTAGGTTCTAGGTCTTCCTCTTCTCTGACCAATGGGTCTATCAAGGAGCGTTTTTCTACCTGGGTCATTTTGTTCCATTCGCATTACATGCTTTATCCACCTCAGACGTCCTATCTAAATATGTTTTACGATATCAGGTTCCTGGTATATTCTATAAAGTTCGAAGTTGTATCGTCTTCTACACAATCTCACTGCTCCATAAATTCGCCTTAGTACTTTTCTTTCGAAACATCCTAACATGTTTTCATTATTTTTTGTTGAGTCCAGGTCTCTGAACCATATGTTAGTACTGGGCGTATTTTTGTTTTGTAGAGTTTTATTTTTGTATTTCTCGATATAATTGTAGATTTAAGGAGGAGGTTGAGCCCCAAAATAGCATCTGTTGGCTATGCAAATCCTGCGGTTTATCTCTGCGGTAGTATTATTTTCAGTGTTAAGGAGCGCTCCCAAGTATAAAAATTCGTTCATTGCTTCGATGACGTCGTTTTCTATAACAAGTGGTCGTAACATTTGTGGTTGAGTACTTATTTTCATATACTTCGTTTTGTTGGTGTTTATTATTAAACCCATTTTTGTAGCTGATTCTTTTAATGATACATACGCCTCTCGTACAGTGTTTTCCGTTCTCCCAACAATATTGATATCATCAGCATAGGCCAGGATTTGCCCTGATTTATTATATATTGAACCAGTGATTGTGATTTGTAACATACGTATTACTTTTCCCAGAGCCAGCTTGAACAGTTTTAGGAGAGAGACCTGGCGCAGACCGTTATTTGTTTTAAAAGGTTCAGACAGTTTCCCCTGACTTCGTACTCTACATTCAACTTTTTCAAGACTTAGTTTTGTTAAATTTACCAACTTATTTGGTATTCCTAGCTCTTTCATTGCTTTGAACATTTCTCTTCTATTCACAGCGTCGTAGGCTGCTTGTAGTCTATAAATATGTGATG
Organism: Diabrotica undecimpunctata; assembly: GCF_040954645.1. Classification (NCBI taxonomy): domain Eukaryota; kingdom Metazoa; phylum Arthropoda; class Insecta; order Coleoptera; family Chrysomelidae; genus Diabrotica; species Diabrotica undecimpunctata. The sequence continues at coordinate 92,411,273 of NC_092804.1, forward strand.
AGTATCAATGCCACATTCCAGTGTTTTTTCCAAAATTTGTTTCAGGGTTGCTATCTGATGAATTGTCGATTTACTACCTCTGAAACCAGCCTAGTATTTTCTTACTATCCGTTCTGCATATGGTGCTATACGATGACATAGTATTGTGGAAAATATTTTATATGCTGCATTTAGAAGCTTAATTCCTCTGTGGTTAGAGCATTCAAAGATAACTCCGTTTTTGTGTATGGTGCCAATATGTGTATGGTGCCAAGTGAATATTCCAATATTCTGATCATTGGGGAGGGATTTCTGTGTCCATATTTCTTTTATAAGCTGTATACACGTGTTCTAGCAACGTTAACCGGATCCTACTGACTTTGCGCCAAATGTTATCACTAATTACTTGTTTAGTATAAACTGCCTATAAAACGCAGAGTTGCTGTTCCCAGGGCTGTTGGTTAACGGTCTGTCCAATGGTCTTCTACAAGTCAGCGGTTTCTATGAAAACTAAATGATGAAATGGGAAGTCTGTGAAATCTTGGGTCATATCAATATCAATCCCCTTTTACCGACACGTCCTCCCTAAGCGTCTCTCCCAGGTCGTTTTTCGTCTTCCCCTCCTATTCCTTCCAAGAAATCACAGATCAGCAATTCTTCGTAATGGGTCATTAACGTCTCGATGCTAAACATGACCAAACCATCTTAATCTATGCTCTCGTCTTAGAAACAACTGGTGCCACACCTAGACTTCTCGTAATATATTAATTTCTAATTTTATTCTTTTTTGTCACTTAACTCATCTATCTAAGCATCCTTCATTCCTGTCACATGCATTCGTTGTTCCTCTTTCTTTTTAACTGCTCAACATTCAGATCAGTACATCATAGCTGGTCTTATGACTGTTTAATAATAGAATTTTCCCTTCAGCTTCATTGGAATTTTTCACCAGATCAAGAATGACATTTGATAAAGCTTTAAAGAACAGAGCGGTAATTTCAAAAATGTTAACATACCGGGGTGTTGCAGTTAGTGTGAGTTGACAGGTATGCAAGGCTTCATTCACTTCTACTATTAATTTGGATATGCGAGGACACAATTAGTGATGTAATGGAACACTAACAATTCAAAAGAATAAATCATAGTAATTAATCTGAGGTTTCAAAATATTTCAAACAAAAAATATAGCTGAGATGATTTTGACCAAAAATGTTTATTAGCACTTTTTGTGTAGAATGAACCGTTCTCTCAGAAACAAGGCTTGAAGCGACCGGCGAGTTAGGCGAGTGAAATCAGCTTATTAAGTAAAAATTGTATCAACTCAACGGAAAAAATTCGATATATTTTAATATGAGTATCCTGTTGACAAAAATCAAAAATTAGTTTTAAAGGTGAAGAGTGCAGCTTTCGTATGCAGTATTTGAATTTTTTCGAAAATAAAGTCACAATGGTTTTTTGGATTCGAAATCCTTCATAATTATCGACCTCACAAGTAAGTTGTAACTTACTTGTGAGGTCGATGTGTACTAAGGAATCGTGTTAAAATGTCGAGAATGCGATTTACGACTCAAATTGAAACTAAATTTATTTCCGGATTTACGGTTCACAATAGGTATAGAGAAATATTAACAAAAAATGTTCAGAATAACGTGAATAGTTCTAAAATTAAAAATATACAGGTGTCCCATTAAAAAAACAAAGTTATAAGCAACTTCCGCTATAACCGGAAGTAGCAAATGGATGAAAATATTGTCATTAAATAGGTCACTGTTCAAAACCCCTTCATTCCAATTTTCATAATTTGGTTACCTTTAGTTCTCGAGATATTTCTAACTGGCCGTTTATCTGCCGCAACCTGTATAGAATTGCTATTTTATCGGGCATAAGTCACAATATAAGTTTAAAATAAGTTTATTTCGACGTTTCGATTTCCACTTCAGAAATCGTTCTCAAAATGCAAAATGTTAATAAATTAAACAAATTTTGTTTTTTGATACTCCGTTTTTTTCCGTGGGGAGTTATCTGTCTCCCATCGGACGCATCCGCAGGTGGTGGATAGGGGAACGTTTTAACCGGTCATAGGACCGGTGAGTAGTTGGGAAATAAAAATACCAACCGCGAACATACATTTTAAAATACACGACTCTAAAGCGATATTGCCAATATTGTTGAGTTGCGTTCCTGGGACGACTTTATTATAAGATAGTTCATTCGAGTACATGAAATCAACTTTAACTTGACAATATCCGTTAGAAAAATCATAGCATGTGATTTGTCTTTAAAAAGACAACCACATGTAATGATAATACTATCCCGATAGGGTAAGTATTTGGTGTTACAATTAATTTACTAACAATTGACACCAAACTCTGATTTTATATGTGTATTATTTAAAAACATAAATGACGTAGCCTCGATATGTTATTAACTTACTAATAGTGGTATTTTCTTTTTATTGATTTCCTTCTTTGATAGGGATAACCAGATCTTACTGCATTCTGCAGAGGAATTTGCGACGCAATGGGTCTCATTTAGCATAATGAGAGTCGCTTCTTTGATTTTTTCTTTTTACTATCTGTTTCTTTTAGGATTGAATCCTTCCATTGAAAACTATGCTCATTTTCCAATGCGTGTTTACATATTTAAGATGGATCAAATTCTTCATTTTTAATATGAGATTGATGATCACTTCTTCTAACATTTAATGGTCTAGATGTTTCACCTAAATAAAAATGATCGCATTCACAAGGTATTTTATAAATACAATTCTTGGTTTTTCTTGTTGATTGAATTTATTTCCTATCGTTTTAAGCTTTTTTGATAATCCTTTTATGTATGGTATTGTTATTTTCCTCGTATTATTCCTTGTGGATGCTGTAGGGTCCCGCTCTAAGATCTTTTGTTTTATTCGGTCGATTCTTGAAAATTCCTTATTTATAAACAACAAAGGATAATCATTTTTTTAATAAAACAAATTTTAACAAATGTTTCTCCTCTAAAAGCGAATTTTTGTTAAAACAAGTAATTTTGGCTATATTGTATAAGGATTTGATGATTCCCTTTATAATATTGATATTATGATTTGATTTGTAATTTAGATATATGTTGGTGTGTATTGGTTTTCTATACACCTGGGTCTCATATTCAGTATCGTTCTTTGAGATTAAAACATCCAAGAAAGGTAGTATGTTATTATATTCCTTTTTCATGGTAAATGTCATTGTCTTTTCTTTATCGTTTATATCATTCAGGTATGTATTCAAAAACTCTGATGCATGAGGCCATATTGAGAATACATCATATACATATCTCCACCATACTTTGGGTTTTAAATTTTGTTTATTTACAATAAAGTCGTTCCAGGAACGCAACTCTACAATATTGGCAACATCATTTTAAAGTTTGAATTGTCAATATGAATTAGTCAGATAAAATTAAATTATTAGAAGAACTTTTCACCAATTAACAAAACATAACATTTGTTTAATTTAACATAACGTCAAAAATAAACTTATTTTAAACTTAATAGTGGGTTATTCCCAATAAAAATAATAACTACATTAAGATACCACAAAAAAATAGCTTCAGAAAAAAATTATATACAAAAGATACATGTTATTCTACGAACGTACAAGGTGGCACTGATTACGGTCTTTTTACATATGTCATTAGGCCCAACGAGTTTTATTATCGAAACAGATGTAAGATATTTTTAGTTTTTCAGAATTTCAAAATATTACAATATGTATCGTTTAACTTGCAGATGCCTGTCTTGTAATTAATTAACATTTTGTTTTTGTTGGTGTGGTACATTAGTCTTTTTTATACTTGTTTTTTATATCCAAGATCTTGACATCGGATAAATTAAATGTGTGGCCTGTTGTGTTGGAATGATGTGCTACTGAACAAGAAATTTTATCGGTTTTATAATCACTTTTGTGCTGCGTTATTCTGTGTTTTAACCACTGCGATATTTGCTCTATATACTGCCCTTCACATTCGTGACCAAAAAGTTGATAAGTGACATGACTGTGATTTAGAAGCGGTGTCTGGTTTTAAGCTTTGAGAATAAGCTGTAATTGGATATGATGTTATATTTAGCTATTTTGATTTTAGGAACTCCACTCAGCAGCTTAATTATATTGTGAGTTAAACCATTTAGGTAGAATAACTTTTTGTAAATAACGGGCTCTTTCATCATATTGCCCGTCATATAGATCTAAGTTGTAGATTAGTTGCTTGAGAATTTTACTAGGATAGCCTATATTTAAAAATTGATGTATGTTTTTAAATTTTTTTGTATGAAAACATCATTGCTAACGTGCAAAACTCTGTTCATTGCAACAACAGTGTGGTTTTTGTCTTTTTGAGTGTTAATGAGAAATAATGTATAAATTTTCCGAAATCAGTTGGTTTCTGATACCAATCAAAAATTATCTTTTCTGAACCGGTAGAGATACCGGAAGAAATTGCAAATTTTTTGTCATTGGGACTTAAGTTTAGTGGTACCTAAGAAATAAACCTAGATAGGTTTATTGCAGACTTAGTTGATTTAATTAGTGCATTCAGCCAGTGATTACCTATGGGCAGAAACCTTAACACTCACAAGAACACCTGTGAGTAAACTACCAGTTATTAAAACAGCAACGGAGACAATGCTAATATACGCAAAAGATCGGGAGTAGCAGACAATATTGAATGAGTTACAACAATTACAACAACAGAAACAGAGATTGATCTTCAACGAAGACTGATAACGTATAACATTCATAATTTTGTTCCTGATAAGAGTTTGCAAAAGTCTATTTTTACTAAATCCTCCTCTGATTACTTTATGAAATATTGGAGAATACCTTTTATAATACACTACGAGGTAAATGACAACAAAAATCAAAGAGACATTATAATATAGAAAAGGCATTTTATAAAATCGAATGTTTAAAATGACCACCATTTTAAACACTACATCTGACATTGGCTAATTCGATGTTTGAATCCATCAGCGGCATTCTGAGTGATATTAAGAGATATTTAACATTTCTTCTTGATTAAGTTGTTTCTGCTTTTCACGTTTTCTGGCCGATTTACATAGACTATGCTTTTTAAATAACCTCACAACCAAAAGCCTTAGGTAAGGGGATTCTACATCTAAATATACAAATAATGCATATATAAATATAGTATTAAAATGTATATGTATATATATATATATATATATATATATATATATATATATATATTTTTCTTCTTCTTCTTAGCATTCTGTCGTTCATGTTTGGACATAGGCCTCTCCCAACTCCTTCCATCGGTCTCTATCCTGAGCAACATATTTCCAATTTGTTCCGGCTATTCTTTTAATGTCATCAACCCATCTCATCTGTGGTCTTCCTCTTGGTCGTTTACTTTCGTACGGTCTCCAATGTTGTATTGTAGTATTCCAACGTTGGTCTTTTTGTCTAGCTGTGTGGCTCGCGAAGCTCCATTTAAGTTTGGCAATTTTTGTTGCTATGTCCTCGACTTTTGTTTTGGATCTTACCCAGTCGTACTTCTTTTTATCTGACAGTCGTATACCTAACATTGCTCTTTTCATTGTTCTTTCTGTTGTGGCTAGTTTATTCATGTTTGCCTTGTGTTTAAATTCAAATATGGTTGTATAAATTAATCATTACATTTTTCCTCCCCTGTTTTCATCCTATCCTAATAGTACCGCTTAGGCTCGGAAATACATCTTGCGAACAGAAGAGCTTAAGTCGTTGACAAGAACAGACGCACCCGCTAGTGGATCGATGCCTTCATATTGAATTCGTTTTGTTGGTTGTTTCGTAAAGTAGTGCAAATCTTGGTAATTTGCGGTAAGTTCTTCACCTAGTTTTACCTCAACCTTTAAATTGTTTTTGATTGTTTATTGCAACCATTTAAATTTTAATAATTATTTGCAGCTATGAGTTAAAGTTCATTCATCTCGCCAGAGCTATCGAAGGAATAGTTCGTGTTAATTTAATTACTATTAATTCGTAATAGTACATTTGTTTGAACCCCCACACCTTGGTTAGGGTCCAGGTTTGACGTCCATATGTCATGATAGGAAGGATCCATTGGTTGAACACTTTGCTCCTCAAGTATTGGGGTATTTTGCAGTTCTTAAGTATCCAACTAAGTTTTCCAAATCCTGCCCAGGCTAGTCTTACTCTTCTAGTAATTTCCGCACTTTGGTTCTCTTTGTCAAGTCTCAGGATTTGGCCTAGGTAGATATATTCCTGGATTTGTTCTATTTCACTGCCATTTATAGTTATACGTCTGGGGTCATCTGTGTTTGTCATTATTTTTGTTTTTTTCATATTCATTTTTAGGCCGACGTATTAGGAGCTGGCTGCTAGTTCCCCCATCATAATTTGCAGTTCCTCGAATGTGCTCGCTATAATCACTATGTCGTCAGCGAATCTGAGGTGGTTTAACTTGTTTCCATTAACGTTAATGCCATAGGTTGACCAATTTGTAGTTTTGAAGACGTCTTCTAGGGCTAGGTTGAAAAGCTTTGGCGATATTACGTCTCCTTGTCTCACTCCTCTCTTAATAGGGATGGGATTTGTATTTTCGTCTAGCTGTACTATCATAGTTGTATTTTCATATATATTATGTATTAGTTGCCTATATCTCGAATCTATTCTACAATTATTAATAGCTTGTTCTATGGCCCACATCTCGATACTATCAAAGGCCTTTTCATAGTCGACGAAGGCAAGAAATACGGGTAGTTGGTATTCATTTGCCTTCTCTATCAATGTTCTCATTGTCAGCAGATGGTCTTATGTACTATATCCTTTGCGGAAGCCGGTTCAACCGGTTGGTAATTGTCCATTTTGTAGGTTAACCGGTTGTTAATAATTCTCATAAATAGTTTGTATAGACTGAGCAACCATATAGCTCTATAATTCTGTAGATCACATTTGTCCCCTTTTTTGTGTAGGAGTATTACTAGACTCTCGTTCCAGTCTTTAGGGATCTTGCTATTATGGAGACATCTATTAAATAGCGCTGTTAGTACAGGGATTATTAAAGTCTTGCTTGTTTTCAAGAGCTCGGCAATTATACCGTCGTGTCCTGGAGCTTTATTATTTTTTAGCTCTTTTAAAGCTCTTTCTATTTCAAATCCCTTTATATTTGGCAGTACTTCTGATCCCACGTTTTTTATTTTTCTTTTGACGTTCTCCTTTGTTGTTTCATTAGGCTGGCCTTGTGAGCTGTACAAGGATGTGTAGAAATCTTCGACAATATTTGTTATTTTATATTTGTCCTTCTCTTCCTTATTGTTGGCGTCTTTAATTTTGATGATTTTTTGAACCCCCAGTGTGGGTTTTAGACATTTTAAGCCTATTGCTACGCCGACGACGCCATAATAACAGCCGAAAATGAAGATGACCTACAAAGATTAATTAAAGAATTCGAAGATACGGCGCTCATATACAACATGGAGATCTCAACAGAAAAAACTAACGCGATAGTGATATCAGCGGAACCGAGACGATGTAAACTAGTCGTAAATAACAAAATAATAGAACAAGTGATGGAAACTGAATACTTGGGAATAAAACTGTCAAGCTACGGAAAAGTGGAAGAAGAAGTACAAAAAAAAGTGAACATGACAAACAGAGGAGCAGGATGTCTCAACAACACAATCTGGAGAAACAAATACCTCACAACAGAAACGAAAACCAGGATATATAAATCAACAATAAGACCGATAATGACGTACACAGCGGAAACAAGAGCAGATACGGCGAAAACACAAAGACTACTGGAAACAACAGAAATGAAAGTTTTACGAAAAATAACAAACCAAACTCTAAGAGACAAAGTAAGAAGTGAGGAAATACGAGCGAGATGTGGTATAGAGGAAATAAACGCGAGGATCAAAAGAAGAAAAGTGGAATGGAATCAACACATCGAAAGAATGACAGAAAATAGAATAGTATGAATAGCAAGAGACAAATCGCCAAATGGAAGATCATTGGGACGACCGAGGAAAAGATGGTCAGACAACGTCAATTGAGGCTAACAACCGAAGTAAAACAGGCATTTTGCCTATTTATAAAGTAGGAAGAAGTATAAATTTCATATTTATTTAATTATTTATTTATTATTAATCATTAATTTGTATTTATTTGATTGATTGTATATGACAAAAGTCATATACAATCAATCAATCAATAAATCAATACTGCCTTTTTATTTTTCATTAAAAAAAATACAATACAATATTCTCTTTTAGCGATATTTGTTTTCCATGGCACATGCCATCAGGAGGGTTGGCAAACAAATATTATTCTCTAGTATACAAAAAATTACACTTAGGTTAATTCTATCTTAATAAATAATAAATTATACAAATATTCATACAAATGTAATAAACTAAATGTGTATATCCTACTAATTAAGACTTCGCACTAGACTAAACAATAATAACAATGGTATAGCATTCATTTAAAATGAGAGAATTTGTCCCTTAGAGGGAGTAAAAGCTATTTCTATAAAAATAATAATAATAACAAAATAGTCAAGATAGACAAGAGAGATAAAAAGAATAGCTATATGCAAACAAATTATTAATGTTAAAATTTTAATATTTTCATCCTATTGAACTAACACCATGCTAATTGATTTAGTAATTAAAGGTATTGTCTACCCTTCTAACAATTCACATATCTAAAAACGATATGCTCTTTGTGATGGAGTCCTCTAATTCACAAGTGAATTGTAAGTGAGGATTAAAATCGTTAAATACTGAGAGGGTGACCCATGTCCTGTCCAGCGGTAAAGCTAGAATTAGGTCAAAACGTAATAAAAGGAATTTCAAAATCCAACAACCTTAATCAGTCAGCAATTAAGCCATCAAGAACAAAATTGAAAAGGATGAGTGAGATCAATGAACCCATAGGTGTTCCAAAAATTTGTAAATAATATTTATCATCAAATACTAAGAAATTAGTATCGAAGACTTATTGTAGTAATTCTGCAAACACATCCCAAGAGACAGGTGAGTTAGGTTGGACAGAACTCCAATGATTATTTAAGGAAGACCAGACACTTGCCACAGGTAAGTTAGTGAAAAGTGAAACTTTAGGCAAAATGTCTGTCAAAAACTCAGCAACCTTGATGTTAGGAGCGTTAATTGAGGATACAATAGGTATCATGCTCAATGTAGCTCCATTACGTGGTCTTCCTACTGATCGCTTTCCTATTGGGTAACCGTCTCTTGCCGTCTTTACTACTCTATTTAATGTCATTCGGCTTATTTGATCGTTCCATTTATATAAGCGAACTTTATAAAGAATTAATAAATTCTAAGTGTTCTTTTCCAACAAACTTTAATCTTTTAATATTTTCAAATAATATGGAAATTCTTCATTGCATTTACAAACATGTTATAATATATAAATATAAGTTGTAAATAGTATATAGGCATAATCTGATAATATGGTTTGAAAAAAAAAAAACAAAAAAAAGTATACCACAAATTAAAAAAAACATAAAAGAATTAAGAAAATAGAAATAGAACAAAAAACAAAAAATAAATCCACAAAAACAAAAAATAAAAAAGCAACAAAACAAAAAAAAAAGAAAACAAAAAACAAGAAAATAATAAAAGAATAAAAAAACAAAATAAAAATATATCAAAACAAAATACTATGAATCTGCATTCAATAATAATTAAAATTCAGTCGATTTTAACAATAAACACAAACAAGTCAGCTAATTGGCGCTGGCAAAGCCATTTTTTAGAAAAAAAATAAATACCTACTGAAAAATGGCAATTGACTGTTTAATATTTTATAATATAGCGTTTATTAGGCCAAATATTGTTTATATAAAAATGCTGAATATTCAAGGTTAAATTTGAAGAGTAGCGAAAGTATTATGAAACAAGACACGCATGTTAACAATACGTGTGCTCCAGTTTCTAATTGTCCTAATAAAGTTTGGTGAACAACTATTTTAATTTATTAAAGTATTCTTAAGCCGTTTTATTAATCTAGGATATATTTTTATATAATAAGTCATTCCGAAGAACCTTCTAGAAAATATAAAACAGCTGGAATGCTCGATAACACGGAAAGAGTCCCACCAGAACTGAATCCTTTTGGTATCGTAGGTATTTGGGATAAGTAAATTTTTCCTGTAGAGGGAGTTCTATGGCTAATTCTCGATAATAATAATAAATGATAGCAGTATGCACTTTAAACTGTGTCATATGCTGTGTACTAAATATATTCAGAAGAAATGTTCAGCCAGGAGGTTTCCCTATGCAAGATGACCAAAACATCGAAGCAGTGGGTGAGAATTTTATGTACAAAAGCGAAAAATTGACCGACAACAAAAAAAAAATGAAAACCGAACTAACTCCTGAGTTCGTGCGATGGATGTCAAGCCCAAAAAACCATCCAACATCTTCCCAGGGGTGCCAGGCGTTTGTCGGAACTGATTATAAAGAACACTATGACATAGTAGAAATGATTATTCACCAATAATTAGTCAACAAACTGGGACTTCTCCAAACCGACCGTCTCTCTTGTTATCAATACGCCCCTGGCAGAATGCTTGAAAATGAAAATTACAAGCTATACTGGGATCGTTACCAACCAGCAGTACATATCTGTATAAGATCATGCAGGAATCTTACTACTCTCGAAATCCAGATGCGTACGAAAATTGATGGGAGATACTCCGACGTACCAAGTCACTTAGAGCTCGATAACGCGTAAAGAGCTCCCACCAGAGCTCAATCGTTTTAATACTGTATGTATCTGGTATGAGTGAATTTTTCCTTCAGAGGGAGTGTGAGCAGTATGGCTTAAATCTGGATAATAATCTAAAAATGTATTAAAGATATTTTCACACATCATTCCGAAAATGAGGCGGAGAATCGTCTTGTTAGTCAGATTTTATTAGACGGTACATCTAGATCGTTTTTATCAGAGAATATCACTGCTAAAGCTGAAATAAGATCAAAAAAAACGTAATAAATATAGGTTAACATCTGCATTCAAATTGTCATCGAAAAAATATGGGCCCACTACCTGATTTCGAAAAGTCCCAGTCCAAACATTAGTTGTTAGTAGCTGATGATTTCTACGAGCAAAATTTCGGATATTTTCGGAAAAAAATAAAAAGGATATGAAATAAGTACAATATCACAACATTTAAAACATCCAATACATTCAGATCTACACTGTCCAAAACCAAACCTAACAATACCCAAAAAGAGACAAAAAAACTGCATCTATAAAATACCCTGTGAATGTAACAATTTCTATGTGGGAGAAACCGCAAGTGTCAGGAAAACCAGCGTGAAACAAAACCAGGAACTTCCAGAAATCACAGATATGCAAGCATGCCTGGGAAAATGAACACGAAGTACAATGTAAAGATGCATAAATAATCATGAAAGAAACAGGCATTAAGAAGAGAAAAATCAAAGAAGCACTGCTCTTTCTGCTCAATGAAGAAAAATGTGTAGCAAACTCATCAGCAGAATGTAGCAGGCTTTGGTTGCCAATACTAAAAGAAGGAGTCAGCAACAAGAAAATGCCAACAACAGCGGATTAAAATACTCGGAGACACACTGTTTATAATCATACATAATAAATATGCAACACACAACACGTGTACAAAATACACAACGCTCAAACGCCTCACACGCACGCACACACACACCCACACCACACCCACACCACACCCACACTCACACCACACCCACACCTACTATTACCTATACACCGCGGCCAAGGGGAGCACTTTTTAATTTTGTGAAATGACATAAAATCGGCAACAACTTTAGCAGTTATACACTCTTTTTAACAAAATTTTTAAATACTCTTTTTTGAAAACGATTTTCCGGAGTGGAAATTAAAACTTCAAATTTTTAGTTAAAAATGTATTTATCATTACAATCAATTGTGGCTTAATCCTATGTAAACACAATATTTAATCAAATCGCGCTTTAACCGCCAATATCGAAGACGAAAATTTCCAAGGACATTTTGAGCTCCACTGTGTCCTAAACGCATATGTTCCCGATTAATTAGTAGATCGACAACATGATCATTTTCAGGGAGTAAAATGGGAAATTTCTGAGAAAAACTTAATTCGGTATATTCAAGTCGACCTCCTACACGGAGTATGCTATTTTCATCAAGGAAGATATTAAGAGGAAGTAATTTGGGAGTTAAAATAGATTTTCCCTCCTGTAATAGTTTGATTTCTTTGGAAAAAGAATAAGGTTGGACCTGTTTTATAATAAAATCATGGGCATTCTGAAGCTCTTCTACTGTTAAAGGACTGCCAGAAATGTTTATCTTTTTAAATTTGAGAATCACTTTAAAACTAAAAGCGATTCCTTTTTTCAGGCTAGAAAATTTCGAAAACTTTAAAAATATAGATTTCCAGAATTTTTCTGGCGATTCAGTAATGGGAAAAGATACTTGCATACATTTAGGTACTTCATTTAGAAGTTCAAAAGAATCAATGGAATCAAAATCATTGTCTTGAGATAAAAAGGGAGGACCATGAAACCAGAATTGACGAACAACAAAAATGTCCACGCGACAAATGATCGGCGGGATTTAACGGAGATCTGATATGTCGCCATGTGGTATCCCTACTATTATCACGAACAGTAAGGACTCGTTTTTTAACAAAAGGAGATATCTCTAATTAAGACTTTTTAACCCAGGTTAAGGCAACTAATGAATCGGACCATAAATTAACCTTTTCACTGCGGCTAGTTATAAAAGTAGTATGGTTTCTGGTACGGCTGTTTCATGCCCGTGCTGATCAACACGGTTGCCGCAGTCAGTCGATGAAGTACTATGGCGTATAAATACGGTTCACGCAGTGTATCAATACAGTCTATTCAGGACTGTATTTACAATTTAGTGGAAGTAACAAGTAACTATAAATTTGTGGCTGTTAGATTTTTGAAAAATAAAAAAAAAAATTAAATATACTGAAAAATTATCATTATTCTACTTATTATTAGTAATTGTAGCAACAAGGTAAAAAACTACAAACAAATGGTACACAAAACATTCAAATGAAAAATATAAATAAAAGTTTTGACTATATTAAAAAGAAAGTTTAAAATTTGTTATACAATGGTATTTTTCAAAACATGGCGTAATGCATACAGGCACATTACAGACCATGCCTTTTTTTAGGTCTTTATCGAAGATTTTAATGTCAGTATTAGACCCAGTATAAATGATAAAGTCCAAATTGTAGCCTGTCTCACAGTCACATAAAACGTGGAATTTAATTCCAAATTTGTGCCTTTTAGAGGGTATATACTGTTTAAATGGTAGCCTTCCCTTATAAAGTATCAAACTTTCGTCGATACATCATAAAGTATCAAATCTACGAAAAACGACCTTTAAATTGTCTATAACGATTCGCAGCTTAAAAAGGGAGTCTTCTTTGTCAACGTTATTGTTATCTGAAAAACGTAAGAACGACAATGTAAGGAACGACAAAGCTAGAACACAATACTCTTCATCCACATCAGTGTCTTTCCAATTTGTTGCGACACGAGAATTTTGTTCAATATCACTATGTTCCACAACGAATTTGTAAAAATTGTTAATTTCAACAACCATTGCTTTCATAAAAGTCAAAGAAAAAAATGTTTTGAAACTAATTAAAACACTTTTTAAATTTTCATTCAAACACTATGATGTATTGTCATTAAAATTATGAACTGTTGGTTGTAGATCTCCCTTTTCCCATTTATATAACGGAATCTTTTCACATTTACGACGTTTAGCTTGTTGAAGAGAAGTAGATTCCAAAGTTAAAGCACTATTTTCACTAACCCGTGTTGATGATGGTAGAGTCTCTTCATTATCATTTTCTTCTCCTGATTCATCACTTTCTGCATCGGATTCTTCAAGAATACACTCATTCTCACTGTCACTTTCCATTAAAATTTCATATAGTTCACTTTCGCTAAGATATTTGCGTATACGAGCCATTTCACTCAGCAATTGCTTTTATTAGTCAAGAATGTATAAGCAATCTAAATTTAAGAAGCACCCACTTATTTTTGTAAAAAAATACACTACTAGTACAGAATGGTGTACAACACTATGATCATAATAGAAATAGACGCTGCACGCAAACCGGAGGAGAGATGCAGAATTCATTTGTGGCTTAACATAATAAAAGATGTAAAAATTAATAATATTGCTTTGGAGAGAGTGGTTCAGTATAAGTATTTGGGATGTATTATAGATGAAAATTTAAGTTTTGTTGAACATTTTAAGTTTGTTACAAACAAAATAGCAAAAAAAATCTATGCATTGGGAAGAATGTCAAAAAATTTAAGTTGCTGGTCTAGGTTGACCATATATAAATCGATTATTGCTCCCCATCTCTATGTTTGCTCTACATTGCTGTTTTTAATGAATGCTTCTCAAATGAATGTACTGCAGAAAAAACAAAATAAAGCCTTAAGGATAATATTAGGATGTAGTGTATACACTAGTAGAACTGACATGCTAACAATGGCAAATGTTTTAAGTGTAAGACAGACAATTGTATGTAATAGTATGATTTTTGTTTATAAAATGTTAAATGGTCTGATACCTGTGCATTTGTGTAATAATTGTACCTTTGTTCGAGATGTACATGAACACAACACACGTTCTAGAAATAACTTTTATCTGAATAGGGTCAACACTAATTTTGGTCAGAACAATCTTTTTTATAGGGGATTAAAGCAATACAATGAATTACCGGAAAACATTAAGGCTTCTGGAAACTTAGCTCAATTTAAAAATTTATGTAAGATATATGTTAAGCAAAGCATTGTGATTTAATTTTAAGGGTATAAATTGATGTATTTATATGTATATTTTTCTAGCCATGTGCTATTAATAAAGATTATTATTATTATTAAAAGAAATAATCTTAACATTATCAAGTCTGTAGTTTACGTCTTCTTTGAATATTCATAAAATATTATTATCCTAAAAGGTTTTTCAAATGGTCAAGTATTAATTAAGTAATAATTCTTTTTATTATAGAACTAATCCAAAAAATATGTTTTGACAACAATAAGTCTTTCATTTCGGTCCAACTTGAATAATATTAAAATATTTATATCTTAAATTTCAGGTAGTAAATAAAAATCGTTTAACAATACCCTACAATATGACAAGCTTTCTCGAACCGTCTTTACTATTAGTTAATTAATGCAATAGGTAATAAAATTATTTCAATTTGAATATTTCTTACCTGTTAACTATTCTGTGAAATATGATAACAATTCTATTGTATTTAGGTACTAAAACTCATAATTCGACAGTTTTTTTTTCCTATTTTTCAAATAGGTTTATCAGCAGCTGTAATTCACACAATTAAATTCTTAAAGAAAATAAATTAAAATACGCTGCTAAAAACTATGGTACATAATTACGGCGAAAGGGAATCCTAAGATTTTACAAGTAAATCCCTGTAGTGCGTGCCTGTGTAAAAAGGTGCGGATTTGTACGGCTCCCGCAGTGAAGCATAAAATTTTTAAATGTATTGTAAATTTTGATATAATATGCTTAACTCTTTTCTATAGGCAACATACAATACGTAAGCAGTATCTGGTTCATACGGTTTCCGCAGCGAATGCCGAAAAAGGGTACGCGTATTTAGCCGGTTCCCGTTGTACGGGCACGAAATTATTTTACGTGTATATCCGGTTCCCGCAGTGAAAAGGTTAATGGACTCAATTTTTATAGTATCATGCAAAATTTGTATAATCCGAGAAGATAGGATGGCAAGTAGCTCCATAGAGCACAGCTCTAATTTAGGAATTGTAAGCTTGTTCTTTATTGGATTGACTCGGGACTTTGCGGCAATTAATCTTGAAGAGAAAGTACTTATTATCATTATAGCTAACCACAAAGTACACACAGGCTCCATAGGCTAGTTGACTAGCATCACAAAAGCCATGTAAGGAAATGGAACGTATGGTTTTGTTGTCAATTAGATATCTAGGTATAGACACATTGGAAATGTCAGATAACGAAGAAAGAAACTTTTTCCAACTTTGCAAAATAGAATCATCAAAAATAGGCGTGTCCCAGGATATTTGGGATTGCCATAGTTTTTGCATAATAAGTTTTCCCTGTACGATTAGCGAATTGATCACACCCAGGGAGTCAAACACAGAAGAAATGAAAGATAAAATACTGCGTTTAGTTAAAACAGCAGGTTCTTATATATTAGTAGTACGAATAAGTAAGAGGTCAGACAGAGGGTTCCATTTTAATCCTAGTATGTTACTAGGGGAGCCACTAATATTAAAATCAATTTCGTAGGAGGAAGTTTGTGATATCGTAGACAAAAATTCAGAAGAGTTGGATTGCCATTTATGAAGCTTAAATCCGTGTTTACCCAAAATAGTATTAAGCTCCGAATATATTGTTTCTAGAGATAAAAAATCGTTAGCACTTGACAAAATATCGTCCATATAGGTTTGTCTAAGTAGAGCATACCGAGCATTAGGGAAGTTAGGATATCTCTAATAGATAGATAGACCTAGAGATAGACGAGGGAAGACAAATAAATGGAACAGATAAATTCAAGTATTTAGGAACCATAATATCGAACCAGGGAACAACAGAAGAAGATATAAACAACAGACTGAGACAAACAAGAAACTGTATAAGACAACTAAACTCAGTGTTGTGGGATAAGAACATTAAGATAAAGACAAAAAAGAGAATATATAACACCCTGACAAGAAGTATCCTGAAATATGGGTCTGAAAACTGGACAATAAACAAGAGAAATAGAGTTAGTATTCGTTGGACAGTTAACAGGTGAACATCGTTCGATAAATCTGTGCCGGGTCCTTAACTAGTGCTATTATCAAATTAATAGGTATTTAATTTGAAAATAAACCAACCGATCTTCAAAAAAGGTAGGATCTAATTATTTATTATTATGAGTGAATCGGGGGGTGGTGTTGAGCCACCCCAGAATAATATATCATTAATGGATACGGAAGACAAAAGGTATATTAATTTAAATAACAGATATAAAATAAATGATTCAGGGTATTATAATGTCTTTGTAGAATCTACAGACAAAAACTTGTCCCGTTTATCACCAGTACGTGTCGGTCATTATCTATTTAAAAACCAATATTTTAAACACGATGTAGTAGACATTAAACCAAGTAATTTTTAAAACTTATACTTGCGCAAATTCTCTAATTGAACATGAGCTTATTAAGGATAATAAACTTGTAGCGTATATTCCATCATTTTTTACTCAAAAGAAGGGAATTATTAGGGAAATCGATACGTTTTTGGATGAAAAGTATATTTTAGAAAATATTGTTTCAGATAAAAATGTTGTCGAAGTAAAAAGGTAAAACGGAAAATAATTGATTCGGATAATGAAACAATTCTTGTACCTCGTCAGATGGTCATTTTGACATTTGAAGGAAATAGCATTCCTAAGACTGTTAATTTAGACTTGGTTAGGTTTAATGTTGAACAATATATATATCCGGTTGTTCAGTGTTTTAATTGCTTTCGTTTCGGTCATACTGCTCGGCAATGCAAATCAACATCAAATCGTTATAAAAAATGTAGTCAAACTCATGATAATAATGAAACATGCACTAACTCCCTATTTTGTTTACATTGCAACTCCACTGAACACAACTCACTCTCTAAACAGTGTCCTGCATTTAAACACCAATACAAAATAAAATCAATAATGGCTTTAGAAAACACTACCTTTAAAGAGGCAGAAACCATAGCTAACAATCCTTCATACGCCAAGGTAACTACAAATAATAGATTCGATATCCTCAATACTATACAAAATTTCCCCGCCTTAACCCCTAACATCCCTGAAGGTACAAATCAAAATCAATCCTATGTACCTACCATTAAAAAAACAAGAAACAAGCGTAAAGCTATCTCTCCTACTGCGATCAAAAAGGCACCAACTTTCCCAAGATTTCCCAATGCTACAAACACCTCATTCCAACCTATAATCCCTAATCCCTACAGGGACGAGTTTATGGCGTATAAAGAAAAAATAGAATGTAAAATAATCAATGAAATTCCAGCCTTGATAGAAAATATCATCAAGAAAATTAACCCTAAAATATTTTTACCTAACTTACAAAAAAATACAAAAGAAGAAATTGAAAAAATGTTGAACAACCTAACAGATATTGAAAGCGATGGGGAACAACAGGACATTTAACATACTGCAGTGGAACTGTCAATCTATAAATAAACATAAACCTAGTTTACTTAATTATCTCGAGCACAATGTTGTTGATGTCATTCTGCTTAATGAAACATGGCTTTCTAAAAATAAAAATTTTGGTTTAACAGGTTACAACGTTATCAGAAGCGATAGACCTGATGGTTACGGTGGTGTAGCCATCCTCATATCAAATAACCTTTGTTTTACTGAAATTAATGTAAAGAAAAACTTTAATAAAGGTATTGAAACGTGTGCAGTTTTTATAGAACAAATTAAATTGGTAATCGTTTGTATTTATAAACCACCCAAAGTAATAGTCAATAATAGAGATTGGGAAAAGCTTTTAACTCAATTTAGTGGTAGGGTTGTCATTGGTGGGGACTTCAATGGACACCACAGTAGGTGGGGTTCCTTGAAGGATTCCGCTCAGGGCAAGTGTATAGTAGACGCGCTAGATAATAGTAATTTAGTTCTGCTAAACGACTGTAGACCGACCAAAGTAACAAGACCTAATGAACTTCCATCAATGGTGGATCTATCCCTTGTTACACCAAATCTAATTGGATACACCACATGGGATCCTGTTCCCGATACTCTGGGTTCAACTCACTTACCTATAGTAATCACTATCGACTTGGACTATCACCCATGTACAATAATTCCTTCATCTAAATGGAAAGAGTCTTCAGCAAACTGGAATATCTTTAAAGGTCATATAGAAAAAACATTATCCGAAAATATAACCGATAATATCACTTCAGCGGAACGTTTTGACTTCCTGTTAAAGACAATTGACGATGCTGCCTCATTTTCTATGAATATCAAAAATTCCTTTCAGCCAAAATCTCGAATTCCAGTCTGGTGGGATTATGAATGCAAAAATATGATCATTTCACGAAAAGTTGCTTACAAAAGATACATTGAAGCATCAAATTTTGAAAATTATATTAAGTACAAACAAATTCAAGCCAAAAGTAAACTTCTCTTTACAAACAAACAAAAAAGTTCGTGGATTAACTTTGTAAATACTTTAAACAAAAATACTCCAATCAGTAAAATTTGGAATTTTGTTAATAAACTAGTGAATAAAAATTACCGTACAAGACGATATCCCCTGCCAAATGAACTAATAGAAGAGTTGCTCGACAAATTTGCTCCGCCATATGTTGACCTTCCTATTCAGGATAACAGTAAAACTTGTAAATACAATATTTTCCAGGAAAGTTTTGATATGATAGAATTTGAGGCTGCACTCAAGTCTTCAAAGTCCTCGGCTCCGGGGCGCGATCAAATTACTTATAACATAATATATGAATTACCTCTTATAGCTAAACAAAGTTTACTAACAATTTTCAACGATTGGCTTTTCAATGGAAAATATGTGGATCATATGAAAGAAATAATTATTTGTTTAATTCTTAAACCTAATAAAGATAAAACACTCTCCTCTTCTTACAGACCGATATCATTAATGTCTTGCAAGACATTTGAAAGACTTATTAAGACTCGATTAGAATGGCTTTTAGAACATTATAGTATCCTTCCAAGTACACAATATGGATTTAGGGCTAGTGTTGGTACACTGGATGCAATATCACATTTAGTTACCGACATTCAAATAACGTTTTCCAGAAACAATTATCTTGCTTGTTTGTTTTTAGACCTAAAAGGGGCATATGATTCTGTTAATTTAACCATTTTACACAAAAAACTATATGATATAGGATTACCTCAAAATATAACGACTAATATTGTTCATCTTTATAATAATCGTGTTATATATATTAAAGATCATTTAAACCAACTACACGGTCCTAGAATTGCTCATACAGGTCTTCCACAAGGATCAGTTTTAAGTCCGTTATTGTTCAACATATTTTCAGCAAGTATTCATGGCATTTTTGACAACACAATCAATTGCATCCAATACGCTGACGACATATGCATCTATACAGAGCGTAACTCGTATACTGACTGCCTGGGGGCTCTGGAATTCATCATGCAAAACGTTAATAACTGGGTAAAAAATCATGGACTGACCATTTCCCCTGACAAATCAGCCACAATGATATTCACTAGACATAGGATTCGTACGCCTGACAAAATAAAGTTGTCTGGATATGATATACCTATTGTCAAAGAATACAAATATCTTGGCATTCTTCTTGATCCCAAACTCTTATGGTCAAAACATGTGGAATATATAAAAAGTAGGTGTGAAAAAGGTATTAATATTCTTAAATGTGTTACTAATCGAAGATGGGGTGCTGACCCTAAAGTTGCATTGATGTTTTACAGAGCCTACGTGCGATCGATTGTAGACTATGGTTGCATTCTGTATGGTGCCGCCAGTAACACACACTTATTAACTGTAGACCGCATTCAGTTTAAATGTCTAAGAATATGCTTGGGCACCATGAAGTCTACTCCTTGCCCTGTACTACTTGCTGAAAGTAATGAAATACCTCTTCAAAATCGTCGAGAAATTATGGCAATTAAACATATCCTGAAGCTAAGATTAAATAATAATAATCTACTTAGTCAACTGTATGAGTTATCTATTGAAAACCTCTCAAATAAATACTGGCGCATAAAAAATTCTCCTCCACTTGCTGATGCTTTCTTAGAAACTAATGAGTATCCTAATATCTATGGCAAAGAAAAAAGATTACCAATATATAAAGCTAATTTTCAGGTAACATTAAATAAACCAAAAGTCATTATACCAAAGTACACAGAATCCCCACAAATAAACTTTGTCTTACTTAGATCCACATTGAGTGACTATAATGATCACGTAATAATGTATACCGATGGTTCCAAAAAAGAGGATGGTGCCACAGGTTGCGCAGTTTACATTCCACATAAAAGCGAATCTTTGAAAATTAAACTTCCATCACATTGTTCAATATATACTGCTGAAGCGGTAGCTATCGAAAAATCATTAGATTGGCTAGATTCACACAATTTAAATAAAGCAGTAATATTATCAGATTCATTATCGGTCATTAAAGGATTAAACTCAGATATGACTCAACATAAAAGAAATAATATTCTTTGTGCTATTAAAAATAAAATATATAGTAAAGATATTACAGTTATTTGGGTTAAAAGTCACATTGGTATCGAGGGAAATGAACTGGTTGGCCAGCTTGCTAAAGATGCGACCCATGTTGGACTCTATATTCCCATATTTACATTGGAGGACTTACAACAACATTATTATAACAAAATTTTTATAAATTGGACAGAAAAATGGAAATTTATTTAAAATTGGTTACATTATTTAAAAACTAATATCTTACATTACAATTCTGTGGTTAAAGGACTAGTTTCCAAGCCAACTCACCACACACACACACACACACACACACACACACACACACACACACACACACACACACACACACACACACACACACACACACACACACACACACACACACACACACACACACACACACACACACACACACACACACACACACACACACACACACACACACACACACACACACACACACACACACACACACACACACACACACACACACACACACACACACACACACACACACACACACACACACACACACACACACACACACACACACACACACACACACACACACACACACACACACACACACACACACACACACACACACACACACACACACACACACACACACACACACACACACACACACACACACACACACACACACACACACACACACACACACACACACACACACACACACACACACACACACACACACACACACACACACACACACACACACACACACACACACACACACACACACACACACACACACACACACACACACACACACACACACACACACACACACACACACACACACACACACACACACACACACACACACACACACACACACACACACACACACACACACACACACACACACACACACACACACACACACACACACACACACACACACACACACACACACACACACACACACACACACACACACACACACACACACACACACACACACACACACACACACACACACACACACACACACACACACACACACACACACACACACACACACACACACACACACACACACACACACACACACACACACACACACACACACACACACACACACACACACACACACACACACACACACACACACACACACACACACACACACACACACACACACACACACACACACACACACACACACACACACACACACACACACACACACACACACACACACACACACACACACACACACACACACACACACACACACACACACACACACACACACACACACACACACACACACACACACACACACACACACACACACACACACACACACACACACACACACACACACACACACACACACACACACACACACACACACACACACACACACACACACACACACACACACACACACACACACACACACACACACACACACACACACACACACACACACACACACACACACACACACACACACACACACACACACACACACACACACACACACACACACACACACACACACACACACACACACACACACACACACACACACACACACACACACACACACACACACACACACACACACACACACACACACACACACACACACACACACACACACACACACACACACACACACACACACACACACACACACACACACACACACACACACACACACACACACACACACACACACACACACACACACACACACACACACACACACACACACACACACACACACACACACACACACACACACACACACACACACACACACACACACACACACACACACACACACACACACACACACACACACACACACACACACACACACACACACACACACACACACACACACACACACACACACACACACACACACACACACACACACACACACACACACACACACACACACACACACACACACACACACACACACACACACACACACACACACACACACACACACACACACACACACACACACACACACACACACACACACACACACACACACACACACACACACACACACACACACACACACACACACACACACACACACACACACACACACACACACACACACACACACACACACACACACACACACACACACACACACACACACACACACACACACACACACACACACACACACACACACACACACACACACACACACACACACACACACACACACACACACACACACACACACACACACACACACACACACACACACACACACACACACACACACACACACACACACACACACACACACACACACACACACACACACACACACACACACACACACACACACACACACACACACACACACACACACACACACACACACACACACACACACACACACACACACACACACACACACACACACACACACACACACACACACACACACACACACACACACACACACACACACACACACACACACACACACACACACACACACACACACACACACACACACACACACACACACACACACACACACACACACACACACACACACACACACACACACACACACACACACACACACACACACACACACACACACACACACACACACACACACACACACACACACACACACACACACACACACACACACACACACACACACACACACACACACACACACACACACACACACACACACACACACACACACACACACACACACACACACACACACACACACACACACACACACACACACACACACACACACACACACACACACACACACACACACACACACACACACACACACACACACACACACACACACACACACACACACACACACACACACACACACACACACACACACACACACACACACACACACACACACACACACACACACACACACACACACACACACACACACACACACACACACACACACACACACACACACACACACACACACACACACACACACACACACACACACACACACACACACACACACACACACACACACACACACACACACACACACACACACACACACACACACACACACACACACACACACACACACACACACACACACACACACACACACACACACACACACACACACACACACACACACACACACACACACACACACACACACACACACACACACACACACACACACACACACACACACACACACACACACACACACACACACACACACACACACACACACACACACACACACACACACACACACACACACACACACACACACACACACACACACACACACACACACACACACACACACACACACACACACACACACACACACACACACACACACACACACACACACACACACACACACACACACACACACACACACACACACACACACACACACACACACACACACACACACACACACACACACACACACACACACACACACACACACACACACACACACACACACACACACACACACACACACACACACAAGAGAAATAGAGGTAGAATAAGAGCAGTAGAAATGGAGTTCCTGAGGAGAAGCTGTAGACTTACAAAAAGAGACAGAATTGAAAACGCAGAGATTAAGCGGAGAATGGGAGAGCAATCAGACATAATCGACTATATAGAGGAGAAGAGACTATCCTGGTACGGCCACGTCAGAAGAGCGGACAGAGGACGCTGGATAAACAAAATCACAGAATGGAGCCCGATTGGAAGAAGAAAGAGAGGAAGACCCCGAAGGTCATTCAGAGATGAAATCGACGAGGCTATGGAGAAAAGAACCCTGCGAGATGGAGACTGGAATGACAGGGAAAATTGGAGAAAACGGTTGAGTGAAGGAAGACAGTGAAAACTGTGGAAATCCTTAGTAGTAGTAGTAGTAGGATATCTCTCAGCGATATCATTTAAGACACGCGTAGCCAAATACGGTGCACAATTTTGCCCAAAACTAAGACTTGAAAGTAGAATACAGGTGAAGGGATCAGAAGAATTTTCTCTCCATAAGAAATTTTGGAAATGACGTTGTGATGGATAAAGGACAAATTTGAAACAACGGAACCTACATAATATGTCAAAGAGATAGTCCTGTACTTGGTAACCTTTTGAAGTTAGGTCATTTAAGGACACTCCGGTATCAGTACGGGCGCTAAAGTCAAAAACTACTCTGACAGACGTTGAACTGTGTTTGCGTATTACAGCTCTGTGGGGGATAAAATATTTAAATTCATTAGTAGGATGATTGTAAAAAGATAAAGGGATTACTTGAGCGTGATTTAAAGTAAGATATTCATCTATAACATTCTTATAGTTTTGAAATAAAATTGAGTCACAATTGAATTTTTTCTCAAGAGAGATAAATCTTTGACGTGCCATGCAAAAAGACTGCCCCAATTTTTAATCTTTGACGTGCCATGCAAAAAGACTGCCCCAATTTTTTGGGCTTATTTTCAAGGAATGGCATATCGACCTGGTAACGACCTGACGGTAAAATAATAGTGGTATTTTTGAATATTTGTTCTGCAACTTCTTCGCTAGAACAATGATTTTTTGGTAGTGGAATAGTTTCTAATTCCCAGAAACTTTCCATACGACGAGTCAACTCATCTTCTCTTTCGAACTGAACATCATTAGTTGCAATAAAAGAACGAGAAACATTATTTTGGTTTGAGGAAAAATTTAAGCGGCTCCTAGGTATAGGACCGGCGATCACGTAACCCAGATAAGTTTCAACTAAAGAGGGGGATCTAGGTCCCATATTAATAATATTAGATTTAAGTAAATTAAAATAAATATCAGCACCAAGAAGTAAATTTATAGGCCCAGTTTTAAAGAAAAATGTGTCGGCAAGTTCGGGTATTATATGTTCATGTAATTTTAGAACCTCAGGAGATATAGAAAATTGGGGGAGATTATTTGTTATTTTGTTTATAACAGAACAAGAAACGTTAAACTAATTAATGGGTTAACAAGAGAACTAAATTGTATATCTAGCACTTCTCTACTTTTAGCACAATTGGTACTACTTAACCCAGAAATATTTACAAATTGTGTTCGAGAGGACAGCTGCAAATTTTTTGCAAAGGAGCTTTCAATGAGACTCATTTGACTAGCAGAATCTAATAGGGCTCTTGCCACCATTTGTTGATCATTAGAACATCTGAGATTTACAAGAGCTGTATGTAAAAGAACTATGTTATCAGAAATAGATACAGTATGGAGTGAAGCTAGCTGAGATGAGGGATGAGCATGTTCAATAAATTCATTACTTACAGGGTTCATATTTGGAAACAAAGATGTATTTACAATATGTACATTAGATGGTTCTGTTCCATGATTGTTTCCTCTAAAACGAGAGGTCGTATTTATATTTGGAACGTGGTTATGAGTCTGCGTACTAGGGGATGAGTTTGATTGATTATCAAAATGTAAATAAGTGTGGTGAGGTTTCCCACAAGTGGAGCATCTTTTTAAGGATGTACATTGCGATATTGCATGAGTGTTACTGAGGCAATTTATGCAATATTTCTTAGATTTGACAAATTGATATCTTTCTAGGGGTTTTAAAGTTAAAAATTTCGAACATCCATAAATAAGATGATTAGACTCTTTACAATAAAAACAATTAGCACGGAAGTTGTAAGATTGACGTTGAAGGTTATTTACATTAGAAACTAATGAAACCTTATTTTTTCGGCTGTCAGTCTGTCTGGAATAAGATTTGGAAGAATTGGGTTCAAAAAGATTTAAATTTTCTAGAACGGATTGTCTTTTATTCAAAAAATTCTTCCGCAGTAGGAATGATTCCTGTATCTCGCTCGCTCTCAAATGCTTTCCTAGAATTGAAGTCAAGTTTTTGTTCTAGCAAAAATATAATTAAACATTCAAATTTGATTTGAGGAGTATGACCTGTATTATTTATTAAATCAAAAGTTTTACGAGAGGTAATATAGAATTCCTTCAAATCATTTGCTGTGCTTTTTGATAAACTTTTTTGTTCTACCAAAGTTTGGTACAAAGAAATTAATAACTTAAAATTATCGTCATGTCTTTTTTAAAATATCTAGACCAACGTTTAAATTCTGATTAGTTAGGCTCAGACTTGAAATTAAATCTAAAGGGGGACCGCGCAGTAAGCTTTTTAGATAACAAAATTTTTTTCCGTCAGTTTTTAATTTAGATTTATTCAGCACTACCGCTGAAAAAAGATCGAAAAATGAGGGCCATTCTTGAGCCAACCCTGTAAAAGGTTTAATGTTGAATTTTGGCAAAACAACATTAGAGGATTCAATAGTATCACAATTGGATAATTTTTTCTTAAGATTTTCAATATTGGATCCAAGTTGAAGATTTTTGATTTAGGATTCGATCCTAGACAATTGAATTTTACAACCTTTACGTTTATTTTTTATAGCGGTTAGATCCATTTTAAAATACGAAAGAATTAAAAACCACTAATCAGAAAATAAGGAATGCACTACTTAACAAATATATGTTAATAGAATATAAACAAATTGGTAAAATTCAAATTAATTATTAATAATCATTAAAAATCTAGAAAATATTAGACAGAAAATAAAATATTATCAGATAAAATTATAATATCAATAATAATATCCCGAAAATCACAATGCAGATATCGATTATAAAAATAAAACAATAACAAACAGTTCAAAATATATGAAGCGAAATATAATATTTAATATTAGATAAATACTCAAATGCAGGTATGATCGTAAAAATAAATTCCTAAAACTACAAAAATGTTCACGAAAACGTTTTAAAATAAACTTGAGAACATCGGGAAATGTTTACCAAACACTAGTGAAGTAACGAATATTCGCATTCGCGAATATTCGCATATTTTTGCATATTCGCATTCGCGAAACAATAACAAACAGTTCAAAATATATGAAGCGAAATATAATATTTAATATTAGATAAATACTCAAATGCAGGTATGATCGTAAAAATAAATTCCTAAAACTACAAAAATGTTCACGAAAACGTTTTAAAATAAACTTGAGAACATCGGAAAATGTTTACCAAACACTAGTGAAGTAACGGAATATTCGCATTCGCGAATATTCGCATATTTTTGCATATTCGCATTCGCGAAATTTGTACGAATGTTTTGCGAATATAAATATGTATAAGAAAAAAAAATAATTCGAAGATTAGATTAATAAAATAAAAATGCATTCACAAGTTAGTTTTTTTATTAAGAAAACTCACTTTATTTTACAAGCTTAGAAAACTATAAACTTAGAAAACAAAAAATAAATGATGCAGTGTAAACAAACAAAAACAAATTATTGTCTGAAACTTTTATTATCCAAAAGTTTTTATTCAAGACAATCATCTTGAAAAAGTCTAAGAATTATTAAACTACAAATTAAAAATAGTCTATGTGTTTTTATGTAAAGAGTTTAAACAAACAATCATAAACAGTTCGACTTCAATTATAGTAAAATTCATTAACCGATCCAGGAAGATGTAAACATTACCACGTGTAGGCCTGCAACAGGGCCGCATTTGGGATTATCTTTTTGTTTAGTCAGAATATATATTATCTTATAAAATACGAAATTTATATTTTAATTTTGCAAAAGTGCTCTACAAAGAACCTGATTGTTTTAGTTGATATCCGATAATAGGAACCATTTATACTACTACTATCGGTTTACAGTTCTCCGACGCCTTCCGACTCCTAACCGCCATTCTTCTCTATTCAGCCATAGGCCTGGAGGGATTTCTCTTTCCTCTAGTTCTTTTTCAATTCCCTCTCTCCAGCTTTTTCTCGGCCTTCCTCTTTTCCTTCTCCATTGTGGTGTCCACGTCAAAATCTGTTTTGGAATCCTGTCATCTGGCATTCTCTGTACATGGCCGTACCATATTAACTGTTTTGTTTTTATGTCATCAACTATTGTATGCTTGACTCCCATCATTTCACGTATTCTCTCATTTGGTATCCGATCTCTTCTTGATTTTCCTGCTGCTCTTCTCCAGAAGTCCATTTCTGTTGCTAGTAACAGTTTCTCTGTTCTTTGTTTCATTTGCCAAACTTCGCTGCCATATGTGATTACACTTTTAAGTATGGTGTTGTATATGACAATATCTAAAGCGAACAAACAACTCATATACTCACTCACTCACTCAACTCATATAAGAACCATTTATACAGGGCGAAAAACCCAAGAATTTATTTTTTTTTGCCAACAATTTTATGTACTTAGTTGTTTGTACAATTCTAAAAAGTTTCATAATAATAATAACAAAAAAATACTCATTACTCAATTATGTTGATATATATATATATATATATATATATATATATATATATATATATATATATAATTATATAATTATTAATATGTCGTGACTCGTCACTGTTAAATTATCTAAATCTGAAAATTTTGGGGAATGCATATGTAGGTACTATAAATATGTCATCAGAACAAAACGTAAAGTCTATAAGCTCTCATCTTTTGAAGATATTCTCTTCGCCACATCACAATGTCGTCTCTATCTAGTAAAAGAGCGTTTCTTCCCCTACGTTTGTATTGAAAATTAAGTTTTTCAATATTCGGTAAAATGTGGTTTTCGAAAAATTTGGCAAATCAGTGTCATAGTTCACCTTCTTTAAAACCTTATCAACGGTGGGTATTTTGTTGCTCATAAAAAAATTATGAACCAGTCTTCTAATGGCATTTTTGTCCAAATCATCAATTTTGTCAAACTTATTTTTCCGGGTCAGACATACTTTTGGTCCAGCGAATTGATGATTCGTTTTGTATTCCTTTATCACCGTAAACACACTTCTATCACAAACTCCAACTTTATTAGCCATTTTTTTCACAATATCTTCAACCACTAACCCGGGATTTTCTTGCCTTTCACATTTAAAAACATTTAAAATGATTTCTTTAACTCAACGCTAAGAGGGCTCCTTTTACTTCGTTTTCGAGGAGGACTCCATGTATTTTCAACCAATTCATCAGCAGAATCAGTGGATGCCAACCACAAAATCGCACAACAAATAATTGCTAATTCAACATTAGCAGCATAAATATAATTTATTGTCCTTTAACCATCAAGATGACTAAAAATATACTCACAAATCGATTCAAATTACAAAATTTCAATACCGAAATATAATACCTACTTAAATCGTGTCCGAACCTGTATGAGTTCCGACGACGTCGGCAGTAACGAAATAAAGATGGACATTTCGGTTAGTTTTTAAATATTCTTGAAGAACTGTTACTTGCATGTATGCATAAAATATTCATTAATTTTATGAATCGGATTATTTTTTTACTTACTATGTATTCAGTGATAAAAATAATTTATATACTATGCAATAAACACTAATAGTTGAGAAAATAAAAAAATTAATAAAGTGTCATAATTATACTGTTACTTATCGGAACGAGTAGACTCATTTGGAACATCTTTAACAACCATCTGTTAAATTTATCTTTGTTTATACGCCCTGCATCGCTTAATGAAAGTAGGTATATAGTTTATTCGTTTACCAAATTCCCATCAATAAACATGAGCACGTGTTGGTATTCGCCGTCTCATTCGTCAAGAGGCTATAAAATATAATTTATTACCGTAAGCGAGACAGATTCTCATGTTACAGATCCCAACTTGTGATCATTTTAAATTCTAATTGTATCGTGTTGATTTTTAAGTTAATATATTGTGTTATATTTATGTTATAGTTATTGTTAAGTTATTTACCGGTCCTGTTATTTTTTAGAGTTTAGTTTAATTGTGATATAATGATTAAATTTCAAGAAATTCTTACACTAACAGTTTCAAAAGTAAATATTTTTAAAAATCATATGATACATAGGTCGTACATCAGTACGACCCTGTTTGGCTTACACGTGGTTCTATTGACGATTGGGAATTTGTAGAATGAATAGGGTTTAGATAAGTTCAGATACATCTATTAATTCAGCAATTTTCGGAACAAGATACATATTATAATGTACACTACACTGTAATGTAATACAGTACATGATTTGTATAATTGTTCTGAAAATTGCTGAATTACTAAAAATTTATCTGAACTTTTCTAACAACACACCTCACGCAAATGAGACTGCCGGCAGTGCCGGAGACAATTAAAATTGTCAAATTAAAAAAAAACTGAATATTCGCATTTGCATTCGTATTCGCGAATGTCGGTGACATATATTCGCATTCGCATTCGCGAATGTTCAAAAACTGACATTCGTTACATCACTACCAAACACCCCAAAAAGTTCATAAGTAGGTAGGTATAAAGATCTTTTGGCAAGACTCATAAATCAGTCACTAAATGCCAATAAAGCTAATGTTTTTAACACAAACACAACAGGTGGTGTAGAGATAAAGGAACTGGTACTATCGCGTACTTAGGCCGCTATTAGACTAGGCAACTGGTGGCGCCACCAATTTGCTCCACTAGTGACTCAGTACGTCACGGGGCATTTAAGTAAATGCGACCTATTAGATTACGGCAACTGGTTGCGCCACCAGAAATTGTTGTCGTTCTGGTGACCGAACCCGGCCACCAGACGAGTAACATGATCTGGTGGCGCCATAAAGTTGGGGCATTATGTTATATGTACCCTATTAGACTAACGCAACTAGTTGCGTCACCAATAGTTCATTTGTATATAATCAAATAATATTTTTCTATATCCAAGCAATAAATCAAAACTATTGTATTTTAGTTTGTGTTTTGATAACTAGTTAGTTACTAAAAATCAAAAATATAAGTTATTTTTAACTAAAATTGTGGTTTATTGCCATTTAATATAGTAATTAATATAATAATATAAGTAATATAGTTATGTTGGAATATAGTTAATAGTAATAAAAGTAATATGTATATATGTATGTATATAATGTTGGGAATAATTTTTAAATTTATAAAGTGTTTTCATTCCGGACAGATAAATAAAAATCACTAAGTTCTCGGGAAGAACTGCGTTGAGAATTTAATGCTCCACGTTTCGGCACCCATTTTGGAGCCATTTTCAAGAGTGATATGGTTCCGTACGAGTTCGGGGTCTCAATCTGCCTACTCGCCACACTCGTGACTTACCAGTTTCGTGTTCTGTATAAATACTATTAGTACTACCTACGTTACCTACTTTGTTATTTTTCTTTGGTCAATTCTATTGATCCATATCGGTTTAGTTTCGTTTTTTGAATTTTTGATACTAGCGATACCTCTTTTAGGTCACCTCAGATTTGCCCTTTAGCGGATTGCCCATTGTTATATTATTGACCCATGTTTCAGTTATTTTTAAGTAAACTACATTTTTTACATTAAAATATAAAGATAGTTTTATTTAAAATTAAAGAAAGCTGAGGAACCGTAGCACATTAAATTTCAAAACATTGTAAGCCACTACCATTTTTTCGTCAGTTGGAATACATTTCCTCATTTCTGTATCAATACCACGGATGTCATCTTTAATGTACTCCAAGAACTTAAAAAATGACGGTTCTAATATGCAAAAATACGAAAAAAATTTTACTTCGTCGGCACAAAGTTCAGGAAATAATGTAGTATAAAAACTATAATAATGTAATGTAATGTATATAACGTATAATAACATATACATTATATAATATAATATACATATTATGTATATGAATTTTCCGACTCTTTTTCACTCTCCCTTTATTTTTTAATAAAAGGGCAAGAAGAAACAACGACTCGTTTGATATCATATTGTTGACTAAACAATATTAACTATTCACTCTTCTTAAAGTTCCATCTCCTATCGGAGGTTGGATATCATAACGGCTATGGTCACTTTGTTGGCTGCTGCTCTGAAAAGTTGTAGTGAACTACAGTTAAACCATTCTCTAAGGTTCTTCAGCCAGGAGATGCGTCTTCTTCCTATGCTTCTTCTTCCTTGGATCCTTCCTTGCATAATAATTCTCAGCAGCTCATATTTTTCTCCTCTGGTTATGTGACCCAAATATACTAGTTTTCTTCTTTTTATGCTGTTCATAATTTCTAACTCCTTATTTAGACGTCGTAGTACCTCAGCATTGATAATCCTTTGAACCCACTGAATTTTTAATATTCTTCTGTAACACCACATTTCGAACGCTTCTATTTCCCTTATGTTTTGTTTCTTCAATGTCCAAGCTTCAATGTCCAACTATTCACTACTAAACGTATTAATTTTTGCTGGTGGCAATTATCGGCCACCAGTTGCCCATAATTTTTTGTGCGTTAATTTGGTGGCGCCACCAGTTGCCTAGTCTAATACCGGCCTTAGGGTTGACGCAGTTTCAACAGGGTTGCCAGTTCTCAAAAATTTCTGGAAACCGAACACCCCCGATAAAGTTTTGAAATTATTTTGTCCCTTATAAAATCACTTTTAACAAGGACTTCTAATTTTTTTCATTTCTTGTATTACTGTCACCACCTCCTCCTCTGTAGGCTGTCTTAACTATCGCATCTTCTCCAACCGTCCAGTCGTCTACTGCTTCGTGCTCCACCTCACCATTTAATAATTCTTCAAAATGTTTTTTCCATTCCGTCATTATTTCTGCCGGATCGCTAATTAAATTTCCGTCTTTAGCTTTCATATAACTACAGTGGCTTTGGTAACCTTTTCCCATCTTTTTAACTTCTTGATAGAACGACCTCACCTCTTTGTTTTTAAACTTCTCTTCTATCTCTTTTAATTTCAACTCTTGTGGTATCTCTTTTTCCTTCTACACAGAGCTTTCAATGTTCCTCGAATTTTTCTATATTCTTGTTTTTTACACTCTCTATTATCTGTTAATATTTGTTGTCTGATCTTCTTTTCCTTTGCTATCGCCTGACACTCTTCGTCAAACCAATCTTTGTCTCTTGGAGTCGCACTTAACTATTTTCTTGCTAGCTTCTCCTACGGCAGATTTAATATTTGTTCCCAGGCTTGATCTGTCTGTAAATTTTGGTCACATTGTTGTAGAATTTTATTTATTTCTTCTTCATATTTATTTTTTTAGTACGGTTTTTTAGTCGGTCGTTTTAGTTTCGAAAAAAAAAATATAAGTTATCTCATAAATTTGAAGTCCATATTATTGCATCAGACTCCAATTTACAAAACCGTTTTATTACAGATTCCATGTGAAAATAAATTCCAAATTTCCCAACACCTGAAAACGGCTCTCCACCAATATAAACTATCTAAGGACTTCAAGAAACCACGCCAGCAGCTTCTGCAGAACAACATTATTCAAAATCGTCACACATCGACAGGGCAAGAAATGTTTGCAAAAGATGTATGCAATTTTCTTGTAAGTTGCAATATCCCACTGTATAAATTGGATAGATAGCAAGGTGTGTCAAAATTTTTTGAAAACATATTGTAAAGTTGAAAATAAGTCAGTACAGGTACCACCTGTATAAAAATACATAATATTACATACAATAAAAATTATGTAAAAGAATCCCAAATTAAATCCCAAAACTAACCAAACTTCCAAAGTAAATTTTGACCGAGTAAAAACTTATTTTGAATAATTTTTCTTTGTGGATTTTATGGACTTTTTTCAATCAAAACTACAATATCAAACAATGAAAGAATTTTAGAAAACCTACTGGAAAAATTTATTAACGGTGATACACCGAGAAAACTTGCATTTCAAGCCGAAGTACAGACACATGTCAGACTCCTAAAACAAATTTCAAAATTCGTTAACTTAAAATATAAAGAAATAATCTCCGATTAAGTACCTTATAATAAACGCGTAAAACGCGTTTTAATGAATGGTATTGAAACAATATAATAGAAACAATAAGAATAGGACAATTGAAACAATAAGAATAGGACGAGAGCATGTTTTTATGCCGACTATAAGAAGGCATAGCCTACACAACATCAATAGCGATAATGGATTACGACTGATAAACTTAGCAGCAGCACTGAACATGACCGTCGCTAGCACCTATTTTGAACACAAGAATATACACAAGGTAACCTGGACCTCCCCTGATTTAAGAACAACTAGTCAGATTGATCACATCTTAATAGATTCAAGACACGGAACGGACATAATAAACTGCAGAAGTTATAGAGGCGCAAACATAGACTCAGACCATTGTTTAGTGATCTCAACACTAAGGGCTAGAATTTCAAACTCCAACAAAGAAAAAGAAATAAATAGAAAGAAATGGAATGTACAGAAGCTGAGAGATGCAACTGTTGCAAAACAGTACTGGGAAAATGTTACCAATAGGTTAAGAAATCAAAGTCTAGGCGAAGAAGACCAGAGAGATATAGACTCATTCTGGAACAGGATAAGGGAAGATATTGAGTCAGCAGCACAAGATGAAATAGGAACAGAAACTTGTACCCGAAAAAATCACTGGTTTGACGATGAATGCAAAGACGCAACACAGAAAAAAAATGAAGCCTATGCAAAAATGCTTACCCGCCGAACTAGAACAAGTATAGAGAATTACCAGACAAAGAGAAGAGAAGAAAAGAAAATACACAGAATGAAGAAACGAAACCACTTAAAAAAGGAACTTCAATATATAGAAAACCTCAACAGAGAGAAAGAATTCAGAACATTCTATAAGAAAGTTAACATCAACAGAAAAGAATTTAAGGCAAACATAAATCAATGTAGAAGTTTAAATGGCGATCTCTTAACAACAAGAACAGACGTACTAAACCGATGGACGGAATATTTTAACCAGATACTTAATATAGAGGAAGAAGAAAACCCGGAAGACGAAAGCTGCGAGGTAAGCGGAGCAGACGAGAGGGAGGAGGATCCACCAACGATCCTGGAAGTTAAAGACGCTGTAAACAAACTAGCCAGAAACAAATCACCCGGAATAGATAATCTCCCAGCGGAATTATACAAAGAAGGTGGCCACGATATCATAATAGCGCTACAGCAGCTTATAAAAAAAATATGGATACAGAAGTCCCTTCCCAATGATTGGAATATTGGAATACTTTGCACCATACACAAAAAGGGAGATATCTTTTAATGCTCTAATCATCGAGGAATTACGCTCCTAAATGCAGCGTATAAAATATTCTCCAATATACTATGCCATCGTATGGCACCATATGCAGAGCGAATAATAGCACAATACCAGGCTGGTTTCAGAGGTGGTAAATCAACAATTCATCAGATTTCAACCCTAAGACAAATTCTAGAGAAAACACTGGAATACGGTGTAGACACGCACCACATATTTATAGACTACAAGGCAGCCTACGACTCTGTAAATAGAAGAGAATTGTTTAGAGCAATGATAGACCTAGGAGTACCAAATCTGTGCAAATTTTAGCATTATGCTGATGATATCAATATTGTTGGGAAAACGGAAAACGCAGCACGAGAGGCGTACGTAGCATTAAAGGAAGCGGCTACAAAAATGGGTTTAATAATAAACACCAATAAAACAAAATACATGAGAATAGGTACGCAACCACAAACACTAGGCCACTTGTTATAGAAAATGACGTCATCGAAGCAGTTAACGAATTTGTATACCTGGGAACGCTCGTCAATACTGAAAATGACACTACCGCAGAGATAAACCGCAGAATTTGCACGGCTAATAGATGCTATTTTGGGCTTAATCTCCTTTTTAAATCTACAGTTATATCAAGAAATACAAAAGTAAAACTCTACAAAACAATAATGCGCCCAGTCCTAACATATGGTTCAGAAACCTGGACTTTAACAAAAAGCAATGAAAGCATGTTAGGATGTTTCGAAAGAAAAATACTAAGGCGCATCTATGGAGCGGTAAATGAAAATGGTGTCTGGAGAAGACGATACAACTTCGAACTCTATAGGATATACCAGGAACCAGATATCGTAAAACACATAAAGATAGGACGTCTGAGGTGGGTAGGCCATGTAATGAGGATGGAGCAAATCGACCCAGCTAGAAAAACGCTCCTTGATAGACCTATTGGTCAAAGAAGAAGAGGAAGACCCAGAACAAGATTCCTAGATAACATCGATGAAGACATGAGAAATATGGAAATACGTGCTTGGCGGAGGAAGGCGATGGATAGGGACGACTGGAGAAAAATTCTTGGGGAGGCTAGGACCCATACAGGGTTGTAAACCCAAAATGATGATGATGATTGAAACAATATGCAAATCTATTAGTGGAAATTTAGACGCTTCCGATGGCGAATACTTTGATAAATACATAGGATAAACAGTGGTGAAGCTCAAATTGAAAAACTCTTAAAAAATCAAATATCTGTTACCACTTCAGTCCTAAAAACTTTTAACTCTACTATCAAAAAATTGCAAATAGACGAAGAAACCTTTAATGAAGACTTAAAAAATAGTGAAATTACACTTATGGACATAGTGACATTATAATAGTGACATATCTTTTTACCAAGCACAATTAAAACCCTATATTTATACGAGTTTTACAAACACTAGATTTATATGAGTCTTTAATGAAAAGCTACGTATTTTTAGAAAATTATTTAAATATCTTAAATGCTATCACATTTTCTCATCTGCAAATTTTACATAGTTCTATTATTTCGCCAAAAGACTTAATGGACAAATTGAAATAAATCTCAC
Source organism: Diabrotica undecimpunctata (assembly GCF_040954645.1). Classification (NCBI taxonomy): domain Eukaryota; kingdom Metazoa; phylum Arthropoda; class Insecta; order Coleoptera; family Chrysomelidae; genus Diabrotica; species Diabrotica undecimpunctata. The sequence continues at coordinate 92,449,242 of NC_092804.1, forward strand.
AGTCTTGCAAAAGAATGTATTGCCTCTACCCACCTATATGTCAAATATTGTTCAGTATATTGACATAATAGAACGTCATGCCTGTCAACTTGTTTCAAAAATTGTTTTCATTCTGGAAATCCCATTAGTTGGTCCAGAAATCTACACCTTATATCAATTATATTCAATACTAATTTTAGATAATCAAACGGTTTTCATCATATACTTTCAACTGCATATATAGCGCGAGATGATGATTCAATTTCATTTGTATTACCCATGGACACTGAAAAATGCGAACAGATCCAGCAACCAATTCTCCCATATCCCATAGACACCGGTGCCATATTATGTAAAGCAACAGCTTTTGAAAACCCTCAGCGTTTTGCCAAAAACTTGCTAAATGTCGATGCTATTGGCAAAAGGTTACAATGTGCAAGAAATTGACCGAAATTTATGGTTACTAACTATTTCCAATGCATTACCAGTAACAATCAAGTGTGCAAGAAAAGACGTCACTACACAAATAATCAAAAGAAATTCAATTTTAAGATTAATTCCCGAATGTACCACATTCATCGGCAGTACCACAGTTCACGCCAGAGACCAACACGAGAAATAGAGTTACATATCAAAATTAAAACTGTTAAAACTCAATAAGGTCAACGTGGAACGCTTCAATCGACCAATTGAACGGACACCAAGCTCCGCTTGGTACTGGTCCCCCATACAATATTATTCCAAAGCGACCTCACTAAATTATAAATATTTTTAGTTGCCGTTCCATCTTATAAAGCCGATACATTTTTATTCGCTCTTTTCAATCATAGCACTATAATCGTTCTACAATGAAACTTTAGTCACACAAACTGGTTAGTGTTTTAGTCGTATTCACGGGTAAGTATCTTTTTCTATATTTAGGCCTCTGTTTTTTACCTACTTTCTTTTGCATAGCAGATACTTTCTTAAAATAAAGCTGAAAACATTTTAACTTTTTTACCTATTTTAACTTTTATTTTTTGTTATACGTACCTATATTACCTTATTTTCTTTAATATCTTATTAATAAAACCTTTTCCTATAAATTTATTTTTATTAATGCCACGCTGTGATCAGAGATTTTGCTGAGATCGTTTTTCTCTGAATACTCAGCTTTATTTCTGATTGGGTTTTTCTTTTAGGAGAAAACTGATCTTTGTATGAATTTGAACCACACTACCTTGGGGAAACAATCAGCAACCACCCATACTACCTTAAATCCACACACGCATCAGAATATAATTTGAAATCCATTTGCCAACCTGGGGACAAAAATGAATGCTATAATCTAGAGACCAACAACCCCCCTTAACCCAAACAACAACCACCGACAGCGGCTAACTTCCACAAAGATCGGAACCCTTCCTGGAGAACTGAACGACTCCTTCAGAACGAACTAAAGCTGAGTACTTTTTTATACCTAAATTATTTTATACCGGTAACCGACAGAATCTTTGAGTCTCAGTTTAAAAATTTATTTTTGTTTCACATTCATAATAATATGAATTCTGTTTATTATTATTTAATAAATATATATACCTTAACTATCAATTCGTAAGTTTTTTTTTTATTTCCTGTACCTTTCTGGGATTGGTGTGGGGAGAGAATGAACAGGGAACGAACGCAGAGCTGAGCAGTCGGGCAGAGCACCATTCTGATGGATGGAACGGTGGCCGTTTTTCTCTTGAATATCCTTGGGATATTCGAAGAATTTCTCCCCTCGTTTCTTCCATCAGTGTAGTGTTGCTTAACGCCATCTTAATAATATTAAGACTTTACAAAACGGTGCCCAACCAGCTAAATCCTATTTATTATTTCTCGCGCTTTTCTTAGTCAGGATGCAGGGAGTGGAAATTCACTTTTATAGTATTTTGCAGATTTTTATCGCTAACAATTTTTAATACACAAATATGTGTAATTTCATATTTTAAATTTAACTCATTAGTTTTCATATCGATTCTGTTTTTTTTGTTTTCAACAGTAATGACTTAGGTTCAAATACTTGTTTTTATATTTTTTTTTCCTTTGATAAATTTGCTGGTAGAAATCTATATTTAATAATATCTCATAATATTTTTATTTGTATTATTTATTATTAAGATAAATATTTTTACTGCTTGTGATAATATGTTTGTCCCAAAAATAGTAAATTTTCAGAATTTTGTTATGCTCAATTGATAATTTTACTATCTTTACTTGATTTTCTATACTATTTACTATCATTACATCCTTTACTCTTCGCCAGTTGTGAGTTTCTCCTTGTTTTTCTTCTTTTCTCCTTCACTTTTTGCAAGTTTTTAAAACTAGCTTCTCTTTAGTAATCATGGCCCTCCCTCTTAATCCACACCACCTTAAAACAGATGAATTGGCCTATGAACTTAACATTAGAGGTTCTGCAGTGCCCGCAAATGTTGAGGAGCGCAGGAAATCTCTTCGGGGGTTCCTTGCAGACGAAAGGAAAATAACCCCGGAATTTAAGTTGACCCGGGTTTTAAGCAGAATGTCAAGAATGCTGAAAAAACGTACCAGGAATTGAAAATCTTGATCGAGGGTTTCACTGGTACCAGCGCAACTTCTAGTTATCGGACCATTTCCCATCGTTTTCACCACCTCACTGGAAGAGCACGTCGCCTTGCCGCATGAGATGAAGAGGAGGAGGCGATCAAGCAAAATTATAAAATGGACGTATCCATACCTCTTGGTGAGCTGGAGGAAAAAATAGGAAATCGTCCCGATCAAGTGAAGCATCAACACTTCTCTTCTACACCTATTACCTCTATTTCCTTTCTTTCTTCATCAAAACCTATTCCTGTTCACAAATGGGGAATTAGAAAATTTTCTGGGGGTGACAATCTCATCCCTTTTCTTGAACAACTTGATGTCTTAAAACATTCTAGAGGATGTAAAGATTCTGATCTTTTACTCTTTGCTGGAGATCTTTTCGAAGGCTCCGCCTTCACTTGGTGGCATAACCATTATTTAAAAAAGTCATTTACTTCTTGGGATGAATTAGTTACGGAATTGAAACAAACCTATCTACCAGACAACTAAGATAGAGCCTTATGGGATCAAATTCGTACCAAAAAGCAAGGTCCTCATAAGCCTTTTTTCTCATTTATAGCCGATTGTAAGGCACTTTTCAATCGTCTCGGAAAGAGTGTCTCAGAAGCGGAGCGAGTGGAAGAAATTAGGTTAGGCCTTCTTCCTGATTTTGTTATGGGTCTTGCTATGGTCCAAACTCTTACTATTGCTGATCTCATTAATGCGTGTAAGTGCATAGAGACTTCTCGTGCAATTTGTTCTTCCCGCTCTAAACAGTCGACTTCCTTACCTCAAAGATTCAGTGTCCTAAATGTTCAAAAAACGACCACACTGGTGTCACCACCAACCCGCCAGCACGACCTTCCAACGTGCAGCATGGAAGACCCGCAGATCGACCCAGCGCTCCCCATCGTTAACAGGTCACTCTCTACCTTCACTTACAGCTCTCTCTTCACCTATTGTCGCTGAAGACCTACCTTTTTACTCAAACAACTTCAATTCAAACATATCTCCACCATATGTTGCTTACTCTTCACTCGTTGTCAATCCACCTGTCTCTACCATTAACCCGGTATCTTTGGCACATACTACTCCCATTAGTCGACCTTTATCAACAAATCCACTGTTAAATTTCGTGAACATGATAACCGTCCCTATCTTTCGGTCACTATTTTTGACGACTTTATTCCTGTTCTTATTGACTCTGGTTCTAACGTGTCAATTTTTGGTTCTCAAGCCCTTTATCTATTGAAAAGATATAAATTGCAGATTAATTATGACGTTGCGATACACCTAACGACAGCTGACGGTAGCCTACAAGATGCCATTGGCTCTGTTCACGTTCCCGTTACTTTACAGAACATCGCACAATCCTTGAAATTTTTAGTTGTTCCCTCCGTATCACATAAAATCATCTTAGGAATGGATTTCATTCGTCTTTTTGGGTTATCTTTTAATTTTTCTGACTTTTCCTATAGCTCCAGTAATATTTCAACTTGCATTATGAACACGATTTCTGATAGGTGCACCTTGACTCCTTCTCAACTCACTTAATTAGATTCGATCATTTCTCTATTCAAAGAAATAGTTCCAGAAGACTCTATTGGTCGAATAACCCTTTATACTCACCATATCGACACAGGAAATGCAAAGTCAATAAAGCAAAGACAATACCCTCTATCGCCTGCAATGCAAAAGACCCTCAATGAAGGTGTTGACAAAATGTTGAAGCTAAATGTTATTCAACTCTTACACACTTCAACTCCTTGGATCCTCTATGGCTCGTTAAAAAGAAGAACGGCACACATGGCGTCTGTTTTGATGGTAGAAAGCTGAATGCTATAACTATTCCGGACAGTTACTCAATGCCCCTTATCGACTCTATTATCTCTAAGGTTCGTAATGCTAGGTATATAACATCCATTGATTTACGACATGCTTTCTATCAAATTCTTCTCGACGACGAGTCTAAGATCAAAACCGCTTTTTCTATCCCAAATCGTGGAGTATTTTGCTTTAACGTTCTTACCTTTGGCCTAAATAATTCCGCACAAGCAATATGTAGATTAATCGACATGGTAATCGATCCCAAACTTGATCACTAAGTACTCAAACTCACCTTAAAGTACTCTCCGCGCTCTTTAGGCAACTGAAACTTGCCAATTTAACCATAAATTTTAGTAAATGTTAATTCTGTTGACCATCTCTTAAGTTTCTAGGTTTCATTGTCGATAAAAAAGGTCTAAGAACAGATTCAGAGAAAATCAATTCTATTTTAGAATACCCCGTACCTCAGAATACCACACAGATTAGACGACTTATCAGTTTGATCGAGTATTATCGTAGATTTCTCCCTAACTTTAGTTCTGTATGTTCTCCCATTTCGGATTTATTAAAAGGAAAAACGGAAGGACCATATCATTGACTAAAGAGGCTGATTCAGCTTTCTATGCGATAAGAAACCTTCTCACTCGTGCTCCTGTTCTTGCTAGTCCAGATTTCTCAAAGAAATTTTATATTGCTTGCGATGCATGTGACTCTGGAGTTGGCTCAGTCCTGTTCCAAAAAGAGGATGGTTTTGAGCATCCCATCGCTTATTTTAGTAAAACTCAAGTGCCAACGCAAGTACAGCACGACTGAAAAAGAATTTTGGCCACACTCCTGTCCGTCGAGAAATTTAGAGGTTACATAGAAGGAACAGTTTTTTGCGTAATTTTCAGTGGCTTTTCACCATGAAGAATGATTCTCCTCGTCTAACACGATGGATAATGAAGTTATCTTCTTATAAGTTCGACATTGTGTATCGTAGTGGTTCTCGTAACGTCGTTGCCGATTCTCTTTCCAGAATTCCAGAAAATGTCCCAGAAGTTTCACTTCTAAATTTGTCTAATCTCACTAGGGACAATTGGTATAACACCTTAATAAAGAAGGTTACCAATGACCCACATAAATGCCCTTCTCTTACAGTTGAAGATAACGTCTTGTACAAGCACGTCTTCTCTCGTTCAAAATTCTGCGATTCTCTCCTAATTGAAAAAGTTTTGTTCCCTCTCCACACAGAAATTCTATCCTCCAGATGTACCACAATGAACCTACAGCAGGTCATTTAGATGTATCAAAAACCCTTGGTAGAATTTCTGAATTGTACTATTGGCCTAAAATGAGACATTTTGTATGAATTTTCTAGCCTCTACCGTGGGGAGCAAGCAATAGCCAACCACACTACCTTGGGAAGCAAATAATAGCCAACCACACTACCTTAAATCCACTGATGCACCAGAATATAATTTGAAACCCATTTACCAACCAGGGGACAAAAATGATTGCTATAATCTAGACCAACAACCCCCCGTAACCCAACCAACAACCACCGACAGCGGGTAACTTCCACAAAGATCGAACCCTTCCTGGAGAACTCAACGACTCCTTCAGAACGAACCAAAGCTGAGTATTATTTTATACCGGCAACCGGCAGAATCTTTGAGTCTCAGTTTAAAAATTTATTTTTGTTTCACATTCATAATAATATGAATTCTATTTATTATTATTTAATATATATATATATATATATATATATATATATATATATATATATAAAGTATTTTTTCATTTTCTGTACCTTTCTCGAATTGAGGACCCTTAAGCTAGCGGGGACAAATGAGCGGAATCCAATTTAACCTACGTAATATTTTTTCACCCATTTTTCACTAATTTATTACCACCCTAATAATTTTTCACCACCAAACCACCCTTAATGGGAGCGATTCTGCTGGCTTAAGGTTCAAGCTAGCAGAATTCAGAAAAAAAACTTTTTGCTGATGGCGTGCTTTTTTACCCATTTTTCACTAATTTATTACTACCCTAATAATTTTTCACCACCAAACTACCCTTAAGGGGAGCGTTTTTGTTGGCTTACGGTTAAAACTAGAAGAATTCCAAAAAAAAAATATTTATGATATACCAAAGCTAGGTTTTTATGAATTTATTACCACCTTAGTAATTTTTCCCCCGTTAACGATCCCTTATGGAAAGTCAATAATTCTAGATTAAAATTTAAGGGGAAAAGTTATTTTTTTTTCAAATTCACTCTCCTTTACTTATAACTGAAATAAAAAAATACTGTTTTTTAAATGTTTACTAAACTTTAACCACCCTGATAATCTTGCACTCCTAAACCAATCTTATTTGGAAAAGTTCCCTATAGCTTAATATTTGAGCCAGCGAAATTAGAAAAATATATATTTTAGAAATACCACAGTGTTCTAGGTTTTAACGAATTTATTACCACTCTAGCCAATAATTCTGTTTGTTTAAAATTTAAGGTGAAAAAAATGTTCTTTTACAATTCCACTCCCCTTTACTTATAGCTGAAATAAAAACTGTTGTGTTAAGTTTATACTAAACTTTGATCACCATGATAATTTTTCACCAATAAACCATTTGTGAAATAAATTTGGAAACGTTCCTGCTAGCTTAATATTCGAGCCAGCGAAATTAATAAAAATTATTTGTGAAATACCACTAGTGTTCTTCTAGATTTTTACGAATTTGAAGGTGTTGAAAAATCTATTTTTACAATTTTACTATACTCTATCAATCAATATTTCTGTTAGTTTCAAATTTATGGTGAATTTTTTTTATATTCCACTTAAGACTACTTATAATTGAAATAAAAAAGTGTTCCGGTAAGTTTTTATTACACTTTCACCACCCTGATAACTTTCCACCACTAAAGCAATTTTATTTGCAAACGTTCCCGCTAGCTAAATAGTCGAGGCAGCAGAATTTAAAAAATATATATTTGTGAAGTACCGCAGTGAAATAAAATACCTGGGAATTACACTGTCTAGCTATGGAGACCTAGACAAAGAAGTGAGAGATCAAGTACAAAAAGCAAATAGACTGGCAGGATGCCTTAATAACACTATATGGCGAAGCAGACACATTGACACTGAGATGAAGTCAAGAATTGATAAAGTCAGTGTAAGACCAATGATGACATACGCCTCAGAAACAAGACCCTACACAGCCACAACGCAAAGGCTACTAGAAACGGCAGAGATAAGAGTACTGAGAGGTATTACAGGAAATACGCTGAGAGATCGAAAGAGCAGTGCAGACATTAGAAGAAAATGTTACGTACAGTGTACAAATGAATGGACACAAATAGAAAAAAAAAAATGGAATAACCACATAAGCAGAATGGAGGAGACTCGTGTCGTCAAAATAGCAAGAACTAAGTCACTAATCGGCAGAAAAAGTAGACGACAAAAGTAGAAGATGGAGTGACAACATTTCATAGAGGTATCAATCCGCCAATAAACAAGAAGAATTGCTTATAAAGAGGAAGAAGAAAAAGTAGAAGAAGACAGTTGTTTACTCCTCTATAAGAAGCCAATTATTCTGCTAGGTTGAATTCTGAACCGACAAAACAAAATTATAAAAGGTATTTTAATATTTTTTTTGTATTGTACTTTTACTTCAACCTTTTACTACTTTTTTGCTCTCTTCATATTTTTCATCTAACACACTGGGCATAAATTCCGCACTTTACGTTTTAATTTTGTGGGCGTAAAGTCGTACTTTCTCGTCTGGTACAAAAAAATGTACGTTCGCATTTCAAAAGTTAAAAATCAACTATAGACGTAATCGTGCATAGATGAATGTGCGCTGGTGTTTACTATTAAAAAATACTCAAACACTATTGTACTCAGCATAAAACACACTCAGGGACAGTAAATAGGCGCTATATTTGCAATTTATTGCCAACGTTAAATAACAGTGAAGAGCTAAAATCCGATTAAGACTGCAGCCCCCCCTCCTTGATTGGCGGTACACTTCGCTCAGGTCTATGGATATACCCAATAAATACAAATATTTTAACTCTTTAACAATATGTTTCCCATTAACTGTGCTTAAGGGTCAAAAATTATGAGGTAGATAAAATTCAGTAAAAACCTGGCAAGCAATTTATACTTTCGGTTACAAGAGGACTACAGTAAAATAGTAAAAATAGATTTTTTATCACCTTAAATATTAACCCAACAGAATTATTGACTCATAAGGAGTAGTTGAGGGGTGAATAATTACTAGTGTGGTAATAAATTCATAAAAATCTAGCAGAGCACTGTGGTATATCATAAATATTATTTTTGGAATTGTACTAGTTTTAACCGTAAGCCAGCAAAATCACTCCCCTTAACGGTGGTTTAGTGGTGAAAAATTATTAGGGTGGTAATAAATTAGTGAAAATTGGGTAAAAAAATATGCCATAAGCAAAAAGTTTTTTTTCTGAATTCTGCTAGCTTGAACCTTAAGCCAGCAGAATCGCTCCCCTTAAGGTTGGTTTGGTGGTGAAAAATTATTAGGGTGGTAATAAATTAGTGAAAATGGGTGAAAAAATATTACGAAGGTTAAATTGGATTCCGCTCATTTGTCCCCGCTAGCTTAAGGTACCTCTGGAATTGGTGTGGGGAGAGAATGAACAGGGAACGAACCCAGGGCTGAGCAGTCGGATAGAGCACCATTCTGATGGATGGAACGATGGGCGTTTTTCTCTTGAATATGCTTAGGGATATTCGAAGAATTGTGTTGCTTAACGTTCTGGTCTTAATAAGATTAATACGTTACAAACGTAGATGATTTAAACATTGCACAACACAAATTAGACTAATATTCAGAAGAACTAAACCATATCATGAACCAATCATTCATCGAGGAACATTTATCTTTATTTACCATATCAATCTTATCACCCTAGTTACCTCATACCTTTAATGTAGATGTTGAAACAAAATATTCCCAAAAATAGCAATCGGATGGTCCCAGGATCAGCCTCCATCTTCACCTCCATTTCATGTAGAAATTCGATTAGACAGAAACTTCAAGGCTTAACTTTCAGAAAAAGACCCGATGCCCAACTAGAATCCGAAGAGGAAGCGGAGACACCAAGTACACTTTAAAACTCAAGCATGATAAATTTCTTGGTTTAAAAATTTACATAATAAATTTTTTGGTTTAAAAATTTACATAATAAATTTTTTGGTTTAGAAATTTCTAAAGACGTCCCTGGTCTGAGATAAGATTTCCGTTTCTCTGTTTACGTTAAGAAGTAATATGCGCTTGCGTATCTGCGTTAGAGACAGATCGGTAGAAGGTCAAGCGGGCAAGTTGAACAGGGTAACGAGAGTGGACAGACGCAGTTATGTAGTTTGCAGAAGTCACAAAATTTGTTGAAAATAGTAATTTTTACTCTATGTAATATGTCAGTTTAGAAGGAGTAATCACTATTTTCTAAACACCTAAGAGATTTGTGCCGTGTACAACAAATTTGGAAAATGCCCACGTGTTCCAGTTTTTTTAAGAAGCCATGTCAAAGGTTTGCATTTAGTACCATTTCAACTTCATTTTGTTTGTCTTTGGTCGTCTTTTCAGACCAGTTTTGAAGCAGTCCCTTTTGTATAGCAGAGCTTCCAGTAAAATCCAGTTTCTACCCCCAGAAATGTTAGTAAGTCCAGTTTACAACTCAAGTGCATTTTAGTGAAAATCAAGGTAACTTTTTTTGTGTTTAAACTTTTAAAATAAAAATAGACATTTTTTTCTAATAATTGCTTTCGTTAAAATTTAAGAATCTGTAATAATTAAAATTATATGTATTAGGGCGTGGCCATAGATGTCATAATTATTCTCTGTCTTAAAATGTTATGTTGGCATATGACAACTGGCAACTAGCTTTATTATTTTTGACAATAATTTATTTTGGTTTTTTAAAGAAGATTAACCTCTTTATAAATAGTTTCATTAAAAAGATAATTCTTTATTTGTAATATTATTTCGGCCACATGTTTTGTAAGTTTTGTAGCATCTACTGAGTTAGTAAACAAATAGGACACATCTTTGTAACTAATTATATCATATATATTTTGTACCATTTTATATTTCGTAGCTGTTTGTGTTGAGACAATAATAAATATTTAATTAATCTCTCTGAACCATTTTGTTTATTTTAGAAAAATCACCTAACCCCTGTTTGTGTTCTTTATTTTAGGAAGGAAGAACCTTTCTTTCCTCCAGCAGGAAGTTTTCTCGAAGCGGCGTCCCATTTCAAATAGCTAGAGGTCTTTCTTGTTGTCTTTATCTGCTCATTTGTCCAGGAGATTTATGTAAGTATCCTCTTTTTGCCTCAATCCGACCCCTTGCCATTCACTTTGCCACGCCCCGCTCACCAAATAAGCCCTGAGTGCCGTTCGCACAGTATCGTTTATTTTGCTTGCCCTATCTCCACCCCAGTAGTTTCTGTCCCCAGTTTTGGAACCCTCTATAATTATTCCCTATGTGGTAGGCAAAATATAAGGGCTTTTATTAATAAGGGGAGCTGTTATATGAGAAAATATTAACCTTGAACTAGCTGAAGTTCGCCGACTTCACACTTCATCCTTCAGTTCCCATAGAAATCTCTGACTTGCAGAAGACCCTTGGGACGACCATTAGCCAACAGCCCTGGGAACATCAACTCTGCGTTCTATAGGCAGGTTATAAATTAGCATCGTAGACGACGAATACCTCCCTTAGCTGTTACTTCAACGCAGTCAGTTTTGTAGTCATTTTAAATTAATTTAATATTATATTATATCAATTGTATCAAATAAAGTCTTCTTTAAAAATTTAAACGATATATATATTATAAACGATTATTATATATATATATATATATATATATATATATATATATATATATATATATATATATATATATATATATATATGGAATATATTCAATGGTTGAATAGCAGAGGTTTTATCGGTCAATAATTGGCAAATAAAAGTCGTCAACTACTTTATTGATTTATTTCAATACGTTTCGCTTTTATTTTTAAAAGCATCATCAGTTGACTACAAATAAAAAAGATTTTAGAATATAAGTAAACAAACCAACAGGGTTCATACTTACAAAAACAATTTGTAGGGTTTTTTATAGATGTTATAAAAACTCTACGATAACTTAACATTAAAGATTACAAACTAAACGAGAGGCGAAACAAAAAAATACAGGTAAAACTGTAAGAACATTAGTTCATTTAATTTTAACTGATGGCTTCATTTGAACGTTGGTTTAAGCTCTTTCGAGGGTCAAACCACACGAAAACAAGCCACATGTGAAAATTATGACGAGCTGATCCAAAACAATCGAAAATATTAGTGTGGTTTGACCCTCGAAAGAGCTTAAACCAACGTTCAAATGAAGCCATCAGTTAAAATTAAATGAACTAATGTTCTTACAGTTTTACCTGTATTTTTTTGTTTCGCCTCTCGTTTAGTTTGTAATCTTTAATGTTAAGTTATCGTAGAGTTTTTATAACATCTATAAAAAAACCCTACAAATTGTTTTTGTAAGTATGAACCCTGTTGGTTTGTTTACTTATATTCTAAAATCTTTTTTATTTGTAGTGAACTGATGATGCTTTTAAAAATAAAAGCGAAACGTATTCAAATAAATCAATAAAGTAGTTGACGACTTTTATTTGCCAATTATTGACCGATAAAACCTATGCTATTCAACCATTGAATATATTCCAAATTTAATCAACGGTCGTATTTTTTACTATATATATATATATATATATATATATATATATATATATATATATATATATATATATATATATATATATATATATATATATATATGACAGCTCAGACAGGTCCTAGAGGCCGAAGGCTTGACTGGTTTTTTTCCATGTCTTTCTATTTTGTGCTAGGTTTCTCCTGTTTTGTACTCCTAACAATCCCAAGTCTTTTATAGATTCCGTCCATTTTCTTCGTGGTCGTCCTCTTTTCTTTTTTTTGCCAGCTTCAGTAGTTATTAATACTTTGGGGACTCTTTCTTCCTGCATTCTAGCTACGCGTCCGAGCTATCTTAGTCTTTGAACTTTCGCAATGTTTGAAATTTTTTGTTGTCCATATATTTGTTGTCCATTATTTGATTATTTGTTCTTCTCCGGATATGCCCATCTTTTATACATCATATATTCTTCTGAGTATCTTTCGTTGCCATCTATTTAGCTTGAGTTCTATGGTTTTGCTTAAGATCCAGGTCTCGCTAGCATAAAGCACCGTTGGTCGGATAACCGTTGTATATTCTTCTTTTTGCTCCTCTGGATATTTTTTTTTTTTTGATCTCAGCATCTTATTTAAAGTTCCAGCACTTTTACTACCTTTAGCCATTCTTTTTACGATTTCTTCATCATACCAATCTTTTTATCTTTGACAAAAAGATTGGTAAGTGGTTTAAATTATTCGTATGAAGTTTTGGTAGTGCTAACTCGGCTGCTCGTTTCCCTGAGTCGTTCTCATCTATTGTCTTGTGCTATTTCCTGTCCTGATAGCTTCCAGTCTACTTGTTCTTGGAATTTTTTCCCAATTTCTTCATTCTGCAATAGTATAGCAGGTTAAGTTTCTTTATTGCGTGCCTGTATTTTTTGTTAACTATGTCTTGGGATTATTAATTTTTATGGCTTCGAATACCTATAAGTGTCTAAAAGACCATTGTTCTTAAAAGACCTTTTTCGTAATAAATTATGTTTGGGGCTATAGTATTCCGTAAAAAAATACGTGATCTTTTACATCACTTCATTCAAGTATTAATAATGAATAATCCATCTCAAAATTTTATTGGTTTTTAGTTAAAACCTGTCTTGTAATTTTAAGTCTTTGTGTGATGTTTTATTGTGTGATGTTTTATGTTTTTCAGTAGCAGAACATTTATTGTGGTTTCGTTCTTGTTTTCGTTTGTCTTTTGAGATGCGATGTAGACACCGATGTGTGTATTCTGTAGTCTTCTGTTTTGCGATATATATTTGGGTCTAGTATGCGACATATATGTTTTGTTGTTCAGTATTAGTCTGAGGTGAAAGACCCTTCAGCATTCGATTGTTTACGCAACACGGTATTAGTCTCAGGTAAAAGACCTATGATGAGATATTTCCTCGCGCAGTTTTTTGTTTCGTGCCAACAGATGTTGGCGCATCTGTCTCGAAATATATTTTTGAGTTTGCCAAATTACGTTGAATTTATTGAGTTAAAAACCACTTTTGTTTTTGTACTGTTGTTATTGAGACATTAAAGATCTAAAAACCTTTTTCTTCGTGTAGATATTATTTGTTTGTGAGATGACTCAGATCAAGAGTTGTCTAATTTTGATTTGGATTAGGTGATGCTTTAAGAGTATCATTTTTAACGTTTTTATTTTCCGTCATGTCGCGAACAGCAGGTTTGTAACTTTTTTAAGATTTTGTTAAGGCTTTGTTCGGGTTTTGTGCAGCAACTTAGCACATTAAGAACCTTGGCTGTCTATTGTGAAGAAGAGAATAGCGAGTTTTCTAATTTATAATTAGAATAACTTATATAATATATTATATTTTTTTATAGTTCCTCTTCGCTTTTTCAGACTTCTAGCTTGTTGCAAGAAAAACTTTTCCGAGTAATAATTTTTGTTCTATTTAGCTTGAAATAGCTTGAAATGTTACCGTCAATTGAGATAGTGGTTTGATATTTTTGCAATGGTTTGTTATGAAGTGACCTTTTTGCTAGGTACTAGGCACTGAGGAAGGCTAGGTACTTACAGGATAACTCCATTTTCATAGTCCTCTCAAAGTATTAACACAATTGTCAAAAATTGCATTTCTTTATGATGAAACTTTTTTGCAATTACTTGTCAAATCTACCTAGGACCCACATTTTTAGCAATTTAGACTTGATTTAGATCTTTGGACTTTACTCGATTTTGCCGCTGTTTTTTCAGGCGTATAATACACGACGCTATCACTTGTCCTAATGATTTCGACAAATATTAAAATACTCTTTTCTTTGGTCACATATTTCATTCTACAGGCAACAATTACATTTACTGAGAACTTATGTAGTGTACTTTATTAATCCCTTTATTTCTTTTGTTTGCGCCGAACTGGAAAACGTTCAAGTTTACTTTCCGCTACAATAAAGGAGATAATAACTCGACTTTGGCATTTAAGATTTTACTCGTGTTTTTTTTTTTAATTTGTTTAGTCCCGTACTGATAATTTTCGATGTGCTGTTTCATTAGATCTGCACTTTGATTATTTTAGAGATAATTTTTTTGTTTTTTGTGTTACTTAAGTTAGAGTCTCCTGCGCTGAACTACTGCTTGATGGTTGGTGTTTTGTTTTTAACGTTTTAGAGTTGTTTCCGATTGTAAATACTGGCGTCCCAGCAGGTTTAAATTGTATCAGGGGTTGTGTAGCAAGTTCAATTGCTTTATTACGTGCCTGTATTTTTTGTTAACTATGTTTTGGGATTATTAATTTTTATTGCTTCTAATACGCATAAGTGTTTAAAAAACCCGTGTTATTAAAAGATTTTTTTCAACCACTTCATTCAAGTATTATTCATGCATAATCCCTCTCAAAATTTTATTGCTTTTTAGTTAAAGCGTTTTGTATTTTCTTATGGGAACAAATATTTTGAACCAAACTACATTTCCCCTTTCCAAAAATGAATTAGCTTAAGCCTAATTTATAAAAAAAAACCACTATCCGATTTTAGTTCGCAGTTGCCAGTCATTATTTGTATCAATATGCATTCAGACGTGCATATTTGTAGTTTAGTTACGATCGAAAAACTCACAATTTTGTGGTAAGTCGTTCACTGTTCGTTTTTAATTAATTGAGCTAGGAAGAGATCTTTTTTTTTTGTTTATTCATAGAGTCCAACTGGCAATTCAATTTTTTTGCCGCTTGCATTCACAGAATTATTTTATATCTGATCTCTGTCGACTGGGTTAACCACCCTTGGGGTATGATGTAATTCACTACTTGTTCCTTTGGATTCCAACCTCTCTATTTCTCCATGCCTATGGCTCTGTCTTCAAAGGTCAACAAACTATTAAGTGAGTGCAATATTTTATAATGATAATGTTTTTTTTGCGGTTAGAGACATTAGCTTATTTTTATTGACAATAAGCAACGTTTTTTTTTAAGTTTATCTTTAGTTTTTTTTTGAGTTGTTACTAAATGTACCAATATAATTTTTGCAACGTTCATTTTAGCCAAACGAAACAATGGCCAATGAAATTTGTACAGATTGCAGTCAAATATTCATTTGATTATAATTTTTTTGTTGAGATATTAAAGTTTTGATTAAAGTAATTTTCGTATTGTTTATTATTTAAATTATTTTAGGACTGCAATTTGTTTAAAGTATAAAATTATTGATGACAATAGGTATCATTATCTGTTTTTATTAATATGTATTTATTAATAAAAAATGTTGAGCATTAATAAACAATGTTTACTGTTTATTTTTTTTACAATTCATGTTTGTTTGAAAGTTTAATAAACATAATTTTTATTGTGACGTATTATTTCATTTTTGAGTAGAAACGATATAAATTATTTGAATTTTGTTGTAGAAGATTATATAATCATTCTTCTAAAGTATTTGATTGAATATACAACCTTTTCTTAGAGCTTTTGATTAAATATGCCAACTTTAATGATTTTTGTTGATAATTTGCTGATGTTTTCTGACGAGTGTTTCTCTAATGTTTTTGAGAGAAATGTTTGTTTAGTTAATTTAACTTTTTAGTTTAGCTGTATTCCGTGGCTCTTGTTTTCCTTGTCGAACTGTTATATTTTGTTATCTAATTAATATCTATTGTTTACATATCTGTTTTTGATCTACATTTGTCTACTATCTATTTCCTTACCCACCCCCACTGAAGCGCCTCTGACTTGAGCAACGTGGTTCATTAAGTAAAGTGAACGAGAAGCTTTTTGTTATAAATTTTTGTCAGCTGTTTCGCGACCATAGTATAACACGATATCGTTCACCTGACTGGCTAATCCTCCTAGTATATGTGGGTATCATTTGTTCCTTTTTTTTTTACCAGAAAGTAGTCTGAATTTGCATCCGTTCCTTTATAACTTTAACGGCCTTCATATGTTTCGCTTCAATCAATACATGGTCCATCTGATTAATTGTTTCACCACCTGGTGACATCCAAGTACCTTTATGAATCTCCTTATTGTCAAAATATATGTGCTCACAATACGCATATTATTTTCCAAACCAAATTCAATCAATCTTCTGCCATTTAGACTGTTGTCTCTGTGTTGGCACTTTCCGCCAGTTATTTTGTCTGTAAGCATCCTCCTTACCAACTTTTGCATTAAAGTCTCCTACAATTATTTTCATATCATACGATGATATTTCGTGTAACAGTTTTTTGAGTTGTTCATAAAGTAGTCTTTAATATTCTCATCCGTATCTTCTGTTGGTGCATGTAAATTTATAAATGTTGTTTTTCTGTATTTTCCCCTCATTCTTAACTGGCATAATCTGCTTGTTATTGGTTCAAAGTTCAATGCAATTTTCTTTTTAACAAAAAAACCCACAGTGGTTTACATATAAGGAATGGAATGTCACACCAATATTAAATGTAAGTAACCTATTTACGGCCACACCAAATAGTATAATAAAATATAAACTATACTATACTATAATAAAAGTGTTAACTATTTTTTTTTCTACTTACTAGGATGTTCGGGAGCAATAAAATGCATATTTTTGAAATCGTCCTGGCACGTTTTAACATGATGGTTTATTGAATCAGGAGCAACTAGAGGGGAAACGGAAAAAGAAAATTAGTAACGATCGTATTTAGCTACATTATGATTGGCTGATAGGAAAGAATTGACAGCTACCAAACCGTCGCACCATTCTCGAACAATGATTTTCTGTTTTAAAAATTAATATAATAAATATTGCAAACTATTTGTATAAAACAACGAAATTGTTTATAAAAACATTCGAAAATGGTTAGGAATCCACAGGAAGGTATTCGTTTTACAGGATATCCATTCTCAAACGTAAAGTTGCAGATGTAAGGTTGTCACCGCAAAAAATTGCCTTACAAGAGCGTAACGCTTCAGCATGGATTAACGTATGCCTTACTGAATGAAACCTAGAGGCGGGTTTCAGCAGTGCCATTGTTCACAAACATTTTATCGCCAAAGTCATATGATATTTATCGCAAAAATACTACCTAAATACTAAAAATACTACTATCATTTTAAACTTTTTAGAATAATTACAGAATATATTGTCATTTATTACAAATTTATAATAATACTACATTTTTCGATTCGCTTAAAAATAATTCAATATGAAGTATCTTGGGTTCTATTATGTGTATCCAAAATAACATGTCATAAAATTCAAAATAGTTCTGTATATTGTGACCGTAGAATGTACTTTATTACAAACTTGCTATAAGCAAAACATAACCTAAATAAATATTACTATTAAAGAATTCCAATCGCAAAAAACTAAAACAAAATGTTATAATTCATTGGCGCAAATTAAAGGAAATCGACAATCTAGGCTCATACTAGGTACTGCCTTTAATAAAGAATGAACTAAACTAAACGAATAAAAAAACCCGTAGAAAGCGAATTTCAACATAATTAGTTATTTTAACTAACTTATTTGGGAATTATAACGTACTCTGCATAACATAGAAACTTTTAAACATTTTCTTATTTATAATGGGGCAATATATATTTTTTGAGCATATCCTGGAAGAATGTAAATCTAAAAAAAAGTATTATGCGAATTTGAAGGTTTGATTAATCTATCAATATCAATATTTAAAGTTGCAATAAGTATAACTTTTATAATAAGGTCAATATTTTTAATTTAAAACTCTTATAGATGGTCTAAAAGTAATATCCTTTAGATTAATATTCGTATTGTACGGCCATAGATATGATGCTTGCATTTGACGTTGGTCGCCTAACTCCAACCTTATCCATTTTAACATCTTGTATTAATAATAATATTCTAATTTAATCTTATGTTAATTTATTTATTTCTTTTAATTTCTGTCATCTCTCTTAATTATCTCTATCTCTATCTATCGTAATCTCTTTATTAAAAAAATTAAAGGTTAAAGTATGTTTATTGATGTTTCAGTTTCTACTTCGGAAATCGTTCTCAAAATACAAACATTAGTAAATTAAACAAATTTTGTTTTTTGTTACTTGGTGAAAAATTCTTCTTATAATTTAATTTTATCTGAATCATTTATATTGACAATTCAGACACACATTATACATTTTAAAGTAGACGACTTCAAAATGATATTACCAATATTGTTGAGTTGCGTTTCTTGGACGACTTTATTTGTAAGATAGTTCATTCGATTACATGAAATCAACTTTAACTTGAGAATATCCGTCAGAAAAAATCATAGCATGTAATTCGTCTTTAAAAAGACAAACACATGCCATGATGACAGTAAAAAATCTCCTGTTAGTGATTCCATAGTAAATTATGAGGGAAAAACCTCATAATACTATCCCGACATGGTAAGTATTTGGTCGTGCATTTAGTTTACTTTCAATAAACACCAAATTCTGATTTTATATGTTTGTTATTTAAAAAAACATAAATGATGTATGCTCTATATATTACTAACTTACTAATAATGATATTTTCCTTTTAATAACTTCCTCTTTCAATATGGGTAACCAGATCCTACTACATTCTGCCGAGGAACTCGCTACACAATTGGTCTCATTTAGCATAATTAGAGCCGCTTCTTTGATTTTTCTCTTTTTACCATCCGTTTCTTTTAGGACTATATTTGAATCATTTCATTGAACCCTATGTTTATTATCACATGCGTGTTTACATATTTGAGATCTATCAAATTCTCTATTTTTAATATAAGATTGATGTTCACTTATTCCAACATTTTTTGACCTTGATGTTTCACCTAAATAAAACTGATCGCATTCAGAAGGTATTTTATAAATGCAATTCTTTGTCCTTTCTTGTTCATTGTTAGGTTTGGTTTTAGACAAAATACATCTCAATGTGTTTGTTGTTTTGAATGTTGTTGAAATGTTGAATTTATTTCCTATCCTTTTAAGTTTTTCTGATAATCCTTTTATGTATGGTATTGTTATTTTCCTTGTATATGCTGTAGGATCTCGTTCTAACCTGTTCTGTTCTATTCGGTCGATTGTTGAAAATTCCTTATTTATACACGATAAAGGATAATAATTTTTTAATAAAACAGATGTTAACAAATGTTTTTCCTCCAAGAACTTTTTTTCTAAAAGAAGCGGCTCTAATTATGCTAAATGAGACCAATTGTGTCGCAAATTTCTTGGCAGAATGGAGTAGGATCCGGTTACCCATATTAAAAGAGGAAGTTATTAAAAGGAAAATACCAGTATTAGTAAGTCGGTAACATATAGAGGATACATCATTTATGTTTTTTAAATAACAAACATATAAAATTAGAATTTGGTGTTTATTGAGAGTAAACTAAATGCACGACCAAATACTTACCATGTCGGGATAGTATTATGCGGTTTTTCCCTCATAATTTACTATGGAATCACTAACAGGAGATTTTTTACTGTCATCATGGCATGTGTTTGTCTTTTTAAAGACGAATTACATGCTATGATTTTTTCTGACGGATATTCTCAAGTTAAAGTTGATTTCATGTAATGAAGTTTCAGCAAATTTCAGTTTTGTTTAAATATTTCTTTTCTTAGCACATATAAATACATACAAAAATTATTTTGAGAACTAGCGAGATGTTAACAGAGAATGTACTTATCATTTTTTATCACAATCTTTAACACAGCCGAGAAAAAAAATTAAAGGCAAGGTGGGCAAAGTTGCCCCGGAAAAGTTCAACATTGCCCACCTATTTTAAATTCACTGTAGGGCAAAATTGAAACGTAATAGGACTACTATGCCCGCGGCATACGTTTTGATTTGACTACTTTGCCCACCATACACTTTTGAATTTTATTTTTTAATAAAACTAGAAAAAAAAACTCTATTTTTCAGAACTTTTTATTAAAAAAATACAAGAAAAATTTGTATATTTTTATTAAAAAAACACAAGACAAATTATAACTCAAAACAACTTAAATTTTCTTTAAAAGAAAAATATCCTCTTCTACTTTGGAAAGGTTTCTTTAATATTTTTCTAATGTTTTCAAAATTGACGTCCGATATGTCTGATATGTTTGGATAAACAAAACCATTTATATTTTTTCTTAAAAATTTTACGGTGTAGTACATATTGTTTTCGTTTATTATTTCTAGTATGATCCCGACGAAATGTTTAACGGTTTTTTTTTGTAAGAAATTGGACCACCACAAAAGTACCAATTTTTAGATTATTGCCATCTACTTCGATATTTTCATCAGACTCGATATTTTCAACCATTTCATCCTGCTCTTCTTCATGTAATTCATCTGCCTTTTCAACATTATCATCGTCACTGTTATTCATCTCCATCTCCATTCTTTCTGCTAAATTTTCGTCGGCATTCGTCTCTATCTCTATTTCTTCTTCTGAATCCGCGATCCCACTTCCCTCCTGATTCTGATCAAATTCTTCAAATTGAACTGATTGACCGGGTTCAGTATTAAGCAACTTTTTCTTTCCTTTTTTAATGTTATCTCCTTTCTTTTTTTGTTGTAAAAAATTTATTAATGCGTTATCAATTTCAGAGCTTACTCTTTTCGCAAATCTCTCATTTGGCATCTTTTTTAGCACTTCATGTGGGTCAAAGGGACAAATTCCAGTTGCGCGAAATGAACTTTGAAGATTTTTTTTAAAGTTTGGTTCAATCGCGTCTATTAGTTTTGTTAGCAGTTGAGGAAAGATGGTTTTTTCAACTGAGTTTAAGTTAGGCTGACTAGTTTTTAAATCAGTAAGGATCTTTTTCCAGGCTCTTTTTAAAGGCCGAAAAAATCCAAAATCAAGTGGTTGTGTAAGCCCTGTAGAATTAGGTGGCAGAAATACAAATCTTATATTTGCCCTTTGACAAGCCCTTATTATCTCAATATTGAGATGTGAGGACAAGTTGTCCCCAATCAAAACCTTGGTGCTGTTATCCCGTTTTGACCACGGTAAAGCAACTTTAAAAAACCAGTCTTGGAAAGTTGATGCATCAAACCATCCAGATTTTGTTCTATTATACAATGTACGAGGGGGGCCACCCGTTATCCATCTATCATATAATCTTTCAGCTCTATAAACAACATAAAGTGGTAGGCGTTCTCCTGTTGCGGTAGCTGCGAACATTAGTGACACTGCGCTTTTAGTGGCATTCATGTATCTTTCCGGGTATTTTATCCCACGTCGAAATACACATTTTTGGGTACCAGGGTCATCTGACAGATTTGTCTCGTCATAATTCAGGATATTTTGAGGTTCGATGTTTTCAAGTGTTATTTTTAAATTATTAAAATATTCTTCTATGATTTCTTCAGTATTGGCTGCCCTGGAGCGTTTAACGTTTTGACAGTGCCTTTGAGTTAAAATGTGCTTATGTCGTGACAAAAAAGCCTTGACCCAGTCACAATAGGAAGGTTGTTTTTAGAGAAATAAACAACTCGAGTTCCTCTGGCATCTAAATATTGTTTGACAAGCATTCTAATCTCTAGGCTTGTTAAAGGAGCGCCATATTCTGCACTTGATATAACAACATCCACTAAATGACGTTCTTCTATTTTAGTGAGTGTAAGGGGATGGCCAATGGAGGAAACATGCGTTTGTTTAATTTTGTTGAGAATGGTTCGGCGTGGCACCTTAAAACGTTCCTCTGCCTGACGAGAACTTAAACCTGCTCTCACTGCTTCCACGGCTCGTTCAAGCACGGCGTCAGAGTAGTTTACATACTGCCTTGCTCCCAATTTTTTTCTGCTTTTACTTGGCATTTTGATTTTTTCCTTGAAAGAAAAAAAAAATAATTAGATAAATACCGACATTCTGTTTTACGTAATAATTAATACTTTACGGCGTTAAACTTAAAAGCACACTTAAGTTTCCTTTTAAATGACTATAAACCATTTTATATAGAAAAATTTAAAAAAATATTAATGACAAATGGCAGGACAACATTGCCCACTTGTATTTTGTTTTATAAAGAAAAAACATGTAATCCCTGATGAACGTTCCATCACAAAATCAGTTAAGGAAATACTAAATAAGACGTACAAACAAAAATTAAGTCAATATTCCTATTACTGTATATTCAGCAGTGCTTAGCTTTTAACCTAAAAAAACTACAAAAACGTGTTCAAATTTCTTACCTTACTACCAGCGTTACACTTCAGTCTCGCAGTTTAGTTCACACTGTCTTGATTTCTACATGTTTCTTAGTGCGCGCGTAAATGTCTGTGGTACTTTGCTATGTTGCCAAGTATTTTTTTTACAAATTTTATAACCTTTACATTGGGCAAAGTTGAACCCACTGGGCAAAGTAGGCCATGTTTACGGTAACAAAAAAACAAAATTTGTTTAATTTACTAATGTTTGTATTTTGAAAACGATTTCCGAAGTGGAAATTGAAACGTCAATATAAGTACTTTAACCTTTAATTGTGGCGTATATATATATATATATATATATATATATATATATATATATATATATATATATATATATATATATATATATATATATATATGTTCGGATAAATTTCCGCGGTCAGATGAATGAAAATTACTTAGTTCTCGGGAAGAACCGCGTTGAGAATTTATTACTCGACGTTTCGGCACCCATTTTGGAGCCATTATCAAGAGTGATACGGTTCGGTTCGAGTTCGGGGTCTCAATCTGTCTACTCCCCTCACTCGAGACGTACCAGTATCGTGTTCTGTATCGCGCATATATATATATATATATATATATATATATATATATATATATATATATATATAACAAGAAAAAGGTTAACGCGAGAGTGATCGTTCCCCAAGTTTTTTTTTCGTAGGGCAATTAAATTTATTAGTTAATACAGTTCAAAAACAGATAACTGAATATTTATTTACATAAGGTCCTTTTTAAATACACTTTACACGATTTTGTATGCAGATTAGGGGAGAGTCCCACAGTACCGGCCGGCATACAGTACCGGCCAGTTAAAAGTTCTACAAACCTATAATAGATGGTACGGTGATGATTATCGGTATTAGTGCTAGACACTCCTATAAGTACAAGCCCAGCGCGGTGTCAACTTGTCGCGACAGGATTCTTGTCAGTGCAAAGATTTGTGTTGGGCATCATAGACGTACACTGCATATTTAAAATTCTGTTGGTGATTTTCAACATTTAAAGATCCAGTTTAAAACAAATAACTCCTGGTATGTATAGTGTACTTATATAACTATAAAAAAGTATACTTTAAATCAATATTTGTGCGTTTGTTTTTACCTGTAAACAAACTTTTTTTTTTTCGTTTCCTCCAGTACCGGCCACTACATTGTCCTGCAGTACCGGCCAATAATAAAGTTTGTTTTTAAAAGATTTCTTTTACTTACAGGTACGCAAAAATGCCAAGTGATAAAAATAATGTTCATGTGAGGCAAAAAAAGGGCAGCTGGGATCCTGCGAACATGCGAAAAGCCGTGGAAAAGGTACTGAATAATGAGATGAGTGCACGCCAAGCTGCCGAACGCTATCAGATACCACGAACTACATTAAATGACAGAGTAAGTGCTATTAAAAATAATAAAGAGATATCCATTGAGCCAGTTATGAGTCGTTTTCACAATACTTTTTCACCTGAACATGAAGAAACATTGGCGACACATGTTAAAGACTTGGCCAATAGACTAATGCCTTTAAACAGGCAAGAATTTTTACGTCTTGCTTTTCAACTGGCAGAGAAGTTAAAGTTACCTCACCAGTTTAATAAAGAAAAATAAATGGCAGGGAAAAACTATTATTATTCTTTTATGAAAAGACATAGTGATTTATCATTGCGGAGTGCTGAATCAACGAGCTTAATGAGAGCAGTAGGATTTAACAGACCTCAGGTTGAGCGTTTCTTTGATGGTTTAGAGACTTTGATACAGAGGTTTAAATTCACTCCTTATAAAATATGGAATTGCGACGAGACTGGTGTCAGCATTGTCCAAAAACATGCCAAAGTTTTAGCTACTAAAAACCAAAAACAAGTAGGAAAACTGACTTCAGCAGAACGTGGAAAGAACGTGACGGTGCTTTTTGCAATGAGCGCTGGAGGTCAATTTGTTCCACCATATTTTATATTTCCACGAGTCCGAATGAATGAAAGACTAATGGTTAACGCCCCAAATGAGAGCGTAGTCGAAGCTCAGCCAAACGGCTGGATGAATGCCGAATTATTTTTAAAATGGATGCATCATTTTGTGCAGTATTCTAATCCTACAGCCGAGAATCCAGTTCTCCTGATTTTAGATGGACATGCGAGTCATAAGGACTTAGATGTTATTGAATTTGCCCGGAAAAATAACATCCATATGCTTAGCAACCCACCACATACGACCCATAAGCTACAGCCACTAGATCGTACGTTCATGAAGCCATTTAAATCTGCTTATAATAATGCATGTGACTTGTGGATGAGATTAAATCCCGGTATTAGAATCAGTGAATACGAGATTGCTGGCTTAGTTGCTTCAGCTTTTAATCGAGTTTCTCGAATGGAAATCGCAGTTAGTGGCTTTCGTTGCACAGGCATACACCCCTTTGATAAAAATGTCTTTAATTATTTGGACTTTATTTGTTCTAACATAACCAACATTACAGAACAACAATCAACGTCAGAATCATTGCCTTCATCTTCCCAACTGCTAGAACCAACATCTACTACTCCTGCTCCTGATCTCGTAGCCCATATTACAAATTCTGTGCATTCCGACAACCAAACTACTCTTGGTAATGGAGAATCACAAATTGCTTTTTTGCGGCAATTAGAATCTCAAGAAGAAGCTACAATTGACCTATCCACAGACAATTTTAAAGCTGCACTTACAGAACTCTCACCGGTTCCTGACGCTTCTAAAAGAAGAGCAACTGCCCGGAGTCGTAAAGCTGAAAAAAGCGAAATTATAACTGGTTCTCCATACAAAAAAATGCTGGAAGAGAAAAAAGCAGGCAAAACAAGCGTCGAATCACTTAAACGAGGGAAGAATTTACTTGTGGAAAATGACGTTAACAAAAAAAATAAGGTCTCAGGAAAATATATTCAAAAAGGTAAAAGCTTGTTGTCAGGAAGATATGTTAGTAAGAAAAGTAGGAAAAATAAAGATGAAAACCTACCTCCTCCTAGCAGACCGGTTGAAGAAGAGACAGTTTGTCCTTTGTGCACTGAATCTCATGAAGAGGATTGGATACAGTGTGGAAACTGTAATATTTGGGTTCATGAGGCTTGTGCGAACATATCAGAGCTATCCAAACAATATATTTGTGATTTCTGTATTGTTTAATTGGTAATATATTTACTGGCCGGTACTGGAGGCCAATTTTATAAAGTTTGATTTTTCCTTATCTCTTTAATTTTCATTAATAAAGTGATTATTTTGAAACATTATGATTGTTTATTACTTTCATTGACAGCATAATAGTCCTTTCATACATGACAGGAAGTATTAAACATGTACCTTTTAGCATTTTGATTTTTTTGTTGATAAACCTTAAGGTGACGGTACTGTAGGACTCTCCCCTACACTCGAAAACACCCAAGATTGGAATTTAATTTCGGAGCGACACTACACACGTCCAACTAGTCTGACCGCCTCCTATTAATATGCTCCTTTTCTAACTTGGCTGCACCGTACTGAAGACGACCAATAGTCAGAAATACGTATATACGGTTGCCTTCCATCTTATACACATATTTTATTATATATATTTTTCTAACTTAATCAGCTGTGATTAACAATATTTTATATATTTTATATATATATATATATATATATATATATATATATATATATATAGATATATATATATATATATATATATATATATATATATATATATATATATATATATATATATATATCCTTGCCGGGATGTACGAACCTGACTGTTGGGTAGTTAAAAAGAAATAGGAACAACGAATGCATGTGACGGAAATGTAGATGGATGAATGGAGTGACAAAAAAGATAAAATTAAGAATATATTTATTAGGAGAAGTCTAGGGGTGGCACTAATTGTTGCCAAAATGAGAGAGCATAGGTTAAGAGGGTTTGGTCATGTTCAACATCGAGACGTTAATCACCCAATACGAAGAAGCCATTACATTTTACTTTTATTATTCACTCGCATTAACCTTTTCTACTACTTTTAAACCTTTTAACGTTTGGCATTCTTTTCCTCAGTTTCATCCGTGGTTATTGTTGTTAACTAAGCAGTTGTTGCCCTGGAAACCATCAGGTCTTTTAACTCTTATTCACAAATTGGTCGTAGTGCTCCTGTAGTGATCCTTAACAAGTAAACACGCTCCTTTTATAACTTGGAAATTGTGGTAAAGAGGCGAGAGTGATTAAGCCCAAGGTGAGAAATGGAGTGGTGATTATATAGAAGACGAAGGACAAAACGATTGCCGAACTTCTACAGGAGCTCAGGACGGGCCTGTTTGACAGAAGTAATATTATTAATAAGAGCGAAAGACAAGAGAGCAAGGGGTGGTCCTCGAGCTGGAGGGTGGTAGTGACGTGGTAGAAAGGGTCAGAGAAGTTTTCGCCTCGATGTACATCGACGTCACTCCCGCTAATCAGAGAATCGCCCGATGTGTCAAGGACTGGGCAGTACTGGCGGAGTATACAGGCACGGTACATCAATTCATCGGCTTCTCGATTGGCAAGACGGGTAACGTTGGGGTTGACCCAAAACCTTGCCTGTCGAGGTGTCGGGGATATCAGGTGGATTGGGGTATATATGATGAGATCATTAGAGGGAAGGTACATGGGGCTCGGCGTCTTACACCTTCGGTGGAAGGCATCGAGCAGGTTATGAAAGTCGCGGTGCATATGAGTAAAATTGGGACTGAGCGTCCGGGTAGAATGCCTTACTGGTGTTATGTTGAGATAGACCACTAGAGTGCGTAGCGCTTCGCCGAGTCTTCGACGAGCGATACGTCTTACCGGGCGAGAAAGAAGAAATTGAATAAGAGAATCCGAGCTGAGAAAAAGATGCGCTGGAGGGGACTGTGTGACAAGCTTTACGGGGACATCTGGGGGTGAAAGGTATAAGATCGCAATGAAGCATTTCGAAGCCTGTGCTTCGTATGACATGCCATTGGACCAGAACCTGGAGATAGTTACCAAACTGTTTCCACAAGGACGGTGGCATGGTGTGCGGAGGGACGTCGGGGCTAACCGTGGGATTCCCCTTACGTTGGATGACCTGGTTGTGGAGGTGAGCTTCCTTAAGTCTGGTAGGGCTGCCGGTCTAAATGGTATCCCGCTTAAGGCAGTTGTACGTCTGGGACATTTGGAGCTCACATGGCAGCTGGAGCACATGAATGCTCTTCTTGGCGCACAGTCGTTTCCGGATCCCTGGGAAATCTCGAAACTCTTGCTCCTATCTAAACTCAAGGCAGGAAAATATCGTCCTATTTCCTTCTTCCTTGTATCGGAAAGTTGTATGAGAGAATGCTATGTGCACGTATCGAGGAGGTGATTGTGATGTCTGGAGACCTGTCTCCCGAGACAATATAAATTCTGCCAGGGTAAAAGTATAGTGGATGCGGTGACCGATGGGCTTCGGGCGGCACGGGGAATTGGGACTGATCATCGATGGGCCTTACTGATCCTCTTTGACTTCCGAAATGCTTTTAATGCATTGCAGTGGGGTCACGTAATGAGCTCTTTGGAAGCAGGGAACTGTTCTAGGTATCTGAGGAATGTGGTCGCTGATTATCTTTCCGAGAGGAGATTGTGGTGGAGAATAGTGTGATGGTGGATGTAACAGCTGGGGTCACACAGGCCAAGGCTCCGGCCTGGGTCCGACACTGTGGATCCTGGCATATAACCGGGTCTTAAACTGCGAATATGGGAAGGGTGTTACCCCCTTCACATTCGACGACGACCTCGCTAGGGGACGAATTGTCAGGTTGAATTTTGCACGAGAACAGTTGGCTTGGAAAATATAGGATTGGGGTCGTGTATTGTTTTCTGATGAATCGAGATTATTTCTTGGTTCATCGTATGTCTCTCGGTTCAGACATACGTATGAGAGTGTAGCAACGTCCAAGAGAGAGATGTGCTTAAGCATTTTCGGAAGAGCGACTTCAATTTGGTGGAGGGTCAATATGGCAGGCAAAGGCATATCGTTTGACGTTAGCACAGAGTTAGACTTTATCGATAATGGGATATTCACTACCCATAGATATTTCACCCAGGTTCTAGAAGACCATGTTTTACCGTTTATGGTTATTCTTGGACACGAAACAACATTTATGAATGATAAGGCACCTTATCCCCCTAACTGCTCGGATAGTTACTGAGTATCTTGACGAAGTTCAAATCACATGATTTGTTTGACCTGTACGCAATCCAGTTACTAATCTCGTAGAACATGTTTGGGATAATATGAAGAGATATTTACATCTAATCCAAAGCATGCCTCGTCGCTTGCAAGCTGGTATCACAGACAGGTGGGAATAATCGCTACAGAAGTTCTTAAAATTTTTTTTATTTCCACAAAAAGCACGTCAAATTAAGATTGTCCCTTTTCAACATTTAGTATTTGAAAGGAAAAGAGTTTATTTTCATTACTTCCAATAACTTTATATATATTTATATATATATATATATATATATATATATATATATATATATATATATATATATATATATATATATATATATATATATATATAAAGCGACAACGCTTAGGTTAGAATAAATTCAATATTTTAACAAAATGCTTTCACTCTTCAATTTTAATTTTCAAATGTGCACCTCACGTTACAATTGAATATACTTATGCCGCCACCTCTTTCGTGTAAATGACGTCATCGTTTTTTTTTTTAATTTAAATTTTAAATTAACATATTTTTCTCTTTATTTTTACATTTCACAACAATAGACGATTACAAAAATGTATAATACTTATAGTCTAAAATAATTGGTTTGTGAATTATTACAGACAAATTTTAAATCTAAAATTTTATTGAAGAGACTGGACTAATCCATTTTTAGATTTCTATTAGCTGGAATATTTAATACGATGCATTTAAAAATTAAATCAAGAGTCAAAGTGCATGCCGTTGATTTACTGGCAATAATCAAGACGGTTTCTACATTCCTCTAACGCTCTAGTTAATGTTTCTGGGCGAATTAGTCTTACCTCATTGAGAATTTTTTTTTGAAATGCCCCACATTGTTAGGCCTATTGATTTAAGATAACCCCAAAAGTAAAGATCAAGTAGTGTTAGATCAGGAGATCTTGCTGGCAACTCTCTGAATACCTGCCTACCTATCCACCCGGGAAAAATATCAAAATAATCACACACTTCCCGCACATTATGTGGTAGTGCGCCGTCTTGTTGAAACCATATTAAATTACTAGGCATTTGCGGATATTTGTTATCTGGATATAACGCGGCAATAGTTGAAATAATGTCATTTTTGTCATCTAAATATTTTTGAGTTTTCAAACTTCCTTCAATAAAAAATGAACCGACAACGTTGTTGCCAACAATTGCTGCCCAAACATTAACATTTTTAGGATACTGAAAGAGTATGGACTTCTATCATCCTATGAGGAGTGGTATGTGAGCAGTACCTACAGGTTTGCCTGTTAACAGTTCCATTTAAATAAAATGATGCTCCATCTGAAAATACTACGTTATCTAAAAATTCATCATCATTTGATAAATTCAATCCTTCGATCAAAATCATGTTCACTGAGTTCCTCCAACTAGATCAACTTTATACGGGTGAAACTTATTGTTTTCCAAATATTTTAAAACTGTAGATTTACTCAGTGAATATATATATATATATATATATATATATATATATATATATATATATATATATATATATGTATATATATATATATGTATATATATATATATATATATCTATGGCATTAAGTGAACTCCGCCCATGTTAAAATTCAGGTTCAATTGAGCTCCGTGGTCAAGTGGATACCGATATACGGAGCTCACTTGACAATTCCGTAATATTGGTTCAGTCGATTCATCAACATGTAGAGTTTAATAATTTATAAAAATTTTTTGGAGCCCGTAAATACCCCTGTATCATAAATGTATATCGCTTAGTTCACGTGTATATAATATAGGGGTCGTTCAGATCTTCTTCATTGTATATTTGAACCATACGTTTATCGGTTTAAGTAAGCTCTGAGAGTTTGGCAACTGTGCGATTATACCGTATATTTTCAACATATACCCTGAACGGTTTATATGGGCTCCTTATTTTTATCTACTGTTTGTAGACAGTGGAATGTCATACGCATTACACTGTGTAACAGAGGATATCATATTACCTGGTATAACTAAGTACTAAAATGTAACTGGTTCTTTAAAAAACAGGTATGTAGATACAAAAGGATTTTGAGCTTATTATTTAATGGAATATTCGCTTGCATAGAAAATTTTAATTTTTCTGTATTTTTAAAGATGTTGTTTTTTTATTTAATATAATTTTATTAGTTCAATGCCGAACTTGATGTTTTTTTTAATTACAGAAATTTCGTAATATATTTTGTTTACGTGAGTATATCTTTGTACATTTTATGTAAGCATCTGATTAATAAAAACTACTTTTATTTTATCCAATCTTCTGCGATATATTGTATAAAGCTTTTTTAATATTTTAGTTCTGGTCTTATTCGTGTACTACATATAATATCTCGATAGAAGGCTATCTCAAAATAAATATGGTTAAGTGCTACAATAGATATTTTTGTATTAAAATGCGTAGTAGTGTGCACAAAAAGAAAGAATGGTTAATTTGTCTAACAAGGTATATTCGGCAGCAGAAGCATATAGTACAAGCGTCTATGTTTTAAGGGCGGAAGGACGTGCGCCTCACTTTTAGCTGACAAGCTTGCGAAGAATATTATTTCTGGTCCTCAATTTACCTTTTAGTTTTAAACAATAATCTGTGACTGACCCGGTGTGATACAAACTATTTTCAAGGAATTTATAGGAAGTCTACAGTTCAATGATTTTATGACAAGATTGGATGTACAGTTCTGTGAAAACGTCTATGTTGAGGAAATTGAAGGAACATCCACGAGTTTTTCAGGGGTTTTGGCTGAAAATTGATTCATAGTTTATTTTTATTGTGCAATATTAGGTGTCTCGTCTATATAATAGAAGTCCTAGTATCTACCGGTATGGATCGTTTGTGTGTGTAAATGTTATACAGTGTAGGTGCCTTTATGCTACCCCGTTCTTCATCTGCTATTCTTACCAGTGAGTGATACAAAAAATATTCTCTTATGTTGGCATACGCAGACAATGTAAGTGAGCTTGTTATCTAAGGGGATATCATATAGTTTTTGGAGAAATATTCTGTAAATTAAGGTGTCGTAAGCGGCATTTAGATTGAAAAATACCACCCCTGATACCGGATATTTTTCGTACCCGGTCTTTTTTTTGCCAGGTTTAAGCAAGGTAACAACTTTGGCTTGTCTCTAAATTTTGGGTATCTCCATAATTTGAATACAGTTGTTCATCATCCGGATAAGCCATTGTAGAGTGTTTTTGGTCCAGGTTTCGTAATAAGCTTTGTGCTCAAATCCTTAATGTCGGTAGTTGTATTATTTTTCATTAAATATGTAGATGGTGGATCCAAGCTCAACATCGTTAAAAGGTTCTCTCGGCTGACTAGTTTTGTCCTTTCTTACTTTAAGTTATTCTTTGCTTCTTTTCCGACAGAAATAGTATGTCTATATCTATGATGTGATTTTCAGCGATCAGCTATATACCAAATACCCTAGGTTAGGCCCTATATATGTTTCCTGCACTAGAAGTAAGTTACATTCGTGTTTAGCTCATATGTCTGATAAGTTTAAGTAAAGTAAAGTTTCTTGATCTCTAGATATACCCTTAACAGTTATAGACATATGTTATTAGAATAGTTGGTCCTAAAAAGGACCAATTTGACAAAATCATATTAAAGGGGTGACTGAAGAATTAGCCGATTAATTAATTCATCATTACCCGGGGTATGTCCGATTGCGGTGATCTTATTAGTACTTCAATCTTCCTTAACGCTCGTTCGTTGAATCCCATAAGTAATGCCTAATCTTTTACTTTTTATTAAAAAATTTAATTTTACATGCCGTGTATTACTTTTTGACGATATTTCGAATCAGATTTGTATAGTAATAATTTTAGGTATTAAAGAGCCTCTTTATGAAAATTAAATAAGTTTGTGATATCGGTCGCAACTCATATCTAGATAATAACAAAATAAACAGTTAAAATAAGTGTAAACAATTTCAACTACATATATCGCCGCCACTGTTCAGGTGATGGGTTTATCACAGATTATCAAAGATTACATTTTAATTCAATGTTCTATTTACGTATTTTCAATATTAAAAAAGTAGGAAAAGACATGTTTATGCTTTTATTTTTTTAAATCTATTCTATTTTCTTTTTAGAGTTCCATCTTTTTTGAACGACCTGTGTTCTTTTTTTAATTGGGCACTTGTCCAAAGCTATGACAAATACTCTGTCCTCTACTATTCTACATTAATATGACTGATTCATTATTTTCTCTAAACACTCTGTCCTCTGCTATTCTACATTAATATGACTGATTTATTTTATCTTTCTTGCAGCAATTTTAATGTTTATCCTGTGTCTTCTTCTTCTTCTTTTTATATAGACATGACTGTCATTTTTCAATGTGTCTCCAGTAAGTTGCCGTTCCATCGTTTTTGTGATCTTCCTACTGATCGTCTTCCTACGGGTTAACCGTCTCTTGCCGTCTTTACTACTCTATTTGTTGTCATTCGGCTTATATGATCGTTCCATTCTACTCTTCTATTTATTAACCGGTTCTTGATGTTCTCCACCTTGCATCTACGTCGTATATCTGTACTTCTAGCTCTGTCCCATAGTGTCTTACCATCAATTTTTCTTAGTGTTTTCATCCCTGATGTTTCTAATATCCTTTTTGTCCTCTCTGTGTCAGGTCTTGTTTCTGCCGCGTATGTCATTGGTCTGATGACTGTTTTGTAAATTCTGCCTTTCGTTTCTTTTCCGATAGTTTTATTGCTTCATATTGTTTCATTTAGGCAGCCTGCGGCTCTGTTTGCTCTATTTACTGGATCTTCCACTTCAGTTTCGAGCTTTCCGGAGCTAAATAATGTGATAGCTAGATATTTAAACTCCATCACTTGTTCTATTATCTGACCTTTCAGTTCCAATTAACATCTTAGTAAATTTGCTGTTGTAACCAAGAATTTTGTCTCTTTTGGGGAAATTAACATGTTAAATTTTCTGGCGGTTATATGAAATTGGTGCAGCATACGTTGTAAATCATCTTCATTTTGAAAGAGTAGTATTGCGTCGTTTGCACAGCAGATTATTTTAATTTGTTTTTCTTCCATTTGGTATCTTTTTTTAGTTCTTACTTTTTTATTATTTCATCCATAATCAGGTTGAACAATAGAGGACTCAGGAAATATCCCTGTCTTATCCCATTATCAGCTTTATTAGGGTCGGTTGGTTCTTCTTCTACTTTTACTTTTATTGTGTTATTTTGGTATATATTTTCGGTCGTTTTGATTTTTCCTAGAGGTATCTCTCTTGCGTACAATAAGTGGATAACGTTTTTTAATTTGTGTTTCTTCTGCATATAATTATTTCTTCTGTGTATTAAAAGTTAAATTTTTGGAGCTTTTGGAAGTTTTTGATTTTATTATTGAATGCGACGATTTTCAAAGTGATGATATCTCGATCCGTGAACCAATCGGTTTGAAAACTTTATTAAATGATTATTCTTTTAACATACTTTTAAATATTTTTAAAAAAGTGTTTACCCAAACCGATTTGATATTCAATGTTGTTCAAAATCAGTTAACTGACATTATTCATTCCAAAAATAGAATAACAAGACTGGTGCAAAATCTCAGAGATTTTCGTAATGATAGTAATTTCCAGTATATACGCAGAGAAGTTTTGGACTCGCTTGATATTTCCGAACCCCCGAAAAAAAGACAAAGGCATGAGACAGAAACAGATATCGAAAAACGAGTATATTTTGAAATTTTGAATACTATTATTATGCAAATAGATACTCGTTTTTCGAATTTTGAAGATTTGCAAATTTTTGACCTCTTTTACGATTCAAAATTTAAAAGTTACGCCAAAGAATTTCCAAGATATTTATTAGACAGGTTAATTAAAAATTATCCATCATTCTTTAATAAAATAAAATTAGAAAATGAATTAAAAGTTTTATATGCTGATCCAAATATTTTCGGAAGATGGGATAAGTTACAAGATATGTATAATTTTATATAGGTACTGCAATTCATTACAACAAACTGTTACCGAAATTAATAAATTATTATCATTTATTCTCTCATTACCACCAACGTCTGCCTCAAATGAACGAGATTTCTCTTGCCTCAAAAGAATCAAAACTTATTGTCGAAATACCATGAAACAAGAGAGAATGTCAAGCTTGTCTCAAATGTCAATAGAAAAAAATTTTAAAATCTCGCCAAAACTCTAATAAATTTTACGATGACGTTATAACCCATTTTGCTACTTCCAAACAACGTAGACTTGAGTTAATTTATAAACATGTTTAGGTTCTAAATTTATAGGAAAAAAAAAACAAAAAACAAGAAAACAAAAAATCTCCTATGATGATTTACTTAAGTCTTAATTAGACGGTATACCTATCTGAGGAGACAAAAAATACCTTGCCGACCTTGTCTCTCAAGCCACGAGCCGCTACTGAATAGGAGGCATGAATGTAGCAGTTTTAATAGTTTGGTGACTGCTTGCTGAAATCGGGGAGTAGAGATATCAGTACCAAGTTAATGACTATAGGAAGTGTTGCTTGATCGGCAAAATATTAAATACCAGAAGGTATAATGGTAGCAGTCTCACTGCGAACTCGATGGAGAAAGCAAAGTGAAACAACTTTATTATTATTAAACAACATTATATTTTCTAGTAAAATAATCATGATTTTACAGCAGGACAAATTTTCTACTGTTGGTAATCAAAACATCATGTATGTACCAGCAGGTTCCCTATGTCGGTATCCAGCAAAATCCTTGTAGTAACGATACAGGAAACAAAACATCAGACATATAAAATAAATAAACCAGAGATCTAATAAAATACAAATTCTCGATTCAAATAGTTAAAAAATTAACGAACAGCTTACCAAAATAGATATAACGTCCATTTAACATGTAATCCGTTAACGGTCCAATGTACAAAGCAGCTCCTAACATAATGCTGATGATATCGACTTCATAAGAAACTAAAACATCAACGAAGTGAAAACCAAATACAAGCAAATACACAGAAGACACCAATTAAATAAATCTAGATAAAACAAAAAAGTCTACAACTGCAATTTCGAAAGTATGGAACACTTTTAAATATTATTGGATCAATAATCACAGTTAATAATACCGTCACTGAAGGAATAAAGAGCATAATACAAACTTCAGACCTATTTTAATATATTGATGCAAATTAGGAAGAATGAATAAAACAAATAAGGCCTTATTAGTATAATGCTACAAATCCGTATAGATTAAGAACAGATACTGAATGAAGAAAGCTCTTATAATGATATTCGGATATCTCAAAAAGTTAATATTTCATTTGATTGCAGATATGTAGAAGACCGATCAACGTGGAGAAAAGTTGTAGTTAAAAGAAAGGAGAAACAGTGACAAAAGCAACAAAAATGGGCCAATGGTTCAGAGCTGCTCGAAAATCTTGATTGGAAAGAATTAATATTGAAAATATAAGAAATACAATGGAATTAACATACACTATATACGCTATAATAACTAGAAAACTTATATGATACGGATATAAACAGAAAAAGTTTAATGAAACAATAAACTACCCAATATGTGTTATGAGTGAGAACGATATGAATAAATAAAATGACGAAAGCCATAGCAAAAAGAGTAGTGAATAAAAAATGAAGAAGTACCTTGTGGATAACATGTGCTTAGATAGGAACGAATGGAAATGAAGATTCAGAAGACGACAAAGAAATAGGTAAAGAAAAAGTACTTTTACTTGCTGTTGAATTATTTCATATTATGTCGCGATTTGAACCTTTGAATTGAACGTTATTTTACTGTCGTTTTGAAATTATAAACTTTCTAGTGGGTATCTTTATGTCTTTATTACAAATTGTTATTAACATGCGTTTATGAATCATCATATATATCATTATTATATTATATGTATATCTTTTTATAGTTTTACATTTATAACGTTGTGTATTATAAAAGTATTCTATTTCTTTTTATCGTAGTAAGTCATTACTGAGACAAAATATTTTGGTGTCTAATGGTAACTTGATTCTGTAATAAAATTCATGGCAGACGACAAGCGGTTTCATAACCACTAAACATATCTATTTCTTTATTGTTTCCGTATATTATTATGCTTTACAGTTATGATATTATGTTCGGTCTAATTGTTTTAAAAATTTTGTCGCTTGTATAAGCTTTAACTCTAATAATAATTTTATAGACCTTAATCATTTAGAAGTAAATGTATATATAATTTTTTTTCTGTCACTTGGTTTAAATATAGTTCTTATTATATTATATATATGTATGTGCAGAAAATAACACTTATTTCAGTTCGTACGATTTGCGGTAATTTATTTAATGTTAATTCTGGACTTTCACGTTTATACTCAGTTTCTGTTGTTCCGCTTATTTATCTGAGAGATGTTACTTTTTTTCTTGTTATTATTTCTCTTTATAAGCAATTTTACTTGTTCATTGGCGGAATAATACCTCTATGGAAGGTTATCACTTCATCTTTTGCGCGATCGTCCGATACTTCTTCTGCCGATTCGTGACTTATCTCTTGCAATTTTGACGTCACGGGTCTCCTCCATTCTGCTTGTGTGATTATTCCATTCTTTTTTTCTATTTGTGTCAATTCATTTATACACTTTACGTTACATTTTCTTCTAATGTCTTTACTTCTCTTTTGATTTCTCAGCGTATTTCCTATAATTGTTCTCAGTACTCTCATCTCTGCCTTTTCCATTATTCTTTGCGTTGTGGCTGTGTCGGGTCTTGTTTCTGAGGCATATTTCATTATATGTCTTACACTGGCTTTATAAATTGATATCATCTCAGTGTTAATGTGTCTGTTTAGCCATATAGTGTTATTAAGGCATCCTGCCAGTCTATTTGCTTTTAGTACTTGATCTCTCACTTCTTTGTCCAGGTCTCCGTAGCTAGACAGTGTAATTCCCAGGTATTTTATTTCCATTATTTGTTCAATACTGATGCCATCAATTTCTATTTTACATCTAGTTTGTTCTTTGCTGACTACTATTGTTTTAGTTTTCTGAGATGAAATTGTCATAATAAATTTATAATGCCAG
This sequence comes from Diabrotica undecimpunctata, assembly GCF_040954645.1. NCBI lineage: Eukaryota > Metazoa > Arthropoda > Insecta > Coleoptera > Chrysomelidae > Diabrotica > Diabrotica undecimpunctata. The sequence goes on from NC_092804.1 coordinate 92,487,261, forward strand.
GTATTTTATTTCCATTACCTATGTGGTTATTCCATTCTTTTTTTCTATTTTGTATCCATTCATTTATACACTATACCTTACATTTTCTTTTCGATTTCTCAGAGTTTTTCCTGTAATTCTTCTCAGTACTCTCATCTCTGCCGCGTCCATTATTCTTTGCGTTGTGGCTGTGTCGGGTCTTGTTTCTGCTAATGCCATCAATTTCTATTTTACATCTGTGGTCCTTTGCTGACTACTATTGTTTTAGTTTTCTGAGATGAGATTGTCATATTAAATTCTTTTGCTCTCATGTTAAATTTGTGGACCAGTCTTTGCAAACTATTTTCATCTTGGGCTATTAATATTGCGTCATCTGCGTAACGGAGTATTTGAATTTCTTTGTTTCCCATTCTGTATCCTCTTCGTTTGTTAACGCTTTTGATGATTTGATCCATGATCAAATTGAAGATCATGGAGCTCAATCTCAACGAATCCCCTTGTCTTATTCTGCTGCCTATTTCTATAGATTCTGTAAGTTGTCCCTATATTCTGACTTCAATTTTGTTGTTTTGGTCGATGTTTTCGATAGTTTTTATAATATTTAGGGGAGCTTCTCTATTATACAGAAGATGGATTACATCTTTCAGTCTTACTCTGTAAAACGCTTTCTTTAGGTCAATCAGACACAGGAATGCTGGTCTATTATACTTCAGTGATTTCTCAGTAATTTGCTTTATCACGAATTTTGCATCTGTACATGATCTACCACTAAAAAAACCCGGTTGTTCATCTGCTAAACTTATATTGTGATTAATTAGCACTTGTAAAATTTTAGTTGTAAGTTTTAGCGTAGTATTTAACAAGTTTATACCTCTGTAGCTTTTTGTCTGTTTTTATCTCCTTTTTTAAATAGTAGAGTTAGTTCGCTCCTTCTCCATTCTTCCGGCATTTTATTGTGTTTTATAATTTTATTAATTAACGTTGTTAATTTTTCTGTCATTGCTGCTCCACAATATTTCAGTATTCGTTTGGTATCCCGTCTTTACCTGCTGCTTTTCTGTTCCTCAGGTTTTCAAGTATTTTCCGAACTTCCTGTACATTTATATTAAGTTCTTTATATGTATGTTGTAATTTCTGATGTTTCCGGTTATAGCGTCGTTTGTTTTTCTCCTGTATATAGCTTCTTTAGGTAGTCAATCCACGTATCATTTTCTATGTATTTTAGTTCTATTAGTTACTTTACCTCCGTTCTTTGACGTCTGATGAAGCGCTATATTTCCTTTTGCAGACGAGAAAAATTATGTTCCATTTCTTTCGAAAAACGTTCCCGGTGACCATTTTTTATTTTTCTTATAAGTGCATGTGTTTCGTTTCTAATTGTCTTGTAATTATGTTATGCCTCTTGTGTTTTGGTTGACATGTATTTCAGGTAAGCTTTTTTGTTTTCTTTACATTTTTCCTTCACTTTATTTATATTTCTTTTACCAAGAACTTTCTTGGCCGAGGCTAAGATATTAGACTTAATTTTTGCCCAGCTTTCTTCGACTCCATCACTTTCTGTGATATATGTTTTTCTGTTTTTTTCGGTTCTTCTTTTCTGGAATAGGTATCTTGTGGAGTCATCCTGTAAGCTTTCGACTTTTATCTTTGTGGTGTATTTCGGTGTTTTGTTATCACATATACGTGTTTTCATTCGGCACAATACCACTTTGTGATCGCTTTCTATTTCTGCTGATGTTAGTGCTCTCTATTCAACAGAATATAGTCTATAATAGATCTTTGTCCTCTACTGTTTTCAAAAATGTATTTGTATTGTTCTTTGTGAGGGAAAAATGTATTATTATTACGTATCTGGTTTTTGCTGCAGAGGTCCGTTAGAAGGTTTCCGTTTTCATTTCTGATATTTTCGTTATATCGCTGTTTTATCCCTGGAACTAAATCATTGCCAACACGGCCGTTAAAATCACCCATAATGATTATATATTTATCATTTGGGGTCTCGTTTATTACAGTCTGAAGGTGTTCGTAGAAGTTTTCCCTTGTGGTGGCATCTTTGTTGTTCTCTGGTGCATGAATTGCTATCACATTCAGAGGTTTGACATCCAGTTTAATTTTTACACTTACTATTTTTATACTTGGTGTAAAAAATTTTTGTGTACTAACAGAGCGACTCCTTCTTTGGCTTTGGTTTCTTTGGCAGCACCACTGTAAATCATGAGATGTCATCTATAATAATTTGACCCTTTTCCTTTTTTCTTTGTATCTTTTAGCGCACACATGTCTATATTTTTTTTCTACAAGCTCGTTTGTAATTTTCTGCTTTCTTGTAGAGACTTTACGTTCAAAGCACCGATGCGAAGTGTATTTCTCATTTACCACAAATTCGTTGTCCTCTTTCTCCCGTTAGTCGTCGTAATGAAATCATTCCTGTCCCGAGGCATAATTCTGTTTCTATGAGCTGTATGGTTTTAAAGTCTATCAGTAGAGTGCTAAACGGGCTGTAGACCCCCTCCTCCTTTATTTGGGCTTGGGACCGGCAACAGTTCTGTCGAGCTACTCGATCTACCCAACAAAACTGCAGGCGGATTTGAGATATGTTACTTAAGGATGTACTTAATCTGTATTAATTCTTTGATCTGTTTTTTGTTCTCTTTCAGATCTGTTTTATATTAGGTAAATTCTCATTTCATTCCTTAGGTAAATTCTTATTTTAAACCCTCCGGCGCACTTTCAGGTCTACATATTATATAAGTGTTTTATTTTTCTTTTCATTTTACTTTTACCTCTTTTTATACTTACTTTACTTTCCGTGTCCGGAACACCAACAGCTTTAAATTTTGTATTTCCAATGGTTGGCTACATAGATGGCCCTGTCATTCGCTAAAAATAGATCTTCTTCTGTGTAGGTCTCTCTCATCTCTGTGCATGCTAGTAGATTTTTTGTGGTAACAAACTTTATAATCTTACCGAAGGGGCTTCTAATTTCAGAAACTGTTACACGATTACTCTATTTGATATACGTACATTTATGTACTAAATGTTTTAATGCCAATGCATTTTAATAAAAAATACTAATTAATAAAAACGGAAATTTCGCTTTTCCAAGTTTATAATACACACTTTCTTATGTTTGGAAATATATAAGGCAAGTAATATAAATTACCGCCTTGCTTATTAAAACTAAAAAGTAAATAAAAGGTATATGTTAGTTAACAATTTATATTTAACTACATAAATTAGTCAAATAGTCCTCAAATTCCTCCATGATTAAATTGATGGATATTGAAATAAATTTCAAGTTCCAGAATGTACCTGCTGTAAAATTTGAAAATCTACTACTAATACAATTATTGGCAACATCGCAGGAGTTTAGAAGCATATGCAATATCGTAAATACGGATCCCAAAAATGGTTTATCCTTTTGTGGAGTCCACTTAATCCTACGTGTTGGTCGGAGTCTACATAAAGCGCTACTCAGATAATAAAATACACGGTGTATATTCTACTGGAGTTAGTATAATACCGTTTTAGAACGGAGCTTACATTAACCGCTAGATGTATATATATATATATATGTATATATATATATATATATATATATATATATATATGTATATATATATATATATATGTATATATATATATATATATGTATATATATATATATATATATATATATATATATATATATATATATATATATATATCTACGGCATAAAGTGGACTCCGCCCATGTTAAAATTCAGGTTCAAGTGAGCTCCGTGGTCAAGTGGCCACCGATATACGGAGCTCACTTGACCATTCCATAATATTGGCTCTGTCGATTCGTCAACATGTATAGTTTCACAATTTTTAAAAATTTTGTGGAGCCCCTAAGTACCCCTGTATCATGAATGTATATCGCTTAGTTCACGTGTATATATTATAGGGGTCGTTCAGATCTTGTTCCGTGTATATTGGAACCATACGTATATCGGTTTAAGTAAGCTCTGATAGTTTGGCAACTATGGGATTAAGCCGTTTATTTCCAGCGTATATTCTAAACGGTTCATATAGACTCCTTACTTTTGTTATCATTCATACGCATTACAGTATGTAACAGATATGTGTACTACCAAATACCTGTTTGTGGTAGGTACGTGCTTTTCTAAAAATAGATTTATAGATACAAAAGGATTTCATTACCAAGTTGGATGTGTTTTTTCATATGCGAAAATTTCCTAATGTGTTTTGTTAACATGAGTATGTCTTTATACGTTTTATTTAAGAATCCGGTTAATAAGAACTTCTTTTATTGTTTCATAATATCTTATATACAGCTTTTTTATTATTTTATTTCTTCTATTTTATTATTTTATTTTTTTCTGGATTCTATTTCTTATTATTCTATTTTTTAATTCTGAATAGAAGGTTATCTCAAAATAAATATTTAAATGCTAAAATAGATATTTTTTTGTTAAAATGGGTAGTAGTGCACAAAAAAGGGAAGAATGATTAATTTTTCTAACGTGAATTATACCAATTCACCAATATTACATATTTCTGAATGTTTTATCTCGTATTTAGGAGTAATATGTAATCAATATAAGTGGAGTTAGTGTCAAATTTGCCATAATCTTTATAAGTAATAGCTTACTGACTGTACTTTACATGTTCAGTTCACATAAATAAACCTTGTCTCTTCAAAAAGAGCGATTTGAACGGTAAAGTTAACTAAGAAAGTGTGATAAGTCTTGTACCACCCCACATGCACATAAGTTAACCGGTGTTTGCAGGCAAGAGTCCTCCTGGCAGATTTAAGGAAGATAACTACCATAAGGAAGTTCCGTTCGAGGGATCAGATGGAGAGGAGCAGCTTATTTTTGTTTGTATATCTTGCAGATGTGTTGATATAGCCAGTTTTTCCTTGATTCTAGTCATAAAATGGGCTGGTATTCGTGGAGTGGATGTCACGAATCTGGACTTTGTTTTTTTTTGCTCTCTAGCTACTTATCTTCGGATATTAGGTGGATTGATAGCTACGATATTGTAGAGCTTATGTATGGATGTGAGTCTTAATATTCCCTGAATTTGGCTGACTAATTTATAACTAAATATTTTATAAGTTATTTAAATAACTATTTATAAACGGCATTTAGATTAACAAATACTACTCCTCATACCTGATATTTTTCGTACTTCTCTTCGCTGTGTTGGTCAAGATTTAGTATTTGTGACATATATGATCTAACCTGTCATATATAGCCACTTTTGTCTTTTAATTTGAGTTTTTCTTCTATTATCGGTTTATATTAAGGATCATGTACAGAAGTATTCTGTATAGCTGACAAAATAAATAGATATATTGGCCGATAGCTTTTGTGGTCGTTGGAGTTTTTGCCAGGTTTAAGCAAGGCAACAACTTTGTCTTTGCTTTGCTTGTCTAAAGACTTTGGATATTAGCCATTGTTGTATTTTTAGTTCAAATTTTATAGTTTTGTGCTCAGATCCTCAGCCAGGAGCCGTAATATTGTTCATTATATACGTGGATAGCGGATCCAAGCTCAACATCGTTAAAAGGTTCTCTCAGCTGACTGGTTTTGTTTTCTCTCATTATAAGTTTTTATGTAAAGTGGAGTGTCTTTATCTCTAGATATACTCTTAATATTTATACACATAATTAGAATATTTGGTCCTAAAAAGCACCGATTTAACAAAAAACATATTGAACGGGTGATTTAAGAATTAACGATTACTTAATTATTCATTACCCAGGGTACGCCCGATTGCGGTGGTCTTATTAGTACTTCAATTTTCGTGAACGCTTCTACTTTAAACTTCATAAAAAATTACTAATCTTTCACTTTGCTGTTACTGTTATTTTAAGACGATATTTCGAGTCAGATTTGTATAGTAATAACTATAGTCAATATATAGTCTCTATAAGTAAATGAGTTTGTGGTATCGGTTACAAATCATATATATTGATAATGAGGAAATAAACAGGTTAAAATAGGTGTAGAAAATTTTACCTACATATATCGGCACCATTGTTCAGGAGATGGGTTTATCCCAGAGATCAAAGGTTACATACTTTTAAAGGCGTATTCTAGGTTCTATTTATATATTTTTATTACTAAAAAAGTGTATTTATAATAAAGGCCTTAAGCTATCTGTAGATTCCATGAATATTAGAATCTATGGAAATTAAAAAATACAGACATAATTCTGAATGACCAACTTGAGACAAACAGTTATCCTCTCCTCAACTTATTCAGTTACAAAATATGACGTGTAAACGCATACCTGTTTAATTGTTAGATAAAATGAATTTCCATCAAGTAACGGTCGAATCTATCACTTACTAAAAGAGTACGAAAAGACCTGCTTATGCTTTAGAGTATGGGTACTTTAGTACAAAGTACCCTTTGCTTTTGCCAATTGCTTTGTCACTTTCTCAGCGGTGGGTCTCCCTTTTGCTCATCAATAATGTTCTCGCTCGATATAGTTATTCTAAGATATTTAGATTTCACTATATGCTCTACATTTGGCTTTATCTCCTATTAATTTACAAGTACGACGAAATCTTTATAATATATCTGATCCATTGATATTAAAGTGGAGTAGAATACTTGGTAGATAATATTTATTTGTTTTGAGTATACTTATTTTACGACCTAGTACATAAAAAAATAAATACTTGTGTGCTCAGTGCTTTCTAAGTCTGTAAAACATAAACATGCTTCCATATTAGATTATACATTTATTAAGAATGTCCACTCTCTGAATTGAAGTTTTTATCTTAAAATATGACTGTGTCCCACAATCTTTCACAAAAGTTATTCTTTTCTGAAATTTTCTGAATAAGGTTCAATAGGTTTTTATATTTTGTTTTACGTTTTAATCTTTAAATCGGAGTTCATTTTTTGAAAAACTATAAACATGTGACAACAAATTGCTATATGAATGGCGTTATGCATCACTAGACCCAGCCCCAATTTCTTAAATTGTGGATTATGGCGCTTTCTGGTGGAAAAGAGGAACAACAGGATAACATCAGATGTAGACCAAACAAAAGAAATTAGGACACGCATTGAAATAGCACGTGCATTATTTTTTAAACTTTAAAAGTTTCTTTGTTTTCGGGATATAAAGTTAGAGCCTGAGAATGCTTCGATATTACGTGTTCCCTACTTTTCTTTATGGCTTGGAAGCGTGAACACTAAAACAAGTCCATCTGAATAAGTTGGCCGCCTTTGAATTTTGGTGTTACAGAAGAATTTTACGAATATCATGGATTCAAAGAATGTCAAACGTGGAAGTAACTAGAATGATAGGAAATGGGGCGGAAATATTATTAACTATCAAAAGACGAATACTTGAGTACTTAGGACATGTGATGAGAGGGCAAACATACGCATTCGCATTATTACAACTTATTATGCAAGGCAAAATCCGAGGAAAGCGAAATGTGGGAAGACGAAGAATATTCTGGCTTAAAAACTTAAGGGAATGGTTTGAATGCAGTAGTGCAGAACTTTATAGAGCGGCAGTCAACAGAGTCCGTATAGCCATGATGATTTCCAACCTTCGATAGAAGATGGAACTTAAAGAAGAAGATAGAAAAAGGCATAAACTATCTACGTAATAAATCCCATTAACCTGTTAGTAACGGATAACCAGATATATTTAAAAAATTAAGTACCTTTCTTTTTATTTTGGATTTTGAATTTTGCATAACTAGAGCAAGCGACTAATTTTTGTGTATTAGTTTTGGACCAAGCGCCTCTTGCGAGCGTTTTAATGATTGTAAATCGAATATTTGGCAACATATGTACATAAACGTGGTTAACAATGGTGACGTTGGCAACTTGTTGAGGCGTTTAGGTTAAGAAGTAGTGGCAGTTATTGCTTAAATTTTTCTATAATAGTCACATTACAGAAGAGCTAACACAGAAAGAGAATACTTAACAAAAGACATAACATTAAGTAAAATGTATGAATTATATATTGAAGAAGCAGACAATGACCTTGTTAAATTTTCGTTATACAAAAAAATGTTTTTAACACGATTTAATCTTCAAAGAAAAAAGTTGAAAAAAGATACTTGTAGTAGATGTGATTGTTTCGAATTAGAAATTAAAAATTGCGCAGATAACGAACAATTAAGCGTTAAAAAAAGAAAAAATGTGCACTTAGAAGAAAGACAGCTAGACATGAAGATAAGCAACGACCAACCAGAAGTGGAAACCTTTTGTTTTGATTTAAAGAAAAACTCTTCCCCTTTCGAGAATTCTAATAAATATTGTATATTATAAGCGTCAATTATGTATTTACAACCTTGGTATCCATAGCGCCAAGGATAAAAAAGGTCATTGTTATATTTGGATAGAAGGTGAAGCTGGTCGGGGAGCCCAGGACGTAGGCATTTGTCTTAAGAAACACATTGAAGAAAATGTTACTTCTGCAAAACATGTAATTTTGTGGTCAGACTCTTGTGGCGGCCAAAACCGCAGCATTAAAATAGTTGATTCTGAAAATGATTTTGGAAACTCATCCTACCATTGAAAAAATTACATTACGCTATTTCTTTCCTAGTCATAGCTTTTACCCAATGGTAGTGATTTTGGAAATTTTGAAAATGCCCTAAAATTTCAACAACGTTTATATACCGTTGATGATTACCTAAACGTGATGAAAAAATTCCGTAAAAAGAACCCACTAGTAGTTCACAGACTGAAAAAAGAAGAATTCGTCAAGCTAAGAAGAAATACAAGCGAATCAACAGAAGAGACCAATTTAATAGATCTTGATAAAATATTAAAGTTAACAACTACAATTTCGTAAATATGGAACACTTTAAATATCTTAGATAAATAATCGAAGTTAATAATAATGCCACTAAAGAAATACAGATCATAATTTAAACTTTTTACCTATTTTAATACATAGATGCTAATCATGGACAATGACTAAAACGGATAAGGAAGAACTACGAATATTTGAAAGGAAAATAATAGGAAAATTGTTTTAACCTCATTATCATATCGCTACAAATCCGTATAGAAGAAGAACACATACTTAATAAAGAAAGCTCTTATAACGATATTGTTTAGGCAAATAAATTGCTTAAGGTAGATCGTACACATGCATAGACGCCAAGATGTCAAACTTGTAAAACTGTTATGGAAGGAAGTTAGCACAGAAGAATACCACTTGGGCGTCTCAGTATGCAATGAAGAGAAAACATCCAATCATATCTCAAAAAATTAACATCGTGAAGGTTCTTCTCTGAACCCCATAACAAATGGCTAATCTTTTACTTTTCATTAAAAATTTAAATTTTAATAAGTCACGTAAATAACGTTTTAAAAGTGCCATTCCTGAGATAACTTTTTTTAAGCCTGGTTTGTTTGATTACATGTAATTGATTTGATAGTCCCCAACAGATGAGTATTGACTATAGGTAGGATAGCAGGTAGTTGAACAGGCATGTGTTGATAAATATGATGGGTCGGTAGATAGTCTCATTATTCCTAAATCTGACCTCATGTTACCTTCCCCCTTCATTTGTGGAAGTCCTAAAGGCATTTTTTCTCTTGGGGCATTCTCCCAATTTAACTTGGCAATGTAGTTATTATAGAGCCTTTGGATATAGCCAGCGCAACTTTAGCATTGAGATTTAGCTTCTTACACGACGTTGTTGTCTTTATATATGTGTTTGGCCTTGGCATTAGTTCCGTTCGGTATTGGTTAGTACGCGGACCTTTGTAAGTCGGAAAATACTTCTGATGGCTTTTCTAGCGATCCTGATCTAATTAATACCTGAGTTTTACGTACATTGTTTTGTTAGCGTTCTGGCCACATATCCACACATTAGCACTGGTTTAATCACTGTTTTATATATCCTGATTTAAGAAAGTCGTATTAGACCTCTGAATTTAAAAGTATTATAACAGTTATATATACATCAGTTAGCTACCTGAATATTCCCTTTTATTTCTTATGTTACAACGTTATCTACGATATCTAAAATGTTGCAATCCTTTAAAATTATATGGGTCTATTGTTACGTTATGCCCTACTCTACGTCAGCTCTTTTGTATGTTAAAGAACATTTATATGCTTTATTACTGACAATTAGACCGTTTTTTTTATGCTAATATCATTATTTTATAGTATTCTAATAATTTATGGATTAAATCCGGATATCAAATTGATATTCTTCACTTTCTCGGAAAAATAATATTCTAACACACAAAATCCTATTAAATTGCCAAAACCTTCCTTGCATATTCTATTCACTCATGAGGGGCACCAGCAATATCAGTACCATAATAAGGCGTATAGTACTGGACTGGCTAATCGTTGGAAAATGGGAAGCATGAGTTTTAATGTTTTCGGGACTGCCATCTGTTAGCGGAGAGCAGAGATATTAGTACCAAGTTAATGCATATAGTAATCGTTGCTGGAACTTTATTATTATTAAACAACACTATATTTTCTAGTAAAATCATCATGACTTTACAGTAAGACAAATTTTCGAACGTTGATTATGGAAACATCATGTACATACCACCAGGTTCCCTATGTCGATATCCAGCAAAATCGTTGTGATAAGGAGACGGCAAACAAAAATCCAGAGATAAAAATATGCACCAAGAAAGTCTGTTTTATTCAACAGTCGAATAAACTACAGATTCTTGATTCAAATAGTCAAAAAATCAATAAACAGCTTAGTAAAATAGAAATAACGCATATTTAAGATGTAATCCATTAACGGGCCAAGGTACAAAGCACTCCTGGCATATGCTAATGATATGGATCTCATAAGAAACTCTCTCCGGTCCGCAAACATCTTTAACAAAGTGCACGAAAAATGTTTCACTTAAAATCAATGAAATGAAAACCGAATACAAGCGAATTAACAGAAGAGACCAATTTAATAAATTTAGAACAAACATTAAAGTCAACAACTACAATACATTGATATTTATGTGGCAATCAGCTGTAAAAGTCATTGCCTTTTTCGTGTCGTATCGTATTTTAGCATATCATATTTTGAGTGAAATTGATCCTAAATGCGTCTAATAATATTAAGTTTGTAAAACAGCTGTCCGTTTATGCTCATTCATTAACCTTTTGTAAAACAGTCCGTGTAAATATAAGGGATTTATATAATCTTTTCATTTCGTAATCTTTTCGTTTTATAATTATAGTTCTCTTGCTTTTATTTTCTATGGTAATACATATACATACCCAATTCAAAAGGGAGAAAACCTGAAAGTTCTAAATTAAACATAAACATTATTCTCTCTTTCTCCTTATATGTTATATAAAGATCATCGTCATCGTATAGTCAGAACGGAACAAGATTCTATTGCCTTTTCTTCTTTTTGTCTTCCCTTTCCTATTGAAAATACAGTCAGGTAAATGACGTTTTTAAAATTTATGTCAATATTTCTGAAGTGCCTTTCCTTGGATATTTTTTTTAAGCCCAGTTCGTTTAATTACATGTAATTGATTTGATATTCCACAACAGATAAGTATTGATTGTAGGTCTCATTATTCCTAAATCTGACCATATGTTACCTCCTCCTTGATTTGTGGAAGTCTTAAAGGCATTTTTTCTCTTGGGGCATCCTCCCAATTTAACTTGGCAATGCAGTTATTATAGAGTCTTTGGATAAAGCCAGCGCAACTTTAGCACTGAGATTTAGTTTCTTGTACGACGTTGCTATCTTTATATATGTGTTTGATCTTGGAATTAGCTCTGTTCGATATTGGTTAGTACTCGGACCTCTGTAAGTCGGAAAATACCTCTGATGGCTTTTCTAGCAATCCTGGTCTAATAAAGAGGGTTATATATACATAAACATCAGTTAGCTACCTAAATATTCCCTTTTATTTTTTATGTAACAACATTACCTACGGCATCTAAGACGCTGCAATCTTTCAAAATTATATGGCTTTATTGTTCCGTTATGCCCTACTCTCGACCCTCTCTTTTGTATGTTAAAGAACATTTATTTGCTTTTCTCATTAGTGACTATTAGACCATCAGTCAGACTATCAGTCAGTCCGACGGATTCTGGGGGGGGGGGGGGGCAAAATTCTGACATATTTTAGAAAACCATCTAACAGATATATATCTCTAAAAATTGCACCAAAGCTTTTAACCAGTGCGTTCTACCAGTCCTCACATACGGAGCAGAAACCTTAACTCTCACAAAAACATCAGCCGAAAAATTAAGAAGGACACAACGAAAGATGGAGAGATAAATGCTTGGAATAAACTTAAGCAATAGAATAAGAAACGAGGAAGTTCATAGAAGAACCGGAGTGGAAGACATTATCGAACATATTACAAAAAACAAAAAAGGAGATGGACAGGACATGTTGCAAGAATGAAAGACAACAGTTGTACAAAAAAATTTGCTTGAGTGGAGACCACGGGCTGAAAGGCGAAGCCGAGGAAGACCCCCAAAGCGATGGACCAACGACCTCAAAAGAATCGTGACCAATTGGATACCAGAGGCGCAGAACAGAAGCAGATGGAAAAGTCTAGAGGAGGCCTATGTTCAACAATGCACAACTCAGGGCTGATTGATGATGATGATGATGACTATTAGACCGCTTTTTTTTGCTGCTACTAGCATTATTTTAGAGCATTCTATTATTTAATTTATGGATTAAATCCGGATAGCAAATAGATATTCTTCACTTTCTCGGAGAAATAATATTCTAACACACAAAATCCTATTAAATTGTCAAAACCTTCCTTGCATATTCTATGCACTTATGAGGAGCAGCAGCAATATCAGTACCATCATAAGGCGTATAGTTCTGGACTGGCTAATTGTTGGATAATGAGAAGCATGAGTGTAGCAGTTTTAATGTTTTCGGGACTGCTACCTGGTATCGGGGAGCAGAATTATCATTACCGAGTTAATGCATATAGGAATTGTTGCTTGAACTTTATTATTATTAAACAACACTATATTTCCTAGTAAAATAATCAAAAATTTACAGTAAGAAAAATTTTTGAACGTTGGTTATGAAAACATCATGTACATACCACCGGGTTCACTATGTCCATATCCAGCAAAATCCTTGTAATAATGATACTAAAAACCAAAGATGAAAATATGCTCCAAGAAACTTTGTGTTATAAAACAGTCGAATAAAATACAGATTCTCGATTCCAATAATCAAAAAATTAATAAACAGCTTACTAAAATAGAAATAACGCCTATTTAAGATGTAATCCATTAACGGCCCAAGGGACAAAGCACTCCTAGCATATGCTAATGATATAGAACTCATAACTCTGATGAGAAATTCTTCCGTCCACAAACTTCAATAAAGTGAAGAGAGCACAAAAAATGTTTGACTTAAAATCAACGAAATGAAAACCAAATACAAGCGAATCAACAGAAAACCAATCAACCAATTCAATCAATTTAGAAAAAACATTAAAGTCAACAACTACAATTTCGAAAGTATGGAACACTTTAAATATCTTAGATCACTAATCACGGTTAGTAATAATGCCACTGAAGAAATATAGAGCATAATTCAAACTTCAGACCTATTTTAATACATGGATGTGAGTCATGGAGAATGACTAAAACAAATAAGGAAGCACTCCGAATATTTGAAAGGAAAATAATCAGAAATTTTTATTTAACCCCATTATCATAACTACTATTTAAATGAGAATAAGCCACAATTAGAGGTTAAAGTTAGTTTATTGACGTTTCAATTTCCACTTCGGAAATCATTCTCACTAATGTTTGTATTTTGAGAACGATTTCCGAACTGAAAATTGAAACGTCAATAAACTAACTTTAAGCTTTAATTGTGGCTTATTCCCATTTAAATAGTAATTACTTTAAAATGCCACGAGAAAATAGCTTCAGAACTCATTATCATATCGCTACAAATCCGTATAGAATAAGAAAACATACTGAATAAAGAAATCTCGCATAACGATATTGTTCAGGAAAATAAATCCCTTAAGGTATATCGGACACGTGCATAGACGCCAAAATGTCAAACTTGTAGAACTGGTGTGGAAGGAAGTTAGCACAGAAGAATGCCACTTGGGCATGTCAGTATACAATGGAGAGAAAACATCCAATCATATCTCAAAAAATGAACATTTCATTTGATTGCAGATTCGTGGAAAATCGATCAACTTGGAGATAAGTTGTAGTCAGCGAAGACCTACCCAATGTTGTAGCGCAACGTATTGATAATGATAAAGAGAAAGGAGAAACAGTGACAAAAAGCAACAAAAATGGACTATGGAGCAAAGCTACTTCAAAATCTTTGATTGGAGAGGATTTAAATGAAAGTATAAGAAATACAATGGATGATTGATGGATTCGAGAAACCTGAGACTTGAGAAGGGCACTCTCCGAAACAGCTGTAGTGATAAGATAGAAATAATTTTGTAGAAGTTTTGCTGTTTTATTGTTAAACAAAATGGAATTAACATACGACATTATATAAATATACTACTAAAATAACTAGACAACTTATATGATACGGACATATAAGGAGAAAGTTTAATGATACAATAATCTACCCAATATTTGTTATGAGTAAAAACGATATGAATAAACAAAATAAAGAAATCCATGGCAAAACGCAAAAAGAGTAATGATTTAAAAATGAGAGAGGTATCCTGTGGATAACATGTGCTTAATTAGGAACGAATGGAGATAAAGATCAGAAGACGACAAAGAATGTTTTTTAAATTGATAAATGTATACAATTTTTAACAATGTATATTATTTATAGGTCATTATTAGGGCCAACGTGCTAATTTTATGTAAAATAACACTTTTCAAGTCGGATCGGTTACAGCACGGTGGAATCAAATACACCCAAAGTTAAAAACTATCGATGTTTATATGAAAAATGAAACCTTATGGCACATGACCGTGCAATCTTGACACCTACACATTATCACATAATTGTGAACGGTATATTGTACCTAATTACTAAGAAGTTTGTTATTTTATTCTAAGAATAAGTTTAATAATTTACGGGAGATTTAATGTATTTAAAATTTTACGGGATCCGGTATCGTAATAAGAAGTCAAATTTCACTACAACTCCATAAAAACGTGTTAAATTTTACTTTGGATATTCTTTTTGTGAATATAATAAGTAAAAATACAGTAAGTTTTATCTTCTTATTGTGCCGTATTCTAATTAAGGTTAGCGATTACTTCTTTAAACGCTTCCCATAAATTATTATAGTTTAAATTTAACTACTTTATGAAACAAATATTGCACGTCATAAATTGCAGGAATTGAAAAATTACAAAGATCTCCTGTTTACAGAGTTTCTTTTAATTTTATGTAGTTTATTATAATCCTACCGAAGGGCTTCTACTTTCTTAAACTGTTACACGACTACTCTACTCGATGTTAGTACATTTAGAGACTAAATGTTTAAGTGCATATTCATTTTAACAAAAAATAATAATAAATAAAACGAAAACTAGCCATTTCCAAGCTTATAATAAATACTTTTTTAAGTTTGAAAATAATTAAAGCAAGTAATATAAATAACCACCATAAAATATTTAACTACATTAACCGAGTACCAATTTGTGAAATTTCTCGATGACTAAATTGATTGATATTTAAATAAATTTGAAGTTCCAAAACGTACCTGCTGTAAAATTTAAAAATCTACGACTAATCAAATTATTGGCAACGTCGGAGGAGTTTAGTTGTATACGCAAAGAAATGTATACGGATCCCAAAAGTGTTTTAACCTATTACGGAGTCCACTTAATCCGACGTGTTGGTCGGAGTCCACATAAAGCGCTACCCAGATAATAATATACACGATGTATATTCGCCTGGAGTTAGTATAATACCGTTTTAGTACGGAGCCCCCATTAACCGCTAGATCTATATATATATATATATATATATATATATATATATATATATATATATATATATATATTTAATATAAAATTAGTATTTCAGGGTTTAGGTTCAATAAAATATATATTGTGGAACTAGATTTTATTTTCCATAGCAATCAACGTTTCGGCAGGAAACCCTTGCCTTTGTCAAGATTCAAAACGTAAAACAGGACACAGACATTAATGAGAGTTCATTAGTCTGGTCATTCTCTTGTGGAAATTTCTCAGGACAGATGAATGATTTGGATTCGCTTCTTTTGCATGGTGCATCCATATATTGAAAAAGGTCTGAGTTATGGACTAGGTATGGACCAGGTGGAATGATTATTGTGTGATCATTAGTTGGGAGGAAGTATAAATGGAAGTATGTGAACGACTTGGAATAAAGGATAGGAAAATGTAAAATGAAAACAAGGGTGTGATTCGTGTAATAACCATCAATGTCTATGATTTCATAGTATTTGGTTAAGTCTTCTTCTTGAATATAGGGAATCTGTGATGCAGGGTGGTGTTCAAGCATCTTTTGCACGGTCCAAATTGTAAAAGTAATTTTGGCAAAGTCCTTTATGAATTTTCTATAGTAACCAAGTAATCCTAAAAATCCTCGAATTTCTTTTGCTGTTTTTGGTACAGGATAGTCTATGATGGCTCTAATCTTAGTCGGGTTTGGTTTAATTCCCTCGCAGGTTACGACGTGGCCTAGAAAATCGACTTCTTTCTTAAAAAATTTACATTTGTCAACTTATATCTTAAATCTTGTTTCTCTTAA
The DNA here is from genome assembly GCF_040954645.1 of Diabrotica undecimpunctata. Lineage (NCBI taxonomy): Eukaryota > Metazoa > Arthropoda > Insecta > Coleoptera > Chrysomelidae > Diabrotica > Diabrotica undecimpunctata. The sequence goes on from NC_092804.1 coordinate 92,503,944, forward strand.
TCTTTCGAAAATTTTCTTAAGATTTACCATGTGTTCTTGAAGTGAGGTTGAAAATACAATAATGTCGTCCATGTAGACCAGACATATTTCTCCTATTAGTCCTTTTAGTACGTTCTCCATTACTCTCTGGAATGTCGAGGGTGCATTTTTGAGTCCGAACGGCATTCTCATGTATTCATAGTGGCCATTTTCAACGTTAAATGCAGTCTTCTGGATATCTTCTTCGGCCATTTCAATTTGATGGAATCCGCTGGCTAGATCTAGGGTTAAGAAGTATTGGCAGCGTCCTAGTTTGTCCAGAATGTCTGTTATATTTGGAATTGGATATCGGTCATCGATGGTTTTCTCGTTCACCTTCCGGTAGTCGACAACTATTCTCCATGTAATTTTTCCTGAGGCATCTGGTTTCTTTGGAACGACCCAGATTGGAGATGACCAGGGTGATTGACTCGGTCTGATCATTCCTTGATCAAGCATCGAAGTGATCTGCTTACGTACTTCTTCTTTATGGATGTGTGGATACCGATATGACTTGGTATAAACTGGAACTTCGTCTTTGGTTCGTATATGGTGCTTTATTTGGGTAGTAAATGTTAAAGGATCGTCTGGATGATGAAATATCTCTACAAACTTAATGCACAGTCGTCTTAGGTGAGATTCTTCTTCTGTATTAAGATGATCGGTTCTAAGGAGATGATCGGTTCTAAGGAGAGGATCGACATCTCTTAGATTACTGTCTTCGGTAGGTATAATATCTGACGTATATATAATATATGATATTCCTCGAGATTTATGGGTTGACTTTTGATGGGATCAGTTAATGCTACTTGGGTGTATTCATCGGTGTTATTGACTAGTTCGATCCAGGCGAGTTGATTACAGGCAACGGTGAGAGTTTCTCTTAGGGTGGCACCTTCGACTTCTTGTCTTGGGATGACGATTGTACCTGATGTTTCCTTTACTGGCAATCGGACTTGGGTAATTGATTGGGGCTCTAGCTGGACTGTATAGAATTGGGTTTTGTTTGTGACATAGTAAGTAAGAGTAGCTTGGGTAAAATCTTAACAGTCTAAATATATATATATATATATATATATATATATATATATATATATATATATATATATATATATATATAAATGGGTAAAATCTTGGGTAAAATCTTAATAGTCTAAATATATATATATATATATATTTATATATTTATATTTTATATATATATATATATATATATATATATATATATATATATATAATCTTGGGTAATCTAAACTTTTAAGTTTAAGATTATCGAGGCCGATAAGACCGTCAAATGTCTTGTGAAATTTGAAAAGATAAAATTTTAGGTTAATAACGGAGTTAAATTAGGGAAAAATTGGAATTTCTACACAATAATCTTGTGAATGATTCTGAAAAATTGATGTAACGATAAATGGTTCATATTTAATATTATTCTTGTAGAATATATTGGCTATATCAAGATTAAGGAAAGATTTAGTGGCTCCTGTATCAATAAGAAGTTTAAGAGGGGGATTTTAAATAATTTTAATGTAAGGAAGCTCTCTTTTGTCAGCATAGGAATGCAATTCTACTACGATACTTCTTTTTCGCCTTAAAACGTTTGAAAATTTACATCTTCTTCATATTCTTGGCGCTCTTGTTCATAATAAGGGTAATCTGGGTATGTGTCATTGTCTATACCTTCATCGTAATTATTTTCCTCTTGTTCGATATTAAAGAGTTCTTCTACGGTGAATCGGGGGCTGGCTGTTTGTTGAAAGCGGAAGTTTCTTTGAGATTGGAGTCTATTAAAGCCGGTTTGGTGTGTAGAAACGCTCATAGGTATTGGCTTATATGATTGAGATGGAACTGGTTTATGAAAATTGGGTTGATTAGCCCTAGAATTTTGTGCATATGGAGTGATTTGATGATTTTGTTGGAATCTAGGGGGTTAAAATGTCCCTCTTGGACTATTGTTGAATGGCTGTTGTTGCGAAGGCATTTGATTTGGTCTAAAGAATGGCTGTGGCCATTGGGGCTTGGGCGCTTCTGGCTGCCACCGTGTAGAAGCGGGTGTATGACTTAAATTGTGTCTCTGCGTTTGTGAAGTCGCAGAGGGTTTATTAGGAGTTTTCTTCCTGAATATATTGAATAGCAAGAGCGAGATTCAGTGGTCTCATGGATCGAATTGTTGATCCTAGGGGTTCTCTTAGACCTGCCAAAAATGTGGTTAGGGCTTGTTGTTGGAAAAATTCTTTTTTGCTTCTTTTAACTTCCTCGTTTTCTGTGTGTAATTCAATATGATTTGAAATAGTATTTAAAAGACTCAACTTTTTCATGAAATTGTTGAGGGTTTTCGTTTGGACTTGACGAAGATTAACTAAATCTCTAATTAAGAGTTTTCGTTACGTTGGTCTGCGAAATTTTGGACAAGAATTGATTTTATTGACGGTCAGTCTTTACAGCCGTATACAGAAATAATTTCTCTGGCTCTGCCCTTAATTTTGTTCATAATTCCTCGAGTAAGCATGATTATAAAAATTTTCTGGATTTGTATGATCCCAAAAATGGTTTAGAAGCATGGAAATAACATCAATAAAATTGTGGAGTTCATTTGGATTGCCGTCGTACTCTGGTACAAAGAAAGGTCTTTATTAACATCAAAAATGGGTGCTATATTATTCTTTGATAAAATACCCTTTAATTCTAATACAAGCCTATTAGGAGACTCAAAACAGCAAGCATATGCGAGACTGTTGCAATTAGAGAAGAAATTTCAAAGAGACAGAAACCTAGAAAAAGATTACAGGAAATTTATGAAGGAATATGAATACTTAGGTCACATGAAATTGAATAAAACCGAAACTATAAATAAGCAAGAGTATTACTTTCCTCATCATGCAGTAATAAAAGAGGATAGTATCACAACAAAATGCAGGGCCGTGTTTGACGTTTCCAGTAAAAGTTCAACAGGAATCAGGCTCAATGATATAAAGCACTCTGGACCTCGTTTGCAACAAGATCTTACAAATATATTAATAAATTGGAGATCGTACAAAATAGCATATGCGGCAGATCTAGAGAAAATGTTTAGGCAAATAAAGATAGCTGAACAAGATTAAGTTTACCAGAAGATATTATGGAGACAGTCTGTAAAAGAACCAATAAATGAGTATCAGTTGTCAACAGTAACATACGGTACGAAGACAGCGCCATACCTTGCATTACGAACGATACAGGAATTATGTAATAACGAGAAATTAAAATATCCACTAGCTGCGGAAATTGTTAAACACAACATGTACGTAGACGACGTGCTAGCTAGATCAGAAACGTTGCCTGAAGCTCATCAAGCTCAAATAGAGTGAATGCTGAAATCATTTCGAATGCTACAAGGTTCCTTCCACAAGGAGTAGATATAAGAAGACAGCCAATAATAGATACGGTCGTACAAAATGAAGAAGGAGACATCGTCATTATTGGCTATTTCCTAATAATTGACAACACTAGATACAACCTACTGAGGTGGTTGTAATGGGAATCATTAATATGAATATTCAGCCAAACTGTATCTTAAATGAATTAGATGATAGAACTACCAATGCCACCTGCAATATAATAGAATACACGATAAACGAAGCCAGTTGGTTGAAAATGAGCACACCGAACATCTGGCTAGTCATTCCACCAGACGCTATAAATTTAGCTATAATGTGCGACGGTTCTCTACGGTGTGACTCCCGTCAGTCCTATTGAAGAGCTTATGCAGAGGCCAATCATAAAACAGAACAACATTCCAAGACATAATATAGATATTCCGGGAGATGAGTTGCCAAATATTGTACTTGAGGCAGAGCAGTTTGACTAAGATATATCCGAACACACGTGGAAAACCATTGCTAATCAACAGTGGATTCCTCATTTAACCACGGGACTAGTCACTATATTCATTGTTATGTTGATTGTCATTATGTGGAAGGTAGTCAGATACATTCCAAACTCCAAGAGAGGCAGAAAACAAAGACATCAACGTTCTTGCATCCAACGTCATCCAGCGCCTCGAAGACATACGGTATCACAACCAAATTTAAGTAGAACCTTAGAGAAAGTCCCTCCTAGATCAGTTTCACTTAATGAGCTTAGATTTGAATTAGATAAACTGCGTTAGACTTTCACGGCCATCTTCTAACTTGTTAAACTGTTAAACTGTTTGTTCTGGCTGTTAGGCCGTTGTCTTCTGAGATTAGTTCTCGACGTTTCGCCAACACTAGGGGTTGGCATCTTCTGGAGATGTTACTGCTTCGCTTGTAACTTGAAACTGACGTGTCGGATAGTTTCTGCAACATCAAAAATTCTTTCCCGTAATTCAGCTTCTGTTTCGATTTCATCTCGGATATCATACACTAACGATTTCAGATGTCCCCAAAAATAAAAATACTGTACATTGCATTCGAGACTTTCTGGTGGCCACAGAATGGGTCCATTCCTACCAATCCAACGACGGGGATAAGTGGTATCAAGATTTATCAATATAAGTGGTATCAAGTGGTAACAGCACGGGTAAAATGTGCTAGGCCTCCGTCGTAAAGAAACCACATTTCACGGCGTGTTTGCGAAGGCACGTCTTCAAGAAGTATCGGCAAAACATCTTGTAAGGAATCATAGTAGGCCTCTCCATTTATTGTTCTGGGTAATTTATATGGTCCTATCAAACGATTGTTAATTATTCCAGCCCTTAAATTTATGCTAAATTTTCATTGAAAATTTGTCCTAAGTATTAAATAATGGTTCTCGTCACCCCATATGTGACAATTATGAAAATTATACACACCGCTTCTCGTGAAACATGCTTCATCCGCACATAACACTTTAGATGGATTCAGGTGTTCTGACGAGTGTATCTTGAAACCACCTACAAAATGTTAATTTTAGAGGAATATCACCTTGTTGTAAATCTTGTACTCTTTGATAGAGGTATTTTGTTTGTCGGAATTCGCTAATTATTATTTGTGATTCCACTTGTGTCTTTGATTACTTAATATTTATTGGTTACTTATAATAAAACAATTGGGTCTGATCTTAAATTTATTTTATTGTGACAAATCAATTAAATTTAAGTAATGTTGCCAAAATATTTAATAAATTAACCTTTAAAATTGTCTGATAGATTAAAAAAAATAATTTAAAGCAAACTACAGACTTTGCAAGATTACAGGAACCTTACGAATATGGTCTTAATGTTGCGAATGACGAGTCTTTAAAACCTCTATTTCTTGCTAGAGTAAATACTATTGATGGCACTTTACTAATTTTGCCAAAATATTTAATAAATTAACCTTTTAAAATGTCTGATAAATTAACAAAATAATTTTAAACCGAACTAAACCCTTTGAAAGATTACAGGAAACTTACGAATGTGGTCTTAATTTTGCTAATGACGAGTCTTTAAAACCTCTATTTCTTGCTAGAGTAAATGCTATTGATGATGGCACTTACAATTAATTTCAAAGTAATCATAACACTATCACTTCGTTAATCAATGATAATGAATTTTGTTCCTACGATGAGATGAGATTAAATGCCGATAAGCTAATGATCATGGAGTTTTATCATTAAAAACATGTTTTTTATTTAATATCTCATCTTCTCAGCCGGCCAATATGTCTACTGTACATAATCTTAATTCTTCAAATCGTAGAAGCATCGTAAATCTTCCAAGACTTTCATTACCTTACTTTGACGGAAACTACAGGGACTGGCCTACGTTTTATGATCTGTTTAACAGTCTAATCCATAATAATACTAACATATCTAACGTGGAAAAATTTCAGTACCTTCTTATTTCTTTGGGCAAACAACCACTAGCTTTAATCAAAGGTATTCCTCTTACTGAGTGCAATTATCATGTGGCCTATGAAAAATTGGAACAGTTCTTGTATTACCAATACCCTTGCAAATAGCTACATCAGCTCTGACTGTATTACAAGCACGTTATCACTTTCTCAGTCAACTACTTTATTGTCAACCTGTAAAGCTGAAATAAAGGATATTCGAGGTAAATTTACCACAATAAGCAAATCCTTCTTGATACAGGTTCTTTGTGTATTATACAAACGAATTTTGTCTCTGAATCTTGTGTTCAATGTCTTGGCCTTTCAAAAAGAAATTTTTCGATTCCTGTTGAAGGTCTCCATGGAATATCAATGGCTGCAAACAGTGGGTATAGTGCAGTGCACAATGAAATCGTGTGGACAGGTCGATCCAACATTTTTATTTGAAGCCATTGTTCTTCCTAAATATGTTAAATTCAGCCAAAATTCCAAATTAATCCTTTTGAGTTGATATCTTCAAACCTTAAAATTGGCGGATCCTAAGTTTCACATTCCTGGTCCTATACATGGTAATTGGTTCAGAACTCACTTAGTTTATTTTAAAATCAGGTAGAATTTTTGGAAATCCAAATCAACCAGTGGCATTAGGAACTGTTTTTGAACACATTCTTCAAGGTAAAGTAAATTGCCTGCCTAACACTTCTTCTATAAATATTCTTTTTAATTGCCATATGTCTCTGGAAACCAACATCGACATGCAATTAAGAAAATTTTGGGAACTTGAGGAGATTTACAAATCATTACCTTTATCCCCTGAAGATAAAAAATGAGAGGAAATATGTAAGTCTTATACTGTCAGAGATTCTACAGGTCGATTTTTTGTTCCGTTACCTTTTAGTCAACAGAAACCTAAATTTCTTAATACTTATTCTCAAGCCTATCGACGTTTTTCGATGCTTGAAAATTGTTTTAGAAAAATCCTGATTTGCGCACAAAATATTGTGATTTTATGTAAGATAATAACATTGTTTAAATAGGACTAGTTAGCCAACGCAATGTATAAATTTGTTTGATTCTAATTGAGACAGTCACTAGATGTCACCACTCTTTCTGTCTCAATAGATTTTAATATACCATTGTTTGTTTGATATACATTATACTAGATGGTGCTATGTGAAAAAGTTAAGGACTAAACTAAACGTCCATTTTTGATCCACTGAATTAAATTCACCAGCGTTGCAATACTTCACTGACATAGTAGCAACAGGTTTACTTACAAATGTTACAAAAAACAGACCTTGAATCACTTAAGATATTCATTTAAAATAGAGTTATTACTATCAACTAGTAAATATCGTGTCAACTAAAATTGTACATAAACGTACTGTGGCTTCTAAATCTTCCTATATCTAAATAAGTTTAAAGAATTTAAATATTTTATTTTATTTGGAAGTGTATTACAAAAATTTGGTCCGAGGTAAGTAAAACATTTTAATTATATGTGTTTAAAACATAAAAAAACATTGTATGAGAAAACAAATTAGGTATTTAGAAATAAATTTTACCGGATACTACATTCGATAATATTTGAAAAAAGTGATTTTAAATTAAAATAATGTTACTTCCATAATAAATAAATGGTTTTTTACAGATGGCCGGAAATATTTGTTGTTATTACAAATGTGGTTTATCACCATACAATATTCATGGATTAAGAATGTTCAGATTTCCGACAAAAATCCTTCGGCTTGTCAAAGATGGATATTACACTCTGGTAAGTAAATAGAAACTTTTTTTATATTCTTTTATTTTACACCGTTTCCGTTACGTAATTAACTTGAAAAAATGTTTAATTTTTTTTTCATTCATCATTTTTTATTATCGCCAGGGTGCACGCGTCATATTCGAGATGCATTAATTTGAATTTTACGTTTTCGTTGGTATTATAATTATGATATAATAAACTTCGGAAAAACAAATTAGTGAATAAATATCAAGTTAATAAACATAAACAAAGTATTAGATATTTAAATATGTATTTCTTTAGCTATTTTTAGTTATTGTATTGAAAAGTAGAAATAAGTTCATCTTTATCGGAGAACTAATTTATACAAAGGTCCATCTGGGAAAAAATTATTGGTTTCACGTAAAAATTTTATACAGATATTTGAAGGTTCTAAAAGATATATGAGGGTTAGTTAATAATAAATCTGTGAAGACATACAGGTGATTTTGGCTATAAATGTTTTTTATCCAGTTAGAGAAAAATAGTTAAAATAAAAATTGTAGATTCAAAAAGTTCTTCCATTTGTGAGTTTCTAAATTAAAATATATAAAGAATTCACCAAAATAGTTGCAAAAAACCCTTGATTTTGCAGAAATTTATAAATTTTAATAACTTTGTTTTTGCATAATGGTATGTAATGTAACTAATAAAAATAGTAAGGATTTGTTTATCGTAGAAAGCGATTATGTAAACAACTTTTTGTTGACCTATCCCAGTTTAAAAAAAAATTATGTTTTACGTGCCACAGAAGCCAAGATATTGCAAATTCTGCAATCGCGCTTCATTTTGAAAAAGTTCAAATCTAAAAAAAAAACCGAGCTCAAATGGTTCTCCATTCTACTTTTCCGAAGCGGAATTTTTTTACGAATACCATCATTTTAACCGGTTATAAATTTTTACTTCTTTACCGCATATACCATTATGTAAGTTGGAACGCACAATTCAGATCTTCATTTAGGGTCCCTTCAATTTTCAGCTCTTACTGTTAATAGACAATGGAAGTATGATTTTAAGAATAAAATTCTTTGGTTTTAAATATAAAATGCTCTCTTGCCTAGTAATGGTCATAGAAGATTCTGTTTTTTTTTAGAAAGTGTGTTTTTCACCAGTTTTTCATAAGCCTCTAAATAAGTTTGTGGCATAAACGATATCAACGTTATTATAAATGTTTATAAACAGATTAAATAACCTATAAACTATTTGCTCTGATTGATATTTAGCGCACTTTAATAACTTATTAATTTCCATAATTTCAAGGAGCTATGTTACATGTCCTTGCCCAAAAAAGAGTTATTATAATTTATAAATAACTGCAAAAATAAGGGTTTTTTTGCAACTATTTCGGTTAATAGTTTCATGTATTTTAATTTGGATACTCTCAAAAATTACATAACTTTTTATGATCTACAACTCTAAAAAAGCTGAAAAAATCTTAAACAGGTATTTAAAGTCTCTAAAAGGTATATGAGGGGTAGCTGATGACAATTATGTGAAGACTTCAGCTAATTTTGCTTTGCTTTTTTATTAAACAATCGTAAAAAGTGAAAAAAGTTTATGCGCATAAAACGTTTCTTATTCATGTTAGAGATATATGGTTAAAATAAAAGTTATAGATCATAAAATGTTCTCTAATATTGATATTTTTATAATTAAAATACATAAAGAATTGACCGAGATAATTTAAAAACCCTTATTTTTAAAGTAAAATTTATAAATGTTAATATAAATATAAATAACTTTCTTTTCTGCATAACGATATGTAATAACTATTTAAAATTATGGCAGTTAATGAGTTTTTAAAGTGTGCTAAATATCATACAGAACGACCATACAGTTTATGAGTTATTCAATTTGTTTATCCAGGAGACCGATTATTTAAACAACTGTACTTGTCCAAACAGTCACTCTAGGGTTATTTTGTAAATAGATATCGATTTTTATGGCTTCGTTTTAAATTATTAAAAAAAAACATCAAGATTATATTAAATTTGTTTTTAAAAATCAGTTTGAAGAATAACAAATTTTTAGCATATAAAAATTTCTAATAACTTTGACTTTTTTATGTCATACACTTGTATGTAGGCCCAATATAAAGCTAATAAAAAAAAACATTTAACAAAAAACCAAAACCTTCTATGGCCCAGAGGAAATCAAATAGCATTTTTTTTTCTTATTTAAGAAATTGCCAATATTTTCATTGTTTATTAACATTAAGAGCTGAAAATTGAACACATTGTAAAATAATATCTAAATTTTATAATTCGATTTATAAATGGAATACACAGTGAAGAAGTAAATTAGTTTTGAAACATTAAAATAATGGTACTCGTAAAATATCGCCACAGAAAAATGCAAGGGAGATCTGTCCGCTGCAATTTCTCAGCTTGTTTCTTGTTATTGGTTATGGAAATTTCTGTTTTTTTTTTAAAAGTGCTTTTACACCAGCTTTTCATTGAGCCTACGTACAGCCGTATGACATGAAAAATATCAAAAGTAGTATAAATGTTTAGAAGCTAAAAAGCACTTTTTCAAACTGTTTTTTTTTTAATAAAATGTCGAAGTTTATAAATAAAGCTTCAAATAATCGATTCAAAAAACGTCAAATAACTGTCAAAGGTTAAACACCCTTTTTAAAGTTCCTCACGGATTTTAAAGATTTAAACAGTGTTAAACAGATAAAGTAATTCATCGACGAGTTAACAATACGAAGCGAAGTTCTTTAATCACAATGTGATAAGAAAACGAGTATCAAATTTGGTTTTATATTTCAATAGTCGAATTTAATTGCGGCTATATTGGTGTAATTAAAGAAAACCAGTGAAAATCCCAAGAAATAGGTGAGATCCTTTTTTTCTTTCTTTCCAGTTTGGAAGAGGGTCCATTAGGTACTCACATTTAGGTATTGTGTTACGGTCTGGGTAACCAGGACTACACATCATGAACAGCAATTAAATATTTACATTTACACAAAACAACTTCAATTCCAACCCAAAATCATATGTCGTTGACGCAGTCTCTAGACCTCCTTCCCGTTCGTTTTCTAAAAGGGAACAAGTTATTGTCATGCACTCCATTTTGAATACTGTTTTATTTAAATATATTAAAGAAATTGGTGAAATAGTTTATCCAAAAAATATTACTTTTACATCTCGCATTTCGAATAATCGAATCTGCATTTTCCTCACTTTGAAGCATGTTCATAATTTCTTTAAATTATTCCCTTTAATAAACTATTTTCACGCCGCCCATGCCTGCATACCTTCGTTTTGTTACGCCTTTTTTTTAACAAAGAAATAACTTCGCCAAATGTTTCTTCTTCTTTTTATCTTGTTTTGGTACATAAAAATCTTTCCTAATAACAAAGGAAAAAGGACCTATTGTGAAATCTCCGAGCTACCTTCTCAGAAAATCAGAAGAGTTGTTTTTCGTAGAAACTTTACTTTCTATTGGTAAACGCTACGAAAATGAACCCCAGTAGCCCGGATATTTAATGTCAATTTCACGTGGCATCCTTCAGCCAATATCCCCTCCCTATTTTCAACCTTCGCTTGTCTAAGCCCTTCTAAATTCACAATCCGATATTCATTTCCAAGTTGGTTCCTGTGGCAAGCGGCCTTATCTTCGACAATCGGCGGTAAGTGGATTTTCAATTCACCCTTATTTATCTTTGCACAGTGTGTCTTATATTGATTATTTTCTCTTTTGTCAAACAGACGTCTTCCAACTGAAGTCACTTCTGTTTGCCGTTCCTATTTTACACCAATTCAGATTGTACACCAATTCAGATTGTATACCGATTCCTATTATACACCGTCCATCCGTGTACAATTTTCAAGCATTCACCGCAAAGTTAGTTCACCTGAACATCAGTCATCTTTATGTTACCTCAACCACCTGTAGTACCCCGGTACCGGTAGCTGCCTCTTTTCGTCGGCCTAACAGACAATCTAAGGGATTACGTTAGGAAGACTGCAATTTATTGTGGTCGTGTCGTCCCAACTACCTGTTGTGGTGGACCGAAGTCAAGTGCCTTATTGAGGGCGTCATACCATTATTTGAATACACCTGTGAGTATAAGTTTTATTGACTAAACTGTGGTAACGAAATCTTTAACAGTTGATTTATGACTCCAGTTCAGTGTACCTTCTTGTTTATGGAGGTTTGGTTTGACTGAGTAATATAGTAAAAATACAGGATAATATATACGTATAATTAACGGACCATTTACTTTATATATGTAGATATAATTATAATGTTCCTTGCCTTTTTTTTCTAATTCTTGAGGATACTAAATTATTTATAACTATTTTTTTTGAGATATTTTTTTGTTTGTAATTAATAATCAGTTACGCAATAATCATGCTATTTAATCAACTGTTTAATAAAATTTAATATGGTACATTTACTTTAACAAATATACCTAAATATAGTTTTGTTAAAGAACTATTTGCTTTTTATTTCTTTTATATTTTTTTTATACAATTTGGATTTATATTTTTGTGTTTCTCTTCCAGGCATTTTTTATTGAATTATATTATTATATTTATTTGTTTGATCGTATATTTTAAGTATATGTGTCGAAATATTAGGAGTGTACCGCATAATTCCGATACTTTTCTCTTTCACGGTTTACTTTATCCTCGCGTGAGTTCTCTAGCTGTACCTTACCTTTCTCGTCGTCCTTTTTTATGTGCCTTAAGGTTTCCCTGTTCCTCTAAAAATAGGGTGGTGCCCAAATAACTTTTCTTCTCTTATCTCTTATCTTCTCTTCTAACTTCTTGTCTTTGTGTCGTAAGTACTTCTTTAATTGATCCGTGATATTTGAGCTGTAACAAGAACCCCGACCAAGATACCTCTACCAGACTGAAGCCCGAGCCTAGTACCGTTCTTTGTGTAACCTCCAATCGATCATCAAGAGGGAACACAGAAAAGAATGGCGCCCAATGTGGTAGCTAACAGCAAGAAAATATCGTCCAATGTGGTAGCTAAATGGTAAAAAATAGCACCGCAACGCAGTCTTCAAATATAAGTATCTTCTCTTCTCTCGACTATTTTTTATCTAAACGAGTTTAAAAATGGATTCTTCTGTTATCTCTTATCTCAAGGTAAATCAGATCGATTACGAACTGAAAATCAGAGGTATTAAGTCAAATAGAACTCTTTCCGAAAAAAATCTATCCTTAAGAAAGCCCTTCAGAAAGCCACTCCGATTATCGATCTAACGGAAAATCCCCTTATCTTCGAAGATGAATCAAGCCAGATCGAAACTATCTTTTCCGAAGTCGAAAATCTTATTTCTGAATTTGAAGGAAACCCTAGTGATTCTGTCTACAAAAGAACAAAGGCCCATTTATTGCATCTTTCCCTAAGACTACAACGTCTAACCCCAGATCCACAGAAACCTGTGGAATCGAATTTTAAAGACGAAGCTATCTCTACCTGCCTTCTGTTAGAAGCAAACCTAGATGATAAAATAATCACTACCGACTCGAATCCCGCATATATACCTTTAACTTCACAAGCTCCTATGCCAGCCATTAACCCTATCGTCCATGTTAATACTCCTGTCAATGTAGGTGATTGGAATATTAAATTTTCCGGTGATCCTAAGCATCTATTTAGTGTCTTGGAAAAAATTCAAAATCTTGCTGAATCGCGTGATATTCCCGATGCGATACTTTTCCGATCTGCCGTGGAATTTTTCTCAGGTAACGCAGCTAAATGGTTTAGCAGCGTTAAATCTAAACTTACCTCTTGGCCACAACTGGTCGAATTACTTAAATTCACATTCCTTCCGCATGGCTATGAAGACGAACTGTGGGATCAGATCAAAAGCCGTAAGCAAAGAAAAAATGAACCTTTCGTTCTGTATCAAGCAGACATACTTAATTTAATAAAGAGATTACCGAGACAGCCCTCCGAAAAAACCATAATCTCTTATATTCGTTCAAATCTCCTACCGGAATATTCTACTATGATAGCCACTAGTACGGTGGATACCGTAGACCAATTATCTTCTCTCATTAATACCGTCGAAATAAATGCTGCCTCAGTTTTCAAACGTGACTCTCCTTCTATTTCTAGCGTAGAAAACCAAAGGGATGCCCAGAGAAACCCTCTGAGACATTTTCAGTCTAGAAACAATTTTTCTAGTAATACCTTTCCCACGAACCGTTCTTCAGGCAAGAATTACGTACCTCCCTTAACTTCTAAGCCAAACTCTTCCACTGCGTGTTGGAATTGCCAAGGCAAAGGACACAGTCACCGTGAATGTCGTCGTCCGAGGAAAATATTTTGTTATCGATGTGGAAAATCTCAAGTTACCTTCCCACAATGTACAAATTGTAATCCTCCAAAAAACTAACGTACGGAATAAATACTATCGGCTATTCTATTCCCAGACATCCCAAAAAGTCCGATATCTCCCGATCCTCCAGTTATTCTTCAAATAGAATTCAGAATAATTTACCTCGAGATTACCGTTCTCCTACATCTCACCGAAGTACCTTTAACTCCCGTCAGCGAAAACAATGGAATAAGAACCGAGACTTTTCGCATAGAAACTCCTACCGCTTGACCGAAAATGAGTGGAAAAATTACCTTACGGAAGTTAGAAACTTCTATCGTCTTCCTTCTCATAATAAAGTCTGTCCCCTTGTGATCTCTAAAAAGACTGATAAAAGACCCTACATATCTGTAAATATCTACAATCAAGATTTTACTGTACTATTGGATACCGGTTGTTCCATTACGTGTGCCGGACAACAAGGTCTCGCTTTTCTTAATCAAAATAAAATTCCAATAAATAAATCCGTTAACTCGACAGTTTCTCTAGCAGACGGTTCCAATAAAAAAGTAACTGGTCTCATAGATTTACCTATTCTTGCCGATAATGTCTTTTGAGTAATTCAATGCCTTGTAGTGCCTTCTTTACCGTGTTCTTTTATCCTTGGAAGTAATTTTGCTGAACAATTTTGTCTCTTTATTGATTTTAATACCAACCAATGGAATACTAAGTCCGACAAACCAAATCATCCTTTTTCTATGGCCAATCCAGAAGCTATCTTCCCGCATCTTTGTTCGTTAGAATCTCTTAGTCCAGCCGACCGTACCTTAGCGAACAAAATTATTAATAACTTTAACGAAGTTAGTAGCGCTGAAGGTATAGGCCGCACAAATAAAATTCAAATGACAATAGATACAGGCGACTCAAAACCATTCAAGCGACGTCCTTTCCCTATGTCTCCATATATGTCGAATATCTTAAATAAAGAACTAGATTCAATGCTCCAGCTAGGTGTGATAGAACCCAGTTGTAGTTCTTGGTGTTCACCCGTTTTGTTGGTTAGGAAGAAAAATGACGAATTTCGTTTTTGTTTTGATGGTCGTACTTTAAACGATGTCACTAAACATGACACCTACCCGCTTCCAAATATCGATAGGATCCTCTCTCTTTTACGAGGTGCAAAATTTATCTCGTCTATTGATCTTAAGAAAGCTTTCTGGCAAATCCCCTTGGAAAAATCATCTCGTGAAAAAACTGCTTTCGCCGTAGTAGGTCGAGGGTTATTCCAATTTACCGTTATGCCTTTCGGTTTGTGTAATTCAGCACAAACACAACAACGTCTAGTAGATGCAATTTTCGGACCTGAATTCGAACCCTTTATTTTTTGTTATCTTGACGATATAATAGTATGTTCCCCTACCTTTGAAGAACATATCTCTCTTCTTTCTAAAGTTAAAGAAAAGCTAAAGGACGCAAATCTTACCATTAACGTAGATAAATGCGAGTTCTTCAAAACTTCCCTTAAGTTTCTCGGTTATATCGTTGGTGATAATTCTCTTCGGTCGGACCCCGAAAAAATATCTGCTATGATAACCTATCCCAGACCTACAAACACTACCGAAATTAAACGCTTCATTGGACTTTGCTCTTGGTACCGCCGTTTTATTAAAAATTTCTCTACCCTTGTCTCTCCAATAAACGATCTCCTAAAGGGTAAAGGAAAAGAAAAGAAACAAACCATTACTTGGAATCCTGAAGCTGAAAAGTCTTTTATCTTAATCAAGCAAGCCTTAGTATCTGCCCCCGTACTGGTTCAACCAGATTTTTCGAAACCCTTCGTCGTTCAAGCCGACGCCAGTGATACTGGAGTTGGAGCTGTTTTGACGCAAAAATTAGATGATAGCGAACAAGTTATATGTTACGCTAGTCGATCTCTGACTAAAGCCGAGCGAAATTTCTCTGTCACAGAACGTGAGTGCCTTGCCGTCCTTTTCGCCATTGAAAAATTTCGTCCGTACGTTGAAGGAACCAAGTTCACCGTCATCACTGACCACTATTCCCTTCTCTGGTTGACTACCCTCAAAAATCCCTCTGGTCGTCTTTGTCGTTGGGCCATGCGCCTCAAACAACATAACTTTACTCTTGTTCACCGAAAGGGATCCTGCCATAAAGTACCGGATGCACTCAGTAGAATGCAAGAGGACGAAACTCCTGTAAGTCCCGAATTAGCTTCTCTCGATGTCGATCTAAATAGAATCGAGCCCTGGTACGATAACTTACGGTCAAAAATTATCGCTAATCCAGATAACTTCCCCCAATGGAAAGTAGAAAATGAATATGTTTATAAGTATGTACCTACCTGTCTACCTTTTAAATCTAACGAAATAGAATGGAAAATTTTAGTACCTTCTCCCCAGAAACACGACGTTCTCAAATCCTGTCATGAACCTCCTACTTGTAGCCATTTAGGCTATTTTAAAACTTTATCCCGGGTCAAAGAGAGATTTTACTGGCCGAAGATGAGGAGAGACGTCCTCAAATACGTTCGTTCTTGCCAAGTCTGTGGAGCACAGAAAGCTCCAAATGTTCCTCAAATGGGTTTAATGGGAAATCAGAAGAAAGCCGAGTTCCCGTGGCAAATAATTGCTATTGATTTTATCGGTCCCCTCACGCGCAGTAAAAAAGGTTTCTCTTGGTTACTCGTCGTGACTGACTGGTTCTCTAAATATACGTTAATACAACCCCTACGCAAAGCTACCGCCCAGAATGTCGCTAACTTCCTAGAAAATAATGTTTTCTTAACTTTCGGTGTTCCCCAACACATCATATGCGACAATGCCTCTAATTTTAATAGCAAAATTCTTAAGAATCTTTGTCATGAATACAGAGTTCAAAAAATCTGGTTCACTGCCGTTTATTCCCCCCAATGCAACTTCGTAGAAAGAAGTAATCGTACCATTTGTACCGCTATTCGCAGCTATATTACCGAACATTCCGAATGGGATAGAGAAATTTTTAAAATTCAACAAGCTATTAATACCGCCCGCCATGAAGTTACTCAACACTCCCCAGCTTTTCTGAATTTTGCCCGCAACGTTCCCTTATTAGGAGATTATTATAATCGTCCCTATGACCAGCTCCAAAATATCGAATTCTCTCCCGGTAACAGAGACGAATATGCCTCTGAAATAACTGGATTGTCAACTGTCTTCAAGGAAGTCCAAACCCACCTATCTAAAGCCTATGAAAGAAATGCCAAATACTATAATCTCCGCAAACGAGATGTTCAATTTTCTGTTGGTGATACCGTGTGGCGCAAAAATATTGTTCTTAGTAGTGCTCCAAAACGTTTCATGTCTAAGCTTGCTCCCAAGTATGTCAAGGGTACAATATCTAAAAAATTCTCTCGTCTGGTGTATCAAATAAAAAACGAAGATGGTACTAATGCTGGACGCTGGCATATAAAAGATTTAAAGCCGTGTTATAATGACTCTTTTAATTCCGAAGTCTCAGAAAATGAGCAAGAATAACTATTTACCATGCTAGAAATATATATATTATACCTTTTGTAACTGTCGTCTAACGCCCACATCTAACTTTATTGACTAGGAACTTTTACCTCAAATATCTATATATGTTATAATACGTCTGTAGTAAAAACGGTTATTTTACTATTTCCTACTATTTCTTATCTGACACTCATACATACATTGTTGTAACAAGATTCGTGAAAACACCTCTCATGTCTTTCTACCGATGTATCTTACCTGTCCATGTAAATTGATGTTTGTTGAGACCCCTATAATTCATGGTTAGTCTTAATTGCTTTGATTTCTACCTATCTATGTCTTTATTTTTACTTTCGACGTCATGCGATTTACCTTAAATTTTTCGTCCTATCTTATAACACACCTTACCTCATTGCGTTGATAAAATAATCGTTATATAGGCTGTGCTGTAGTCCTTACAAGCGAAGAAATCTTATCGTGTGTTACCTTTATTTAAAAATTTTTACCTTATCTTCAAATAAAAATGGAAGGATATCTTACCTGTTGGAAATATACCTTACCTTCCAACGAAAAATTTACCTTACCTTCAAATGAAAATTGAAGGGTACCTTATCTGTTAGAAACACACCTTACCTTCCAAAGAAAATTGGAAACATATCGTATCTTGAATAAAACTACCTTGACTCCAAATGGAATAATTAAGGACTACCTTATTTAAGAAAACCTAAGATTTTCTTGCCTTTACCTTTTAAAAAGTACAATTGCCTTATACCTTATCTTTACTGATACATTGTTTCTAACAAGACTTCCCCTAAATCCCTAAACACACCGTCCGGCTGTGACATCTCTGTCGTGTTTAGAATTCCCAAATCGTGTAGTACTCTCTTTCCTACTTGGTTTAACTTTTGATATGAGACCCAACATAGAAATAACATCTTCTCTACCCCTTTTCGTCATAGAGATCAGCATCTGCCAGAGATACTAGGCACTGAGGAAGGCTAGGACTGATGTTAGCGGAAGTTCGCCAGTTGACTCGCCGAAAATAGTATCTGGATCCTAGTTTCTATTGACCATCTGTGGTAACAATTCAGTCGTTCTTCAACCGGAATGAGGCCAATTAAATGACTCTCTTAGTGTTAATTTTGGTGCCTAAGAGGTTAGTCCCATCAATACCAGAATAAATACCCTATGTGCACCTGAAAAATTATGTACCATATGTACCCCCTGCTCCCAAACCTCGGGTTTTTGCAACCACATTACTGAAATATAATTTTTAACTCTATTAAATCTCAATCTCTTGTTAATACTGCATAGACTTTTGATAATCATTAAGAGATACTAAGTACGCAAATCCTCATTACAATTCTCCTTGTTAGTTACAAACTCCCTACCTACCTAACCAAACTTAACATTAGTCTTATTACCTTTATGTCGGGTTACGAAAAACGTTGGCATACTAATCGTCTATTATTACCGCTTATATTTCAATAAGTACCGTTATATGGATTTTTAGCTATCTTCTTACACCACTGAAACTAGGTTAAGTCTATCTTTCTAGTGATGATATCTAAGCAAAATACTCGGACTATCTATTGATACAGTGTTATTTAAACCAAGGTGCCTTACGTTAACAATCTCGCGACGAACTCACTCTCTCGCTCATTGTTTAACGATCTCCATATTGCCTTGTTTGCCTTACGTGTCCTATTTTGCTGTAACAATATCGAGCGGATACTCTCTTATACCTTTTGACACATAAGTGTATATATTAACATAGTTGTATAAAAATATTATATAGGTTAAATAAATTCATTAAGCTTGTACTTTCATACCTTTTGTAAAAATTATAATTATTAAGCATATACCTTTATAACTTTTGTAAAACTTGTAGAATTACTTTCATGTTTTGTCTATTGTGTTAGATAGATAATATTTAGTGTATCGTTTATGTTATGTTATAATGTTACTTGGTCATATTGTACGTATGTGTTATCGTAGTAACGTAAACTTTCCTTGTTTTTCTCAACTTGACTTTACGATAGTTCTCCCATGCTTCCTTGTTTCACAGTTCCGATGCAAACTCAGTACACCCAGTTTACATCGTGGAAAGGGCTGTGAAGCATGTTCATAATTTCTTTAAATTATTCCCTTTAATAAACTATTTTCACGCCGCCCATGCCTGCATACCTTCGTTTTGTTACGCCTTTTTTTTAACAAAGAAATAACTTCGCCAAATGTTTCTTCTTCTTTTTATCTTGTTTTGGTACATAAAAATCTTTCCTAATAACAAAGGAAAAAGGACCTATTGTGAAATCTCCGAGCTACCTTCTCAGAAAATCAGAAGAGTTGTTTTTCGTAGAAACTTTACTTTCTATTGGTAAACGCTACGAAAATGAACCCCAGTAGCCCGGATATTTAATGTCAATTTCGCGTGGCATCCTTCAGCCAATATCCCCTCCCTATTTTCAACCTTCGCTTGTCTAAGCCCTTCTAAATTCACAATCCGATATTCATTTCCAAGTTGGTTCCTGTGGCAAGCGGCCTTATCTTCGACAATCGGCGGTAAGTGGATTTTCAATTCACCCTTATTTATCTTTGCACAGTGTGTCTTATATTGATTATTTTCTCTTTTGTCAAACAGACGTCTTCCAACTGAAGTCACTTCTGTTTGCCGTTCCTATTTTACACCAATTCAGATTGTACACCAATTCAGATTGTATACCGATTCCTATTATACACCGTCCATCCGTGTACAATTTTCAAGCATTCACCGCAAAGTTAGTTCACCTGAACATCAGTCATCTTTATGTTACCTCAACCACCTGTAGTACCCCGGTACCGGTAGCTGCCTCTTTTCGTCGGCCTAACAGACAATCTAAGGGATTACGTTAGGAAGACTGCAATTTATTGTGGTCGTGTCGTCCCAACTACCTGTTGTGGTGGACCGAAGTCAAGTGCCTTATTGAGGGCGTCATACCATTATTTGAATACACCTGTGAGTATAAGTTTTATTGACTAAACTGTGGCAACGAAATCTTTAACAGTTGATCTATGACTCCAGTTCAGTGTACCTTCTTGTTTATGGAGGTTTGGTTTGACTGAGTAATATAGTAATAATTCAGGATAATATATACGTATAATTAACGGACCATTTACTTTATATATGTAGATATAATTATAATGTTCCTTGCCTTTTTTTTCTAATTCTTGAGGATACTAAATTATTTATAACTATTTTTTTTGAGATATTTTTTTGTTTGTAATTAATAATCAGTTACGCAATAATCATGCTATTTAATCAACTGTTTAATAAAATTTAATATGGTACATTTACTTTAACAAATATACCTAAATATAGTTTTGTTAAAGAACTATTTGCTTTTTATTTCTTTTATATTTTTTTTATACAATTTGGATTTATATTTTTGTGTTTCTCTTCCAGGCATTTTTTATTGAATTATATTATTATATTTATTTGTTTGATCGTATATTTTAAGTATATGTGTCGAAATATTAGGAGTGTACCGCATAATTCCGATACTTTTCTCTTTCACGGTTTACTTTATCCTCGCGTGAGTTCTCTAGCTGTACCTTACCTTTCTCGTCGTCCTTTTTTATGTGCCTTAAGGTTTCCCTGTTCCTCTAAAAATAGGTTGGTGCCCAAATAACTTTTCTTCTCTTATCTCTTATCTTCTCTTCTAACTTCTTGTCTTTGTGTCGTAAGTACTTCTTTAATTGATCCGTGATATTTGAGCTGTAACAAGAACCCCGACCAAGATACCTCTACCAGACTGAAGCCCGAGCCTAGTACCGTTCTTTGTGTAACCTCCAATCGATCATCAAGAGGGAACAACTTCTACCGACATCGTTGATCAACTAATACACCGAACGTCATAATTAATTCCACCGTCATCTTTATCTGCAGGCTTCTTTCTGCGACCAAAAGAATCCTTATTTCAAATGTATCTCCTTTCATCCCGCATTCCTAATCGAGCAGTCCCTAAAAAATACGGAACATCAGATGATCAATAGGCATATATCATAAGTTTTCCTAGGGTAACATTTGAAATAGCTGACAAGGTGAACTTCGAAGTGCAAGTTCTCTGTTAATTAACCATGAAAATACATCCTTTAAAATATTTTTATTCTCTGACAGACTATAGTGTTTTCTTTGTAAGCTTACGGGTCGTACCGTGGAGTCTGATTGCAAAGTCTCCAGTTGACCAGATCAGACACTCATTGCAGCTAATGCTCCTCCCTCTTCTTCATTTTCAGCTGACTCTAAGGAGTCCTTAATCCTGAATCCTTAACTTCATCAAAAAAATTTCTATATCTTCGGAAATTGAGTCCATCTCCGTTAACTGCATACCCATCCTGGCTGCCATTATGGATTTATCCATCTCTCGTCGTACTAATTCAAAGCCCATGTTGGCAGTAGGACAAAAAAGGGGACACTTCAATGACAGTTCTCATGATACTCCTACCATCTATCTTCATCCGGTATTCTTGCTCTATTAAGTTCTTTTCCTCCTTCGACATTTTCAATGCCACCGAAACCAGCCAAAAAATGTCCAAATCTAATCTTTGATTGGATTACTCGATGAAACCTTATTATATTTCCGCTATAGAAATGATTTACAAAGATAATCCGACTAATTTTACACTCAATTCCACGCAACTTATTACATTTCTTGAGAACTCTTTTGTATGTATCACCCCACTACAAGAAGCTTAAAAATCCTCCAACATAGATGGTATTCAAAAGGACTTATTGCAGCTCTACATAGGTACAAGGAAAAGATCACTAAAAAACCGTATCACTAGAATCTTAAAAAAGTTAAAAGAACAGCCTATCTCCGACTTACAAGAGTATATATAAGTGCATCCTCTGATAAATCTTCTGATGTCAAATCTAATCACAGCATACATGATGAATAGAATTTCTCTCTTTCTCTCGCATTTATTCATTTTTTCTGCTCTCTGTATATTTTTACTTCATCTTTTGCCAAATTTAGACACGATATTTAATTAAGTAAGAAAACTTTATGTACATCAAATACTAGCCCAAGTCCAGTTTGGAAAAAAAATTGTTAACAAAAAATAACCTTAAAATATCCAAATATTTGCAACAAATCTGGACCTAACTATATATACTCTTTTCTTCCTTCGCCCTTTCATTATTCATCCTCAGTTTCACAACAAGATACCAATCATCCGAACTCTCTTATAAACTATTTCGAACTAAAAGCTGCACTCAAATCCTATAAAAACACAAAAATTAGGGTTTTCTAGAATTATCTTGAAAAATTTCTCGAAAATTCCTTAGGCACCAACGAACCTCTAAATGAAGCCAGTAAATTTACCACTGACATACCGCTGACAATCGTTAATGAAAGATCTTGCCCTAATCTATACTAAGATAAAAGAAAAATCATTACAAAAAAAAATTTTGTTAAAATCCTTTATAAAAGGTACATAAATTAAAAAACCCAAACGGGCTATGTTATGAAGACAAATTGTTTTCGGAATCCATATTCCATCATCAGTGTCTAGGTGTACATTTTTTGAGCCACTAAATATCTGGGTAAAAACCCGATAAAAGTTATATGTTACAATTTAGTTTACATTATTTAGTTTTATATATTAGGATGTTAAAGTTACCAGTGGATATGATAACTCCACTCTTATTTATAAAAAAAACTGTTTCACAAATCCAAGGCAATAAAACTAACCTTCATCCTATGAATTTAGTCATCCTTCATTCCTATATCCTAACTGTTTCTCCTATCATCTTCTTCAACAACACAGTTATCTCTGACAGTCAATTCATTTCTGACACACTCGCTAATGGGGTTGAAGACAGATTCAATAAAAGTAATATAGCTTTTACTCCCAGTTCTTTACGCGCTTAATCTTTCTCCACCATCTCGTCAACTCCACACGATGTCCAGTTTATGAACGGCTTGTTTACTCTAAATAAACTAAAATTTACCTTGTTTTCATTTACAAAATCTGCTGATGATCCCGATGATATCCCTTATATATTTTTAAAAAATCTCTCTAATACATCTCTCTCCAAACTTCTCGAAATTTATAACCTTATCTAGAACACACAAAAATTCCCAGATGTTTGGCGCAATTCTATAATCATTCCAATTAAAAAACCTGACCAGCCCTCTATAACTCCAATATCTTTCGTCTGATTTCTCTTACTTGTATTACCTGCAAACTTCTTGAAACAATGATCAATGAAATACTCACGTGGTTCGTTAAACAGTATAATATTATTCCCGACGCTCAATCCGGCTTCCGACGTAATCGGTCTACTATTGATAACTTTTTTATTTTTCAAACACACATTTCTTAAGCAATCTATAATCAACAAGATGTCGTAGCAACTATATTTAACGTTGAAGGGGCATTTTATTCAATCTCCAGAAAAGCAATCATTGACAAAAACTCCCACTATAATTTAAATGGTAATATTTTCTCATTTGAAAAAAAATATCTAATTGAAAGAATCTTTAAAGTCCTTGCCAAGGGTAAACTTTTTCGATCTCTTCCTCAAAATTAAGGTGTCCCTTTAGAATCTGCATTAAGTTTAACTTTATTCATTCTTGCCATCAACGAAATTTGCCTCCCATCAAATATGTTTAATACGCTGATGACCTAATCATTTACTGCCATCTTAAATATGTCCCATCCTCATATAAACTTATACAAAGATAGATTTAACAAACTAGGATTATCACTCTCTGAGAGCAAAACCAAATTAATAAAATTTTCCATAGGGATTTTCACTCTCTTACCCCAAATTTTATTTAACAATTCTCTACTTTCTGGTGTTAATTATTGTAAAATTCTCGGTTTTATGTTTGACTCCAGATTAAATTGAAAAAATCGAATCTCTGAACTTAAAATCAATTGTTTTAAAAGGTTGAACATTTTTAAACCCTCAGTCATCTTCAATGGGGTGCCAATAAAACTACTTCTAGGTCTGAGCGCTTTTCGCTTTAGTCCTATTGAGAGTGTATACCGTGAATCTAATGAACTTTCTCCTACCCTAAGACGATAATCACTTCTACTTTCGTATGCTGCATCAACATCTGCAAATCCATGTAATCTTGTTCATTCCCTAATTTCCACAATGCCGTCTTCTTCCACTAACAATAACCAACACCTTATCATAAAACCTATACCTCAATTAATTTGTCCACTACTTAAAAATATTGACCTTTTTCTGACTAGTTTATTTCCTCTACCTTTACTTCCCCTCTGGGCTAAAGATATCCCTTCAATATATACCTCACTCACTATTTTTAACAAACTTGAATCTTCTAACCTTCTTATAAAGAAAGCATTTTTAGAATTTAATTCTCTATACAGATGCTTCTAAAACTACCACTGGTATTGGTTGTGCAGTAACCACTAAACATGAACTTGTAAGATCATCTCGGTTACCCTTAATATGCAACGTTTGCACAGGTGAACTATATAGTATTGTGTTGGCTTTTAAATGCATCTCACATCAAAACAGACATATTGCCATTTGTTCAGATTATCTTTCATATATCCATTTAGTCAATACAATTTTCACTGAGCACCTATTAGTTCAAAACATTCATGACATATACCAAAATCTCTCTGCTTACGATGTAACAGTCTCTCTCATATGGCTGCCTTCTCACACCGGAATTACTGGTAATAAAACAGCAGATCATTTTGCCAAAGAAGCTACCAACCATGGGGTGACTGAAGTCACTCCCATTCAACTAGCTAACGAATCTCGAAATTCGTTTTTAAAAAGTCGGTAGAGGATACTTGACAAAACTTAGAGCAAAAGAGCAAAACAACTTTTCATAAACTTCAATCTTTTATTGGTCATCTCTCCCTAGACTTCATAACTAGAAGAGAAGCATCGACTATTACAACTACGAATCAACCATACCAAACTTACCAACTGCAAACAATTCACCAACCTGTATAAAGTACTGGATTTGAAACCTACTCTAAGGAACTAGAGAATTGTCTACCTCTTCCTCAACTGTAAATTGTATATGTTGATTATGATACTTGAAAATGTTGACTATTTCAATAATTTTGTGTTTAGGAAGTGCCAAAACTAAATCATCTACATATCTTTAAAAAAAGGAATGAAAAAAGTGCAATTGTTGATACAATCACTGATAACATCATCCTTGATATAGCTACTTAGAATGGGTGAAAGACTAGATCCCATACCCATACCCATACTACCAAAAAAATTAAAAATATGTTGGCATAACTGCCAAGTTATTTATATTTTGAATACAGAACTTAAATTGTTTTTTTACTTTATTGTGCAGAAAATTGCCTTTTTTTTCAGTTGTGTTAATAATAATATTGTTGTAGGTAATGCTGCATTGGAAAGTCTGGAGCTACCCGATTTAAAAAAAAATTTCTATGCAGTAAGCATTTTGACCAAAACTATCTAAATGCAAACCAAAAAAATATAGTGAGGTAGAAGAGGAAGGTTTGTTAACGACACCACGCGTTTTTCATACGTTTTCGATAGCAAAACAACCATCCACGGTGCCAATAGTGTTTCGCACTACATACATTGCTTATTTTAGTTCATGAAAACAATGTTACAATCAATTTTTATCACTAATTGTATCTCTATCACTTTGTAATTTAAAATTATTTCATTAATAAACAGCTCATTCATTTAAACTTCTCATTCATATAAACAGAAATACAAAACTGGTGTTTATATTATAAAATACATAAATAAATAAAATAAAGGATACTATTTATTAAAGTGTTGTTAATTATTATTCCTTTTATCCCAACACATAGATTAATTTGTCCCTAAATATGTGTTGCCTCTTGTTGTGGCATATCGATGTGTTTTTTTATATTTACTATATTTTCAAACGTCATTTTAAAGATTAAAAGATTGAAAATTTAATTTTCTCAAAACATACATAAAACCATTGTTTAAAAAGATTTTCTTTTTTAAACAATGATAAAACTTAAATCTTGACTAAAAAATAAACCTCCGCATGAGTGTTCTAAGACGATAGCAATCGAGTGTATTTCAATTAAATATTTAATCCTTTTCTAGCAAATCATATAACCAAAATAAATATCTGATAAACTAATAAAAATTAAAAAAAAGTCAGCATTTACCTACTTTATTTAAATAGATTACTAACCGATTTAGATTTAGCAAGTCTCAAAGTATAAAAACAATTTGAAATATTCTCTCGAAATAGTCAAGTTATCTTTCACTAGACGCATACAACGATAATAACAATAAGCATTTTATTAAAGTCTTATATTTTCTTCACAATCTGGCATCCGTGTACAGGTTTGCCTTAGTCATGAGACAGGTAAAAATATACTCGAATAGAATCCTGCCGAGAATTAAGTTTCTGTTAATAGTTTTTTAAATTTATGACTAGAGGCCGCCATATGACGGCAGAGTAAAAGTCAAACGTTTGTTCCATAAGGATTGTCTAACTAGTCCTATTTAAACAATGATAATAATCTTGATAAGGGTCATATTATCAAGTCATATGTCTTTCATTCCTACAGAGCATACCCGTTCTCATTCCGCCTATTATATAGCTCATCATGCCGTTTTTAAGTAGAAAATTTCCGAGATTGTATCTAAAATAAGGGAAGTCTTTGATGCAAGTTTGCGTGACATACATGGTGTATCTCTTAATGACTCTTTACTTGTAGGTCCGAAGCTTCAGAAGGATATTGCTAACATTTTACTTAGATTTCGAATCTATGCCTATGTCTTTCTTTGCGACATTAAGCAAATATACAGGCAAATTAATGTAATTTCTGACTATTGGGACTATCAACGTATTCTTTGGCGTTTCTCCCTCTCTGAAGCTCTTCAGGAATAGTACTTACGGACTGTGATATATGGTACATCTTCTTCACCATATTTGACACTACGTACCTGGCATGAACTCGCTGCTTCTGAAGAAAATAATTTTCCTCATGTAGCTAAAGCATTAAGAATTCAATTTATATGGACGATGGATTACTGGGAGCTAATGATATAAACTCTGCTTTGACTCTTCAATCTGATTTAATCGCAGTTATGAAAAGGGGAGATATTGAACTTACCAAATGGGCTAGTAATAATTCTGATCTAATTAACCATTTTTCTGCTTCCGATATTCAGGACTCATATTATAGTTTTAATAAGGACGAACCTTCATTCATCAAATTGAGGTTAAAATGGAATCCTTCATAAGATATATTTTCCTATTCGTATGTCCCTTTTGATCGCTCTTGTACCAATAAACACCATTTTGTCTGAAATCAGTAAGATTTATGATCCTCTCGGATTTATTTTACACTGTCTTCTGCTTGCAAAACGATTTTGGGAGCTCAGTGTCTCTGAGATGAAATCTTATCCGACGAGATTACCAAAATTTGGATAAAATTTAAAATTGACTTACCAAATCTCGCTGATATTCAAAATGCTCGTTATTTGGGCTCTAAAGATATATCTCGCATGGTTAAATGGTTTTTGTGGCGCCTCCCAAGTAGGTTATACTAGTGTTGTTTACTTTTGAATTGGAG
Organism: Diabrotica undecimpunctata; assembly: GCF_040954645.1. Classification (NCBI taxonomy): domain Eukaryota; kingdom Metazoa; phylum Arthropoda; class Insecta; order Coleoptera; family Chrysomelidae; genus Diabrotica; species Diabrotica undecimpunctata. The sequence continues at coordinate 92,531,946 of NC_092804.1, forward strand.
TGGCCACTGAAATATCAAAAGCTTTTTGGTTAGCGCTAAGTGCAAGGTTGGTCCATTAAAGACTCAGTATATTGCCCGTTTGGAGCTTCTGGCAGCAGTTCTTCTGGCTAAATTTTCTTCAAAGGAGTTATGAGAACTTGTTTGACGCTGTGTACGCATGGTCAGATTCCATGATATCTTTGGCATGGTTGTCTTCACCAAATCGATGGAAGACTTTTATAGTTAACAGGGAGAGTCATATACAAGAAATTGTTCCTATTTCTAGTTAGCATCATGTGGCGTCTCCACAGAATCCTGCCGATTATGCCAGTCGTGGTCAAAGTCCGCTTCAACTTCTACATACTTCTATGTGGTTGTCAGGCCCTTCATTTCTTTTCATGCCTAGAACCACCTGACCTTGTCAGCCTACAACTGAACCTTACTTTGATTTATCAATGGAGATCCAGAAAGAAGAAAACAACTTGTTCTTGGTATTACAGTCACTAATGACAATTTTCTATCGAATTTACTCTATCAATGATCTTCTTTGACACTAAAATTCAAAGAATTTTAGCTTATGTTTTGAGGTGTATAAGAAATTCCAGGTCTAAACAAAGACTTAACGAAAACGGAGTCCTACTCTGCAGAAAATTAAATCTTCACTTAAACCGATTATTTGATATGTTCAGATGGATGTTTTTTCTGATATCGATAGTTTACTTAGAGTTAAGGGTCGACTTAAAAGATCTTTTAGTTATGACGTTAAATCTCCCATACTCTTACAGCACACATACTTACGAAATTGACAATTGAATCAGTTCACGGTTCATATTTTCATCCAGGTTTAAAAATTTTGCAATATTTGTTGCTTCAACAATATTGGATCTTATCCCCTAATGTTTGTCAAGATGCATTACGTGTTTTCGTTCAAAACCCAAGTCATATAACCCTTATATGGCTGATTGGTCTTCATTGCACATGTTTCAATTAAAAGCATTCTCATCAGTTTGTATTGATTTCGCTGGTCCATTTTCGCTTTTGATGAGCAAACATAGAGGAGCGAAAACATTTAAGTGTTATGTTTGTTTATTTGTTTGTACCGCTATAAAGGCTATTTAATTTGGAGGCTACATCTGATCTAGCAGCTTTTAGGCGTTTCATTGCGCGAAGGGGTAGCTGCAATCATATTGTTAGTGATCAGGGAAATAATCTTAAGGGTGTTAATTTGTTCAAAATGCAGCACAAAAATTAGACATTTCTTAGAACTTTGAGCCGCCCGCTTCCCCTAATTTAAATTTATTAGCCGAGGCTGGCGTTAAGTCATTCAAATCATATGTTTACCGGGTTATTGGCAATCAAATCTTAACATTTAAAGAATTCTATACAGTTTATTGTAAAACAACCTATTTATAATATTGTAATCGTATTTATTTTACCAACTTGTGCGCTCAGCTCTCATGTTATTGTATCTGCGGCTCCCGCATATTATCTCTCTCCACCCCGCGTTATAAGCTAGAGTGTGAAGTTGCCTTTAGGCATGTGAAGACCGGGGGTATTGGCGCTCCCGTAAAAAATGGTCCTAAAATATTTTCGAGCAATCAGGTGTTCAACTACGCCTCCCTAAAATGTGAAAAGTTTGGTAATAAATTTATCCTCTCTACAATTTCTGGTCCTTCGATATTGTTTGTAGGATATTGTCTATCGCATTTCTGCTCTGATTTATCTTCATAAATCCATTATTAATTTTCTGTTATTTAATTCTCTTCCTGTCTCATTACAAGTGTTCTCGGGGAAAATAAACCTTGTATAATATACAGTAAACAATGTACATGTACAAACAAGTACACGGAACATTACATCACCTCGCAAGTGTTACGCGAAAGGTTATCTCAACATTCTTCGGCAGCAATTAAAGCTGTGCCGTCATCAAGTGAACAGTACCGATTAAAAAAGTGGTGTGACTATGGATTTTTTATGATTTAATTTGATTCGGTGAGTCTGTTCCACGATATTTTTTTGGCAATAACGCCTTCAGGGATCTTCAAAAGTTCGCACTCATATTTTAACTACACAGGGCGAGTTTATATTTCGCGGGACTCATGCGGTTCAAAGTGGGAACACTATTTTCTGAGACTCTTATTTATTAAACGGGGTGGACTAAGCTCTGTTTTAGACTCTTAAATTTTTTATTCCTCGTGTATTCTATCAGAACTTTAGATATCTCGCAAGACTTACGATACATCTCTATCCGCAATGGATCAATTGAAGAAACATAAACCGCTTAAAGCAAAGATCTCTCATATTTCTAATTGGTTAAAGGATAACTCTGAATAAGAAACAAATCCTTTGCAATTCCAACTCCGTCATAATGAACTCACGAATTGCTTCCCAAATATGATGACCTAATGGATTCAGGAACTGGACGAAACAAACTCTGAATACTTTTCACCTCTAGCAGATCTTCAACTCCTCAGATCATAACGACAAAAAAGTTAACTCCCTTCAAAACGGTTCTCTTCTTTTCGGTAAATGGTAAAAATAACTCATACTCCAAAACTACCATTTTATTATGAATATTATAAATATTATTGAAATTAATGAAAATTATTATGAATACTACAACACATACCATTTAAGCATGCACAAAATTTGCTAATATTCTCTTACAGGATAAGTATAAATTTGTTAATGAAGACAAAATATGTCGCAACTGTCTACTAACTAAACACTTTTTCCAAAATTGTCCGTCTCAACGTTCATGTGGTATATGCCAGAAAAGGCATCATACACTCTTGCACAGTGACCATGAGAATAGCTCTACTTCTAGTAGATGCTGTCAAAGACAAAATCACTCAACCCTTAGAAATGTAAAAAACACTTGGTCTGATAGTGAAGTTAGTCCAAGTAATTCAGTCTCTCTCTCTGAATCTCAAACCTCTCAGGTCTCAAATGTAATGACTTCCCTCTCTGCTCTGTCAGTAAAGCAAGATGTTCTGCTGGCAACCGCTCTAGTTACTATTTACTCAAAGGATGGCATACCCATAAACGCTAGATGTATTTTAAATAACGGATCTCAGTCGTCATTCGTCTCTAAAGATTTGGTTCAAAAATTAAATCTCTCTCCTTATAGCAAAGGATTATAAATATCTACTATCTTTGAACATAGTTCGTTCTCGAACAAAATGGTCGATCTAGAAATTTTTCCATACAAAAGAAACGGTAATGGTTTCAAAATTTCCTGTGCTATTTTAGACAACATAATTTGTAAATAAGTAAATAAGTAAATTTATCCCCTTTACAGTTACTCTCGCAGATCTCTCCTACTATATCCCTGTAAATATAGATAAATTTCTTGCCAGTGACATAAAGTGAGTTTGAGAGTTTAGGAAAAGGACACCCTTTTGTGGATGTTTGGTGCTTTACCCGCTTACGCACTTCATAAAGGAATTTATCGCTCACAGTTGTCCCCTACACGGTCAAATGTCTCTTTATTTGTCCAGTACACGTCTGAGGAAGATAAACTTGATGATATAATTCGACAATTCTTCCGAAGTCGAAGAAGTTGTTAAGGCTCCTCTGAGCATCTGGCTGAACACATATTCACTGAAACAAATCAAATTTTACCTTCTGGCCGGTTTCAGGTAAAGCTTCCTCTCATTTCTGAAACAGCATATAAAAGGCTAATCAATTCTTACAATATGGATAAAAAAGGTTTATTAGTTTGGAAAATAAACTCTTAAAACAGGAAAATTTATAGTCTCAGTATAAAACATTCATCAATGAATATGCTTCTCTTAAACATACCAAAAAGGTTCCTTTTTCTCTTCAAACTTGCACTTAGAAAATACATACTTTTTACCTCACCACTCTGTCATAAAAGAAGAATTATTGACTACAAAATTTAGGGTGATTTTTGATGGCTACATGAAGAGTTTCACTGGCTATTTTCTTAATGACATCCTTTTGAAAGGAAAAACTCTTCAACCTGAACTTTTCGACATTCTACTTCGGTTTAGACTCTATACCTATGTTTTCACCTCCGACGTACAAAAGATATACAGGCAGGTACAAATTCATCCTGATCACATATTCCTCCAGAATATATGTACTTTGGCGAGATTATCCAGAACAGACAATGTCTTGAGCTTCAAACCGTAACTTATGAAACAAAAAGCGCAAGCTTTCAAAGTACCCGTTGTTTGATGGAATTAGGTAAAACTTATCAAAACAACTACCCATTGGCCTCCGATGCTCTCTTTACCGGCTGCTATGTAGATGACATTCTATACGGGCCAATTACACGCAAACTCTCCTAAAGGCTCGTAATGGGATAACTAACCTACTCAACAAGGCACGCATTTCTCTTCATAAATGGTGCTATAACTCAAAAATGTTTTTGGAAAATGTTTCGACTCTATCTACAAACTTTGCTTATGTTATTTCACCACAGAATGCTTCTAACAAGGTTTTAGGTCTCTGTTGGATCCCCAGTACCTACTGATACATTTTCAATTTCTGTACCTCAATTGTCAATAAAGGATAATTACACAAAAAGGGAAGCACTCTCTATTATCGCTCAAATTTTTTATTCACAAGGTTCACATACATTAACCCTGTAACTGTGCTTGTTAAAATTATTATACAAAAAATTTGGATTTTTAAAATTAGTTGAAATGATCCAACTATTTTAAATGAAAATTTTTCTATTGAAATTCACTCGTTTTCTGACGCAAGTTTGAAAGCATATGCTGCTTATTGTTATATACGGGTTATCTATAAATCAAAAAATGTCTCGTGCTCTCTTATTACTTCAAAAAGCCGTATTGCTCCTTTAAAGACCGTAACGCTTCCAAGGCTGCAACTTATGAGGGCTTTATTGGGTAGCAAACTCACCACAAAGGTGGTTAGTTCTATACGAAACATATTTCAGAGCGGTTGTCTTTCGTGCAGGTTGTGAATCTAATTAACAAATTGGTCAGGTATTTAGGTACTGTAAATAGTATATATACATTAAATACAGTAAGTACATTGGAAAATTATTATGAATAATTCCTCATCTGTGAAGGATCCCCCAGATAGAGATGTCATAGAGAATAACATGGATACAGGTAATAAATCTTATAATTTAAATAATAAATATAATTCCACAGATATTGGACCATACTATGTTATTGTAGAACCTTGTGATTTACAAAGTCGATTATCAGCAGTGAAAGTTGATCATTATTTATTTAAAAACTCAATCTTCAAAAAATACATTATCGATATTAAGTTAGTTGGCAGAAGCAAACTAAAAATTATATTTAAAACTTATAGTATTGCAAATTCGATTATAGGATATCAATTGATTTAAGATAATAATTTAGTTTATTATATTAACTTATTAACTTCTTTAACAATAAAAAGCTATTATTAGAGAAGTGGACACCTTTTTGGACGAAAAATACATATTAGAAAATATTGAAAGCGACAAAAAAGTTGTTGACGTTAAAAGAATTAAACGTAAAATTATTGATTCTAATAATTAGGTACAGTTTATACCAAGACAAATGGTCGTCCTAACATTTATAGGAAATAACCTGCCACAATTTGTTAAGATTAATTTGGTAAGATTTATGGTTGAACCTTACATTTACCCGGTCGTGCAGTTTTTGAAGTGTCTCCGGTATGGTCATACAGCTAAATACTGCAAAAGCACAATAATTAAATGTAAAAAGTGTGGACAAATCCATGATGACAAAGAAGATGCCGAATGCATTTATAACGATTATTGTATATATTGTGAAAAACATGAACTTTAATCTGTATCAAAAGAATGTCCAAAATATCAGGAAAAATTTAAAATTAAAAAGATTATGTCTGAATAAAATGTATCTTTTAAGGAAGCCGAAGTTTTAATAAAGAATCCATCTTACTTCAAAATTTTGTTCTGAAGCTATTTTCTTGTGACATTTTAAATTAATTACTATTTAAATGGGAATAAGCCACAATTAAAGGTTAAAATACGTTTATTGGCGTTTCAATTTCCACTTCGGAAATTGAAACGTCAATAAACGTATTTTAACCTTTAATTGTGGCTTATTCCCATTTAAATAGTAATTTACTTCAAAATTGTTACAAATAATAAATTCGAAATTTTAAATAACCTCCAAAATTTTCCAGAATTAAATGGTAATACCAACCCTAACAACTACTATCCTAACACAAGTAGTAAAAACTGGGTACCACGTCCCTCTACCCAACAACCTAAAAAGCGAAAAGTGTTCTCCCGTTTCCGTAAACAAATCCCCCCCCCCTTTCAAAATTAAAAATATAAATTCAAATCCTATTATTTATAATCCCCACAGCGAATCTTTTCAATCGTATAAAGAAAAATTAGAAATACAAATCTTAGAAAAACTTCCATATATTTTTGAAAATCTGTTTAAAAAATTTAATTTAGTAATTCCAAATCAACAAATACTATATGAGGCACAAACAGAATTAAGAACAATTTTAGGTATAATACATTACAATGATTCATAATATAATTTATTAATTATATTATATATAGTTATCACTTGTAATTACATTACAAGTGATAACTATAATCCAATGGAATTGTAACTCAATTAATAAAAAATAAACTCAATCTCTTTAATTTTCTGAACGAATCAACAGCTAAGTTTGACATAATATTTTTAAATGAAACTTGGCTATCTCAAAATAGAACATTCAGTTTACCAGGTTTTAATATAATACGTGTAGATAGATCAAACGGATAGGGAGGCAGTGCTATACTTTTAAAAAATTGTCTAGTTTTTAATGAAATTCCAATCCGCAAAAATTTTCATTCTCAAATAGAAGTTTGTGCAGCGTATATCAATGACTTTAAAATTTTCTTAGTCTGTATTTTTAAACCTACCAAAAACGATAATTATGGCGTTTAAAACTGTAAATATATTATGACTAATTCTGTTTTTGTTCTAGTCATTTCGGCGCTTGTTTACCAGAAACCTCTAGACCCGAATTATGATGAGTCATCCACGACTCAAGGTTTCCAAGCAGTTGAAAAACTAGTTTTAGCCGTCGACCGCCTTCTAGTCTATTCGATTGGGGTCCCGTTCTAATGAAGAAGGTCATCGATCCTTCTAGATAACGGCAGTTTGTGTATATAAATGAAACATTTTATATGGAAGAACAGTTAGTTTCTGAAGATTCGCGCCGCGTAAATTAAAATGTAACGCCCGTAGTACAATAAATTGTATAATTGTTGTGTAAATAAATTAAGTAATAAAGACTTTAATAAATTTATAAGTGTTATAAATAGAACCTTTAATAAATAAAAAATTAATAAATTAGAATTAATAAAAACATAACAAATGGTGTCAGAAGTGGGATAGAAAATAAATTAGACTTATAATAATATAACAAGTGTTGTTCCGAAGTAAAATAGAAAATAAATTAAATTGTGAAAATGACTACGATTTATGAACTCACAGTGACGAATTTAAGAAGACATCTCGAGGATAGAGAATTAGCTTCTACCGGAAAAAGGCTGAGTTAGTCCAACGACTAAAGAACGCTTTGGAGCAAGATGGTCTAGATCCAGAGACTTATATATTTGAATATGCTGTCATCTCGTCGATTTCGAAATTGGAGACAAAGTTTCTGGCGATATTTCGAAAGTTTCCGGCGACATCGCTTCTTTAGAAAACAAAGTTTCTAACGAGATTTCTTCTCTGGAAAGCAAAGTCTCTGCTAACATCTCTTCGGAAATCTCTAAAGTCACCTCTGAGCTGTCCGCCCTGGACGATAGAATATCTTCGTTAAAAAAACAAATTGCTGCCGATAAGTTGGCATTCGAAGAAAAGATGAAAGAGATGGAAAGGAAGATGGAAGAAACAGGGACAGCAGAGAGAGGAAACAATCAAATTACAGTAGAGACAAAAGAAGACGAAACGAAATGTAAGTTGGAAATACGGCCGAAATTTGAAGGAAGTGGAGGTTCTGTTCATGTTAAAGTCCCAACTTTCGACGGAAAATCATCATGGAACAACTACATGAAACAGTTCGAATCAGCCGCAAGAGCGAATGGATGGTCTGAAAAAGAAAAGGCTGTAAACCTGACTATCGCTCTTCGAGGAGATGCCTTAGATGTGCTTCAGACCATAGCCGTAGAGGAGACGGATGATTTCGAACAACTGAAGAAGAGGTTAAATATGCGATATGGCCACGAACATTTGGAGCATGTATATCAGTCGCAGCTTAAAAATTGAACACAGAAGAAAGATGAGGCTCTTCAAGAACATGAGGTAGATATTTCCAGATTAGTACGATATGCTTATCCAACAGCTCCCGAAGACATGATGAAAAAATTGGCCGTTCAAACGTTTATTGATGGTCTTCGTGATCATGAAATGCAGAGAACACTGCGATTAACTCGTCACAAGACGCTGGTTGATGTCTTATCCGCCGCCCTCGAATACGAGTCAGCTACACAGGCCTCTGGCGGTTACAGTAAAGTTAGGACTGAAAAAAGGGGAAGGAGATGACGATAAACTTGACCAGCTCGTTAATATGATGAAAAGTATTACGTGCAAGAAAACGAAGACCATAAAATCAAGAAACTCACCATCAGGAAAACCAGAACGAGTCGGCTTTAGGGGGGCAGCTTCGACCCGGAACTTTTCCAAAGACCCTCTTATACTAATAGCTTCTTTGAAATGTCGTGAAGATAGTGTATATGTAGATGGAGAAATAAATGGTAAAAAGCATACGTTGTTGGTGGATACCGGAGCAACCAGAACCATTATACGCCCGACAGCTATAAACAGCCGTAAGAAACTGTTACCAACGAGGTTGCGATTTCGGACCGCTACAGGTGAAAATGCCAACATTCATGGAGAAATCCAGGTACAATTGGCAATTGGAGCAGAAAAGTTTGTGCATACTGTTATAGTTGCTGACATCGAAGAGGATGTTATATTAGGAATGGACGTAATGAATATGCATGGATTCCAATTGGATTTTAAGAATAAGGTAATCAAAGTTGGCAACGAGGAGGTATCTCTCCATCCACATAATGACAACACTGTGCAAGCAGACATTAAAGAAGATACAGCCATGCCTGCGAGAAGCGAAACGATCATAGTAGCGCAGCTACAGGGAATTGTGGACTAAGGGAGACCTGTTATGATGGAGCCTTGGAACCACGACGATGAGGTTGGCCGTGGAATCATAATTGGAAAGGAATTGGTGACTTCGGCTAAGGAAATTCCTGTGAGACTTATCAATGTCAACGACTACCCAGTGACCATAAAGAAAGAGATAAAAGTAGGAACTTGTGTACCTGTGACATCCATAATACGTCAGACGACATGTGATAATTCCAACGACAATTTCGACCAAATGGTTGCAGTTGCTGGAGAGTCTCTGAATCAGATTGAGAAAAGGAAATTAAGGGAATTTCTTCGGCAGTATCGTGATATTTTCGTACCGAAAGGAGGAAAGACGGGAAGAACTACCGTTGTTAAGCATAAAATTGATACTAGTAATGCTAAGCCAATTCGTCAAACAGCTCGACGATTACCACAGGCAAAAAGAGAGGAAGCTGAAACGATTGTTTAGGAAATGAAGAAAGACGGGGTGATAGAACCTTCTACGAGCCCATGGGTCTCTCCGGTGGTCCTGGTTAAGAAGAAAGACGGAACGACGAGGTTCTGTGTGGATTACCATTTGCTGAACAACGTTACCAAGAAAGATAGATATCCTCTGCCCCGGATCGACGATACATTGGACACATTGGCTGGAAGTAAATTGTTTTCTACTTGTAAAGCATTTAATAACAGCACCAATTTTAGGGTCATCATTCAATCTTCGCTTATCCACTGCTGGACATAGATCTCCCTCATAATTTTCCATCTATTTCGATCTTGTGCCTCTTGCATCCAATTCCTATGACAACGTTTTAGATCGTCAGTCCAACGTGTTGGTGGACGACCTCTACTTCGGTAGGCATCATCTCTTGGTCTCCATTCCAGTATCCGCTTTGTCCATCTATTGTCTGTCATTCGAGCCACGTGACCTGCCCAGTTCCATTTTAGTGTTGCTACTCTCTCTACTGCATCAGCCACTCCTGTTCTTTGTCGTAGCTGGCGATTTGGGATCTTGTCTCGTAGTGAAACGCCCAACATAGCACGCTCCATCGCCCTTTGACACACACGGATCTTTTGAACTGTTCTCCTTGTCATGGTCAACGTTTCGGCACCGTAAGTTAACACTGGCAAAACACACTGATTAAACGTTTTTCTTTTAAGGCATATTGGTATATCAGACGATTTGAAAATATGGTTCAGCTTGCCGAAGGCTGCCCAAGTCAGTCTTATACGACGGAGAAGCTCAACGGTTTGGTTATCTTTTCCTATGCGAATCTCATGACCTAGGTATTTATAGGCCATTACCTGGTCTATGGATCTTGTTCCTACGCATATATCTTCGCTGACTACAAGATTTGTCATCATCTGGGTTTTAGATATATTTATTTTCAATCCCCCTTCTAGCGAGGAAAGGTAGAGCTGATTTAAAAGTTCTTTGGCCTCATCTATCCTATCAGCTATTAGTACAATATCATCTGCAAACCTTAGATGGCTAAGCTTTTCTCCGTTTATGTTTATACCCTTGTCGGTCAGTTTTGCCCTTTTACATATATATTCCAAAAGCGTAGTGAACAGTTTCGGCGATATGGTGTCCCCCTGGCGTACTCCACGTTGTATCGGGAATTTCTGGGTTTGACGATCACCCACTCTAACACTGGCTGTTGCGTTTTGGTATATATGTTTAATTATATTTATATACCGATAGTCAATTCGGCATTCTGTCAAGGCTTCCAACATTTTTTGTTGATTTACGGTGTCGAATGCCTTTTCATAGTCGACAAATATTAAAGCTAGTGGTTTATTATATTCAGTGCATTTTTCTATAAGATTTTTTATTACCAGTAGGTGATCGTTTGTTCCATATGGAATTTTAGGGTATCCACTGCCAAAAGGAGAGTTCATCTTAGATACAGATGCAAGTAATGTGGGAATTGGAGGAGTGCTGTCTCAGATTCAAGGAGGACAGGAACGAGTTCTTGGATATTTTTAGTAAAGTTCTTTCGAAACCTGAACGGAATTATTGCGTCACGAGAAGAGAACTTCTAGCAGTAGTGAAATCAGTAGAGCACTTCTACCAATACCTCTATGGAAGAAAGTTTTTAATCCGAACAGACCATGCTGCCCTTAAGTGGTTGATGCAGTTTAAGAATCCAGAGGGTCAGATAGCCAGGTGGATCGAACGACTCCAAGAATACGATTTCAAGATTGAGCACCGGGCCGGAGTTAGCCACAGAAACGCTGATTCTGTTTCCAGAAGGCCATGCCCAGCAGAGTGTTCCCACTGCAACAAAACGGAATCTAAGGAAGCAGCAGTGCTAAGAACGACGATGGTCAATGACGACTGGACGCCTACTAAGATAAGGGAAGAACAAGAGAGAGATCCAGTTATACAGAAAATCCGAAAATGGAAAGAGGAAAACCGTCGACCACTTTGGCAAGAAATATCAAACCTATGCTCAGTAGTTAAGACGTATTGGGCCCAGTGGGACTCATATATCATCGAAGATGGCTTGCTCAAACGAGTCCTGGAAAATGATGACGGTTCAGAGAAGAGAAGATAGTTGGTGATCCCAAAGAGCAGAATAGCCGAAGTACTTCGTCAGTTACAAGACAGTCCATCAGGAGGGCATTTTAGTGTAAAGAAAACCCTTCAGCGAATTCGGGAACGGTTTTATTGGATGAACAGTTCCGACGATGTAAAAGACTGGTGTAAGAAATATACTATTTGTGCTACGAGTAACGGGCCTTACCGAAAAAGGAGAGCTCCAATGAGACAATATAATGTTGGAAGCCCGTTTGAAAGAATAGCTTTGGACATCGCTGGGCCATTTCCAGAAAGTGAAAATGGAGGCAAGTACATGTTGGTAGTAATGGATTACTTCACTAAGTGTGTCGAGATTTACGCACTTCCAGACCAAAAGGCCGCCACCGTTGCAGATAAGTTGATCCAAGAATATATCAGCCGATTTGGATTGCCTTTGGAGATCCATAGTGACCAAGGCAGGAACTTGGAAAGCGATCTATTCCAGGGAATATGTGATAGACAAGGCATGAAGAAAACAAGAACTACCGCGTATCATCCGCAATCGGATGGTATGGTAGAAAGAATGAATAAGACAGTTGGCAAGTATTTGACATTGGTGTCCGATCATCAGCGAGACTGAGACCAATACCTTCCGTTCTTCACAATGGCCTACAGATCTGCTGTTAACGAATCAACAGGCCAGACACCAACCAGAGTCCTATTCGGACGCGAAATGCGACTACCTTGTGATCTAGAGTTTGGGTGTCGACCTGGAGAAGATGTAGCAGGTGAAGATTATGTGGACGATGTACATGAGTTGGTCCGTTCCCACATTCAGATCGCTAGCGACCGAATGAAGAAATGGTACGATACACAAGCCGAAAAGGGTTGCTTTAAGAAAAACGACAAAGTCTGGTTCTACAATCCCAAGTAGCAAAAAGGTTGTTCCCCCAAATTGCAGCAGTTTTGGGAAGGCCCATACTTAATTATGGAAAAGATCAACGATGCCATCTACCGAATAAGCAAGATTCCGAGGAGAAAGCCGATGATAGTACACCATAACCGGCTGGCGTCTTTCGAAGGTGACCACGACGTAGATGAAGAAGTGGAAGTAAACCAAGTCCAAGATGTGTCTGACCTCACGTTTGAGGAATTCATGGGTGCCTATGGAGGTACCGGTAAAGCAAGACATGGTGTTACCACTGAAGAAAAGCAAGATCTACTCGCGCTCCCCGATGACTACTCGCTGGCCCTTACCATCCCGGCCAGTATCAAAAACGCAACAGGGTTGGCATCCGTCTTTCGAAGGAAGTTCGGTCGAGTTGCAGAACTCCAATGCCAAGTGCCAGCTCCTGGGAAAGCCTTGAAACTCCAAGAAGCATCACGTTACCTTTTCTACCTGGTAACAAAAGACACTGCCCGTGACCAACCTACCTACCGAGATGTATGGGAACCCCTACTTCAATTGAGAGAGCACGTACTAGAGTCCGACGTGCAAAAGTTAGCTATGCCAAAGTTAGAGTGCCGCCAATTAAATTGGAGGGTTATCCGAAGTATGGTGGAGGAGATCTTTAGAGACACCGAAGTCCAGGCGTTAGTCTGTTGCAATCCGCATAGTTACTGGTGCGGAGAGAAAACCGTCCCTTGTCATTTTTATAAAACTGGAAGTTGTAAAAGAGGGTCCAGTTGCCGATACCAGCATACCGTTCCAGTTCCAGTCCCGACAAGGTTCCAGGAGGAACCATCTTTTAAGAGGGGGGCAATGTTACGATAATTATGGCGTTTAAAACTGTAGATATATTATGACTAATTCTGTTTTTGTTCTAGTCATTTCGGCGCTTGTTTACCAGAAACCTCTAGACCCGAATTATGATGAGTCATCCACGACTCAAGGTTTCCAAGCAGTTGAAAAACTAGTTTTAGCCGTCGACCGCCTTCTAGTCTATTCGATTGGGGTCCCGTTCTAATGAAGAAAGTCATCGATCCTTCTAGATAACGGCAGTTTGTGTATATAAATGAAACATTTTATAAGGAAACACAGTTAGTTTCTGAAGATTCGCGCCGCGTAAATTAAAATGTAACGCGCGTAGTACAATAAATTGTATAATTGTTGTGTAAATAAATTAAGTAATAAAGACTTTAATAAATTTATAAGTGTTATAAATAGAACCTGTAATAAATAAATAATAAATAAATTAGAATTAATAAAAACATAACAATACTAATTTTGAGGTTAGTTTTTAAATTATAAAAGCTAAATGGTCAAATAAATTTAATTTCAGATTTTCATGAGCTTCCTATGGAGATCAAGCATGAATTTTATGCAGCTTAAGTGTTACAGCAAATGAAGTATTGTAAAATATGCCCAGAATAAAAAAGTTATTTATTAAATTAAAACTTACCAACGTATTTGTTGATGAAAAAAAATGAGACATTTGGCCATCCATAATAATAAAATTTAAAATATAAACTAAATAGAACTAACAAACAATGAAACAAAAATAGAACTATATTTAATAAAATAAATAGCGTGATTAATACAAATATTGACTGTAATATGTTAAATTATAAAAATTAAAATATATTTTTTAAATATATACTACCCAAAATTTTATGGGTTTAGTATACACTTCCACTATTTCTAATAATTCTTATTTTTTCAATGAAAGAAGTCTGTAATAAAAGTTTGTATAAGCTGTTAATACTGTGAGATAGGAACTTTTGTGTTGTAGGTTTCCAGCTATGAATCTGTCAAAATATGCCCGAGCTAAGCGAATGAACCAAAACTACACTTTTTTTTATTAAACAATGTAAATTGTCAAATTTTCAATTAAAATAAAAACTACATATATTTTCAATTTGAAGTTAAATATTTTACACAAAATAATACCTTCTTAACTCAAAGCAATATAAATTACAGGTACCCCCTTTTCGCTTAGTAGGGCAGTATTGTTATGAAATGTAAAAATATAGAGATAAATATGTTGTTAGATTAAAAAAAAAACAAGGCCGTCATTTACACGAAACTGTTGATCTCATTAGTACATTCAATTGCAGCATAAGATGCGCATTTGAAGTTAAAAATTGAAGCGTGAACATTTTGTTAAAATACTGAACAGACCCAGAAATATTGAATTTATTCCAACCTAAACGTCCTCACTATATATATATATATATATATATATATATATATATATATATATATATATATATCTTTAAATCTAGAGCTAATAATTAATTAATATTAAACTTAACAGTCTTCCAAGTTGAACCGCGTCGATTAGCTTGCGCTCCTTTCGACATCCTCTTCGATATCTTCTTCAGGGCTTCCGAGGTCTCAGTCTCCCGAGAATCCCCATGCATTGGTTAGTGATCAGTGTAGTAGTGTCTGAGGACTCGGGAGACTGAGGCCTCGGTAGCTCCGAATAAAACATCGAAGAGGATGTCGAAAGCTCGGCGCAGTGATAATCGATGCGGTTCAACCCGGAAGACTGTTGAGTTTAATAGTAATTCCTGTAATAGTACTGCCCAAATTATTTATTTTTAATACACAAACAAAACACTAGGACAGAGGTCGACAGGTGACAGGCATACCTTCGATTTTTTATAATTGCATACTGTTACACATCATTTAAAAACTTTTGAAATATTATTTTAAAAATGTATAATACATTAGTTCAAAAATTTACAGATTCTAAGTGAAAGCATAATGCATGAAAGATTTATAATGTAAGTAAAAAGATGAAAAAACGTAATGAACTTTTTTCGTTGCGTCAAATTAAACGGTTTAATCTCGTATTTTGGAGAAAAATTCAAAATGATCGTAATTTTTTAATGAACGCTTTACTGATCGTCCAATAGACATACACTATTTGAAATCCGTTGTTAGTATTGTTTTAAAATTGCGGTATCCAAAACGTATATCCAAAGATGAGCAGGCGTGTGCTCTAAGTGTGTGGTGTGCGTGTGTGTGCGTGTGGGTGTGTGTTAGTGATGTAACGAATATTCGCATTCGCAATCGCGAATATTCGCATATTTTTGCATATTCGCATTCGCATTCGAATTCGCGAAATTTGTGCGAATTTTTTGCGAATATAAATATGTATAAGAAAAAAAAATAATTTGAAGATTAGGTTGATAAAATAAAAATCCATTCACTTCTCAGTTTTTTTATTAAGAAAACTCACTTTATTTTACAAGCTTAGAAAACTATAAAATTAGAAAAAAAATTAATGATGCAGTATAAACAAACAAAAACAAATTATTCTCTGAAACTTTTATTATCTAAGTTTTTAATTTTAGACAATCATCTTGAAAAAGCCTAAGAATTATTAAACTACAAATTAAAAATAGTCTATGTGTTTTTATGTAAAGAGTTTAAACAAACAAATATAAACAGTTCGACTTCAGTTAGATAAGTTCAGATAAATTTATTAATTCAGCAATTTTCGGAACAAGATACATATTATAATGTACACTGTACACTACACTTTTGTATAATTTTATTGTTCTGAAAATTGCTGAATTACTAAATTTATCTGAACTTATCTAACTACACACCTCACGCAAATGAGAATGCCGGTAGTGCCGGAGACAATTAAAATTGCCAAATTAAAAAAAAAACTGAATATTCGCATTCGCATTCGTATTCGCGAATGTCGGTGGCATATATTCGCATTCGCGAATGTTCAAAAACTGACATTCGTTAAATCACTAGTGTGCGTGTGCGTGTGGGTATGTGCGTGTGAGTGTGTGTGTGTGCATGTGGGTGTGTGCGTGTGAGTGTGTGCACGTGGGTGTTGTAGCCTTTTAAAATCCTTGGTATCTATTGGAATCCCCTAGTATATGTATTAAAACACCGAAGAATAATTTCATTATGAAAGTTGGGCGAATGAATTTTAAAAATAATTACGTCACTCTCGGTAAGGCCGACCGCTGTTAAAGGCGTGTTTAGTTTTATTAGAGTCGGAATTTAGCTTCAAATTCGTAGTTTTTTCGTTTCTCGTCCTTTTTTATGAAAAATAAGTGGTTTTGTGGCAGTTAATTTGAGACTTCCATCTCACCATTACGAGTTGAATGAAATTGAATTAGTTTGGCCTTAAATGCAGGCATATGTAGATCAGGAGAACGTAACATGTAAAATTGGCGTATTCAGAACCTATTACAAACCAGTTATGGTGATGAAAGGGTTGATAACGATGCTGGTATTAAATAAAACCACAGTATATTTCACGATATTGGTATAATGACTGTTGTTTATATTAGGAATGGTAAACGAACATAGTTGTAAACACACAATATTGACCAAAGTCAACGTTTATAAAATAAAATAAAATGTTGTAAGTATAATAATACTCCTTGTCTGTACTCAAATTTATATTTCTTTATACCAAAATAATGTTAACTGCTGAATGTCAGCTTGTTCTACGTTTATGTAAATCGGTCAGTGTCGATAGTCAATAACCAGTTCGACTCAGGTTCTGTACTCGACTCGACGAAGAACGACTCGCTGGCAGAAAAAGTAAACTGAGGATAAAAACAAAAATGAGGTTAATAAATAGTATCATACTACTAACGCACGCATCTCTCGCATGGGAAGATGATGTAACACCACAAAGAGCATAGAGTACTAATAAATCCTTTTCATGTATGATATATCTTTAAATGTAAGAAACTTCGAACTGCTAAAGTACTCTATACTGCCAGTAGCAGCCCGCTGATAGCAGAGCCCCCGGTGAACCTCTCATTAGTGTTAATTAAAACTGTATTAATTTGTCAAACAATAAGAAAATGGAACAGAAAAGTCTTCGTTCGTCTTCTAGAGCGGCGGCTGGTAAGAATTCAGTAACTCCAGATACCATGGAGGATGATCCAACTGTACGACTGGCGGAGATTGTAACACAATTAATATCTGGCATCACTACCACCCGATGACATAGGATGGTGTGACCGGATGCTGTCAATTGATATTCAGCCATTAAATTGCAAGCTATGGACATACAGTTTATTGTAACCTATTTTTAAGAAGTTTGTTCTTTTCGGTAATTATACCGATCACAGTGATGTGTATTTTATTTATTTCACCCTACACTTGCTACTAGTTGTATTAACAGTATAGTTAAAGTACTAGATACGACGAAACAGGGAAATAATCTTATACCTGTCGTGTACCTTACACCCCTATAATCTACAACACTTATAATATTTCAAAAGCTTTTAAATGAGGTGTAACATGATGCATGTGCTATGACTGTTACCTGAAGGGGATCAGGTAAAGATCTTCATGAATTGATGACAAAGCAATCCATGATTTTAAAAATCAACCTGCTCCAGCATTTTGCTTTTGTGCTAAAAATAAATAAGTTAATATCGGGAGGGAGTAACACTTATAATAGCACGGTATAATATTAAAAATATAAGGGAATATATTAAATATTAACATTTAAAAGCAAATTTTAATATTAACAAAGATGACGTTGATTTTTAATAATATCCTAGTCTCGACTTATTCGACTTTAGTAGGTACTAAGCAAATTTTCTTAGAAAATGTTATAAGTTCTGTTTTATTTCTAACATAAATGATCGAATACAGAGTTCAAGCAGTTACTACAAATTTGTAGTAAGTCATTTACTGGATATTTCTAACAA
Source organism: Diabrotica undecimpunctata (assembly GCF_040954645.1). Lineage (NCBI taxonomy): Eukaryota > Metazoa > Arthropoda > Insecta > Coleoptera > Chrysomelidae > Diabrotica > Diabrotica undecimpunctata. Next base: position 92,550,234 of record NC_092804.1, read on the forward strand.
TAATGATCTCACTGCTCACGACCCGAGTGTGAGATGTGAGGTCCTTTGATTAATTTACGTTGAAAGCAATTGTATGTCTACAGGCTTAGAAAATGAACGAACGAACGATATATTTAAAAATAAAAACTGTGTAAATGTTCATAGAACCCAAGTTTATTACATTTCAAATAATAAAAAATTGAAGTTAAAAAATGACAATATTTCTTTAAGAAATTTTAAATGAAGTTAATGTTTAGAATTATAAAAATTTGTCTAAAAAAAAGAATGTCCGTCGTGACTAGCGTAAAAATGGATTGAACAATGATAATCTGAAACACGCTTAACAATTCGTCAATACCAATTCTAACCCATACAGCAATTGTCTCTATCGATGACAAGAAACAAAATACCTCATGTTCCCTTTCACGCTCATGTGAAAAACAGAAACAGAGATAGAAAAATTTCGAAAAATTGTTTACTGTAAAAAGTTTTGGATTTTTTTTTTCAAATTACCTGATCCAATTTTGACGAGCCCATTATGTTGGATAAATATGGTATCGCAGGTGAGATTCCCATGGACGATGGGCGGACAACAGGAATGTAAGTAACTGTAAATAAAAACAAAACAGACTGCATTCATAATACTTCGACGACAGTGTTGCCAGACGGTTTTTCGAAAAAAAAAAACTTAAAGAATGAACGTGGAAAGTAAGAAAGGAAATTTGAAAATAGGAAAATGAGGTATATATTTCTGAGAAAAATATGTGAACTTTGAAAACAAAAATTTTCAGTGTTTTATTGTTATATAAAATGAATTTTCATTAAGTAAAGGTCGAATCCATCACTTATAGAAAAATATGTCTTCAAAATTTTCAAAATATACTTTAAAAATACTTTAAAATCTGAATTTGTTTATTGGTAATTAATCACATATTTATTGTTAATGTAGGTAAATATTTTGGTGAACCTTATTGTAAAAACATATTTTAAGATAATTAGCATAAATTAAGATTCACTGTATTTTAGACGTTTTTAGCAAGGTTTCCTTCAAATGTAACTTTTACACCCATATAAAAATATAATTTTCTAATTATAATATAGTAAATAATAAAAAGATAACTTCAACTTTTTTTTAATAATTCAAAATTTATTCTGTATATTCTTCTTATCTATTAACTGTCTATCTCTATCTAAAATTTAAATCATATTTTGGTAAAATTTATGTGTAAAAGAAGTATTTGGGGATTTGTCAGTTTTCATTTTAATTACAAACATCTAATTTTAATTTCAGCCCACCACTTTCATCACATCACCATTATTTACTGGTGATATGTAAATACTTACCGAAAATGCATACCATTTAACTTCCAACTTACAATGAAGAGTTTTGCTTTGGTCTCAGGTAGGCCCTGACTAAGTGATTTGTTCAAAAATTGAAAATAATGAACTAAGAAATCTTAATGTTGTTGATAATACTTACCCCAATAAACTTGATTATATAAAGGTATAAAAACAAATCGTATGTCTTACCATCCTAAGGAGAAAAAATAAAAATTTTAAAGACAGTAGGACACTTAAATATGATTAATATCTATTTTTTTAATGACGTGTTGTAAATTTTGAATTATTTTTTTAGAAACATGATATATCTAAAAAATATATACAATTTGGTTAGATGGGGTATAAACGAGAGAAAGATTAGGGATATTAGGAAAGAGAAAAGGATGAAATCTGGCAACGCTGCTTGGCGAACGCTGCTGATCTCTCATCGCTGCAAACTGCTAAAGAGACGAAACGTCGAAGTATATTTTCGTTGAAAAAAGGTGTCGAAAAAATTTGGAAAAAGTTTTACCGCGGCGGTTATCTGTGACGCTTGGGATTTGATAAAACCGATTACAACCGAAATCCGTCGCGAATGCTCCAACCAGTCGAGCCAACGACAAATCAAAAGCGAAACAGATGAACCGTTGTGTATTAAAAAAATACGTTAAGTTAAGAAAAATATCCGATATATTGTGAAAAACAATATTTTAATATCAAATATATGCATGTTGAGGTACAAGGAAACTTACCTTGTAGAAGACTCTAAAATAGAAAATGGTAACAAATATCGTCCACAATTATTCATTTACATACTTACAAAAACTGAATATTGTGGCGTAACATATATAATGCATTCATTAAATTGGTAGGGCAAATTCGCTAAAGCTTATATACTAATTAGATAAAATTTGTATACATAAAATTCCTTATGAACTAAAAAATCAAATTTATCAAAAAATAATTCAGTCATTTGTAGATTTTTTTGGTAATATTTACCTCAGAGCTGAGAGGATTTGAGTACACCATCTCCTCCAAGCTTGAAGTGGCAGCTTCTTAACGTTTCGTTTGGTCCTCTTTAAAAATTGCTTTAGTGATCCAGACGACATATATTCTGTGATGAATATAACCTAGAAATGACAAAATATAGTGTTATGGTTTTTATAGACATAACAGCATTTGAAATACGATAATAAAATGTATGTTTACCAAACTAAGAAGAATAGTGAGAACTAGAATAAACTAAATGTATGTTATAATGAAACTAGTAACTTTATGTACAGATAGTATTCATTTTCAGAAAATAATAATTTTAATAAAGTGTAAATTTTAATAAATGAAGAAACAGCAGTAGAGAAGTAGAGAAATTTGAAAAAGCAAGATCTGGTGTGGTCACACAAAGTCCAAAAAATATATACTTATAAAAAAACTATAAAAAGTAAACCGCAATTAATGGTAACAAAAGTATATATAGGCATATATATATATATATATATATATATATATATATATATATATATATATATATATATATATATATATATATATATATATATATATTGTAAAGACTACGACCGTCAATTTATATTTCTAAAGTATTCAACTAGTGAATTCAGAGGTTTAATCGGTCATTCAGGTTGGCAAATAAAAAAAGAAGTCAACTACTTCATAAGTTTATCGAAGACGTTTCGCTTTATACTTCTAAAGATTCATCAGATCTCTAAAATATAAAAGATGACATAGAGTTTATAAGAAATACAGATGTTTATAGTTCATAACTTACAACTCAATATGTAGTATATTATCGATGTTATTATATATCTACTGTAAACTTTACTCATTATTTAAAACTAACTTAACAAAAAAAAACCAAACAAAACAAAAAACACACAAACTCTGCAGAAAATAATGTTCATATTCGTAGATACGAAGATTTATGGGATGGATGTTTAAGAATTTGATTGATTCAAATTCTTAAACATCCATCCTCCCTAAATAAGAGAACCGACATCGACAACTTGAGTCAGATATATCACTCCCTCATCATACAAAATAAATAAAAAAAAACCCTTACAAGACAGTAACTTCAATCCCATTTTTCTTTCCAAATTTCTTCTTTTTTTCTTTTTTTTTTTGTTTGTTTGTTTTTTAAAGAAAAAGGAATTAATGAATCCTTTTAAATAAAAAAAAAGGTCCGTCCCTGTTCCGCTTGATACTTCCCTTAAGAATCGTAATCTGCACCATGCATTCCAAAGAAACACATGAACGATAACAAGCCACATGTGAAAATTATGACGAGTTGATCCAAAACAATCGAAAAGATTAGTGTGGTTTGACCCTCGAAAGAGCTTAAACCAACGTTCAAATGAAGCCATCGGTTAAAATTAAATGAACTAATGTTCTTACAGTTTTACTTGTATTTTTTGTTTCGTTTCTCCCGTTTAGTTTTTAATCTTTAATGTTAAGTTATCGTAGAGTTTTTATAACATCTTTAAAAAAAAACCCTACAAATTGTTTTTGTAAGTATGAACCCTGTTGGTTTGTTTACTTATATTCTAAAATCTTTTTTATTTGTAGTGAACTGATGATGCTTTTAAAAATAAAAGCGAAACGTATTCGAATAAAGCAATAAAGTAGTTGACGTCTTTTATTTGCCAATTATTGACCGATAAAACCTCTGCTATTCAACCATTGAATATATTCCAAATTTAATTCACGGTCGTATTTTTTGCTATATATGTATTTATATATATATATATATATATATATATATATATATATATATATATGTATATATATATTTATATATACATATATATATATATATATATATATATACATATATATATATATATATATATATATATATATATATATTTATATATATATATATATATATATATATATATATATATAAGTATATTTATATATATATATATATATATATATATTTATATATATATATATATATATTTATATATATATACACTCGCGATCATAAAATCCGGGTCACCTTGAAAATCACCGATATTTCATTTTTAACGAGTTTTATCGTAAATAATAATAATACAAATACAAACTAATGCATGTTTCTGAGAATTGTTGCGGTTTCCTTTGTAACAAAGAATTCCAATAAAGCCAATTTCGCGGTAAAGTGCACACTTCCCAAAATGAACGCTACCTGTAACTCCGCTTGTTTTAAATGTCTCGTTTGTGCTTCGACTTTCTGTTCAAATGCAACGGACAAACGTTTATTATTGCCACCATTAGTGTTTATTAGTGCCATTATTAGTATTTATTTTGTGACAAAAATGCCTTTGACTGTTGAAACGGCAACAAATTGTTGCACTTGTGGAAGACGGTCACACTCAACGGCAAGTCGCAAGAACTGTTGGCGTAAGCCTTTCTACGGTTCAACGAGTGCTTCAACGCTTTCAGGAGGCAAGTTTGCCAACCAGGCGACCTGGCTCTGGACGAGGAACAACGACCACGGCACTAGATGACCGTTTCCGTGTGTTTCAATCTTTACGAAACCGGACCTCAACAGCGGTTATGCATCAAAATCGTCTAGAGGAAGTACGAAATCGCAATTTTATTGTTGCAACAGTCAGAAGAAGACTTCGTTCTTCTTGACTATCTTCTCGGGTAATGGCTAGAGGACCGCCACTTCACCGGGTGCCTCGAGTTGCACGACTAGCTTTTGCTCGACAATACGCGTGTTGGGGAATTAACGATTGTAGCAAAGTGTTATTCTCAGATGAATCCCGTTTCTGCCTAACTGGATCCGATGGACGTGTAAGAGTTTGGAGGAGAACCGGTGAACGATTTTCACAAGCTTGCATTGCTCCAAGAATGCCATTTGGTGGAGGCTCGGGTCATGGCTTGGGGAGGTATATCTTCCGACTTTCACACAGAATTACCCTTCATCGAAAATGGGTCCCTAACTGCACGAAGGTACATTACGGAGATTCCGGAAGAACATGTTATGCCCAATATGGCAGGGCTTGGAGAAAACGCCGTTTTTATGCAGGACAACATGCGATCGCACGTTGCCAGGATCAGTATGTAATGCTTGGACGAAGTTGGAATTATGAGGGTAGCCTGGCCAGCTAGGTCTCCGGATCTGAATCCCATCCAACATCTCTGGGATGATTTGAAAAAACCTATTCAATCCCATACACCTCCTCCTAACAACGCACAGGAGCTTAAGGATCTGCTAGAGAGTGAGTGGAATAACATACCACAACATGTAATCCGGAGAAAAATTGAGAGTATGCCCCGTCGTCTGCAAGAGGTTATTAGAGCAAGGGGAGGCAATACACGATATTGGTCATTGAAATTTCACTGATTTTTTTACCACGTTCTGTATTTTCCATATTTTTTCGTATGTCTGTTTTATCAACAATTTGATTTGATTTCTGTTTTTTCCAATAAAAACAATAAAACCCCTTTTTTTTTTTCAAAACAAACATTGATAACAAATAAAAAATACATTAGCCAAAAAAAAAAGGTTATTACTGCACCAGAGGCAAAAATATTGAAGAAACTTGAAATTTTCAAGATGACCCGGATTTTATGATCGCGAGTGTATATATATATATATATATATATATATATATATATATATATATGTATACATATATATGTATATATATATACATATATATGTATATATATACATATATACATATATATGTATATATATGTATATATATATATATATATATATATATATATATATATATATATATATATATATATATATATTATTGTGATATTTAAAGTCTTGGTGCGCCAAGCAATAATTAGCTAATTAATTTTTTTGATTAATTAAAATTATCTAGATGATATGATTATGACTCTATCACAATTTTTAATTCTTTTATCTCAGGGTTAAATTCGTGCTTCAATATCTATGCTATTACATGTGAAAGGTAAAGTCCAGAGAATACCGGAATAATAAAAAACACATATGATCTAACACTATATATTGAATTAAAAATAATGAAATATTCACACTCAAAAGTTTTCAATAAACAAATCTCATATAATGATTCTCAAAAATTTTGTTCTACGTACGTGAACAATCAAAATTAATGGTACAAACAATATTAATTGAAATCTTAAAATCCCGAACTATTCTAACTCTCCTAATCAAAATATTTATATCCTTTCTAAATTAAGTGTAAAAATTGTGTTATCAATAAAAGAAAAAACTGCAGAAAACAAAAATATCTCTCTCTGATGATGAGTGGTCCAAATCCTTGTTCCTTGTAGACTATATTATCTCCTCTCAACCGCTCCCTATGTAATCAGCAATCTTACAACAGATTGTTGCAAGTATATCGTCCTTAATGATTTCCTTCAAAAGCAACAATCATTCAAATTATGATAGCCTTTCTCCTCTCGATAAACTGAATCTCTCGTTGGCCCGAGTGAAAAATGACTCTTGGAATATCTTCTCTTTACGATAAACTGAATCTCTCGTTGGCCTGAACAGTGACTCTTGGAATATAAGTAGGAAAATATGACTTACAATATTTTGCTGCTCCAGCTTCTGTCAGATACACTAACTCCACAAAAACTCACTAACATTCAACACTACTGCTTGCTACTTCTCAGGAACCGCCAGAGAACAATCACTGTTCGTCTTACAGATTTGGAAAACCAACTGATTCTCTCTTCTCTCTCCTCATTCTCGCTAAACTTTTTCCTACATACTTATCCCACCTTTTTCAATCTCCGCCAATCAAAACTCGTCACAATTCCCCCATTTTTTCATTTCGATAACAAACAAATTTTTACCTATAATTATAAAATTTCCTAAAACTTATTTACAAATAATATTTTCTATAATTCTTAAAAACTAACAAAAACCTCTTTCTAAAATCTCTTCTATTTGTCTCTAATCACTGCATTAATGTATTTTGGAAAACCCGTTTCAATTGTCTTTGGATTTCACTTAAAATTATGCGGGTCACTCAAGTATAACAAAGAAATAATTTATGTATAGCTTACATTTTGTTTAGTACAGGTAATCCAAGAATTTAATAACTTTCCTTCTTTGAAATGTTTGTTGTTTATTATCCTACTTATCTGAATTATTTTAATGTTTTTTTAACTTTGAAATATTTTAAACAAACCAATATTTTTCTCGATTTTACATATCATAACAATATATATATATATATATATATATATATATATATATATATATATATATATATATATATATATATATACATCATACTATCATTTTCGCATCGATACATTATGCTTTTACCATCAATTTAGCATCGTCTTACAAAGCAGCATCTGTATATCGACGCTACTTTACAAGACCTTAATAACTTTTTTCCTGTACTTGTTACAAGAATTTTAACCATCTCATTGATTAGAGTGTTGATACCGTGTTGATATTTTAAAATATCCGCTTTCTCTTTTTATCCCTTACTGAGTTATACAAGTTTATTCCAGAAAATGTTTGAGTCTAAAATTATGGTACAGGGAAAATATTATATATATTTAGTTCAGGGTTTTACCGTTTACTCGCTGCCATTATATACATGAAAATGTATATCCCACTTTCATTATCAATCATTTTAGCATCAGAAATTTGGCATCGCTGTTGAATATAATATTACCCACAATGAAATAGTAAATTTAAGAATATATATATATATATATATATATATATATATATATATATATATATATATATATATATATATATATTCTTTTCATCCACCAATCATTCTGGCATCATGGTTGGTTAAAAGTAACGGGTTATGATATATTGCAACTACCTATTGTATCTTCGCTTCAATTGGTCCAGTAGCGACGTACAGCCCCTCAAATGATAGGATTTAACCAATAAAATACAATAAGACAGAAAAACCAATATAGCAGCATGTCAAAAAGGCCTTAATTATATATCTTCGTTTCTATAAGTCCAATCGTGACGTACAGCATCTCAAATGACAGGATTTAACGAATTGAAAACAATGAAATAAAAAAATTAAATACAGCAACATGTCAAAAGGGCCGTAGTCACGTATCTTCGGTCCTATTAGTCCAATCGTGACGTATAGTACCTCTAATGATAGGATTTAACATAGAGAATACAATGAGATACAAAAATCAAATACAGAACAATGTCAAAAGGGCCTTAGTTGTGTATCTTTAGTTCTATTAGTCCAATCATGACGTACAGTACCTCAAATGAAAGGATTTAACAAATAAAATACAATGAGGTATAAAAATTAAATAAAGCAGCATGTCAAAATGGCCTTAGTTATGTATCTTCGGTCCTATTAGTCCAATCGTGACGTACGATACCTCAAATGATAGAATTTAACTAATAGAATACAATGAGATAGAAATCAAATACATACAGCAAAATATTAAAAGGGCCTTAGTTACGTATCTTCGTTTTTATTAGCCCAATCGTGACGTACAGTACCTCAAATGATAGGATTTTAACCAATCGAATACAATAAGATAGAAAAATAAAATACATCATCTTATCAAAAGGGCCTTAGTTATGTATCTGCGGTCCTATTAGTCCAATCGTGACGTTTCGTACCTCAAATGATAGAATTAAACTAATAGAATACAATGAGATACAAAAATTAAATAGAGTAGCGTGGCAAAAGGGCCTTAGTTATGTATCTTCGATCCTATTAGTCCAATCGTGACGTACAGTACCTCAAATGGTAACATTTAACCAATAGAATACTACGACGTAGAAATCAAATACATCAACACGTCAAAAGGACCTTAGGTATATATCTTTGCTCCTATATATGTTATGTCAAAAGAGCCTTAGTTGCGTATCTCGGGTCCTATAGGTCTAATCAGGATATATGGAGCCTAAAATGATAGGATTTAAAGAAGATAATACGATAGTGGAGAGAAATTCAACATGGCTGCATCTAATAACACCTTAAACTGGCAGCAATAAAACGAATTTACGCACAGAGGTATGTGGCATATTACGTGACAGGATTTAGCGAATACCATACGATTACGTCATACATTTCTTTGCATACGTCCACTTTTAGTTAACTACTTAGTATGTATTCAGTACTTAGCTTTACGGTGTTGGGTGGTGGTAAATTGGGTGAATAAAATTACAAATGAAGAGGTAATACGCAGAATAAATAACGATCCAGAAGTTATACTGAATATAAAAAAGAGAAAACTTGAATAGTTTGGCCACCTGATGAGAGGACAAAAGTACACATTCCTACAAAATATAATGCATGGAAAAATCCAAGGACGCAGAAGAATGTCCTGGATGAGAAATTTAAGAGAGTGGTTTGGCTGTACCACTAACGAATTATTCAAAACAGCAGTAAATAAAATTAGAATCGCCCTAATGATATCCAATCTCCGATAGCAGAGGCACTCAAAGAAGAAGATATGATAAACTCGAAAAATCTCCAACGTTCACTGTTAGACATATGCCTCCCGTTCAGTATACACATTTACTGCTCCTTGACGCTGTGACGAGAATGAGATAGGATTTAACAAATAGAATGACAGAAAACTAAAAAAGACAATGTGTCAAACGTGGAATGCGTCGCAGAACGTGAAATATTAGCGTAAAATTATATGATGCCATAGACGGTTCTTTAATACCCAGCAAACTCGCTTTGTAAAGTTACATAGCAGGGATCTGTGCAAATCGAGAAAAAGTCGATCATTCGTTTTATAACCCAAAGGGGACCATAAAATATTCAACGTTAAAATTTGACATAATGTAACGGTATGACAAATCTTTTTTCTCCCGCATGTGCTTGCCTGTGTACCTAAATAAGGGGAGTCGTGCATAACCTTTAAGTTGATCGTAATACATAACTGCAACAACAAGTATGTTGACGACTTGGGTTAGTATATACAGTGCATTCCGTACGTTTTTTAAACATGGTTAGGAAATTGTTGACTGGAGGCTATTAAAGAAGTTCTTAAAATAATTGCGGGTCACCGCCTTTTCTGTAAATGGAGTGAATATTGTTATCGATTTAATTTTTTTCTTCAGTGGAATAATTCCTGCTGGTATTTGGTCTAAGCTTACTTCTTTTTCTCATTCAAACTGTTTCATAGCTAATTTTACTTCCTCTTTATAGTGCCCTGTTCACCTGTTTTGGTAATTTCGGACTATTTCATCTCTTATAACATAAAACAGTTGTTTCAGATATCTTTATCGCGTTTCCTTTTTTTTATGGATGAATATGCTGCCGTTTTCATCTCCTACTATTTCATATGGAGCTACACGATTAACAATTCCAAATCAAGAAAAGACAAATAACACTCCGAATTATATTATACAACTAATAGTCGAAAAATAAATAGCAAGAGGTAGATAATCAGACAATTAAGATGAGCGCTATATGATGTACGCAATGCCACATTTGAACACTACATTAGTACATTGTCTAAAGAAGATCATTCACTATGGATAGCAACAAAACACTTAAAGAGACCTGATCAATACAACCCACCAATTAAGAAAGATGACGTTAGTTGAGGGAGATCAGACCAGGAAAAAATGTCAACATTTTCAGAATACCAGATAATAATAATCAAGCAATAGAACACTGAAAACTTTTGTTTTTAGCTGTACGCCCGTGAATGACTTATTATTTTTTAAATAACACTTAATATTGCACTTTTTTATTGTATTTTTTTCATCTTTCAAGATAATTCTTATAGGAATATATTTATTTATAACATACGGTCTTATGGGAACAAGAGTTGCAGTAAAAGATTTTTCTAAATATAGAATGTAAACCATATTTCCAATATATTTGTGAAAAAGAACCAGTTTATAATATTCCGGACGACGTAATAAAACCTTATTTTAGACTATTGGTCGATGAATTGAAATCATTGTTCAAGAAACGAATTATTCATGTGCAGATGTTTTACTATAAAAACATGTAAAACCAAAATCTCGATTAAAAAAATTGCAACCAGTTACTCACGATGAAACTTAACCCCATTATTGATTTTACAAGTAATAAAATGGGTCGACAAAAGACCAGTTTTAATCCTTACAACATTTAAACATAATAGTTATATCTTGGTTTAATCAGATGAAAAGAAAAATTATACACAAGTACTAAAACCACAAACTATTCTCGATTATAACTTGGTGAAAAAGAGTGTTGATTTTAGTGATTAAGTGGCTTCTTACCAAAGCCCAATACGCAAAATTCTGAAGTGGTACCGGAAAGTGGCAGTGGAATTAATATTTAATACCGCATTTAATACCGCAGTAGTAAATGCTTAGTTGCTAAATAATAGAAAACGTAAAAAAGCGACAACCTATCCTTGAGTTCAGACTGGAGTTCGCGAAGGCATTTGCAAATAAAGAAATGTTGTAACCCTCACGAACAGTTACACCCAAAAATACCATCTCAGGCAAAGCGATGTAGATAATACAAAGAGAAGAAAGTGTACAAGATGTAACAAAATTTTAAGAAGAAGCATGACTAGTAGAAAGGAGGATAGAAAAGTTAAAAAAGTTAAAACATACTCTGAAGAATGTGATGGCAAAACTGGAATATGTCTAGTGTGCTTCAATGGAGCACATTAAAAACAATTTTACTTATACAGGAACTATTATTGAGTAAAAACGTATTATACCTCAAGTGGCCTTATAGTATTGGAAGTCGTAAGTTGATAGTTTTAGTAGAACATTTTAATTGTTAATTACCTCCGTAAAAGTGAGTTATAGTATTTATAAAAAGATGGATGTAAATAATATGCCTTCGACATCTAAAAAAGCTAAATGTGAATATAACAGCAGATTGACCACTGCTGAATTACAATCATTGTTAGAAGCATCTGGCGAGGACGATGTAGATTAAATGAATGGTGGAAGTGACTCTGATTGACTCTGACGAAATATTTGCACAAAGTCGTTCAGAAAAATCGAGGATTGCGTTTTGGAAAGAAACAACACAAACAGAATTTAAGACTTTTCTCGGACTTATATTTCCATATCGGGACAATTAAGATGAACCGTCTGAATGACTACTAAAAAAGTATGGGTAACTTCTATAATAGTGTTGACTTGACTAGATAATTGCTCATAGCCCATATTAAGAAATAAGCGAATAGATAATCCTCACTTGTCAAAGAAACTGAAAAAACGTGAAGTGGTCTAAAAACTAAAAAGTCCCCTATTCAAACTGGTTTTTAATAAAAAATTTAATAATATGATAAGATTTTTTTAATATACCCTAAAACTAAAAGCGAAAAGAATCGATTGCAAGTTACAAAATACTTGTAGAGTCATACTGTTTGGACAAGTACAGTTGTTTAAATAATCGCTTTCTGTCATAAACAAATTGAATAAAGTGTAAAATATTTTTTGATCTGCTTGATATTTAGCACACTTTAATAACTCATCAATTGCCATAATTGCCTGTCGTTAGGCCAAAAACAAAGTTATTAACATTATTTATAAATTACTACAAACATAATATCATAGAGTTTACGGTTTTTTGGAATTATATCAATTATTTATGTATTTAAATTTGGTATTTCTCTACATAAAAAACTTTTTATGGTCTACAACTATTATTTGAATTATTTTTCTTTAGAATGTATACAAAACGTTTTATAAGCAAAAAATTATTTTTTTTTGCCTTTTAAGATTGTTTAAAAAAACAAAGCAAAATCAACTGTACGTCTTTACGAATTTTTCGTCAGCTACCCCTCATACTATTTAGAATTTAAATTTCTGTATAAGATTTTTTTAAATTATTTAGCGAGGTTCCGTGAACTACTTTCTTATGGCATGGTCAAAGTCAAATATTATTTTTTTATGTGATTAAGCCACAATTATTGGTCGTTATTGAGATGAAAATTACATTTTTAATTAACTAGTATTTATCGTTTTGATTTCCACTATTATTTTACAATAGCTTTGTTTATTGTACTAATTATGTAAACATGTGTATACACATTTTGTACAGAAAAACGTTGTTTGAGAACGATTTCCGGAATGGAAATCAAAATTTCAAACATGATCACAATCACAACCAATAATAAAGGCCTTAATCCCATAAAACCATAATATTTATCTCAAACTATTCATCGATAGCTTCGAGTAAACAGGTTGTAAATTAAAATTTATGTAAAATATTCCCCTACACGATTCTCTGGGCAAAAATATCTAGGTTAAATAAATATAACATCTAAACGAAGAAAAAAACCTGTTGAGACTGCAACTTGTGAGCAGGTAGTTTCAATGTCGTTATTCGAACTTGACCCAAACAACCGATCGATATTTAGGTATCTAAAATATTATTTTAAGGATTAATACCGGCAACATCTACTGGCTCTAAAATGATGCCAAATACAGTGATTTTACCGCTCGATGTTAAAACGTAGGTTTGATGTAAAAATTAAATATATAAAAAAAATCAGAATATTAAAAAACCGACAACAGTGCCAAGCCTACAAAGGTGCCCTAAACGAACATACACAATTTATAAATAGAAAATGATAGCAATTCTTGGTGATGCTAGTATGTGTTAGTATTCGCCTCTGGTTGCGTTGAGTAACTGAGTTACCGTTGCTAACTACCCATCTTCCTTTCTTTTGTTTCTTTTTCTTTTTTGTTCTCCTGAAGAAGCTACATACAATTGTAGCGAAACGTCGAGATGAACCCACTTTTGGGTCACTCACAAATGACACGGTCCAAACCCGGAAGACGAATAAACTATAACGTGAAAAGAGTTCTAAAGGATAGCGGGATGTATATATATATATGTATATATATATATATATATATATATATATATATATATATATATATATATATATATATATATATATATATATATATATATATATATATATATATATATATATATATATGTATATATTCGGATAAGTTTCCGGAAAATTACTGAGTTCTCGGGAAGAACCGCGTTGAGAATTTAAAACTCGACGTTTCGGCACCCATTTTGGAGCCATTATCAAGAGTGATACGGTTCGGTTCGAGTTTGGGGTCTCAATCTGCCTACTCCCCTCACTCGAGACGTACCAGTATCGTGTTCTATATTGCAAGAACTGTCTCTTGGCACTGAGGTCTCAATCTGCCTACTCCTCAGTGTCGAGTGACAACCGGTCTTACCCTGTGTGGCTGCTTTTATACTCGCTGTATGCGCGGGAACGGTATGCGCTAACGTGGTCTGAACTGACGTGGCCTGAGCGGTGTGGGCGGGAGGTCGCTGAAGCAGTGGTCGCCATGTTGCCGGCAATCGTTTCGCATCATCGCGCGTGTTCATGCTGTTAGGCCGTTTTTCGATTTCGATAGCTTTACGAATGATTCTCGCTTTTAATGAGCGGATGGGAGCGATGGTTTTTGCTTTTTCGAAATCTATTTTGTGGCCTGTCTGAATATGATGTTGGGCTAGGGCTGAAGTGGTATCGGAATGTTTGACAGATATAGAATGTTCGTAAATACGGTTATGGATTCGTCGGTTTGTCTGTATATTTTATTTATGTGTATAATCTTTTAATTTCTGTAAGTATTGTAAATCTAAGTGTAAGTCAGTGTTTTGAAATGTTTGTTTTTTACAGTTACTTCCGATGAAGCTATTAAATAAATGGCGAAATATTGAGCTTTAGAAAAAACAAAGATTTTTATTTAATATAGAGCACATACCCGATATTTCCAACATACTTATAAATTGTTTTTTTTTTGGTCGAAATAATCACGTTAAATATATGAATAAATATATATATATATATATATATATATATATATATATATATATATATATATATATATATATATATATATTATATATTTGTATTGAGATGATCAAATATACATAAAATTGCATAAAAACACGGCGCGTGGCCTTTTGGCAATACGAAACGCAAGTACGTAAACCCATAAATAAAAATCATCTAATATATTGTTGAATACATACTAGACATCATCATCCGGTCCACTGCTGAACATAGGCCTCTTCCTCGTGTTGCAACCCCGTCTATCTTGCGCCGTTCTCATTCAGTTTTTTCCTTTTTTCATCTTAAATCGTCAGGCTAGATATGTGTCCTGTCCATCTCCATATTAGTCTGGCTATCCTTTCGATGACGTCAGTCACCTTGGTTCTTCTCCCGGCCTCTTCATTTTTTATTTTGTTTCGCGTAGTTATTCCTAACATGGATGACTCCATTGTTCTCTGTGCAGAGAAGTGTAGGTGGCTTTTGTTAAAGTAAGTGTTTCTGCACCGTATGTCAACACTAGGAGGACGCATTGATCAAATACTTTTCTCTGTAGGCATGTGGGTGGCTCACTCTTAAAAGTTTCTCTCAGTTTTCCATATGCTGCCCACCCAAGACCGATTCTTCTCTTCAGTTCATAGGTCTGATTATCCCTGCCAATCATAATTTCAAGTCCTGGGTATTTATATTTATCTACGAGTTCTCCTTTTGCCCACCAATACTAATGTTCTGGTTGGGTAATAAATTTATCATTATTTTTGTTTTCGAGATGTTTATATTTAAACTTACATTTCCTGTAGGCACATCGAGTTCCTGTACCATCTCTCTTGCCATTCCTAGGTCCTCAGCTATTATGACTATATCATCGGCGAAACGTAAGTTGTTTAGATATTCTCTATCCCTATCTGTTTTTATTCCCTTTGTCAGCCAATCCAAATTTTTAAAAGAATGTTCCAGCACAATATTAAAAAGTTTAAGTGACATTGGGTATCCTTGTCTAACGCCCGCCCTATTTTTATGCGATTACTATTAGTATGTAATTTGACCGGAGTTGTTGCCTGTAGATATATATTGTATAATAATTTTATATACCTATAGTCTAGCCTGCATTCGTTAAGCGCCTGTAGTATTTTACTTAGCTCAACTGTATCAAAGGCCTTCTGAAAATCAACAAACTAGAGGTTTATTGTATTCCAGTACTTTCTCTATTAGTGTTTTTATGCTTTGTAGATGGTCAGTAGCGCACCTAGAATTTTCCTGGGGGGGGAGGTTTTGGTTGGGCGCCGAAATTTTTTTTATGATGCTATCTCCATTTTGAGTCCTTAAAAGTTGTGAGTAGCAGTGTCGGAATAGGGCCCTGGGGAGGAGGGGTTTAACCCCCAAACCACCCCTCTGGGTGCGCCACTGTAAATAGTCATTAACTTTTTCGGAATCCTGTCTGTTCTCTTGGTTGATAAGTCTCAATTTTCTTTCCATTCTTTTAACTATTATTCGAGTAAACAACTTATATTTATATACGCAACGACTTAGGTTGCGTATTGTTATTTTTCTCTTGATCTATATATCTCTGTGTAAAACTCTTGTTTAATATTGTTAATATTTCATCTCTGTTCGTAGTTTCTTCTCCAGTTCTGTTTCTTAGTTTGTAAATTTTTATTTTTCCTTTTTGCAGGCTCCTCAAAACTTTCATGTCCTTATTTTGCTCCATTGCTTGTTTCGTATTTTTCTACTTACTTGTCCTTTTTTATAGCCTTTGTGATCGTCTTTTATTTTGTGATGATTTATTTTATTTTGGGCTTCTTTGCTTATACTGTTGTTTCCTTTCATCTGCCGCCTTTGGCCTATAAGGGTTTTCGTAAATTGACTTAGTTTTATATCCTTTTTGTTTGTTAGACAATATTTAGTTTGAGCCTGTTGTACGGTGTCGACGATTTGTTTGTTCAATATATTGATGTCTGTTGTTGTTGTGTCTTTCAATGAAGTACCAATATATTTTTCGAACTCCTGGATATTAGTTGGTTTTGTTCATTTTTTTGGTTGTTTCTTATTTATTATTTCGAGTCTTTCTTTTTCGGACGATATCGTTATTTCCGCTATTAATAACCTATGATCACTGCTTGTTCATTTGATAGAGATTGTTTTCCAAAAGAAAAGTTAACAATTGTTTGCCTCTATCATTTCTGGCTTTGCTTTCAAATGTTCCCAATATTATTTAAGAGGGGTCTTCCATAGTGTCTATTTTGGTGTTGAAATCGCCACCTATTATTAACAAGTGGCCAGGATTTTCCCTGATTGCACAGGATAGTTGATCGTAGAATATTTGGACTTCTTCGTCTGAATGTCCTGTAGTAGGGACATACACTTGAACGGTCTTTAGGATGTATCTTGCGCTTATTTTGATGTATAAGTAGACCACCCTTGTTGAGATTTTTTTATTGACACATATTAGACAAAACGTGACATAAGTAAAAGCTTGCTTTATCTTATAAATTAATCATTTAGTATGCACGATGCATAGTATGCAAGATAAGCTAAAATTGAGAATATTAGCTAACACAGAGAAACATGAGAATGGTCCAGGTAAAGTCGCCTTGTATTTCGGTGATACTGTGTAAAAATATATATTTATCTGTAATAAAAGCAGGCAATAAAAATTAAAATAAAAGTACTCTACCAGGAGTAGTTATTAACTGCAAAATTATCTAGACTCTATAAAAAATACAAAATTTGAAGGAATAAAGTGTCCTATATTACGTTGTTTAAAAAACATGATTGCAAATTAAAATTTATCATTTATTTGGATGAGAGGCCATGTAGGTATACCAGGGAATGAAAAAGCTGATACTGTAGTTAAGGAAGCAGTGTGGAATGGAGTCTTTTGCAATATTTATACAGTAAAGGATATATTTAACTCAATAAAAAAATAAAATAAGGCTGAAATAAGAACAGAAATGGGAGAATATTGTTAAAAACTCGCAAAATACGTATTTCCAGATACACACCACTTCCACCCCAATACATATTCAATTACTCGACTACCAACTAGGTATATGAGAAGTTGATAACACTGACATTTTTTTTTCTTTATAGAAAATGAAACTTTCTGGTAAAATAAAATATTTACTGATATTCACATAATTTAAGGACATGCGACTGTTCCATTTACACTTAAAATCAAATTTTTGCAAAATAATAACTTTTATTTAATTTAAAATTAGATATCTACGCCACTGTTCAGTAGAATATCATATTGGCCACTCTAACATTATTGCAATTTGCAAGTGTCTTACTTGCTCTTGTTCCCGTAAATTTTAAAACGAAATATCGTGCCTACTTTAAATAAGATTTTTCCCGTGACACTGACCCCTTCAGGCAAACGGCAGTTGTTTCGAGTAGTATAGAACTCTATAACAAGTTTCCTGCAGTCGATTTTTTGAACATAATTAGTTATTAATAAGTTAATGTTAAAAACCGGTAAATTTTTACTTTTGAAACAAAATCAAGAGTAAAAAACTCATAAGTCATATAAAAACCACCAAAACAACGTTTTTTTAAATGTTTTTACTCTTATGTGTTGCAAAAAAAGTCAGAAATTTCAGTTTTTTCTTTATAAATGTTAATCCTTTTTTTTTTAAATTAACTTCGAACCTTCATATTACATGGAATACTGGAACTTGTGTAGCTTCAAATATGATGAAAATTTCAAAGTAATCAGTCAAATAAAATTTTTTTGCAACAGTAAGTCAGAAAATAATGAGGTTACACTAATTCTACGGGTAACTTTGTAGCGTTGAGTACTTAAAAATTTATATCCAAGGCCACAGGTTGCTCCTGTCGGAGAGAGATGGGCGTGGTTCTTTCAAACATATTATAGAAACTGTATTATTTTAGAACTTATTATTGGGCACCACCCCTGGTTAATCTCGAAGGGGGACGAGAAGAAAAAAATAAGAATTTAGGGAAAGTTTTACAACAAACACTTTTATTTCCAAGTAATGAACAAAAAAACAATATTAAAAGACACTGTAAAAATTACGTCATTCCAGAAAGACATTAAAATATCAACTTATGTTTACATTATTTGGTTGTGAGAAGTGTTTATATAAAGCTAATTTTAGAATCGTATGTAAACAAACGTTCTAATATCATGATCTTAAACTCAGAATGTATTTTATGTATTATCCCAAATTTCGAAATTCGTTCACATTCAAAGAAATATAGTTATTTATTAATTAAGAATATCTATTATAATTTTAGATAAAAATAAGACACTTCACTAATTTTAAAAGTTCATAAATATACCTCGCTTGCTCAATAGAGAATAGAAATATGAAATTTGGTACAACCTGATTTATCCAACTGCTGGATCCTCCTGGTTAGGAAGAAAAGGCTCTTTTTACCCTCTCAGTATTGATTGGATTAAACCAGTTTATTAGGAATCCTTTTATACCATTAGGAATTATTGGACTGAGTTTAGAATGTAATACTTCGAGTCAAATAAGTATACTATTTAACATCTCTAGCCTCATGATAAGGGTCTAAAAATAAACATTTATCTGAAAATATAGAAAGGAAAAGGATTTTTTTTGCTTACCTCGTTTAAGAGACCACAAAACAAAATCACGTCTTAACAGTTTGACGTTTTAAGAGATAAAAGAAAGACGGTACCTCCTTTCCGCTAAAAATTGAGACTATTGACAACTTAATGAACGTTCTCATCTAGCGGATATATTTGGAATTACAGAAGAATCATTGAGGTAATTAAAGTACTTAGCGGATAGATGACGGGAGGAATTTTATTTTAGAAAAATATTAATCGAAATTATAATGAATTTTCTAAATCTTTTGAAACGGTTACAACTTATGAAAGAAGAAGATTTATTTTATCAATAATTAAAAAAAAATAATGATTTTTTTAATATTACAAAAGGATTTTGCAAAAACATATCTATTTTTTGCTTATAAACAATTAAAATATTTTTTAACCAGTGCATACAGGAAAATTATTTTTTAATATTTGAAAAGCTTGTATTTTTTCACAAATTTAAAAAAAAAAGTTGTCCTAGAACAATTTAGGATGAAGTTACTTTGTTAGCAGCTTTGTTTATAATAATTAAGAGATCTAATTAGCGTCAGAATATAATTTAAGTTTTAATGTGCCAAGCTCGAAAAAGATTTCCTTTCAACGGAATCGTCCACAAAGCTTCAAAATTTGGTCCTCAAAGTCGGCCAGCTTTGAAACTCGCGGGAGCTATTCATTTGGAGCTTACCAAATGAATTGCAGAAACAAGGGTTATACGCAATTTATTGTGGTTGGAAATTCAGCAAAGGACAGTTAGTACCAATCACGTCAACAAACTTTGTACCAGAGTATTTATTAATACGAATTACCTGCTCTTGCAAAACTGGCTGCAAGATATTGACCTGTGAGTGAAAAAAGCTTGGACTTCATTGTAGCAAATTATGCCTTTGTTGTCTGGAGGTAAAAAGGTAAAAAAAGTATTTACAATTTTTAAATTCTAAAATATATAATATATTTAATAAAGTTACTAATATTAGTTAAAATTACAGAACGTGAATTACTAACACGATAATAAAAGTTTAACAAAATTTGAATAATAATTATACTAGCATTTCTTACTAGATATTTTCTAATTCAACCCAAATTAAACATACAATTAATAATATATTATTATTATAAATACATGACGTGATACCAACAAAATATAACTGGTTTTTTCTGTATCTTTCTTAAACTGACTGCAAGATATTGAGCTGTGAGTGTAAAAAGCTTGGACTTCATTGCAGCAAATTATGGGCCGAATGCACTGAGTTTAGTTAGTTTAGTTGAAGTAGATAGTTAAGAAATAAGTTTAGATGAACCGACTCAAAACGAATGCTTGAAAACGAGGATAATATTAATGTAGCCATGGAAACGCCTTAAAAAATAATTCGACTTGATTAATGATTCAACTGTTACAATAAAATGTTGAAACTACTACGTTATTATTAATTATTTGTCAATTTTTACATATATATTATGTAAAAATTTTATTTTATATTATATTATTTTTTCATAAAATAAAAAAAAAATAAATAATAACAACACAATATAATGAAAAATGTTCTGCAAATGATTTTGTAACTTCAATTTTTATTCATTTAATAGCATGTTTAGAAAGAAATAAAATCAGGTTTATTTGAAATTCTTCATTTCCAAAGCAATACATTAACTAATACTATTTTTAGAAATACTTAAAAAGGATAATATGTTTTCTTTTTCATAAAATCTATTATAAATAAATTATTTACGTTTATTGAAGAAGTATATATGAATAATAAATATATATGTTTTACAATAAAAATTACATCTAATTAAAAAAAAATAAAAAATTGAAAAAAAGTTGTTAAATTTATTTATTTAAACAATGCTTATTCATAATATACACAAAAATTACATAAAAATAAAAAAAGGAACATCGAAAAACAAGAACGAGAGATACAGTTACCAGTTCTTTAATCCCCGCGAGTTTCAAAGCCGGTCGACTACATTTTGAAGCTTTGTGAACGATTCCAGTGGAAAGCAATATTTTTCGAATTTGGCACATTAAAACTTAAACGAATTTTCTTTCACTGTTACAAACAAAGCTGCTATGAATTAACTAGGAACTAACTTCATCCCAAATTATCCTAGGGCACATTTTTCTTTTTTAAATTTGTGAAAAAATGCAAGCTTTTCAAATATGAAAAAATAATTTTTCATTGCTTTTAATTGTTTTAATAATATTGATAGAATATTTATATTTATAATTTATAATTTTTAAGTTATTACCATTTATAAAAAAAAAGAAATTTCAGACTTATTTTGCAACTTACTAAGCAGCAAATACGGATAGAAATAGAAACATAAAAAAACGTTATTTTGGGAGTTTTTGTATGACATGAGTTTCTTGCTTTCTAAAATTTATAAAAAACGAATTTTCTGACTTATTTTGCTACTTTCTAAGCAACAAATAAGGATAGATACTCTTAAAAAACGCCATTTTGGAGGTTCTTATATGACTTCTGAGTTTCTTACTTGTAACCGTTTTAAAAGTTATTTTTCAAATTTCAAAAATTTATTATTATAATTCCTAGTAAATATTCAAATCAATGTTGCTCAGGCCATCTATCCGCCGAGTGCATCTAAATTATCTCGAGGATCCAACTGTAATTCCTAATAGCTTCAACCTTGACCTCAAAATTCGAGCGTTCGTAAACTCCCCGCCATTCATCTCCCTTTCTCTCTTTGAACGTCCACCAGACAGGATGAAATTTTGTTTGAGTGAAAAATTCCTTTTCTCTTTTATATTTTCAAATAAATATTTATTTTAGATCCTTACCAGGATCCCTAATAGTTGCCAGAACTATGTTTATTGACCCGAGGTTATCTAAATAGCTATGGATTTATGGTATGTGTTCTAAAATCAACAATTCGAAGAATAGGTAAAAGAAATAAAATAAGACTTACAATTTTATTTTATTTATTATTTATTTAAGTCTTATTTTATTTCTTTTACCTATTTGAAATGGACTCACACAAGCAACACATTCATAATTCGAAGAATATCCCGTTTGCTTAGCCGCCCAATCCTATATATTTTTATTATGGATATTATGCTTCTGCTGCCGATAGATTCAACGTTCTGAAATTCGAGCCTGAGTATCTTATTCGCAAAAATTATATCATTTCTACAAGCCACACAAGCATTTGGATAATTCAGGTTGTACCAATTTTATATTTTAATTATTGAACAGTGAACAGTATCTACAGTATTGTGCGAATTAACGGAATATTTACAGTTACAACACATGTCCACACATTTACAACTGACCAATCATTGAAAACATAACCTTACATCTCTCTGCCTTTTATTTGGGGGGTGTTTTAGGACATTTCTAACTAAGTTTATGTTTTGTATTATTTTGTGTTGTTTTCGGTAATTAGTGAGTTTGTTTCGTTTAATTCCATCATAGATATTACGCCCAGGAAGCGTGAAAAGATTATCACGTGAACACACTTCTACGTCACAAAGAGATATCAAAAGAATGTGTGGAGTGAGTCAGGGAGTAGCAAAGAAAATTTTGAACGGTAAACGAGAAAAGGGATCAATGGATCTGAAAAGGTTAGGAAAATGCGAAAGAAAGAGAAAAACAACACCAGCAGATAAAAGATTTTTACTTCGAAAGAACAAATTGGACCCAAGAGCTCCAACAAGATCTAGCAGCATCAGGCGTAGTGATTCAAAACCATTGAAAATGTATGCGCCATTTGCAAAGCTAGACTGCGCAAAATCGACTATACCATAAAAATGATAGAGGCGGTCATTCTGGTTTGGTTTCGAGATGAAAGGATATCTGTGAACTATCAGAAGCTCGTAGAATCTATGACAAAACGGGTAAAGGCACTAATTGCAGCCAAAGAGGGACATATTTCCTACTAAATGATGCAAGTTTATCTTTACAGTTTTGTCAAAATATAATTTTTTTCTAAATAAACTGTTTTTTCATTAAAACAGCCTATGATTACATTAATTCGCACAGTGCTGTATGAACCACATAACAGTAAAGTGATTTATAATTGATCTTTTAATTACAATAAATATCTATATAACATATAAATTTCTACATAATATACAAATATATTTTTTTATGTGAACGAATTTCGAAATTTGGGATAAAGTATAATTTTATTTTCATATCAATGTTTCTCATTCATAATCTAATGCTAAGATATAAAATATATAATAGATATAAAATGTTTGTTTTCTTACGATATCATTTTAATTTTAGTTTCGTATAAGAACTTCCCGGGGTTTTAATGGAGTAGTGATGCGCATCATAAGGCGTTGCTTCCAGATAACGCCTCTAGCCTCTCCTACTCAATTCCTATCCTCACCTCCGAGAAGTGTGATCCGGATCACACGGGTGAACCCCGGTAAACCTGAGCAACCCTACTGGAAACTGGGTAACCAACCCCAGTGGAAGGTGGGGTCAGGGCTGACGAGGAAGGGAGAAATGCTCCTCCGAAAAGGGGGTTGGGCATGAGGCTAACTCCCTCATCCCATAAAAACCTATTGTTACGAAATCTCGAGATAGAAAAGCCGGACTGAATTCAAGACGACGACCCACGCACCGAACTAAGGACAATGGTTTAAAGATCAGTACTTGGAATGTAAGAACGCTGTATAGGACAGCGGGACTGAAGCTGCTGCAAGATCAACTCCTAAAATATAGAATAGACATTGCAGCCATTCAAGAGATGAGATGGACAGGAACCGGCATTATGCAGAAAAAAGAACATGATATATATTACAGCTGCAACCCGAACCGACATGAGTTCGGAACCGCGTTCCTAGTATCAAAGAAAATCAAAAATTTTATTATTGGTTTTAAAGCCATAAATGATCGGTTATGCATCCTTCGAATAAAAGGAAAATTTTTCAACATATGCCTGATCAACGTGCACGCGCCAACCGAGGAAAAAGACGAAGAAATTAAAGATCTATTCTACGAAGATCTCGAAAGAGCATATGATAACTGTGCCAAAAACGATATTAAAATAATCATTGGAGACATGAACGCGCAGATAGGAAAAGAGATATGCTACCAAGATTATATTGGTAAACACAGCCTTCACGACGTTACTAATGACAATGGTTTAAGGCTTATTAGTATGGCAGCTTCCAAAGATTTAATTGTGGGAAGTACATGTTTTAATCATAAGAATATCCATAAAGCAACTTGGATATCACCAAATGGACGCACCACAAATCAAATTGACCATGTTATAATTGACAGAAGGCACTTTACAAACCTAATGGACTTAAGAAGTTACAGAGGCGCAAATATTGACACAGACCATTTCATGGTAAGGGCCAAGTTACGACAAAGAATTTCCAATGCCAAGAAAGAAAGGGGCACTAGACAAGTAAAAAATAATTTACATATGCTAAAAAATGAAAACAAAGAGAAACAGTTCCAGTCACATATAAAAGAAACCCTAGAACACACCTGGGCAGTCGACCAATCAAGCACGGAAATGTGGAACAACTGCAAGGAGGCTCTGAAATTAGCAGCCGAAAGCACATTGGGAATATCCCGAACCCAAGAAAGAAACGACTGGTTCGACCAAGACTGCAAAAAAATAACAGATGAGAAGAACGAGGCATTTAGGACCATGCAACAACGAAAAACATCGAAGCTTTCGAGATGTGGTGCTATCGGCGCATTCTCAGAATATCATGGATGGACCGCGTCACTAACACGCAAGTACTCCAAACTTTAGACAAAAGATGCGAAATTCTAAATGAGATAAAAACTAGAAAGATGGAATACTTGGGGCACATTGTGAGAGGTGAAAAGTACGAACTTTTAAGAAATATCATGCAGGGCAAAATTAAGGGCAAAAGAAGTGTGGGAAGAAGAAAAATATCGTGGCTTCGTAATCTACGTGAATGGTTTGGGTGTAGTTCGATTGAACTTTTTAGGCGCGCTGCTAACAAAGTCGCAGTTGCCATGATGATTTCCAATCTCCGCTAGGAGTGGCACGAGAAGAAGAAGAAGAACAACGAAAAACTAGAACAACAATAGATAGATACAAAAACTTAAGGAGAGAGGAAAAACGCATACAGCGAAAAAAGAAACGAGACTCGGAAAATGACATATTAGAACGGCTCGAAAGCCATATGAGTCACGGAGAAACAAGAAAGTTCTATCATCAAATAAATATCATTAGAAAAGAATTCAAACCAAGAATCAACTATTGTATTGATAAGGAAGGTAACTTACTTACCAACAAAGAGGATATCCTTTTACGATGGGTAGAGCACTTTCGAGAGTTGCTGGAAGGGGAACCTACTAACAATATAGAGCTGGAATACCGAAATGAGGAACTCGTGGAACCCCCCTCGGTAGATGAAGTGAAAATATCTATAGAAAAACTAAGGAACCATAGGTCCCCAGGTAGCGATGGCATCCCAGCAGAGTTATTTAAGCACGGTGGAGAGCAGCTCACCAAGGTGATGCGAGAAATTGTTTGTAGAATTTGGTCTGAGGAGCAAATGCCTGAAGAATGGAGCTTAGGCTTAATTTGCCCGTTACACAAAAAGGGAAACCAACTGGAATGCAATAATTACCGCGGAATAACTCTCCTAAATACAGCATACAAGATATTGTCAAATATTTTGCACGAGAGATTAAAGCCTTATACTGAAATGTTTCTAGGAGAATATCAGGCGGGATTCAGGCGTGGACGTTCAACCATTAACCAGATCTTTACACTACGACAGATCCTCGAAAAAGCTCAAGAGTTTAACATAGATATGTATCATATTTTTGTCGATTTTAAAGCGGCATATGACAGTGTCTTAAGACCAAGTCTTTACAACATACAAACTTATATGTTTGATAAAAGTGACAATGGCGAAGATGCTATCAGCAGTAAAAATTCAAAACGACTCGTCAACTCCATTTCAAATACATAGGGGGTTAAGGCAGGGAGATGCGCTGGCGTGTCAGCTTTTTAATGTCGCCTTAGAAAAAATTGTACGAGACGCTAATTTAGATAGCAGGGGAACAATATTTAATAGATCAGTCCAAATTCTAGCATATGCAGACGACGTGGACATTATAACAAGAACTAGGGCGAGAACTGCGGAAATCCTAACCGAGCTAGTAGCAGCAGCAGAACGAATTGGGTTACAGATAAATCAAAATAAAACCAAATTCATGGCGACTAACACAAACACAAGAGCTGGAAATGTTGACACAAATTGAATCATCAATGACCAAAACTTCGAAGCAGTCAAAGAGTTCATATATCTAGGGACATCGGTTAACCCCAATAATAATACATCTGAGGAAATAAAAAGGCGAATAATAATTGCAAACAGATGTTATCATGGTCTATCAAAGTACTTAGCTAACAAACGTCTGTCTCAAAAAAATTCGTATAAGGCTGTATAGAACACTGATAGTCCCCGTTCTCACATATGGATCAGAGGCATGAACGCTAACGAAAACAGATGAATCCGCTATATCCATTTTTGAAAGAAAGGTGCTACGCAAGATATTCGGAGCGGTCTGTGAGAACGGAATATGGAGGCGTAGATATAACTTTGAACTGCAGAATATCTACAAGCATACGTTTGGTGGTAAAGATTTTACCACTATAATTAAGCGAAACCGCCTGCAGTGGGCAGGACGTGTAGCCCGGGCCCCTGAGTCAAACATGATAAAAAAGATTCTAACAGCGCAACCCGTGGGAATGAGAAGACGGGGTAGACCAAAGCTGAGGTGGATGGATGGGGTAACACAAGATGCCGAGAAGATAGGAGTCGGCAACTGGAAAATGCAAGCGAGGGACAAAATAGAATGGTGTAGAAAGCTTGAGAAGGTCGAGGCCCTCTAAGGGCTGTAGCACCAAGACGATGATGATGATGATGATGATAAAAACTTCCCATTTGTAATTTGATACCTAAACAGAGACTGTTTATTTCTTTTCTGGGATGACGTAACCTTTTAACGTAGAATCTTTTAATAACTTTTTGTTGGTTACAAAATAATAGAGGTTAGCTTTGTTTTAAATTTTTCATTTTATTTATTTGTCTGAGCTCGCTTTCTTACGAGGGTAAACTATTATGGAATAATGTTCAATTCATTTTAATTTTAAAGATGATACAAACAGCTTGTATATGAATTTTGAAAGAACCACACCTAACCTCTATCCGACACGAGCAGAAAGGCCTAGATTGTTTGTGTACATAAGTAAATAGTTTGCTTATGTAACATACTCTCAAATTTGTTTCAAATGCTTTACTTTTTGCCGATAGACGAAAAAAGCGAAGTTACTGTTTCTTGGCCTTAATTTGTTAATAACTAATTAGGTATTGTCGCCAAGGTAATCAATCACGACAAAGATTGTTACTTTGGCCGCCTAACCACAGCGCATGTTATTAACTGCGCTGTCATTGGCATCTCGGCGGAAGATTGCTGCAAATACTCAAACACGATGTAGATAAAAGAGCAGCACATCTTCAGATCAGGATCCAGTCGTCTTACACTACTAGCCCCGTTAGACCTTGTTGGCTCGGCACGCTACTTTGAGTTTTATTATTTAACCAATATCCTGCTATCTTCGAAGACGTCGAAACCCAAGAATAGTTATACAATTTAGAACAAATTATCAAGAGTACGAGAACTGGCGTGTCGACTACCTTCCTGGCAGTAGAACACGACTTTCTGAGATAGAAAGACATGGTCTTAGACCTATTTCAAATTGTGTCGAACTGACCACAGCGTTATTTGGGCCTGTCACGGTAAAGAGCGAATAAAAGCCCCGACGGGGACTTGTAATTGCTTTTCCGATCAGGTCGAGCTGCAATAACACTTCGTCTCCAGAAACCTTATGCAAATAGTAATTATAGGAATTACTGTTAGCGAAAGGTAGCAACACGAAGCGACGGGCATGCAGCAGGAAGAGTCGACATTGCCGGCATTATTGTGCCTTTCTCGAGGAGAGGGAACGCGGCTACACGAAGTGAGAAGGCCGACATCTCTGTGGAATTTGAGGTATACACTACGCATCAGAATTCTAACACAAATTAAGTCATTGTAAGAAATATTATCTGTAAGAAAGCTCGAACTGTTAGAGAATTCTGATTGCCGGTGACCGCTCACCTATCACAAAGGCTCGGCGGAGCTTCTCGCCTGTAGAGGCCGGTATCCAAATTTAACTCCTTGAAACGAAGATGGACTCTCGAAACTTGAGATCCTCTTCGAGAGCGGCTGTCGTAGATCGTCCAGAAACCCCTGAATACCAGGAGGACACTACGGCCGTACGACAGTATCTCCAAAAACTCGACTGCAGGAATATATGTTCTTGTCATAGAGCTCCATACTATTCAAAACAACTGCCTGGAGGGGGCTATGTCACAAACAGGGTACGTCTTTTGGTACTGAATATGAAATCTGAACTAAATATGAAATATGTCGATGGAATATCGAAATAGAAAACGTACCCGAGGCTTGTCGTTATGAGTGTCAGTCCAATATCTGTGGAATTTGACAATGTTGGGATGCTCCAGTTGTGTGAGATTTTCAAAAATGAGTTGTATTTTTTCCTCTTGAGATTTGAAATTCTTCCTCTCCGAAAACTGCACTTCGTTCCATACGACTTCTACACCTTCTTCAGTATCCATAGCTAAGTAGGCACAGTCGATACCAGGAACATCTCTTTGTTCAACCTAAAAATATACAAATATAAATATTAAATAAATATACTTATTCCAATGTAATAATTTAAACAGTTTAATTGAACGTTTGAACATATTACATTATACGTATACAATTAGAAAACATCATTAATGTTGAACTTAGTATTCGTTTAATTGTTAATTTTTATTTAATTCTAATAAAGAAAACTATATTGCAATAAACATTGTATGGCTATGTTCTGCACTGTAGTTTTTCCTACCTAAATATGATGTTTTTTAAGGAATCGTTTCAGGGGCTTATGCTTTATATTCCGGTAGACATGTCTATATATGAACGTAAGTCATTTTATAGAGTGTACTTTGCCATATTATTCTTCACTTGGTAAAAAGTTAATGACTTTTATATTATCGCGTTAGGTTAGAATTTAGCTCTGGCAGAGTATGGCAAGGAAATTCACCTCAAATGAGCAGTGAAATGAATTCGACTTAGTACCAACTACTTCACTTAAATCATTCACTGCTCAAATCGTATTTGGTAATGTTCTTTTTTTAATCTTGTACGTACAATTTATATTTATAAGCAAGCAATTTGATTAAACTCAGTCAGAAAGACTTGCACATCCTTTCGAATGACATTCGGGTGTTACAATTCATTTGAGCAAGGTGTATTGATTCGTGTTATCAGGAACCACTCCAGACCATCCACCGTTCTACTGTGCCCCAATACTCCAGACCATCCCTTTCCCCCCTATAGCAGTCTGATGCGCGATAGGGGCTTACTATCAGCCAAATGCTTTTCGTGTGGAAGTCCTGGGTACAAGAACTCCAACACGATATCCTAACCCGATCAACGCTAGTGTGAGGCGGTCTTTTCCTGCTTTCTCTAGTGACGTATCATCAAATTGAAATTGCTTTCTCGGTCCTCGAGTCTCCGCTCCGGGCTGCGCCCAGTTCGGCTATCGGTGCCCGAGGATGTGGGCTCTTCGTGCCCAGGTTTTGGGGTTTTGTTAATTTGCTGCACCTGTGCACTGTTTGTCATTAAATTCAGCTGTTATAGTATGCTTAGTATTACTATTTCTACAATCTTGCTGACTGTTGGTGTAGTACGGTTGGAGCATGCTCCGAGGTATTAGGTGTCTCTGGATGCATCTCGACCGCCCCTCGTGAGAGGGAGGGAAGGTTCTTCGCCTCCATCCTCATCCTCGTGGATATATTTGTGGGTTTTCGTTCTATACTCAGCGAGAACCTCACCGGTGGCTCTGTAATCACCAAAAGCAATGCAAAATACTTTATCAGTTCGAGTGTTCTTACGTGACAATGAATTTTCTCTTACACGTATTATGTTTGGTATTCTGATCACGGTCTACGTCTTGGATCTCCCAAAGATGCCGGCCCTTCACGCTTCAACGTGTAGTCGACTACACACAACCTTATGTCCCGTAAGGACTTTGATTGTTTCTGTCGAAAGGTTTCTAGCGACAAAGTGCTACCTCAGCTCGGCGGCCGGGTAAGGAGTAATTCTAAGTCCACCTGTGGCTTTTATTTACTCCTAAACGTTGGTGGTCCAGTTGAACGCTGTGCCAGTTCGGCACGATCAGAAATAGCTTTAAGACACACTGTCTTTCCCAATCTCGAGGATCCATACCTATCCGGGCAGGGATGAGCTGTGCGATGAGAGAGCTGTTAGTTGCTTCCGTGAGGTTATTGATATTACTATTCAAAATAATATAATATAATTTGGTGAAAACCATGTAAAATAAATCAAACAGAGACTGTAAATGTTTTGAAAATGATAAACGGAATGGGAATTAGGTTTTGGCGGTCAGACTATTTGGACGTGTGTAGTGTCGCTCCGAAATTAAATTCCAATGTTGGGTGGTTTCGAGTGTAATCTGCATGCAAATTAGTGTAAAGTGTATTTAAAAAGGACCTTTATGTAAGTAAATAATCAGTTATCTGATTTTGAACTGTATTAAATTAATAGTTAGTTTTAATTGCCCTACGGATAAAAGTGAAACTTCTGAGTGGTCGAAACGAGTTGAGCTTTTTGCGCTGGACGGGTGATTAAGAACGATAAACAATAATAATTATCAACAAAAACAATAGGTCTGTTATTCAGGTTTCGGTAAAACTATACAGAATTATAAAGGCTGAATTTATTTGCTGTTTTGATATTGATTGTATTTTTGTATTTACAAGTGGTAGAAGTCGAAACTGGTTAGGATCGAGAATAATTGCTAAAATTTAACTGTAGAGGTAGGCGCGGCGCTTGTCGAGATCCGTAACCGTTACTTATAATATTTATATTTATAAATACTTTAATTATTTGAATAAGAAGAAAGATGGCGGATGGTAAGGTTGATGAAGATGGTAAAAGAAAAAGAAAAGA
Source organism: Diabrotica undecimpunctata (assembly GCF_040954645.1). Taxonomy (NCBI): domain Eukaryota; kingdom Metazoa; phylum Arthropoda; class Insecta; order Coleoptera; family Chrysomelidae; genus Diabrotica; species Diabrotica undecimpunctata. The sequence continues at coordinate 92,581,935 of NC_092804.1, forward strand.
GGAGATAGTCATATTTAGCAGGAGCAGAAAAGTGAGCCGAACGACAGACAGGTCGAAACCAACAACGAATGAAACCAGCAGCCAGAACGAAATGATGGAACTAATGAGAGAAATAGCAAGCGATAATAAAAAGAAAAACAGGGATCTGGAAGAGATAAAAAATACAATGGGTAATATGATTGAGGAACTAAAAGAAATTAGGAAGGAAAATAGTGAATACAAATTGCAAATGGAAGAAATAATAAGAGAAAATGAAAATCTAAAGAAAGAAATGACAACGATGAAACAAAGAATAGATAAAATAGAAATAGCCTTGGAAGCATGTCAGAAAGAAAAGAAGAAAAATAACCTAATAATGAGAGGCTTACCAATAGACACAATAGAAGTAGAGCAACTGGAGAACTTCATAGAAACAAAAATGGGAGTAAAATCAGAAATAAATAGGGTACAAAAGATAAATGAAACAATGTGTGTTATCGAATGTAAAAAATTCGAAGATAAAATGAAAATACTGAAAGCCAAGGGTCAACTAATAAACTATAAGCAACATAGAGTATATATAGAATGTGACCTAACATTAAAAGAGATAGAGATACAAAGAAATCTTAGGAAGATAGCAGCAGATGAAAAGACTAATGGGAAAAGGACAAAAATTGGATATGGTTTCATAATTATAGAAGGCATTAAGTGGAAATGGAATCAAAAAACAAGCCGGATAGAAAAAATAACATACAATACAGAACCAACTGGTTCAAAAAACTAGCTGAAGAAAACACAATGACGGACCGAGAAACAAAACAGGCACAGAACAGGGACATGAGCAGATCTACAGATAATAACACAAAAGGAAGTAAAAACAAATTGAAGTACAACTTAAACACAGAAAAGAACAAAACAATTTGGAAAATGGCATCATGGAATGTGAGAGGTATAAATGGGAAGGAAATAGAACTGAGGGAAGAAATTAGAGATAAGAACATTGAAATAGTAGCTATAACAGAGACAAAGAAAAAAATAAAAGGATCAATAATATTAGAAAACGGAATGTTACTAATATACAGTGGAGTGGAAGAAACGAAGAGAGCTCAGGCAGGAGTAGCGTGCATGATAAAGAAGGAGAGTATCAACAAAATAAAAAATTGGATATATTACAACGAACGTATACTAAGAGTAAACATAGATATGGAGACAGAAGAAACCAATACAAACCTAATCATATGTTATGGACCAGATGAAGACGCAACAAAAAACGAAAAGAATGAATTCTGGGATAAATTACAAGAAGTGATAAATGATTGTACAGAGAAAATTGTTATCACAGGAGACATGAACAGCAGAGTGGGGAAAGAAAAATGGAACAATGTCATCGGACCTTATGGGGAGGACAAACTAAACAAAAATGAAAAATTACTACTCGAATTCTGTCTAGACAATAACCTGGTGATTATGAACACACACTTCCAACATAAAAGGATACACAAGATCACAAGAGAAGTCAAATCAAGAGACGAACAATCAATTATAGACTATACTATAGTGCAAAAAACAGAGAAGAACTGGATAAGAGACGTAAGGGTAAAAAGGAGTTATGAAATTGGTAGTGACCACTATCTACTAGAAACCACATTCAAAAGCAAAAGAAAAGAAATAAAAAGAAATGAGAACATAAACAGAAAACACAAAGAAATAATAAAAATTTATAAACTAAGGGAAGAAACAACGAGAATAAGATACTCAGAAGGACTAGAGAAAGAGATGGACAATGAACATGAAATAACAGAAACAATAGAAGAAGAATGGGGAAAATTTAAAAATGCGATGATAAAAACAGCTAAATCAATATGTGGAACCACAAGAAATAACAACAGAGGGAAACGAACATCTTGGTGGAACGATGAAGTGAAAAGAGAAATAAAAGAAAAGAAGAAATTATGGAAAGAATATATCCAAGACAAAACACAACAAAAATATGAAAATTATAAGAGACAAAGAACAAAAGTTAAAGAGATAGTTAAGAGAGAGAAAAAGAAAAGTTGGGAAAAATTCGGGGAAAAAATGGAAGAAAACAGCAAAGAAAACGTAAAATTATTTTACAGGACCCTGAAAAACCTAAGAAGCAACAAAGAAACGAAACTGAAACAAATAATGAACAAGGAAGGAACAATAATAAACGACGATAAGACAATAATGGAAAGATGGAGGGAACATTTTCAGCTGATACTGAATTGAAATCAAGCGAATACAATGGAGAAGGAAAGCCACAACAGGAGAGTATCCATGAGAAACACAGAAAATCCAGAAACTATAGAAAAAGAAGCACTGGAAGAAGCAATAAGAAAGATAAAGATTGGAAAAGCACCAGGAAGCGATGAAGTAGCACCAGAAATGATGAAATATATAGAAGTAAAAGCAAAAGAAAAATTGTTATACATATATAACCTAATATGGAAGAGAAAAGTAATACCCAGAGAATGGACAAATGCAGTAATTATACCTATATACAAGAAAGGAAACACAAGAGACTGTAGGAACTATAGAGGTATATCACTACTATGTGTAGCAGCAAAAGTATACGAAACCATAATAGAAAGGAAAATTAGAAAAGAAATAGAACATAAATTAGAGGATATACAAAGTGGATTCAGGAAAGGACACAACACACAAGACCATATATTCACCATGCAACAAGTAATAGAAAAAGCCTTAAAGAAAAATAAAGAAATACATCTGAGCTTTATAGACATGGAAAAAGCATTCGACTCAGTCAAAAGAAAAGATATATGGGAAAGCCTAAAGAAGAAACAAGTAAGTGAAGAACTGATAGAAGCAACAAAGAGTATATACATGAAAACAACAAATACAGTAAGAATGTTAAATATACAGTCAGAACCATTTGAAACAACCCAAGGAGTTAGACAAGGGGGAAGTCTCAGCCCAGTACTATTCATAAATGTAATAGATGAGATAGTGAAAGAATGTAAGAAAACATTCAAGAAATACTGCATCGGTTAAAACAAAATGCAAATGATAAATGCTGAGATGTGTATATTTGCAGACGACATAGTATTAATTGCGGAAACTGCAGAAAAACTGAAATACAACTTAGAGAAATGGAACCTAGAAGCAAACAAATACAACTTAAACGTAAACAAAGAGAAGACTCAAATAATGAAAATATCAAGGAAACAAGGGACGGAAGATCAAATAGAAGTAATGATAGACCAACAAAAAATAATACAGACAAATTCATACAAATACTTAGGAACAGTAATCAACAACAAAGGAGACATCGAGGATGATCTTAACAACAGAATGGAAAACACAGGAAAACTATTCCAAGCACTAAATAGAGGATTCCTTAATAACAAAGAAATATCAACAAAGACCAAGATGACAATATACAAAACAATATATAGACCTACAGTGACATATGGAGCAGAAAATTGGATATTAAACAAAAGACATCAGAGCAGAATTCAGGCAGCAGAGATGAAATACCTCAGAAGAACGATAGGAGTAAAAAGAACTGATAGAATCAGAAATGAAGAAATAAGAGAAATACTCAAAATCAAACCGATACTCGAGTCAATCAAAGAGAAAAAATTGGCATGGTTCGGACATCTAACCCGGATGGACAATAATAGACAAGTAAAAAGAGTGTGGGACGCCAAAACAATAGGGAAGAACAGAAGAGGAAGACCCATTAAAGAATGGAACAGTGACATCTCGCAGATACTGCAGAGTAAAGGTAAGACTTGGCAGGAAGCAACACAGATGGCATCCAATAGGAAGGAATGGAGAAAGTTCGTTAAGAGCTAGGACACCTCAGAAGACTGTCAAATATTGTAATTTAGTGAATTGTATTGTAAACGGCCCAACACCGAAAGGTACAAATGGGTTCTACTGATTAAGTAAAGTAAAGTAAAGTAAAGTAAAAGGAATGGACTGACGTTGTTTTTATCCAGTTTTAGTGTACACAACCAGTTTTTATGCAAAATACAGCCTCGTGGAGTTGTTATCCGGCAAATATGGCGTCGTATTTTTAGGAATAAAGTTGTTTTTTTCTTTATAGCTTTGCTGGTAGCTGGTAATAATTATTCATCCGTATTTGAAGGACCATGAAAGAGCTTGTGGTGAAAGATTTGTGGAACTTCCACAAGTGCTCCTGAAGATGAGTTGAATAACTCGAAACACGTGTAGAGCAATGGTGGAGTTCTGATTGAAATGAAATGCAATCTTTTACTTTCATTTAAACGTCTTTCTCTACGTAAAGAGCGAAAAAGATAGTAATTTTCAAAGGTGAATCGTAGATGCATATTGAAGTAAAAAGATACTTCTAGCGTCGTTAAAAAGTCTCTAGTAAGAGGCTTTGAATTTGCGGTTCGCCTAATTTACTATCAGAGAGAGGTCTCTGGACTTCTTGTTACTTCGTATATATATATATATATATATATATATATATATATATATATATATATATATATATATATATATATATATATGTCAGCATCCGAAACAAACTTTAAAAACTCTTAATTCAGTACATAATACTGCTATCCGCCTCTGTTTAGGAGCTTTCCGTAGTAGTCCAGCTGAGAGCCTCTAGCGTGAAGCCAACGCACCCCTTCTTTAGCTTAGGCGCCAATATCTCTTCCTTTCTTATGCTGCCTGTACTTCAACTAACCTTTCTAATCCAGTACAGACAATGCTGACATTACCCAACTCACAACTTACAAGTACTCACCCTCCTGCTTCACGCATACATACTATCCCCCTCCTACTTCCAACTTTAATACCACATATAAAATTATCGCTAACTAACCCTCTCCCGATCCCGCAGAATTCTCCTTGGACCAAAACTTTACCGAAATTTAATGTGTCACTTACAAAGTTGAGTAAGGCTGAAACCAGCCGAGATTTGATTAGGAAATCCTTACTAGAAATTCTTAATTTTAAGAAATTCGATCGGGTCCTCTACACTGACGCATCAAAGAGCGAAATGGGGGTTGGTTGTGCGGTTACTATTAGGGATAGATCATGTAAAATATCTGCCACATGCAGCGTTCACACTGGTGAACTGTATGCTATTTACCAAGCCTTCAAACTCTGCACAGCACCCAATCAACATATTTCCATCTGTACAGATTCCCTCGCCTCTATCCAGTCCATCAATAATCTATTCACTAATCACCATCTTGTAGAAAAAATCCATGACACTTACCGAAACCTTATCATCCACGACATCCATATCACTATCATATGGATTCCCTCCCACATCGGGATTACGGGTAACGACAACGCCGATCGCTTTGCCAAAACAGATGCTGTATCCAATTGTACACTACGTAATATACAAATCGCCAGTGACCTAAAAACTAGTATAAAGAAACTCGTATGAAATTACTGGCAGAATCATTGGAGCCAATCCACTACACTTTTACATCAAATAGATCAGACGATTGAGCGGTTCGTTATCCCTGGTTTACCTAGAAATGAGATGGTTGTCGCTAGAAGATTGCGTATCGGTCACACCAGATTTACACATGGCCACCTAATTGATTCTTCACCTAAACCAATCTGTCACTATTGCCAATCTCCACTAAGGGCGAGTTGTATAAAGAGTGATTAACGTTAAGCATGCGGATTAAATCGAGTTTACGTTCGATTTGTGTTGTATAAAACTTTAAACCCTACATTTGGCCAGCTTAACTGTAAACCAGCTTTAGCGACGGTTTAACTTTTAAGCACGCGCTTAAAAATTTGTGTTTATTCTGTCAACTTCAACTAATGTCAACCTAAAAATTTTAATATTTGTTGTGTGACCGTTTTATGTTAAAAAAATCTTTTAAAAGCCATGAATGCTAATCAATTGTTGGATGTTATTAACGATATGACCGATGATGAAGATTTTGCAGAATTGGTGGTTCTTGTAAATCGGGCTCCTCGACATTTTAGAGCTCGAGTTGACCATTTCCAGAAGTGGACTGACGAAGAATTTCGAAATCGTTTTAGAATGTCAAAACCTGTAGTGCGCTATGTTTTGAATAAAATTGCTCACTCAATTACTTCAAGAACATTTAGGTTGGTATAGGTATTTTAGTACGTCTGATTGAAAATTTAATATGTTATTTTTTAGGAATCATGCACTGTCTCCCGCACAAATGCTTTTTGCTACTCTCAGATTTTTGGCCACAGGTTCAATGTTGTACGTGATTGGAGACCTAAATGGTATAGATAAAGCAACTAGCAGTCGTGTTATAACAAGAGTAATACATGCCATAGCTGCACTAAAAAATGAATTCATACAAATGCCACAAACCAATGAAGAAATTGATAGTGTTCGTCAAGGCTTTTATAACATTTGTAGATTTCCAAGATGTGTAGGTGCTTTGGATTGTACTCATATAAAAATAATATCTCCAGGAGGTAATCAACCTGAAATCTACAGAAATAGAAAAGGATTTTTTTCATACAATGTGCAAGCGATTTGTGACTCCAGATTAATTATAATGAACTTAGTCTGCAGATGGCATGGATCTGCACATGACTCTATGATATTCCGTCATTCTCGCTTGCGTGTCAATATGGAAGCAAATGTGTATGGAGCAGAAAGTTTAATAATTGGAGATAGTGGGTACCCACTTACACGCTATTTGATTACCCCTTTAAATAATCCAACAACTAGAGCTGAACAACTTTTTAATGAAGCCCAAATACGTACTCGTAATAGAATTGAAAGATGTTTTGGCATATGGAAACGTCGTTTTCCTATTCTAGCTTTAGGAATAAGGTTAAAACAAGAAAAAGTGGAACCTATTGTAGTTGCAACTGCAATTTTGCACAATATTGCAACTTACATGAATGATGAGGTTCCACATGTGAACGAAGAAGAAGTAAATGCTATTCAATTAACAATGCATGTAAATGAATATGCTGCAAGAAGACGTAATCCTAATGGCAATAATACCAGAAATATTTTAATAAATGAATATTTTCAAGCCCTTATACATAATTAAATATATAAGTTCTATGTAAATATTTTCTGTTTGTTATATTTGTCCAATATCTTAATAAAAGTGTATACAGTTAGATGATATTTTTTGTTGTTATATACTTAGTTCAAAGGTAAAAACAAGTAAGTTTATGTTAGTGTAATGGTTTTAGTAGTAATGGTAGCACATAAAAACATTTACATAAACAGAAAATTATCGTTATTGTAAAAATTATAAATTATGAACCGGTACAGTACAGTGACCAGGTAAATTTTTGTGTTTATCATAGTAAAGTAAATCTATGTTAGGCTAAGGGCTTTCGGTTATAAAGCCAACTTCAGAGCTAATTTTATTGCTCTTAAGATGACATTATAGCCGAAAATGCTCAGATAAACTTAGCTTTACATTAATGTGCATTATAAAAACAAAAATTTTGAATGCATACTAGTCTTAACAGTCCTTCATACTATGTGTCTATACTTACATGTGACTATCTTTGATTTTTCTAAGATTAAAAATACCAATATTATTCAAATCACTAAATTTTATTTAATGAATTCCGTAAGTAGTTCTCTGTAGAAGAAATAAAAATTTGTAGAAAAAATATTTATTGATTAATTAGGTAATTAAAACTTATTACATAATTGTTTTTATACATCAGAATTTATTTTCTTCATCCTTGCTTCATGTTCCTTCCGTACAAACTCCATCCTTATTTTGGATTCAACTTCCATTAATTCAAGTTCTTTTTTGTGTTTTTCTTTTAAATGCAACATTTTTAACTCATGTTCTTTCACATGTTGTTCTCTTTGTAGCTCTGTGAGCTGTATTTTTGATTTAGCCCAACTTCCTATTTTGTTCTTTAGTGGTTCATCTTTATGTTGCGCTGTAACAGTTACAATAAATAAAATATTTGAAAAGATTAAACAATACAAAAATACCTTTAGTTTTAGTTGCTTTCAATTCATTGGATACAGGAGTGCGTAAAGTACTAGGTGTGTAAGACTTCCAATTTATATGGTCAGTTTCTGTAAAATAAAATAAAACATATTTAAAGGATCACAACGCAGGACCTTGTAACTAAATTTTTGATAAACTTCATTTTATTACTGTAGTTGTAGAATAACTGCCAACATCTACTGGGCAATGGTTGACACTGACCTTGATTAACAACAAATTACAGAAAACTGTGGCTCGTACACTAAACATGCTTAAATTTTATAAGCAGCACCTTTATATTTTCATAAAAAAATAAATACCGCATATTTTTTAAGCTAACTCTCTTTTAAATATATTTTTTAGTAATATCTCGATAACCACAAATTTCCCACCATATGCAATAAAAATAAAGCATTTTTAATGCTCTACTGTATAATTTTCAAATTATTAGTTACAAAGTCCTGTGGCTGAGTCCTCAAATTGTCTATTTATTATTTATTTATTAATATCAATACATACCTGTAGAACACATATTTTCGTTTGCATTGTTACTACTGTTCTCATCAATTACAGGTTCATCAATGAACTCACAAATAAGATCTTCCTGGATTCCAATCTTGTCTTTTTCTGAAACACATTTTACTTATCACATGATCCATATAATAAAAGCGGTTTTAAATATCTTACCAGTGCAAACTATCATTGGAGTGTCTCTCTCATCTTCTAATGCTAAAAAAATATCAATTATAATAAATAAGTAGTAATAAACAAACCACTTTTTGTTACCTGCACTAGCTTCGGCATCATCGTCATATGAGCTTGTGGTTCCAACGACTTGCGGACCATGAATATATTTTATAGTCTCATCTAATTCCGTTATGATAATATTATTGGGGGGACCACCACCTGTGCCTCGATAGTTTAGCTTTATATCAGCAAATTTTTTTGCAGTTGTGCGCAAATTTTTATATTTGGTTTTGAGCACTTTACTTGAACGGAAGACTCCCCCTATTTGCGAATTAAACTTCTGGGTAATTTTATCCCATGTTTCCTTCCTGATTTCTTCCTTGTTTACCCCTTTCATATGCTCCTTTACTAAAGCTGCCAAGAGCTGAATTTCAGTCTCATTAAAATTCGTTGAACGTTGCCTATTAGCCATATTCAATTAATTTTTACACAACGGTTATTATTTATTGAGTTTAACAAAACAATAATACAAACTTTTTAGTAGGTTATAATCTTCTTCTTTCTTTATTTGGGTTATAATTATCATAGAACACTTGCAATATGACATCTTTTTGACAGATTTAATACCAACCTTTGTGAAATTGACGTAATCGTGCGCTTTCTAAATCATCATAAGGATTAGCATTATACAACACTGTTTGCACGATAAGCTAGTTTAACTTTAAGCCACGGCTTAACTAAGCCAACTTTAAGCCAGCTTTTATACAACTCGCCCTAAGTGTTCTACACATCCTAAAAAAACCTTTTTCCTTGTTGTCAGGACAGATTTTAGTCAGCTGAAATTACAAGTTTTACAAATATTTTTCATGCCTTAAATATTGTACAAGGCCTATTTCAAACTTGATTTTGAAATTGTTACCATTTTTATATGATACCTTTATATACATGCCTTAGTTGAATTTGTATGTTGTTTGTCTTTTAAAATGTATTATTATACATGTATTATTTTTGACTTTTGTACTGGTTTTCACCAATTATTGAAAAAAATTGTATAATTTTGAATAAAAAATACCCTGCCAACGGGTATCTGGAGGCGAGTGAGTACCACCAGAAGTGACCAATCACGACCCAGATTGTTACTCTAGCCGGCCAATCACAAAGAGTTTTATTAACTGCGTTATCATTAACCTCCCGGCGGAAGGTCGCTGCTAAATGGCAAGCAAAATGTGTATAAAAAGGCAGCACATCTTCCGATCGGGAGCTAGTCGTCTTACACCACTAGCCCCTGCTAGACCTTGTTGGCCGAGTGCCTCTTGAAAATTGAACGTTTATTATTATTACCCAAGAGTGAACCCTTGTGAGAAGACTTCGTTTGAAGAAAAGTCCGTATGCTTTCATAGTGAATAAGTACGAAGTCTATTTGACTACGAAGCATTCACAAGAAGGTGTAGGAACCCAAGCGAATGTTGGTCAGTCTTTCGCCGAGGTGAAGAAAAGTTTAATAGTATCACCTCACGAAAGAAACTATCAGCTCAGAGTGAACATTCCCTGCCTGAGTAGGCATCGATCTTTGACATAAGAAAGACAATGTGCCTTATACCCATTTCAGATCGTGCCGAACTGGAACAGTGTTCCCCTGGACCACCGACGGTTAGGAATGAATAAAAGTCCCACGTGAACTTAGAATCGCTCCTCACTCGGTGACCAAACTGAAGTCGCGCTTCGCCGAGAAACCTTCCCGACGGAAATATTCAACATCTTTACAAGACATAAGATTGTTTCCGCGGTAGGTAACATGTGAGGCGTAGCACCAACGTCAGAGTCGTCACTCCGACGTTGTTCCTACATACCTCGTGGGGTGTGTGCTCAACCACACGACGAAACGTGAAGGGCTGGCATCTCTGTGAAATCTAGGGTGTACACCGCAATTAGAATACTCATATTCAATAGATGTAAGAAAATAATACACCGTCAAGTAAGAACCATTGAACTGTTAAAGTATTCTGAATTGTTGGTGGGCCTTTGAGGACTACAGACCACCGGTGAACTTCACGTGAAGTGTGGTACAAGTACACACCATAACCACGAGATCGAGGATGGAGGCGAAGAACCTGCGCTCCGCCTCACAAGCGTCGGCCGAATTACATACAGATACAGAAAATACCTCTGCGGATGCAACGACCGTACGACAAATTCTAAAATCAAGAGGAATAAAGACAATATTTACCCTCCAACAACAACTTTCCTCTCTTGTCCGATCAATCAAAGACAATATTCCAAATGAACAACACGGAGTTTATGAAATTCCTTGTGCAGACTATATAGGCCAAACAAATCGTAGAATCCAAAAAAGGCCAAATTATCTCAATAAAAGAGATGGCAGCATATGACAGCTGTGAGTACAGTGTGTATGTACAGAACCCGGCGACCCCAGTGTTCTCAGAAAATAACACAGAAACAGTAGACACACTTACAGTGGATTTATGTTTTAGATGCTACAGACTCTATCACTGTAGTTTCACACGCCGCTTGTACTGTTAAATATCACAGAATACTAGCGGCGTGTAATAATATTGTTTCTGAACGATACGACATCTAATTTTGATGACTGAACACTTACATATTGATGTGAAAACTGTACAACCAAGTGCTTCCAGCCCATGCATCGATAACAAAAAATCCTTCAAAAAGCCGATAACTTGAAAAAACACATAAACATGTTTACTACTTTGGCGAATTTTCTAGACTGGGATTATGAAAAAATAATGGACCACACAATATTCTTTCAGGAATTGCGGTTTTCGATCTAACCACGAGACTGTAAGAAAACGATAACTAGTAATGTACTACACAAAAACAATTAACTTTATCACCTGAAGTTTTAAATGAAATTAGGAAATAACAATTGCCTAAATATGCATATAATTATTTAGCAATGGTGTCCGCTAGATTGTACCCCTAAAATAATACCAAATAGCCAATAAGGCCAGTCGTTAGATAGACAGATAGTATGTTATTAACCAAAAAATCAACCGAATCGACGGCTTTGACAAAACACAAAAAATATGTGTAATAGAACCACTGAAAGATCAAAAGACTGATATTATCGATCAACAAAACCAATAGTGATCGATAGGGTCTGTGAAAAGCAAACGCAAGGACAATAACAAAACGGCACTAAGCTTGTAATACCCAAACGGCTCAACGTACAACAACGTGCAAGGTATCGATGGAAAGGGGACGTGATAACGAATATGTTAAGATAAAAATAAAACGCAAAGACATTGAAAAAAACGGTACTAAGCTTGTAACGTCCAAACGGCTCAACGTACAACAATCTGCTACTAAATGACATCGGAATTCCATTTTACGTTAGAAGCACAAACTAGAAGAGAAAAGTCACTCTCATTTAAGATTAAATGATACCATTCTTTTGGTGACTTTTCGTAATTCTTTGTCATATCATCTAGTGAAAGAGCATTAATGTCGTCGACACTTAAAAGAGCCAGATAGTCGCTTTTTGACAAAATAGGCATGTTTTAACTGAATGAAGAACAAAGAACTGAACTCTCAAAACTGTCTCACTAGACTAAAAGAGTTCTTACGAAGTCGTTAAATTTATCTACCAGTACAGCTTCCCCACCGTAATTGATTATTTTACGTATGCGTCATTAACACGGTCAAAGCTCAAAGTGTGTCTTAAGATGGTAAATGTATTAGGTTATATGGTCTCTGCGTACTTCTGTCTACGTGTCACAGATGGCTCTTTATGTCTCTGAGTACTTCTGTCTACGTGTCACAGTGTGTGTCTCTGCCCGTCTCTGCGTCGAATGTCGCATGATTCACGTCATTTCACGTGACATTTGAAGTGAAATGACGTGAATCACGCGACATTCGACGCAGAGACGGGCAGACACACAGAGCCATCTGTGACACGTAAACAGAAGTACGCAGAGACCATATAACCTAATACATTTACCATCTTAAGACACACTTTGAGCTTTGACCGTGTTAATGACGCATACGTAAAATAATCAATTACGGTAGGGAAGCTGTACTGGTAGATAAATTTAACGACTTCGTAAGGACTCTTTTAGTCTAGTGAGACAGTTTTGAGAGTTCAGTTCTTTGTTCTTAAGTATTCAGTTAAAACATGCCTATTTTGTCAAAAAGCGAATATCTGGCTCTTTTCAGTGTCGACGACATTAATGCTCTTTTGTCAGATGATATGACAAAGGATTACGAAGAGTCACCAAGAGAATGGTATCATTTAATCTTAAATGAGAGTAACTTTTCTCTTCTAGTTTGTGCTTCTAACGAAAATGGTATTCTATTTGCCGATGTCATTTAGTAGCAGATTGTTGTACGTTGATCCGTTTGGACGTTACAAGCTTAGTACCGTTTTTTTTCAATGTCTTTGCGTTTTATTTTTATCTTAACATATTCGTTACCACCTCCCCTTTCCATCGATACCTTGCACGTTGTTGTACGTTGAGCTGTTTGGGTATTACAAGCTTAGTGCCGTTTTGGCAATGTCTTTGCGTTTTATTTTTATCTTAACATATTCATTACCACCTCCCCTTTCCATCGATACCTTGCACATTGTTGAACGTTGAGCTGTTTGGATGTTTCAAGCTTAGTGCCGTTTTGTTATTGTCCTTGCGTTTGCTTGTCACAGACCCTATCGATCACTATTGGTTTTGTTGATCGGTAATATCAGTCTTTTGATCTTTCAGTGGTTCTACTACACATATTTTTTGTGTTTTGTCAAAGTCGTCGATTCGGTTGATTTTTTGGTCAATAACAATAACATACTATCTATCTATCGAACGACTAGCCTTATTGGCTATTTGGTACTATTTTAGGGGTACAATCTAGCGGACATTATTGTTAAATAATTATATGCATATTTAGGTCACGAAATCAAAGAACATCAGAGCTAATCTTGTAATAGACAATACAACGATTGAGCGTGTGTCCTGTTATAAATATCTAGGTGCTTGGATCACAGACGATACTGATCAAACAAAAGAGATTAGATGTAGAATAGAAATCGCTAGATCAGTCTTTAATAGAATGCACAAACTCTTTTGCAATCGTGATATCAATATAAAGTTACGAATACGAATGCTGCGGTGTTATGTCTTTTCTACCCTGTTGTATGGAGTAGAGGCTTGGACACTAAAACAGTTGACCACAAAAAACATCGAAGCTTTCGAGATGTGGTGCTATAGGCGCATTCTCAGAATATCATGGATGGACCGCGTCACTAACACGCAAGTACTCCAAACTTTAGACAAAAGATGCGAAATTCTAAATGAGATAAAAACTAGAAAGATGGAATACTTGGGGCACATTGTGAGAGGTGAAAAGTACGAACTTTTAAGAAATATCATGCAGGGCAAAATTAAGGGCAAAAGAAGTGTGGGAAGAAGAAAAATATCGTGGCTTCGTAATCTACGTGAATGGTTCGGTTGAACTTTTTAGGCGCGCTGCTAACAAAGTCGCAGTGGCCATGATGATTTCCAATCTCCGCTAGGAGTGGCACGAGAAGAAGATATTTAGGTAATTGTTATTTCCTAATTTCATTTAAAACTTCAGATGATAAAGTTAATTGCTTTTGTGTAGTACATTACTAGTTATCGTTTTCTTACAGTCTCGTGGTTAGATCGAAAACCGCAATTTCTGAAAGAATATTGTGTGGTCCATTATTTGTTCATAATCCCAGTCTAGAAAATTCGCCAAAGTAGTAAACATGTTTATGTGTTTTTTCAAGTTATCGGCTTTTTGAAGGATTTTTTGTTATCGATGCATGGGCTGGAAGCACTTGGTTGTACAGTTTTCACATCAATATGTAAGTGTTTAGTCATCAAAATTAGACGTCGTCTCGTTTAGAAAAAAATATTGTTACACACCGCTAGTATTCTGTGATATTTAACAGTACAAGCGGCGTGTGACACTACAGTGATAGAGTCTGTAGCATCTGCAACGTACATCCACTGTTAGTGTGTCTACTGTTTCTGTGTTATTTTCTGAGAACATTGGGGTCGCTGCGTTCTGTACATAGATAGTATCCAAGCTTCTGCAGCCGTAGTGTGAGTGTTTTCGCAAATAGTTTTTAATCAGACAAGTAATGATTATCATATATAGTTGCTTGTTTTTACATCAAAAGCCTGCTGTATTCTGTTTTTTAAGGTCTGTGTTTTTCGTTATATATTTGCTTATTTCTTTTGCAGGTATTTATTTGTGACTGTAATTTACATAGTTTTATTATATTTCAGCATTTTTTTTCACGTTATATTTTGCTTCTTTTCTTTGCAGGTATTTATTTTTGACAATAATTTACATGTAGTTTTTATTATTATTTTTAGCATATTACCCCTGTATATTTGTTTATTTCTTTGCAGTTCTTTATTTGCGACAGCAGTTTACATGAGTTTATTGTATTTGAGCATATTTCACAGATTTTCGTTCGGGTGTCTCGTTTTTTCTAGCTTTCGTCTAGCTCTATTCTACTATTTTGGCACTGTTTTTACCTTTACCTTTAGCAGTATTTTGATATATTTCTGTATTTTCACTGCATTTCGACGACTTATGCACTAATTTCTTTTGCCGTCCGATGGTGACTAGTAAGTTTTGTTTATGCATAACACCTCTTGTCCTTTTTTGATGTTTTTTATTGCTACGATTACATGTTAAATGCTAGATTGCTTTTTCCATTTTTTAACATTTTGTACGTATGTTTTTTATGTTTTTAATATATTTTTCACGGCATTTCGTCGACTTTATGCATTATTTCTTTTTACGGCTGCTAGGAATAATGATTTTAATGTTTTATTTTATTGTTATTGTGTTTAGGCGGCTTTGCCCTTTGCTTTTTTTCGTGAGACGGTGTATTTGCCGTGAGGTTGTAACCCTTCTTGTTTTCACCTCTTCTGTTTTAAGATATGTTTGTTCGTTATGTAGTTTTTTCTGCTTATTTCTTAGTAGGTATTTATTTTTTAACTTTAGTTTGCATAGTTTTATTGTATTTCAACATATTTCACAGAAGTTCCGTCTTTTTGTCAGTTTTTCCAAGGATTACGTCTATCAGATATGTACTCAGCTATTTGTAAACGTTTTTTGATGTTCTTTGCTATTTGTCGCTAATTTTCTGTCTCATGTCTCGTTTTTAGCATAACTCAGTATGTTTTATTGTAATAACTGTATTTTATTACCTTTCCGCCGGATAGGTCTTTATTACTGTTTTGTATGTTTCCTCTTATAATTTTATCTTTTAACAGATTCGTTCTCACCTCCCCTTTCCATCGATACCTTGCACGTTGTCGTACGTTAAGTTGTTTAGACGTTTCAAGCTTAGTGTCCTTTTGGCAATGTCTTCGCGCTTTATTTTTATCTTAACATATTCATTAACACCTCCCCTTTCCATCGATACCTTGCATGTTGTTGTACGTTGAGCCGTTTGGACGTTACAAGCTTAGTGTCGTTTTGGCAATGTCTTTGCGTTTTATTTTTATCTTAACATATTCGCTACCACCTCCCCTTTCCATCGATACCTTGCACGTTGTCGTACGTTGAGTTGTTTAGACGTTTCAAGCGTAGTGTCCTTTTGGCAATGTCTTCGCGCTTTATTTTTATCTTAACATATTCATTAACACCTCCCCTTTTCATCGATACCTTGCACGTTGTTGTACGTTGAGCCGTTTAGACGTTACAAGCTTAGTGCTTTTTTGGCAATGTCTTTGCGCTTTATTTTTATCTTAACGTATTCGTTACAACCTCCCCTTTTCATCGATACCTCACACATTGTTATACTTTAAGCCGTTTATGCGTTACAAGCTTAATGCCGTTTTGGCATTACCTTTTGCGTTTGTTTTTGTGTTAACATATTCGTTACCCCCTCCCCTTTTCATCGATACCTTACACATTGTTATACGTTGAGCCTTTTAGACGTTACAAGCTTAGCGCCGTTTTGGAAATACCGAAATCTTTGTTTTTACCTCACCGTATTCGTTACAACCTCCCCTTCCCATCGATACCTTGCACGTTGTTGTAAGTTAAGCTGTTTGGACGTTACATCTTAGTGCCGTTTTGGCATTGTCTTTGCGATCGGACCAATAGAAACGAAGATATGGCGTAATGCCGTTTTAGCATTGTCTTTGTTTTTTTTTGTCCTAACATATTGGATCTCCCCTTTCCATCGATACCTCACACATTGTTATACATTAAGCCATTTAGGCGTTACAAGCTTAGTGCCGTTTTGGCATTGTCTTTTGCGTTTGTTTTTGTGTTAATGTATTCGTTAAACCTCCCCTTTTCATCAATACCTACACATTGTTATACGTTGAGCCGTTTAGACGTTACAAGCTTAGTGCCGTTTTGGCAATGTTTTTGCGTTTTATTTTTATTATTCGTTACCACCTCTCCTTTCCATCGATATGTTGCACGTTGTTGTACGTTGAGCCGTTTGGACGTTACAAGCTTAGTGCCGTTTTGGCAATGTCTTTGCGTTTGATTTTTATCTTAACATGTTGGTTACCACCTCCGCTTTCCATCCATCCAAAAATTACCAGAATGGACCTTAGCGATTTCCCATGTTAATTTCCATAAGAGTTGTGCTCGTTCTCTTGTTGCCCTTTTACTCCACTTTTATCCCTACAGGTACTATCTGTTTAACTTTTTCAGGAAGGAATATCCCCAAAGAAATTGAAATTAATGTCTGCCTATGAGGGTGATACCCTTTGTTAGTCCAGTTCTCCAATGCCATAATTGTCTGTTATATGGGCATTATCTTTCTCCATGCAAGAGAAAAAACAGATGTGTTACATGTGGTGCAAATCCTGATTCTCCCTCGTTTGTAGGGTGCAGTAGGTTTTGTATGTTCTGTAAAACACCAGATCATGATTCTAGACATCCTGAATGTAAAGAAAGAAAAAGACAAAAGAGTATTAAGGAACTTAGGTCTTTGTCAACTTATCCTATTATGAAGCTAACCAAAACATTCCAAGTGAAACATCCCAAAGTTTAAGCATTTCAGTTCAAGAGAGGAGATCAGTTGCTACATCCCTGTCTTCAAATTCTGTTTCCTACACTCAGATTACAAAATCCACTCCATCAAAAAGGAAAAGACCATTAAATGTAGGCTTTGATCAAAGTTCTCATTCTAAAGTATTGAAAAATCCCAATGGGAGATCCCCCAAAGAATCTCCTAGTCACTTTATAAATGACCCAAAGAGATTTAAATCAGGCTATATTAATGCTCAATCAAAATCACAGGGATTTGGTTATGATATTTATTGGTGAATTGATTAATAAAAATTATAGTTCCCCTAAGGATCATGTTGGATTAAATGTAGAGATTGGTAATCATAAAAACAAGTGTATCACATAATGTTATAAGTACTAGTCAGGAACGAGGAGGGATGGAGGTAGCTGGGTCTGAGGACTCAGAATACTGATTCCCCTCTCGTCTTGACCTGGTACACACATGTTTTTAACATTTTATATTTTCAATCATCACGCCCCACTAACTATTATACAATGGAATATAAGATCTTATAATACCAATGTTGATAACTTAAAAGTCCTAATTAAAGACTATAACCCTGATATTGTCCCCATTAGTGAGTCTTGGCTATCTAACCAACACATAATTAGATACAGAGGGTATCACATTATCAGAAAGGATCGAGGTGATAGATATGGGGGCATAATTACCCTTATCAAATACAATATATTATAGATTTTCTGGATATTTATATTAACAATCCTGATTTTAATTTAGATGTTCAATTTCAGCTCACTTTTTTGCCCAAGTATAATTTAAATATATTAAATATGTATTGTCCTTTGGACAATCTCATTTCCAAAACATGCTGGTCTTCTTTGGTCAACTCGATCAACAAACTTTTACTTATCATGGGTGATTTAAATTGTAATCATAGAGCATGGGGAATCTCAAGAGATAGTGTTAATGGTAGAAATATTTTGCAAACTGCAGAAGATCTTGAGTTAATTTTTCTTAATGATGGTTCTCCAACAAGAGTGGTTCGTCCTGATGGCAGCAAATCAATAGTTGACTTATCATTGGCTTCGATAGATGTGGCACCTAAAATTAGTAGATGGACCACCATTCCAGATACAGGATCTAGTGATCATTTTCCCATTCTATCCCATGTCGACATCCCAACACAGGACTAGGTTTCTAAAAGAAGAAATCTCAAAAAGGCTGACTGGTTTACTTTCCATGAAAAACTAGAGTGTATTTTCTCATCGTTTCCAATTAAGGACTATGAAAATTTTATCAAATATATATCATCAGTGGCAGACACATCAATTCCTTGGACCTCCTCTCATAACAACAAATATCACATTCCATGGTGGGATGATTCATGTGCTCATATAATACAAAAGAGAGTTTCAGCTATTAATACATTTAAAAATTCTCCTAGTGTTGAAAACTATATAGAGGCTAAAAAATTAATAGCGAAAGCTAGAAAATTTCTAAAATTAAAGCGAAAAATAAGCTTTAGATCCTTTTGTAGCAAATTAAACAGAAATACTCCCCTTCAAGATATTTGGAATAAAATTAACAAGGTTTCTGGTAGTAAATTGTCTCTTATCTCAATTGCCACCTGAGTAGGTAGCCGAGGAAATTTTAACATCTCTCTCACCTATTTCTGGAGACTTTGAATTACTTTTCAGTCCTCTGCAGTATTCTGAGAATTCCATATCATTTGATGAATATCACGATACTCTTCTTTCTAAAACTGATTCTGCTGTGGGTCCTGATCAGGTTTCATACTCTATGTTAAAAAATTTACCGCACTCTGGATAATTACTCTTAATTCAATTCTTTAATGAATGTATCCGGAAGGGACAGGTTCCTATTGTTAAGCATGGTAAGGATAAAACTGGCCCACTTAATTATAGACCAATTGCTCTTTCATCGTGCGTTGGTAAAATGCTGGAAACATTCATTAAAAACAGAATTGAGTGGTTCTTAGAACACAATCATATTTTAAATCCATTGCAACTTGGTTTTAGAAGGGGTAGAAGTTGCATGAAATGCATTTCATTACTAAATTCTACAATACTACAAGGGTTGTCATTGAATCAATTTACCGTAGGACTTTTCCTAGATATTTCAGCAGCTTATGATAGTGTCAACATCTCTCTTTTATACTCTAAACTAATGAAATATAACATCCCTATTCAACTAGCAAATGTCATTTATTCTATATTAAATGATCGTAGTATTTATGTATCAGGGCTTACCTCAGGGCTCCCCTCTAAGTCCAATGTTATTTAATCTGTATTCCCTATCTTTATATGAGATTATTCCCAACGGTTGTAATCTGATACAGTATGCAGATGATTTGGTTATTTTGGTTAGTGGGGCTGATCCACTTAATTAATTCTTTGAACTTGTTTATGGAAAGGATGGATCTCTGGTTATTAGAACACAACTTTAATCTATCTTACAATAAGTCCTTAGCAATTATATTTCAAAAAGAGAAACGTAAAGTTAATCTTCCAAACGTAAGAATTAGATGTCATGCAATTAAATGAGTGGATACAGTAAAATGTTTAGGGGTAGTTATTCAAAAAAACTTAAACTGGAAATCATATGGGGGTTTAATAGAATTAAAAGTAAGTCGTAGCTGGAATGTAATGAGAGCTCTATGTGGAACATATTGAGGTAGTTATCCGTATCAGAGTATTCGTATCATAACAGGATATATGAGATCTACCCCTATTTATGCATTGTTAGGTGAAAGTTGTCAAATTCCTCTCAAGTACAGATGGGAATGGCTTAATTCTAAATTCCTCCTAAAAAATCTTATACTAATTAATAATCCAATAATTTCTGCCTTGAATCAATAACAAATATCAATGCAATCAATTCATAATTAGTGGAATAAAAAAAGTATTCCCCTCTTAGTTTCCATCATGAATAAATTCCAGCATACCCCAAATTTATTTTCTAGTGACTTATTTCCGTGCCACAATTTTAAATTAGAATATCAATTAACTAGCCATTACCTAGACAACCATATAGGAGGGACAAAGAGCTCTGAAGCCTGGAGAACTATAAAAACGATGAGAACAACGACAAAAAAACCAAGTCATAATAAATAGAATAGCAGAGAACACATGGGTAGAGCATTTTGAGAACTTATTAACAGAGAGAAGAGAAAGGTTTAACAGACAAATGAACAAGTGGAAGTAGAAGGAAGAATCGAAATAACAATAGAACAAGTGAAAGAAGCTGTTAAGGGAATGGAATTAAAAAAATCTCCAGGCCCAGGCGGAATACATCCACAGTTGATTAGGTATGGATCATCAAGACTGTTTGAGATGATCCGAAAATTATTCGAAAGATGCTTAAACGGAGAAGAAGTTCCAGAAGAATGGAGACAATCGTATATTTCTCCAATACACAAGAAAGGCACAAATATGGATCCTAAAAACTATAGAGGGATCGCAGTGATTGCTACTATAGGCCGACTATACTCAAAAGTACTACGAAACCTGATAGAAAATGATATTAAAGACAAACAACCCGAAGAACAAGAGGAATTTAGGGCCGGACGCTCCACTATGAATATTTTCACATTAAAAATTGCAATGGAAAAACGAGTGCAGAGAAATAGAGAAACTCATATAGCTTTAATAGATTTGGAAAAAGCATACGACAGTATACCGATCTCCCAACTATGGATAGAAATGGGTAACTTGAAAATAAACCCAATTCTTATTAACGCCACTCAAAAATATTACGAACAAAACTTTGCAAGGATTAAAATGGGACAAGAAATCACGTATCATTTTCAAACAACAAAGGGACTAAGACAAGGCTGCTGTCTGTCACCCACCTTATTTAAAATCTATTTGGACAGATCCTTAGTGAAATGGGTAAAAAAATATAGAAACATGGGAATAACGGTGGAAGAAGACAAGCTATATACACTTTTCTCTGTGGATGACCAGGTAGTAATTGTCGAAGAGAGCTACGATCTTAGCTATATGTTAAGAAAACTGCAAGAAGAATATGAGGTGGCAGGTCTAAACATGAATATGACAAAATGTGAATATCTCTCAGTGGGAACAGATGAAATATGTGACGGAAGACGGATGGAAGACGACAAAATCAAAGGCGCGCAATCCTGCAAATATTTGGGGGTCATTTTCAACAAGAAGGGAAATAGCGCAGATGAAATCAGAGAAAGATAAACAAGGGAAAAGCAGCGACCTGTACCTTAAACTCTCTTCTCTGGCAAAAAACAATTCGACGAGAAACCAAAAAATAGATTTACGGTAGTATAGTCCAAAGTATTACACTTTACGGTAAGCTGCGGTAGATCGAAACTGGAGAGAGTTAGAAACGAACAAATAAGAAACGAAATGAAAATGGAGCAAAATATCAATGATGACATAGAAAGAAAACAATTAATCTGGTTCGGACATGTTAAAAGAATGCCAGAGTACAGATGGCCGAGAAGAGTACTGGAATGGATCCCTCCTGAAAGAAGAAAGAGGGGACGACCACGGAGAAGTTGGCGCAACGATATTGATGAAGCAATGGCGGCACGAGATTTAGAAGAGGCAACTGCATATGACAGAAAAAGATGGAAATTGGGGGCGGAGAAGCGGCGATAGCCGTAATAAATCCGTAATATCCCGTAATAAATCCGGCGATAGCCGTAATAAATGTATATATATATATATATATATATATATATATATATATATATATATATATATATATATATATATATATATATATATATATTGATATGATATAGGAGAAAGAAAGATATTGTTTAAAAAATTAATTTATAAGTTATATACTAGAGAATTTAATAAAAATATATTTATGTGAGGGCATTTTTAATAAATTAGCATATAATATGTGTAAAAAGTTGTATTTTAATGTTGTAAATATATTTAAGTGAGCCATGTGCATAGGCAACCAACTATACAGTAAATTGACAGACAGAAATTAATCATAATACGAATATAAAGTGGGGTTATAATAATAATGTTAGTTTAAAATGTTTAATTTATATATATTTAATGATTTAAATGTTTATTCTGATCTGAAAAGCCTAAATGTCAACAAAATTATTAATAGAAAAGAATGGAATTCTCTGGATCACCGGAGATGGCCATGTTTGCGAAATGGTTTGTTCCAGAAAATTCAGACATGTATTTAATAGAACAAATGGAACATGATCTCTTACCAGATGATTCTGGAGCATCCAAAAAGATATAAATACCCGGTGATTTGGATTAGAAGCGATCAGTTATGAGTTACAGTTACTGTGAGGCCAGTTTATTATGAAAGTTAGTAGACACACTTAGTTAGTGAAGTAAATTGTTCAGAATTTTCAAGAAGTCAGTCAGAAAAGTTTAGTAAGAAATATGAAAGTTAGTTGGAGTCAGTGAATCAGTTACAAATAGTCCAATTGTTTAATATAGTGAGTTAAATGAAGATTAAAAATTATGCATATATTTTAATGCACATTTATAATTATACACAAATAATTATTGAAGATTAAAAAGGTATATTGGAAGAAATTAAAATTATATTATGATTGGAGATTAGTATAAATCAACTTATAAAATTGGATATTGGTATATTGAAAAGAAGAATAAATATAAATTTATTTATTTATTTATTTATTAACGGGATACCACCCAATTCAATATATACACAAAGTATTACAAGTATTATCTAGTGATACAATAATTACAAAGATATAGCAAATATGTATGAAAATAATTGGCGATGCAGCCATATAGAAAAAAAAACGAATATTAAAACTATATAAAGCACATAGCAAATACAAATTACATAAAATTACAAAATTTTTTTTAAACACATTCTACAGACATTTTCCGAAGCGCACAGCAACAAATCAAAGTCTATTCTATTTCCATTTAGAATGATTCTACTCAGTGGAGAATGCCTACCAAAATTAGAGCGATGAAATTTAATTGCAAAATTATGAGATGTTCTAGTAACTCTAGAGGGAACATTAAAGTCGATTAGAGACAGTAGATCATTGCAATTAATTTTTGAATTCAGTAGTTTATGAAGAAACAAAACATCAGCATATATCCGTCTGGAAGATAGCCTAGGAAGGTTTAATGTATTTCTAATTTCTGAGTAGGAATGGTCGCTTAAAGGTTTGTGTAATTTAAAACTTAAGTACCTAATGAATTTATTTTGGACTTTTTCAAGCTTGGCTATCTGGACTTCATAAGTGGGTGACCAAACGACTGAGCAATACTCAAGAACAGATCTTACTAGGGAAATGTAAATCAGTCTGATGGAATTAATGTTATGCAAACATCTAGAGGTTCTAATAATGAAGCCTAACATTTTAAATGCCTGGTTATTCACATAATCAAAATGAGCGCCAAAATTTAGTTTGGAATCTAATTGAACACCTAGATCTCTTACAGTTGAGACAGCCTTCAGTGGTTCTTCAGCTAATTTGTAATTATAAGAGAGGTTGTTAATTCTTCTACAGAAACTAATAAAGTGACATTTTCCAACATTAATGCTCATTTGGTTCCAATTGCACCATGCCATAATTTTGTTAATATCAATTTGGAGTTTTTCACAATCTGAGACATCTTCGACAATTCTATAGATTTTTAAATCATCAGCAAATAGCAAAAATTTAGAGTTAATTTGAGATTTAATGTCATTAACAAATATATTAAAAAGGAAAGGCCCTAAGTGGCTTCCTTGTGGAACACCAGATGTTACGGAGATCTCACTAGATTGAAAGTGTTTAATTTTAACAAGTTGTATTCTGCTAGTTAGGTAACTACATAACCAGTTATACAGATTGCCTGTAAATCCAATAGTTTTAAGCTTGTTACACAACAATTTATGATTCACAGTGTCAAATGCTTTGGAGAAATCTGTATAAATAGCATCCACCTGTAGTCTCCTTTCCAAAGCATCAGATATGTATTGCGTGAAAAGTAAAAGATTTGTCGAAGTTGATCTACCTGAAAGAAAACCATGTTGCTCTTCAATTAGTACATTGCATAAAGGTGTTTTAATAGAGTCACATATTATACTCTCTAGTATTTTAGGAATAGAAGAAAGAATGCTTATTGGTCTGTAGTTAGCTATGTTACTCCTGTCACCTGATTTATGAATAGGAACAATAAAACTAGATTTCCACAAACTTGGACAAATACCTGAATCAAGTGAATGAGAAAACAGAAAATACAAGGGATGGGTTAAAGTACATCTACATTTTTTTAATAGTATGGGTGGAATTCCATCTGGCCCTGAGCCCTTATAAATGTCCAAATTGGCTAATTTTTCAAATATGATTTCAATAGATACATTACAAGAATTTAGACTCACTGTTTTCTCATACTCTAAGATGGGCTGTATTAAATCATCATCATTTGCTCTGTAAATATTTTGAAAGCATTGCGCAAAGCTATTAACGATATCCGCACCATTATTAAGCATTGTGTTTCCAAAAAACATTGTGTTTGGTATACCATTATTTTTGCGTTTGCTGTTAACAAAATTCCAAAAGTGCTTTACGTTTGAACTAATTCTAGATTCAGTTTGACTTATATAAATTTCATGACATGACCTGCTTAGTTCTTTGCATTTGGTTCTCAAGGAAGAGAAAAGTAGATAATCGTCCCAAGAATTTGTTTGTTTATATATCTTGTGAGCAATTTTTTTCCTAAATATTAATGATTTTAGGTCATTAGTCATCCAACGAGGAAATTTGGGATTTTTTAATCTTATACGTGGTATTGAACAATTGACACCAAACTGCAATATGGAGTAGAACAGTTCCGTGGCTTCGTTAATATCTCTGCAAATACCTAAAACGTTCTCCCAGGAGATACTAGCAAGATACATATTAAGAGCAACATAGTCTCCTCTCCTAAAATTGAAGGCAAAACTATCATATTGAAGCTCGGGCATATTATCTTTTATAGCTAAAGAAATTGATAACGCAGGATGATGACGATCACAAGGCAATAAGTAATCGTTAGCAATTTCAACTGTTACATTTTCATTATCATTTGCAAAAACTAGGTCAAGTAAAACTCCGTTGCAATTTGTGATTTGATTGAGCTGAAATAGGTTATGAAATGCAAAAGTATCAACTAAAGTATCAGTAGCAGTGTTACTATTATTACTAAAGACACCTCTTTCATCATGGTACCATTCGCTGTTTGGCAGATTGTAGTCTCCTGTTAGAATGAACTTGTGTTCAGGAAAATTGCTACAGACAGATTCTACACTAATACAATGATTCTCATAGCATATTAAGGCTGAATTAGGCGGAAGATAAACTGTACCAAGTATATAGCATTGATTCAGAGTGCAAACTTCGACAAACAGTTCCTCCAAGTGAGCATGTGGTAATAGAATAGACCTCGATGAGTAACATTTTTTAACTGCAATAAGGACACCCCCTCCAATTACTTTAACACTAGTTAATGGAGAGCGGTCCTTTCGATATATATTAAAATCTAAAAGTCCCAATTCGTCACTACTGATACCATCACACAACCACGACTCAGTAAATATAAGCACATCATAGTCAGTTGTAGCAGCACTTTCTTCAAGAGCACCAAGCTTAGTTCTAATTCCTCTAACATTCTGATAATAAACTGATAGTTCATTAGACACAATGTGGGAGGTACCCCTGGAATTCAGTTTTTTTTCTGGATTACTATTTTTGGTACGCCATATAAATGCTGTTTTGCTGGTTTGCTTGGTGGTTTATAAATGCTGGTGAAGAAAAATATATCTTAAATTGGTAGAAGCTGATAATTGGAAAAAGTAATTTCACAAAAGCAAGGATAACCGAAGTACGAAGACATTCAGTGGTGATTAGAATCTATATAGTGGAAAACAGTTCATTTAGGCATTCAGTGAAAGAAAGGTACAAAATTTTGTTAATATAATTTAGTTAGTGTCATAACAATTTCAATTTTGAAGATAGTTTGTTTAAATTTTACATTGTCTATAGAATTTAATTAGTTTTATAAGAATATCAATTTAAAGATAGTTTATTTTAAATTTAAATTGGCTAGGTTAGATATATATGTGTGTTTCATAATAGTTATAATAAAGATAATTTAAAAAAGTACTTACAAACTAATTCTTTGAGAACCGCGATAAAAACCCTATATATTATATTATTAAAAATACTCATTGCTCATCATCATAAACAAACAATAAATCATCACAATTTGGCACCCAACGCGGTGGCTCTCTATTTAAAAGAATTAGTTTGGGAAGATAAGTGCTCTCACATAATTAAATTAATTTTCATTAGAAAGCAAAAATTATAGATTTTATTTTTAATTATATTTGAACAAGTAAAGTCTCAAAATGTCTCAAGGAAAGAAAGGTACAAGAAGCAAAAAGAATGAAGAAGATGTGGAAGTAGAAACACAACCTATACAAGAGGAGAGTTTAGTTCAAGTTCCACAAGATACTGCAGAAATGAATCCAGAAAGAGAGGAAAATGTCAATATGGCAGCTTTGATGTCATTAATGATGCAGATGAACAAGACAATGGAAGAGAATACGAAAAAAATGGAAGAGAATACGAAAAAAATGGAAGAGAATTCAAAAGACATCAAAGAGGTAATGAAAAAAATGGAACAGAAATTGGAAGAGAATTATAGAAAATTAGAAAAGAAAATAGAAGATAATAATAATAAAATTGTAAAACAAATAGAAAAACAAATGGATAAAAAACTTGAAACTGCAGAGAAAAAAGTAGCAAATGAAATAAAAAATATACGGAATGACTACAAGAAAAGGATAGAAAATGAGAGGACAGAAGTAAAGAGGATTATTCAAGATAATAAGATAGATATAGAACAGAAAATAGAGTTGCAGAAATGTAACTTAGAAGTAAAAATTAACGAAGACAGGAGAAACACAGAAGAAAAATTAGACGATATACAACAAAATATCCAAATAAATAGTAATCAAATAAGAAATGTGGAACAGAGAATAGATGATATTTCACAAATGAGAGACATAGGGAGACCTTACTTAAATTTAACAAATGAGACTGGGATTAAATTCTCTGGTAATATAAAAAATTTGCATCCTAGAGTATACATAAATAGTTTAAAACATAAATTAAGATTTGTGAATAATATTAATGATATTAAAGATTATATTAGAGTGACATTAAATGACAATGCAGCAACTTGGTTTGCTAGTATTGAAAATGATTTAGATAACTTTCAAACATTTGAAAATAAATTTTTAAATTATTATTGGGGTGAATTAGAGCAAGCAAAGTTTAGAGAAATTCTATATTTTGGAAAGTATAATCACAATTTAAAATCAAATATGGTAGATTATGCATTAAAACTGATAACAGTTGCAAAATATTTAGAACCACCACTTAGAGAGGATGAAACAGTCTTAAATGTATCTAGACATTTTGATGCTGATGTTGTGCAAACCGTAACTGTACAAAATATTCAAACAATAGATAGTTCTATTAATTTTATTCAAAGAATACAAAGAGGCAATATGACAAGTAATAATAACAACAGAAAAAACAATAATAACTTTCAATATAATAAAAATGATAATCAACAATATAGACAATCATATAACAATAACACTAGGTATGGTGATAATTTACAAAATTTTAATAATAATAACAGTAATCAAAATAGACAGAATTTTAATAACAATACTAGTTATAATAGACAACATTTTAATAACAGTACTAATAATAATAGACAAGATTTTAATAATCGAAGAAATACAGAGCGACCTAACTATAACAGACAGGTAAATTGTGTACAAGGGAATAGGAGCTGCGAAGACAGGGAACGAAATAGTACAAGGCAAGAAAATGTGAGTAGAAGTCATAGTAGGGAAAGACATAGGACATCAGATCCAAGTGGTCAGATACAATCTGACAATTCTAATAATCAAAATTTTGTGCAGTAAACTTTCTGAATTACAAGTTAGGCCATTGCTATTATGAAAAACCTTCTGAATTTATTTCTCTAGATGAAGACAAAATTATTGACTCTATTAATTTAATTTATATAAATGCTTTGGCCAAAAATAAAATGATTAAAATTATGATAGATACTGGTTCAGAAAGTACTTTAGTCTCGGAGAATTTTATTTTTAATACATTAAAACTATCAGATATAATAAAGATTCCAAAAATTAAAATTGTTGGTGCAAATAATAAGAAGTTGGGTGAAATTGAAAAACTAGCCAATTTTAAAATTAATATTCTTAATAAAGAAATTAATATGCAAGGATTTATTGTCAAGGATTTATGTGTTGATATATTAATGGGAAATGATGTATTGGAAAAGAAGAAAGTAAAGATAGATTTTGAAGAAAAAATGGTAACTTTGGAAGGGCAAATAATTAAATTTATGCAGAAAGATGAGGTGGAAGAAGGAATAAGAGTTGATAGGATATTATTAAAAGAAAATAATGATGTTTATGAAGAAGAAATGTATTTTGATGATAGGGAAATGCCCCAAAAGAATGTAAAGAATAATTATTGTAGTGAATATTTAAGGAATGGAAATTTTAAGCAGATGGATGCCTACGAGGTGGAGTGCGTAAAATTGGAAGCAAGGAATAATGAGTACATAATGAAGAATGTTATTTGTAAAGAAGAAGATATGATGAAAGTTTTAAATTGCCCTGAAGAATATAAATCAATAGTCATTTCCATAGTGCAGCAACAAAAGGGACTTGTCAATAAAGAAAATAGAATTGCACAAAATTATATCCATAGTATAAAAGTTAAAGAAGAAAAAGATTTTAAAACAAAATCATACCCAATACCATATAAATACAGAGAAGAAGTAAACAAAACAATTAATAATATGTTAGAAGATGGGATCATTGAGAAGGCAGACACACGTTTTATAAATCCTATAGTAGTAGTACGTAAAAGATCAGGTGAAATCAGGTTATGTTTGGATGCAAGGAATATTAACAAGATTACTGAAAAGCAATTTGAAGCACCAATGAGTATAGATGGAATACTAGGAAGAATTACAGGAATGTCATTTTTCACTAAAATCGATTTACAGCATAGTTTTTGGTTAATACCTCTAGAAAGAAAAAGTAGACAGTATACAGGATTTCAGATAGATGGAGTAGTATATCAATTCAAAGTAGTACCATTTGGACTTCAATCATCTTGCAGTGCTCTATGTAGATGTCTTCATGATATTTTGGATCAATATGAACATTTTGTAATTCACTACATTGATGATATATTAATTTTTTCTAAAACTGCTGAAGATCATGAGAAACACCTAAAAATTATAATAAACAAATTAGACAAAGTTGGACTAAAAATAAATCAAGAAAAATGTACATTTTTTCAAAAAGAAGTAATATATCTAGGTTATAAACTTAACACTAAGGGAATCGAAATGGATCCAGAACGGACACAAGTCATTCAGGAATATAAAACACCACACAATTTAAGAACTTTAAGAGGATTCATTGGAATAATTAATTATTATAAAAGGATGATACCAGATCTAAGTATAAAAGAAATTCCATTACTTGAACTACTGAGAAAAGGTGTAAAATGGAGATGGGATCAGAGAAGAGAACTAGCATTCCAAGAGATTAAAAACATTTTTCTGTCAAATTTGAAAATATACTATCCTGACTACACACAGCCATTCATATTAAGAACAGATGCATCAATAGAGAGATTATCAGGGGTATTATTACAAATACATGATGGGGTCGAATACCCAATACAATTCATTTCAAGAATTACAAAGCCACATGAAAAGGGTTACTCAGTTTCAGAATTAGAACTAGCAAGTATAATACACTGTGTCACAAAATTAAGATTTTATTTGTTGGGTAATGAATTTACAATGGAAACAGATCACCAAGCTTTAACGTCTATATTAAATAACAAATATGGAAACAGTAGAATACATCGGTGGAGTCTAATACTTGGTGAATACTGCTTTGAAATCAAATACATTTCTGGAAAATCCAATATAGTGGCAGATGCTTTATCAAGGTTAGAAAATACACCACAAAAAGGGCAGCGAACAATAAAAATTGGATTAAATCAATTAGTAGAAAGTACTGGATTATATTCTAAAGAAGAAATTATAAGAGATCAGATCAATTTGAGTGAAAAACAAAAAGTCCTTAAGAAAGATGGAGTTTATTATAAAATAATAAATGGCATAGAAGTATATGTAATAACTAGAACTTTAGCAAAGAAAATATTGAAAAATTTACATAACAATTATATGCATATTGGTTCAAGAAAGCTATGGATGCTATTTAGGGACAATTATTTTGCAAAGAATGACATAAGTATAGCAAAAGAAATTACTACCCAATGCCCAATATGTCAACTAAACAAAGAAAAGAATTTCAAAAACCAGAACACATATAAATCTAATGTTGTATATGAAAAACTAAATACAGTTTCCATGGATTTTATTTCAAATTTAGTTCTCAGTCCAACAGGAAAAAAGCATATACTAGTGATAGTTGATTTGTATACAAAATTTATTAAACTATATCCCTGCTCCAGAACAAATGTTAAAACATTAAAATTATATATTAATCAATTTTTCGAAGAAATAGGACCATTTAGAAATTGCATAATAGATAATGCTATATATTTTAACAACCAAAAATTTCGGGCATTTTGTGAGAAAAAGGGAATCAACATTCATTTTACAAGTATCAGACATCCTCAGGCAAATCCTGCAGAAAGATATATTAAAGAAGTTATAAAATATTTAATGATACTGTGCCAAAATCAACATGAAACTTGGCAGCAACATATACCACAAGTAGAATATTTTTTAAATAATACACATAATTTGAATACAGAGGAAGTACCAGAATATTTAATGTTTGGCCATATAGGAAACAGAAAGTGGATTAGTGAATATAATCAGGATATGTTAGAACAAGTAATGCAGAAAGTGAATAACCGAATTAGGAGGAAAGCTGAAAAATATATCAGAAGACAAAATCGAAATATAAAAAAACCAATCACATTTCAAAAAGGAGACCTAGTGTTAATTCGTTCACTTAGAAAAAGTAATGTTAAAGAAAACCGTTGTAAGAAATTACAACCAATGTTTGAAGGTCCATATACAATTGAAAATCAGAATGGACTAAATAGTTATGTGTTAATAGATGCAGAGAACAGACTAAGAGGCATGTTTCATATCAACGACATTTTTCAATATCATGAAGAGATTGAATAATGTTTTCTATACCTTTAACACAAATATAATAACACTAATAACTTACTGATATATCCATTTCATAGATAGATGGTAGATTTCTTTGTTGTGAATCAATTTGACATCATATTTATTGTCTTATACATATGGAAATTATTGTGTACCCTAAAAATCATAATTTTGGGGTTAGATACAGATTGATTGTGTAAATGTATTTCTAATATAATAAAGTTTAAAACTTACCAATTCATATGGATGAAAGCCTGTTGAATGGAAATAATACCTAAAATTTGTCTATAAATAAACATAACACAATAATAAATGATTAGATTATATTGTTTATTTTCTCCGTAGTTTCCATTGCTTTATTTGACATGACAGTTTGACATAGACAGCGAACAGGGATGTATTTAACACATTTTAAATAAAAAAAAATTGATTTATTAAATTTAATAAGGTATGAGAAAATTAATATTTAAAAAAATAATAAGAAAATTATTTATTTTAAATATTATTTTGGGGTATTGATATGATATAGGAGAAAGAAAGATATTGTTTAAAAAATTAATTTATAAGTTATATACTAGATAATTTTAGATATAACAAGTATTTGGTTATTTTAAGAAGTTATATACTAGAGAATTTAATAAAAATATATTTATGTGAGGGCATTTTTAATAAATTAGCATATACTATGTGTAAAAAGTTGTATTTTAATGTTGTAAATATATTTAAGTGAGCCATGTGCATAGGCAACCAACTATACAGTAAATTGACAGACATAAATTAATCATAATACGAATATAAAGTGGGGTTATAATAATAATGTTAGTTTAAAATGTTTAATTTATATATATTTAATGATTTAAATGTTTATTCTGATCTGAAAAGCCTAAATGTCAACAAAATTATTAATAGAAAAGAATGGAATTCTCTGGATCACCGGAGATGGCCATGTTTGCGAAATGGTTTGTTCCAGAAAATTCAGACATGTATTTAATAGAACAAATGGAACATGATCTCTTACCAGATGATTCTGGAGCATCCAAAAAGATATAAATACCCGGTGATTTGGATTAGAAGCGATCAGTTATGAGTTACAGTTACTGTGAGGCCAGTTTATTATGAAAGTTAGTAGACACACTTAGTTAGTGAAGTAAATTGTTCAGAATTTTCAAGAAGTCAGTCAGAAAAGTTTAGTAAGAAATATGAAAGTTAGTTGGAGTCAGTGAATCAGTTACAAATAGTCCAATTGTTTAATATAGTGAGTTAAATGAAGATTAAAAATTATGCATATATTTTAATGCACATTTATAATTATACACAAATAATTATTGAAGATTAAAAAGGTATATTGGAAGAAATTAAAATTATATTATGATTGGAGATTAGTATAAATCAACTTATAATAATTGGATATTGGTATATTGAAAAGAAGAATAAATATAAATGCTGTTTTGCTGGTTTGCTTGGTGGTTTATAAATGCTGGTGAAGAAAAATATATCTTAAATTGGTAGAAGCTGATAATTGGAAAAAGTAATTTCACAAAAGCAAGGATAACCGAAGTACGAAGACATTCAGTGGTGATTAGAATCTATATAGTGGAAAACAGTTCATTTAGGCATTCAGTGAAAGAAAGGTACAAAATTTTGTTAATATAATTTAGTTAGTGTCATAACAATTTCAATTTTGAAGATAGTTTGTTTAAATTTTACATTGTCTATAGAATTTAATTAGTTTTATAAGAATATCAATTTAAAGATAGTTTATTTTAAATTTAAATTGGCTAGGTCAGATATATGTGTGTTTCATAATAGTTATAATAAAGATAATTTAAAAAAGTACTTACAAACTAATTCTTTGAGAACCGCGATAAAAACCCTATATATTATATTATTAAAAATACTCATTGCTCATCATCATAAACAAACAATACATCATAACAATATATATATATATATATATATATATATATATATATATATATATATATATATATATATATATATATATATATATATATATATATATATATATATATAATTTGTTATGATGTATTGTTTGTGAATGATGAGCAATGAGTATTTTTTAATAATATAGGGTTTTTATCGCGGTTCTCAAAGAACTAGTTTGTAAGTACTTTTTTAAATTATCTTTATTATATCTATTATGAAACACACATATATATCTAACCTAGCCAATGTAAATTTAAAATAAACTATCTTTAAATTAAAATTCTTATGAAACTAATTAAATTCTATAGACAATGTAAAATTTAAACAAATTATATTAACAAAACTTTGTACCTTTCTGTCACTGAATGCCTAAATGAACTGTTTTCCACTATATAGATTATAATCACCACTCAAATGTCTTCTTCTCAGCTTCGGTTATCCTTGTTTTTGTGAAATTACTTTTTCCAATTATCAGCTTCCACCAATTTAAGATATTTTTCTTCACAGCATTTATAAACCACCAAGCAAACCAGCAAACAGCATTTATTTTTATTCTTCTTTTCAATATATCAATATCCAATCACCAAAAATATTATTTAATTTTAATATTTAATTAATACTTCTTCCATTATCATCATTTATACATAACATAATTTTTAATCTTCAATAATATTTTCTTTATACTGTTTCTTAATCTTGATTTAACTCACTATATTGAACAATTGTAACTGATTGACTGCCTCTAACTAATTTTCATACTAAAACTGGCCATCATAGTAACTGTAACTCATAACTGATTGACTAACTGAATGGACTGAATGGACTTTCTTGCTAAACTCCCATCTTGAATCCAAATCATGGGTATTTATATCTTTTCAATCTTCCAGAACCATCTGGTAAGAAATCATGTTCGATTTATTCCATTAAACACATGTCTGAATTTTCTGGAAACAGTATATGTTCGATCCACAGACATAACCATTATTCCCGAATGTTCGACCGTAAACAAAGGTCAAATTCTGCATTCTGGAGAATTCGTTAATTTTCTATTGATAATTTTGTTGACATTTAGGCTTTTCAGATCAGAAGATACACTTAAATTAGTAACTTAACATTCTAATTTAATAAACTACACATTTTAAACAACTATAACCCCACTAATATTCGTAAAAATTATTAATTTCTGTCTGTCACTTACTGTATAGTTGGTTGCCTATGCACATGGCTCACTTAAATATATTTACAACATTAAAATACAACTTTTTACAATTATTATACGCTAATTTCTTAAAAATGCCCTCACATAAATCTATTTTTATAAAATTCTCTAGTATATAACTTATAAATTTTTCTATAAATTTTTTTCTATAAAACTTTACTACCCCAAAATAATATTTAAAATAAATAATTTACTTATTATTTTTTTAAATATTAATTTTCTTGTCCACTAATTTAATTTCTTATTTTAAAATGTGTTCTATTAAATACATCCCTGTTCGCTGTCTATGTCAAACTGTCATGTCAAATGGAAGTTTGTGTGTTGTGTGTTTACAAATCTAGGACTTATTTCCATTCAAAAGGCTTTCATCCATATAAATTGGTAAGTTTTACACTTTTTATAAAGACATTTACACAATCAATTCTGCATCTAACCCCAAATTATGATTTTTAGGGTACCAAACAATTTCCATATGTACAAAATTCAACAAGTATGATGTCAAATTTATTCACAACAATGAAATCTACCATCTATTTAACAAATCAAGTCTATTGAATAAAATGGATATATCAGTAAGCTGTTAGTGTTGTTATTATTAGTGTTATTCTTAGATCTGGTATCATCCTTGTATAATAATTAATTATTCCAATGAAACCTCTTAAAGTTCTTAAATTGTGTGGTGTTTTATATTCCTGAATGACCTGTGTCCGTTCTGGATCCATTTCTATTCCCTTAGTATTAAGTTTATAACCTAGATTTATTACTTCTTTTTGAAAAAATGTACATTTTTCTTGATTTATTTTTAGTCCAACTTTGTCTAATCTGTTGATTATAATTTTTAGGTGTTTCTCATGATCTTCAGCCGTTTTAGAAAAAATTAATATATCATCAATGTAGTGAATTACAAAATGTTCATATTGATCCAAAATATCATGAAGACATCTACATAGAGCACTGCAAGATGATTGAAGTCCAAATGGTACTACTTTGAATTGATATACTACTCCATCTATCTGAAATCCTGTATACTGTCTACTTTTTCTTTCTAAAGGTATTAACCAGAAACTATATTGTAAATCGATTTTAGTGAAAAATGACATTCCTGTAATTCTTCCTAGTATTCCATCTTCTAACATATTATTAATCGTTCTGTTTACTTCTTCTCTGTATTTATATGGTATTGGGTATGATTTTGTTTTAAAATCTTTTTCTTCTTTAACTTTTATACTATGGATATAATTTTGTGCAATTCTATTTTCTTTATTGACAAGTCCCTTGTGTTGCTGCAATATGGAAACGACTATTGATTTATATTCTTCAGGGCAATTTAAAACTTTTATCATATCTTCTTCTTTACAAATAAAATTATTCTTCATTATGTACTCATTATTCCTTGCTTCCAATTCTACGCACTCCACCTCGTAGGCATCCATCTGCTTAAATTTCCATTCCTTAAATATTCACTACAATAATTATTCTTTACATTCTTTTGGGACATTTCCCTATCATTAAAATATATTTCTTCTTTATAAATATCATTAGTTTCTTTTAACAATATCCTATCACTCTTATTCCTTCTTCCCCCTCATCTTTCTGCATAAATTTAATTATTTGCCCTTCCAAAGTTACCATTTTTTCTTCAAAATCTATCTTTACTTTCTTCTTTTCCAATTCATCATTTCCCATTAATATATCAACACATAAATCCTTGACAATAAATCCTTGCATATTAATTTCTTTATTAAGAATATTAATTTTAAAATTGGCTAGTTTATCAATTTCACCCAACTTCTTATTATTTGCACCAACAATTTTAATTTTTGGAATCTTTATTATATCTGATAGTTTTAATGTATTAAAAATAAAATTCTCCGAGACTAAAGTACTTTCTGAACCAGTATCTATCATAATTTTAATCATTTTATTTTTGGCCAAAGCATTTATATAAATTAAATTAATAGATTCAATAATTTTATCTTCATCTAAAGAAATAAATTCAGAAGGTTTTTCATAATAGCAATGGCCTAACTTGTAATTCAGAAAGTTTACTGAACAAAATTTTGATTATTAGAATTGTCAGATTGTATCTGACCACTTGGATCTGATGTCCTATGTCTTTCCCTACTATCACTTCTACTCACATTTTCTCGCCTTGTACGATTTCGTTCCCTGTCTTCGCAGCTTCTATTCCTTCGATCACAATTTACCTGTCTGTTATAGTTAGGTCGCTCTGTATTTCTTCTATTGTTAAAATCTTGTCTATTATTATTAGTACTGTTATTAAAATGTTGTCTATTATAACTAGTATTGTTATTAAAATTCTGTCTATTTTGATTACTGTTATTATTATTAAAATTTTGTAAACTATCACCATACCTAGTGTTATTGTTATATGATTGTCTATATTATTGATTATCATTTTTATTATATTGAAAATTATTATTGTTTTTTCTGTTGTTATTATTACTTGTCATATTGCCTCTTTGTATTCTTTGAATAAAATTAATAAAACTATCTATTGTTTGAATATTTTGTACAGTTACTGTTTGCACAACATCAGCATCAAAATGTCTAGATACATTTAAGACTGTTTCTTCCTGTCTAAGTGGTGGTTCCAAATATTTTGCAACCGTTATCAGTTTCAATGCATAATCTACCATATTTGATTTTAAATTGTGATTATACTTTCCAAAATATAGAATTTCTCTAAACTTGGCTTGCTCTAATTCACCCCAATAATAATTTAAAAATTTATTTTCAAATGTTTGAGAATTATCTAAATCATTTTCAATACTAGCAAACCAAGTTGCTGCATTGTCATTTAATGTCATTCTAATATAATCTTTAATATCATTAATATTATTCACTAATCTTAATTTATGTTTTAAACTGTTTATGTATACTCTAGGATGCAAATTTTTTATATTACCAGTGAATTTAATCCCAGTCTTATTTGTTAAATTTAAGTAAGGTCTCCCTATGTCTCTCATTTGTGAAATATCATCTATTCTCTGTTCCACATTTCTTATTTGATTACTATTTATTTGGATATTTTGTTGTATATCGTCTAATTTTTCTTCTGCGTTTCTCCTGTCTTCGTTAATTTTTACTTCTAAGTTACATTTCTGCAACTCTATTTTCTGTTCTATATCTATCTTATTATCTTGAATAATCCTCTTTACTTCTGTCCTCTCATTGTCTATCCTTTTCT
Source organism: Diabrotica undecimpunctata (assembly GCF_040954645.1). NCBI lineage: Eukaryota > Metazoa > Arthropoda > Insecta > Coleoptera > Chrysomelidae > Diabrotica > Diabrotica undecimpunctata. The sequence goes on from NC_092804.1 coordinate 92,620,216, forward strand.
TGTAGTCATTCCGTATACTTTTTATTTCATTTGCTACTTTTTTCTCTGCAGCTTCAAGTTTTTTATCCATTTGTTTTTCCATTTGTTTTACAATTTTATTATTATTATCTTCTATTTTCTTTTCTAATTTTCTATGATTCTCTTCCAATTTCTGTTCCATTTTTTTCATGTCTTCTTTGACTTCTTTTGAATTCTGTTCCATTTTTTGTTCTATTTTTTTCATGTCTTCTTTGACTTCTTTTGAATTCTCTTCCATTTTTTGTTCTATTTTTTTTATGTCTTCTTTGACTTCTTTTAAATTCTCTTCCATTTTTTTCGTATTCTCTTCTATTGTCTTGTTCATCTGCATCATTAATGACATCAAAGCTGCCATATTGACATTTTCCTCTCTTTCTGGATTCATTTCTGCAGTATCTTGTGGAACTTGAACTAAACTCTCCTCTTGTGTAGGTTGTGTTTCTACTTCTACATCTTCTTCATTCTTTTTGCTTCTTGTACCTTTCTTTCCTTGAGACATTTTGAGACTTTACTTGTTCAAATATAATTAAAAATAAAATCTATAATTTTTTCTTTCTAATGAAAATTAATTTAATTATATGAGAGCACTTATCTTCCCAAACTAATTCTTTTAAATAGAGAGCCCCGCGGTGGGCGCCAAATTTGTTATGATGTATTGTTTGTGAATGATGAGCAATGAGTATTTTTTTATAATATAGGGTTTTTATCGCGGTTCTCAAAGAACTAGTTTGTAAGTACTTTTTTAAATTATCTTTATTATATCTACTATGAAACACACATATATATCTAACCTAGCCAATGTAAATTTAAAATAAACTATCTTTAAATTAAAATTCTTATGAAACTAATTAAATTCTATAGACAATGTAAAATTTAAACAAACAATCTTCAAAATTGAAATTGTTATGACACTAACTAAATTATATTAACAAAACTTTGTACCTTTCTGTCACTGAATGCCTAAATGAACTGTTTTCCACTATATAGATTATAATCACCACTCAAATGTCTTCTTCTCAGCTTCGGTTGAACAAATCCCCTTCGTTGGCTCAGTGAAGATGTTCGTTCAGTTGTAATGGAAACACCAAATAATAGTAGCAGAGTTTATTGAAGAAGACGTACACTATGGGTGTTGACCCGGGATTACTTTGAGTAGAGACTGATGAAGTTGATCGTTGAAGACTATCAAGTTCGTTGAGTGAATATTGATTGAATGCCTCTCTAGGCAAGAGATATTAGTTTTATATAAACTTTAATTGGGTCAATATTTTCGCGGACCTCGCGTGACATGTGTATTTAATTTATGTAAATTGTTTAACTTTGTCAGCACTTTTGACTGATGTCCAAATTATATTATTGATAATTGACCAAATGTGTATGTAACCTAATTAACTACGTGTGTATATTTAATAACAAATAGATTCATTCGGTCTACTGGGTGATAAAATTATACTGTCCAATTTCCGATATGAATTCTAAAGATTTGATATTGGACATACTGCGGAATCGGGCAATCTGGCCCAAGTGTCAATACTCAATGTTTACATATAAGTATTACATAACATAGTAAAATTCAAACATGATAAATTATAAATAGTTTAAGAATAATCAATAATCTTCCAACCGTACCCTAGCTATCAATGTCTGACTCTATCTCTAGATTAAAATTAGGGCAATTGGATGAAAATGTGGAAAGTGGGATGTCAACTTGGGAAGTCGACGGTACATTGTTGTGCCGATTACTAACTAATACAGGCACTTCCTGTTCGTTAGTCTGAGTTTGTGGATTCCCTGAACGACATAGTCGTGCAACAGGACGGTACTTCCATAACGTGAGTATCCCAATTATTACCATTATAGTAATGATCCCGGTGGCCACAAAATAATGCCAATTAGATTCGTGAATCGATCGCCACTGCGTATGCGTCATTTCTTGTTCCAGACTCTCCTCCTCAAGTAACACATGACGTAGCTCTCCTCCTGGTATGTCAAGGTAGGTGTTTAGAGGCGTGTTAAACTTGCGGGGTGTCCTCGCCACCAGTTGGGCCACGGGAGTGATTGGCGACTTCAGGTAACTCGATATTTTTCGTTTGGGCGATACATTTGGGTGAAAGCTTCAGGAATGTGACTCGTTCCAGTACTCTTTCGCTCCGATTTCCATCACAAATAATGGATATGTGTATCGTGACTGGCGTGATAACTAGCCAGAGGTTGGGAGTACCCATCTTACTCCATTGAGCTGTCTGTATTGTCCTGGCTACCACTGGACATGTGCTATTCCTAGATCGCTCATAAATTTCTTCAAGTATGCAGTTTGGTTGGGTATCCATGTTTCTTATAGCCGTTGGTGAGCACGCTATCTGCGCCTTTGTCAAAGGTAAGCACCTTTCTCTATCTTCCGCGGTCAATTCGAAGTAGTGCAGTGTGTTATAATCTACGACCAGTAGATTCCTTGGGGCGGCAAATGTGCGCAACACCGACCCCTCAACGTTAAGTGGTATGTCCGTGACTTTGAGCATGCTGTACTTATTTTTCTGTATATGTATCTGCCCTGCTTTCCCTATTAATTTGGTTATTTCACCCGGTTTCACTATATCAATGAAGTGTCCGTGGTTATAGTGAAGGTTTAATATTCCCTCGTAAAATTGAGTATATTCGTTTATGAAGTCCATAACTTGTAATGCTATCGTTTGTATTCGTAACGTGCTATATTCGGTTTCTAGTTTTTGTGCTTTGTCTTCTACTTCGTTAAGTCCTTTAGATATTTCTTGTAGACCTGTGATTAGTGCTTTGTTAAACTTGTTCATTTGCTCGTTTATCCTGTTCTCTGTGTGATTGATTGATGTTATTGTTTCTAACATTATCTTCGCCTGGTGCTGTGATCCCTTTATTAGCTCCTTTTGGTTATTATCTAATGCTTCAATGTTACTGTAGGCTTCGTCATTGACTCCAAATACTGAGGTTAATATTGTTCCTAATATTCCTCTTCTTTCCCTTCCTTTTATTTCTACTGTCAACCCCTCGCTTACTGACTCCGCCTTTCTTTGTCCTTCCTCTAACTTCTCTATTATATCCTTACAATTCACGATTTTTATCTCATGACACAGTTCTCGTACGCCTTGTATCATATTTCCTATTAGTTGGTGCTCTGTTCGAATTCTTCCTTTTTCGAGTAACACCTTTATTCGAAATGTTCCCCGGTCTATGACGACCTCTCCAAGGTCTTCTGTGAAAAATCCTGGTACCGGATTATATATTTTATACGGTTCTGCCTTTATGGGTTTTAACATCGTTAAAAACATTATAGCTACTAGTATTTTCTTCCATCTTAGTGCTGCTGCCTTCTTCGGCTTTTCCTGTTTCTCTTCTTCCAGTCGTATTAGCTTATGTATGGGTCTTTTAGTCAGTTTCCCGTTTGCCTTTCTCACTGTTACTACTCTGGTTAATCCCTCCGCTCCAGGGTGTGTTTCTGTTACCCTCGCTAATGGCCATCTGCCTGGAGGTGTATCCTCTTCTTTAATTATAACTATTTCTTCTTCTTTTATGTTAGGGTGCGCCTTATGCCATCTATTTCTCTGTTGTAATTGGTGCAGGTATTCCTGTTTCCAAATTTTCCAGAAGTCTCTTTTTATTTTCTCCAATAATCTCCACCTCGTCGGCATCTTCAAATAAGTCGTAAGCTCTTCTTCCCGATTTGGTAATATAATTTCTCTCCCTATAAGGAAGTGAGCTGGTGTCAGGGCTATTTTCCCTTCAGGGTCTTCTGATGACCCACATAATGGTCTCCAGTTCATACATGCTTCTATTTGTGCCAGCACCGTACTCAATTCTTCATATGTTAGAACTGTTTCCCCGATGATTCTTTTCAAGTGATATTTCATTATTCGCACTGCGCTCTCCCATAATCCTCCGAAATGTGGTGCATATGCAGGTATGACATGCCACTGGGTACCTAGTGCCAGTAATCCTTGTTTTATCTCGTCATCTATTTTTTGATTTTCTTTTTTCAACAAATTTGCTGTTCCTACGAATGTGGTTCCGTTATCGCTGTATACGTTGTTGCACTGTCCTCTGCGTGCCGTAAATCTCTTGAACGCTGCGATGAATGCATCCGTAGACATATCGCTTACTACCTCAAGGTGTACTACCTTCGTTGACAGACACACAAATACTGAGATGTAGCCCTTATAGCTCCTCTGTCCTCTGCCTCTCGTGGTACTTATTTTTATTGGCCCGGCATAATCTATCCCTGTGTTAGTAAAGGGATGACTCGGGTTCACTCTGTCTTTCGTTAGATCTCCCATTAATTGTTGTGCTGCTTGGCTTTTATACCTCCTGCACCTTAAACATTTTGCTAGATGATCTTTCACGGTTCTTCTGCCGTTGATTATCCAGTATTTCCTTTTTATGTACTGTAGTGTTTGTTGTAATCCGCTATGTAGATTTCTTGCGTGACTATCTGTTATAAGTAACTTTGTTAATGCACTATCCTTTGGCCAAATTATCGGATGTTTTTCTCCGTACTTTAGATTCGTGTGTCTCAGTCTTCCGGTGACTCTTAGAATTCCTTGTCTATCCAGGAATGGTACCAATGACGCTAATTTATTTTTCTTGTCTAATTGCTGTTTCTTCTTCAGCTTATTTATTTCTTGTTTGAAGTAGGCGTGCTGTGTGTGCTTTATCACCTTTAATAGCGTTTCCTCTAATTCTTGGACTGTAAGCTGACTTTGTCCATTGTCCTTCTTTTTTCTGCATTTGTCTGCAAATCTCCTACAATATGAAAGTACTCTTCTCATTCTTTCTAAATTTTAGAATCTCTCGCATATGTCCTCCTTTATCGTTGTCGTGTGCACCGTTATTTTCGTTTTGACTTCCTCCTCATTTGTCTCTGGTATTTCTTCTGATTCCTGCGTTAAAGTTTTGTTACTAGTCAGCCAAGTTGGTCCCTTCCACCATAGCTCTGCTTCTAATAATTCTGATGCGGTACTTCCACGTGAGAGGATGTCCGCTGGATTTTCCTTTGTATCTACCTTATGCCAATTTTTCGGTCCTATAACGCGTCTTATTTCCTCTACTCTGTTGGCGACGAACATTTTCCACCTTTTTGATGATCCCCTTATCCAAGCCAGGGTTATCGTTGAGTCCTACCATGCATATACCTCAATGTTTTCCCTGTTCAATGCTTGTAGGGTTTTCTTCATTAAATTTGCTAGTAGTACCGCGGCACACAGCTCGAGCCTCGGTAACGTCGTTTTCCCTTTCAATGGTGCGACTTTCGATTTTGCTATCATTAGATTCGTTTTAATTTCTGGGCCTAATACCCTTGAGTAGATTACCGCTCCATATCCTTTTATAGACGCATCTGCAAATCCATGTAGTTCTACTTTGTTTATCTTGCTTAAGTTGTTCCACCTGGGCAATGTTATTTTCTCCAGATTTACTAATTGCGCCTGGTATGTATTCCACCTGCTTTGTTGGTTGCTAGTTAATTCTTTATCCCAACTGGTCTTTTGCTCCCATAATTCCTGTATGAACATTTTCGCCTGAATTACTACAGGTGCTATCCATCCCAGTGGGTCGTATAGTTTTGCTACTTCTGACAGTACGTGTCTTTTCGTTATTTTCTTTGCCGTCGTTATCCCTATTTTGAATGTGATTATATCCTCTTTAGGTGACCAGTGTATTCCTAACGTTTTCCGTACTTCTTCTTGTTTGAATGCCTTGGAGTCTACGTTCCTCATATCCTCCGGTACGTTCTCCATTATTTTTTCTTCGTTGCTCAACCATTTTCTAAGAATGAAACCTCCTTTTCTGAAAAGTTGTATTAATTCCTTTTGGGCTGTTTCTGCTTCCTGCACTGTCTCAGCTCCTCCTAGTATATCGTCTACATACATGTTTTCTTTTACAATTTTCGATGCCAACGGGAACCTCGCTCCTTCGTCTTCTTGTAATTGTTGTATTGTTCTTAACGCTAAAAAGGGTGCTGCGGCCGTGCCGTATGTCACCGTCGTTAAGTTATACTCTTGTATGTGGTCCTTTGTGTCCTTTCTCCACAAAATTTTTTGATATTTTTGGTCTTCTTCTGCCATTCTGATTTGTCTAAACATTTTTTCCAGATCCGCTGAGTATGCTACCTTATTGGATCTCCATCGTAATAGTATATTTGTCAAATCTTGTTGTAATTTCGGCCCTGTGTGCATAATATCATTCAGGCTTACTGCCGATGAGCTTTTGCTTGATGCATCAAACACGGCTCTTATTTTCGTTGTAGTACTGTCCTCTTTTCTCACTGGATGATGAGGTAAGTAGAACCCATCTCCCTGGTTTTCTGCTATTACCATATGACCTTGGTTTTCATAATCTTCCATGAATTGTCTGTAATTCGCTTCTAACTGTTTGTCTTTTGCAAACTTCCTTTCTAGTTGCATCAATCTGGCGAATGCTTGCTGTTTAGATTCTCCTAACTTTGCGACGTCTTCCCTAAACGGAATTTTTACTTCGTATCTCCCTTCCTCATTCCTTTTTACAGTCTGTCGATACAGTTCTTCACATTCTTGTTCTTCCACTGAGAAACTTGTGTCCTGATTTACTTCTTCTAATTCCCAGAAGTTCTTTATTTGTACGTCCATTTCTTGTCTTGATATCATACAGCATACTTCTGCTTTTATATTCTCCCTTTCTCGTGCTATTCCCGAAACTATCCATCCTAGTTTGGTGTTTTGACTCAGGAGTCCATTACTTATTCTGTGCATCCCTTCTGTCAATATGTAACTGTATTATTTTACTCCTAGTAGTAAGTCTATCTTCCCTACCTTGTAATATCTTGGATCTGCCAGTATTGCATTTTTCTCGTTATAGTCCGGTAGAATTATATCCTGTTCCGGTCAATTCCTTGTTATCTTCGGTAGTACTAGTGCTTCTATTTCCATCTCGAAGTCACTTTCGTAATGAGTTTCGATTAAAAGTTTCATACTCCAGTTGGCTGTTTTTTCTCCTGACGAGCCTATCCCGGATATGGTCGCCTATATGGGCTTCCGTGTTGTTCCTAGCGTCGTCGCAGCTTGTTCCGTTATAAATGCGCATTGTGACTCTCGGTCGATTAGTGCTCTCATTATGTGTGAATCTCCTTTCGCATCTCTTATGCGTACCACAGCTGTCGCTAGTAATGCTTTACCTTCCTTATGGCTTGCACAGTTTACTGAATTCTGCCCTCTTTGTTGGTCGTTGATATTCCTAGGCCCATTGGTATCTTGTGTATTTTCTCGCCTTCCGATATTTTGTTCTCTGGCGTTGTATGGATTATTATTTCCTCCTCTGTACCTATCAGCTTGGTACCCGTTTCTTCTATTGTTTGAATCTCTTCCATTTCTTTCTTGTGTTTGTTCTCCTTTCGTTCCATTGGAGTTTCTTTTGTTGCTTGTGTTTCCTTTTTCATAATGCAACATATGGTGGTGGTCTCCGCCACAGTGTCTGCACCTATATTGTGAATAACATTGTTTTTCTTTTTTATGTGCTAGGCAGTTTGTACACAATCCTTTTTCTTTTATCATCCTGTTCCGGTCTCTTACATTGAGTTCCTGAAATTCTCTGCAGTTCGGTACTCCGTGATCTCCGTTGCATATCACGCAATGTGTTCTTGGTTTCCTAAGAGATCCTCCTTGCTTCTCTTGTCTTTTTTCTGACTCCAGCAGTTCCAGTGTCTGAAATTTTCGCTGTAAGAATGTTTGTGTCGATTTGTACGTCGGTATCTCTCTACTGTCTCCAATGTGGTTTTCGTACAGCCTCCTAGTTTCATTGTCCCATTTCGTTATGATAATTCGGGCTATCAATGGGCTCCACGCTTCCGTGTCTGTTCCTAACCCTCCTATGGCTTCCAGACTTTCGTGGAAGGTGTCATGTAGTGATTTCAATGCTCTAGCAGAAGATTCCTTTACTTCCTGCGCTAGTAGCATCCTGTCTATTAATTTAAACAATATCATCCTTGGGTTCTCATACCTATCTTTTAGCATGTTCCAGGCCACTTCGTAGTTGGCCTCGGATATGTTTAAGTGTTGTATCATTCTGTTGGCTTCCCCTCTTACTTGAGTTTTTAGGTACTGCATTTTTTCTGCGTTTGATAACTGGTCGTTTTCATGTATTACTTTAGTAAACAGATCGTGGAAAGTTCTCCACGTTTCATATCTGCCTTCATACACAGGGATTTTTACCTGCGGCAATGTCACACCGTCCCTCCTCTGTGTGCTTTCTGGCCGTTGCATTCCTGGCCTTATTTTCTTTAAAACTTCCCTGACTTTCCTCTTTAGATGATTTATTCTCTCTACTTCTCCATTATCTGTAGCGTCTAGTTCCTCATTTACTGCTGCTTCAATCATTAGTGTATTCACCTTTTCCATGTATTCTCTTAACTCTGACTGCAATTCTTCATCCTCCTGCAAGTCTTGTTCATTTTCTGGCCGTAATAATTCCTCGATTCTTTGTTTTCTTATCTGTATCTCCTTTACTTTCGGTGCTTTTCCTCTTTTCAGCACCCTTCCATATTCTTCCAACAGGATTTTCCCCTCAATGTATATCTTAAATACCTGATCTAAGTATTTTGTTTCAAAATATTTTTCTTTCGTTATACCCCCTTCTAGCAGCTTTTCGTGGTTATTTAAAAATTTTGCCCAATATTCTTCTAATTTTTCCTGTCTATCCCGGATGTATTGTTGATTTTTCCGAGATTGGGAATCCTTTTTTGTATTTGAAACGAGTTTCGTTATTTCTGTTCCTATTTCCGCTTGCTTAACGTATATACTTTCCATGATTATTTTTATAAATTTTTACATTCAGCGGTAAATATATTAGACAATACGAAATGTACGTTATTTATTAAATAAGTATACCTGTACTATAATACTTTCTTTTCTATCGGAATGTGCAATTTAGCGAAATATGAGTTTGACCTTGCCTGCTGTGCTATTCTTTGTACTGAGGTAGGTCAAGATGTAAACGACACACTCTCACAATGATATATATCAAAATAAATGAAATTATTTGCTACGTAATTATTTTAATTTTTCGAAATAAAGTATTTAATTGAAATTAAAAGCAAGCTATATGTGTGAACGTTTCTTTTTTCAAATTGTCATACAAAATTACTGTTTAGTAAATTATAGTTGTGAATGACGTTTATTTTTGTTTTATCAATTCTCTGTATTATTTAAATGGTATACATTCTAAAGTACATTATTATACGATTGATAGAGTGGAGATTGTTGTTCTAAATTTTTAAATTGTAATAAAAAAAAACTTGTTAAATTGTAAGATTGTAAAAGTTGGAAGATTTTGTAATTATTCAAAAACTTACGGTTTTTTGTGTTCTTAGACGTTGAGGATCCCTCGCTTCTGGTGGGTTCTGCAATCGGTCCTGTCCTTTGGCAGCTCTGCGGCTCTAGTATGGCTCTCGGCTTTGGTACTGCTCTCGGCTCTAATATGGCTCTCGGCTTTGGTACTGCTCTCGGCTCTAGTATGGCTCTCGGCTTTGGTACTGCTCTCGGCTCTAGTGTGGCTCTCGGCTTTGGTACTGCTCTCGGCTCTAGTATGGCTCTCGGCTTTGGTACTGCTCTCGGCTCTCGTATGGCTCTTGGCTTTGGTACTGCTCTCGGCTCTAGTGTGGCTCTCGGCTTTGGTACTGCTCTCGGCTCGAGTATGGCTCTCGGCTTTGGTACTGCTCTCGGCTCTGGTACTGCTCTCATTCTCCCGGGTCTAGTGGTCTCTCTCTGCTACTGAGGGTGTTGCTGGCGTGGACTGTATAGGCTCTCTCAAACTTCCTTGAAGTATTCTGTTTCTCGATAGGACCATGAACAAATCCCCTTCGTTGGCTCAGTGAAGATGTTCGTTCAGTTGTAATGGAAACACCAAATAATAGTAGCAGAGTTTATTGTAGAGACGTACACTATGGGTGTTGACCCGGGATTACTTTGAGTAGAGACTGATGAAGTTGATCGTTGAAGACCTAGGCAAGAGATATTAGTTTTATATAAACTTTAATTGGGTCAATATTTTCGAGGACCTCGCGTGACATGTGTATTTAATTTATGTAAATTGTTTAACTTTGTCAGCACTTTTGACTGATGTCCAAATTATATTATTGATAATTGACCAAATGTGTATGTAACCTAATTAACTACGTGTGTATATTTAATAACAAATAGATTCATTCGGTCTACTGGGTGATAAAATTATACTGTCCAATTTCTGATATGAATTCTAAAGATTTGATATTGGACATCGGTTATCCTTGTTTTTGTGAAATTACTTTTTCCAATTATCAGCTTCCACCAATTTAAGATATTTTTCTTCACAGCATTTATAAACCACCAAGCAAACCAGCAAACAGCATTTATTTTTATTCTTCTTTTCAATATATCAATATCCAATCACCAAAAATATTATTTAATTTTAATATTCAATTAATACTTCTTCCATTATCATCATTTATACATAACATAATTTTTAATCTTCAATAATATTTTCTTTATACTGTTTCTTAATCTTGATTTAACTCACTATATTGAACAATTGTAACTGATTGACTGCCTCTAACTAATTTTCATACTAAAACTGGCCATCATAGTAACTGTAACTCATAACTGATTGACTAACTGAATGGACTGAATGGACTTTCTTGCTAAACTCCCATCTTGAATCCAAATCATGGGTATTTATATCTTTTCAATCTTCCAGAACCATCTGGTAAGAAATCATGTTCGATTTATTCCATTAAACACATGTCTGAATTTTCTGGAAACAGTATATGTTCGATCCACAGACATAACCATTATTCCCGAATGTTCGACCGTAAACAAAGGTCAAATTCGGCATTCTGGAGAATTCGTTAATTTTCTATTGATAATTTTGTTGACATTTAGGCTTTTCAGATCAGAAGATACACTTAAATTAGTAACTTAACATTCTAATTTAATAAACTACACATTTTAAACAACTATAACCCCACTAATATTCGTAAAAATTATTAATTTCTGTCTGTCACTTACTGTATAGTTGGTTGCCTATGCACATGGCTCACTTAAATATATTTACAACATTAAAATACAACTTTTTACAATTATTATACGCTAATTTCTTAAAAATGCCCTCACATAAATCTATTTTTATAAAATTCTCTAGTATATAACTTATAAATTATTTTCTATAAACACCAATCATATCAATACCCCAAAATAATATTTAAAATAAATAATTTACTTATTATTTTTTTAAATATTAATTTTCTTGTCCACTAATTTAATTTCTTATTTTAAAATGTGTTCTATTAAATACATCCCTGTTCGCTGTCTATGTCAAACTGTCATGTCAAATGGAAGTTTGTGTGTTGTGTGTTTACAAATCTAGGACTTATTTCCATTCAAAAGGCTTTCATCCATATAAATTGGTAAGTTTTACACTTTTTATAAAGACATTTACACAATCAATTCTGCATCTAACCCCAAATTATGATTTTTAGGGTACCAAACAATTTCCATATGTACAAAATTCAACAAGTATGATGTCAAATTTATTCACAACAATGAAATCTACCATCTATTTAACAAATCAAGTCTATTGAATAAAATGGATATATCAGTAAGCTGTTAGTGTTGTTATTATTAGTGTTATACTTAGATCTGGTATCATCCTTTTATAATAATTCATTATTCCATTGAAACCTCTTAAAGTTCTTAAATTGTGTGGTGTTTTATATTCCTGAATGACCTGTGTCCGTTCTGGATCCATTTCTATTCCCTTAGTATTAAGTTTATAACCTAGATTTATTACTTCTTTTTGAAAAAATGTACATTTTTCTTGATTTATTTTTAGTCCAACTTTGTCTAATCTGTTGATTATAATTTTTAGGTGTTTCTCATGATCTTCAGCCGTTTTAGAAAAAATTAATATATCATCAATGTAGTGAATTACAAAATGTTCATATTGATCCAAAATATCATGAAGACTTCTACATAGAGCACTGCAAGATGATTGAAGTCCAAATGGTACTACTTTGAATTGATATACTACTCCATCTATCTGAAATCCTGTATACTGTCTACTTTTTCTTTCTAAAGGTATTAACCAGAAACTATATTGTAAATCGATTTTAGTGAAAAATGACATTCCTGTAATTCTTCCTAGTATTCCATCTTCTAACATATTATTAATCGTTCTGTTTACTTCTTCTCTCTATTTATATGGTATTGGGTATGATTTTGTTTTAAAATCTTTTTCTTCTTTAACTTTTATACTATGGATATAATTTTGTGCAATTCTATTTTCTTTATTGACAAGTCCCTTGTGTTGCTGCAATATGGAAACGACTATTGATTTATATTCTTCAGGGCAATTTAAAACTTTTATCATATCTTCTTCTTTACAAATAAAATTATTCTTCATTATGTACTCATTATTCCTTGCTTCCAATTCTACGCACTCCACCTCGTAGGCATCCATCTGCTTAAAATTTCCATTCCTTAAATATTCACTACAATAATTATTCTTTACATTCTTTTGGGACATTTCCCTATCATTAAAATATATTTCTTCTTTATAAATATCATTAGTTTCTTTTAACAATATCCTATCAACTCTTATTCCTTCTTCCCCCTCATCTTTCTGCATAAATTTAATTATTTGCCCTTCCAAAGTTACCATTTTTTCTTCAAAATCTATCTTTACTTTCTTCTTTTCCAATTCATCATTTCCCATTAATATATCAACACATAAATCCTTGACAATAAATCCTTGCATATTAATTTCTTTATTAAGAATATTAATTTTAAAATTGGCTAGTTTATCAATTTCACCCAACTTCTTATTATTTGCACCAACAATTTTAATTTTTGGAATCTTTATTATATCTGATAGTTTTAATGTATTAAAAATAAAATTCTCCGAGACTAAAGTACTTTCTGAACCAGTATCTATCATAATTTTAATCATTTTATTTTTGGCCAAAGCATTTATATAAATTAAATTAATAGATTCAATAATTTTATCTTCATCTAAAGAAATAAATTCAGAAGGTTTTTCATAATAGCAATGGCCTAACTTGTAATTCAGAAAGTTTACTGAACAAAATTTTGATTATTAGAATTGTCAGATTGTATCTGACCACTTGGATCTGATGTCCTATGTCTTTCCCTACTATCACTTCTACTCACATTTTCTCGCCTTGTACGATTTCGTTCCTTGTCTTCGCAGCTTCTATTCCTTCGAACACAATTTACCTGTCTGTTATAGTTAGGTCGCTCTGTATTTCTTCTATTGTTAAAATCTTGTCTATTATTATTAGTACTGTTATTAAAATGTTGTCTATTATAACTAGTATTGTTATTAAAATTCTGTCTATTTTGATTACTGTTATTATTATTAAAATTTTGTAAACTATCACCATACCTAGTGTTATTGTTATATGATTGTCTATATTGTTGATTATCATTTTTATTATATTGAAAATTATTATTGTTTTTTCTGTTGTTATTATTACTTGTCATATTGCCTCTTTGTATTCTTTGAATAAAATTAATAAAACTATCTATTGTTTGAATATTGTGTACAGTTACTGTTTGCACAACATCAGCATCAAAATGTCTAGATACATTTAAGACTGTTTCTTCCTCTCTAAGTGGTGGTTCCAAATATTTTGCAACCGTTATCAGTTTCAATGCATAATCTACCATATTTGATTTTAAATTGTGATTATACTTTCCAAAATATAGAATTTCTCTAAACTTGGCTTGCTCTAATTCACCCCAATAATAATTTAAAAATTTATTTTCAAATGTTTGAAAATTATCTAAATCATTTTCAATACTAGCAAACCAAGTTGCTGCATTGTCATTTAATGTCATTCTAATATAATCTTTAATATCATTAATATTATTCACTAATCTTAATTTATGTTTTAAACTGTTTATGTATACTCTAGGATGCAAATTTTTTATATTACCAGTGAATTTAATCTCAGTCTTATTTGTTAAATTTAAGTAAGGTCTCCCTATGTCTCTCATTTGTGAAATATCATCTATTCTCTGTTCCACATTTCTTATTTGATTACTATTTATTTGGATATTTTGTTGTATATCGTCTAATTTTTCTTCTGCGTTTCTCCTGTCTTCGTTAATTTTTACTTCTAAGTTACATTTCTGCAACTCTATTTTCTGTTCTATATCTATCTTATTATCTTGAATAATCCTCTTTACTTCTGTCCTCTCATTGTCTATCCTTTTCTTGTAGTCATTCCGTATACTTTTTATTTCATTTGCTACTTTTTTCTCTGCAGCTTCAAGTTTTTTATCCATTTGTTTTTCCATTTGTTTTACAATTTTATTATTATTATCTTCTATTTTCTTTTCTAATTTTCTATGATTCTCTTCCAATTTCTGTTCCATTTTTTTCATGTCTTCTTTGACTTCTTTTGAATTCTGTTTCATTTTTTGTTCTATTTTTTTCATGTCTTCTTTGACTTCTTTTGACTTCTCTTCCATTTTTTGTTCTATTTTTTTCATGTCTTCTTTGACTTCTTTTAAATTCTCTTCCATTTTTTTCGTATTCTCTTCTATTGTCTTGTTCATCTGCATCATTAATGACATCAAAGCTGCCATATTGACATTTTCCTCTCTTTCTGGATTCATTTCTGCAGTATCTTGTGGAACTTGAACTAAACTCTCCTCTTGTGTAGGTTGTGTTTCTACTTCTACATCTTCTTCATTCTTTTTGCTTCTTGTACCTTTCTTTCCTTGAGACATTTTGAGACTTTACTTGTTCAAATATAATTAAAAATAAAATCTATAATTTTTTCTTTCTAATGAAAATTAATTTAATTATATGAGAGCACTTATCTTCCCAAACTAATTCTTTTAAATAGAGAGCCCCGCGGTGGGCGCCAAATTTGTTATGATGTATTGTTTGTGAATGATGAGCAATGAGTATTTTTTAATAATATAGGGTTTTTATCGCGGTTCTCAAAGAACTAGTTTGTAAGTACTTTTTTAAATTATCTTTAGCCAATGTAAATTTAAAATAAACTATCTTTAAATTAAAATTCTTATGAAACTAATTAAATTCTATAGACAATGTAAAATTTAAACAAACTATCTTCAAAATTGAAATTGTTATGACACTAACTAAATTATATTAACAAAACTTTGTACCTTTCTGTCACTGAATGCCTAAATGAACTGTTTTCCACTATATAGATTATAATCACCACTCAAATGTCTTCTTCTCAGCTTCGATTATCCTTGTTTTTGTGAAATTACTTTTTCCAATTATCAGCTTCCACCAATTTAAGATATTTTTCTTCACAGCATTTATAAACCACCAAGCAAACCATCAAACAGCATTTATTTTTATTCTTCTTTTCAATATATCAATATCCAATCACCAAAAATATTATTTAATTTTAATATTCAATTAATACTTCTTCCATTATCATCATTTATACATAACATAATTTTTAATCTTCAATAATATTTTCTTTATACTGTTTCTTAATCTTGATTTAACTCACTATATTGAACAATTGTAACTGATTGACTGCCTCTAACTAATTTTCATACTAAAACTGGCCATCATAGTAACTGTAACTCATAACTGATTGACTAACTGAATGGACTGAATGGACTTTCTTGCTAAACTCCCATCTTGAATCCAAATCATGGGTATTTATATCTTTTCAATCTTCCAGAACCATCTGGTAAGAAATCATGTTCGATTTATTCCATTAAACACATGTCTGAATTTTCTGGAAACAGTATATGTTCGATCCACAGACATAACCATTATTCCCGAATGTTCGACCGTAAACAAAGGTCAAATTCTGCATTCTGGAGAATTCGTTAATTTTCTATTGATAATTTTGTTGACATTTAGGCTTTTCAGATCAGAAGATACACTTAAATTAGTAACTTAACATTCTAATTTATTAAACTACACATTTTAAACAACTATAACCCCACTTATATTTGTAAAAATTATTAATTTCTGTCTGTCACTTACTGTATAGTTGGTTGCCTATGCACATGGCTCACTTAAATATATTTACAACATTAAAATACAACTTTTTACAATTATTATATGCTAATTTCTTAAAAATGCCCTCACATAAATCTATTTTTATAAAATTCTCTAGTATATAACTTATAAATTATTTTCTATAAACACCAATCATATCAATACCCCAAAATAATATTTAAAATAAATAATTTACTTATTATTTTTTTAAATATTAATTTTCTTGTCCACTAATTTAATTTCTTATTTTAAAATGTGTTCTATTAATTGTTATATCTAATTTTATCTAGTATATAACTTATAAATTATTTTCTATAAACACCAATCATATCAATATATATATATATATATATATATATATATATATATATATATATATATATATATAAGAATTACTGGATATTAGTGACTGTCAATATAAACAAACAACACAGTTTATTAGGGTTGCAGTCAGAAAATTGGCCGGGATGTTAATGAAACACTCTTATGACTTTTTGTCTAGCTTTCGGAATGGTTTTATTCCTTTTTCAAGACACTGTAATAAGAAAAAAAAGTGTAAATATTTATAAAATATCACAAATCTTCAGTGCAACTTACTAGTCGTTGAGATTATTTATAAAAGCATAGACACTCAACATTATTAACACACATATAAAATATAAAATAGTGGACAAAATACATTTTAAAATTCTTTAAAATTCAGGTACAGATAGTAAAAATTTAGTTTGTCATCTTTTACTGGTGTGTTTTAACTCTGACACATAGAGAACAAAAAGAAAAAATCCTATGATTAAAAAGTAATTAGGTGTACTTAATATTATATTTCTTTTTAAGAAATACTAGAGGCCCATCTTAGGTGATTTTAATTTTTAAACCTGTCTTAATGGTATGGAACATGTTATGCATATAAGTGTAATTTGTGTGGGTACAGGTAGATATTAATTTTATTTTGGATGTTTTTCCAGTAAGTAACAATAAATGTTGCTCAGTTTATCTATGTCTGACTTTTTATTGATGCAAGATGTACTAGATTTTATGGAACACGTTTCCAAGAAAACACGTTTTGAATGGTTCTTTTCTTTTGCCAAAATACAGGAATCCTCGAAATTAAATTCATGTTTTAACGTTAATGCATGTTCTGTCAATGCACATGCATTTATTTTTTTGGTTTTTATATCGCTACGATGTGAGATCACCCTACTGTGAAAATTACGAGATGATTCTCCTATACATATTTTGTTACAATTATTACACGGTATAGAATAAACAACATTCGATGACTCCTGTATTGTGAAAGGATCTTTTGTTTTTGTGTATAACTTCGATACCTTTTTCACATTTTTGGTTGTAATTTTTAAACCACTAACATTTTTGAAGATGTTCATTAGCATCGGTGTCAAAACTGGAATGTAGGGTAGGCAACCATAAGTTATTTTAGATGGTATCACTGATGTGTTCTGTGTCAATGTCAATTGTCGGACCTCATTGTTATGAAAATTTTGGTTGTCAGAAAAATGCGAAGGAAAAGGAGAACCGAAAATGAGTTTATTTAACAGCCCTATAGGATAGGAGTTTTCTTGTAATATAGATCTCAGCTTTTTTAGTCCCTTGTCTCTGAACTCGATGTGTGACAAGTTGATAACCCTAGTTTTCAGGGCCAAAACCAAATTTGTTTTCATCTTAGATGGATGTTGAGAATGAAAGTTTATAAAACGGTTACTAAAACAAGGTTTACGATACCACTCCGTCCTTAGCATGCCACCATTGCCACGATGGATTAGCATGTCTAAAAAAGGAATCGTATTATCAGCCTCTCTCTCAACCGTAAACTTTAGGTGTTCACATTGGGTGGAGAATGGAAAGTTTAACATCAATAACTTATTACATCATAAAGGAGGTAAATTAGGTAGTAAAATTCAAAACTTTAATTCAAATTTAAAAACCAAAGTCTTAAACTTAGAAATTTCAATAACAATAAATGATATTACATACATAGAAAAGAAATTACATCAATTAAAGAATATATTAGAGCAGCATTTACCTGCTCCTTTACTACAAGAATTCTATAGAAGACAAAAAATTAAATACAATAAAGTTTTTTTTCCAAATTAGAAATAACAACATCAAAAAATTTAACAAAATAAAAGTAGATCAATTTTCAAAAATAACATTTCAAGAAAAATGGTTCAAAAATCTAACTGACATCACTTTTCCTTATAATGTCAAAAAACTTTTGTCTTTGGGTCCAAAAATTTGCCTATTTCCTAGTGCCAGAGATTTTAAAATGTCTTCTCTTCTCTCAGATATCGAGTTTCTTATTTCTGGTCTAGAACTTCAAGAGAAGGACATTGTGAGATCTCAAAGCACTAATGTTATCACCAACTTTTTACACAAAACAAGTAAAGAAGGACATTTTTTGAACACAATATACAATGAGTGTAAACAATTTTTAAAATCACATCCAGAAATTTACATTGTTAGGAGTGATAAGGGAAATGTAACAGTGGCAATGTATAAGAATGATTACATTGAAAAAAGTAATAGTTTATTAAATGACACAAAAAGTTACATCAAACTTAAGAATAGTCCGGTGTGCACCCTCCAACAAAAGGCAAACAAGCTGGTGTCAGATTTAGCTTCTTCCAAATCCATAACAACAGAAGTTGCAAAATCCTTGAAAATTTACAATGCAGTTGCACCCATGTTTTATACACTGCCTAAAGTTCACAAACCCACTATTTCAATGAGACCTATTGTCTCTTCCATTGATGCTCCTAATAGTAAACTTGCTAAACACCTTACAGATATCCTCACAATTGCCTACAACGAATCCAATGAATTCTATATTAGAGATTCTTTCACGTTTAGTAACTTCATTAACAATGTTAAAGTTCCGAATAATTATATACTGATTAGTTTAGATGTTGTGTCACTGTTTACAAACTTACCACTAGATGCTATTCTTAACAGCATCAAAAATAACTGGAACAGCATCTCTCCGCATACCAAGATCAGTTTAGATGATTTCATAAGAGTTTTAACATTTATATTTGACTTTAACATTTTTTTATTCAATGGTAATTTCTTTAAACAAATCTTTGGCACTCCAGTGGGCAGCAAAATATCCCCCATACTATGTAACTTTGTTTTGGATGAATTAATAACAACGTGTAAAGAAAAGATACCTTTTCACATACCTTTTATTAAACGATATGTTGATGATTTGATTTTATCGGTCCCTGAAAACAAAGTAACTGATGTGTTAAACACCTTTAACGCCCAATGTGAACACCTAAAGTTTACGGTTGAGAGAGAGAGGCTGATAATACGATTCCTTTTTTAGACATGCTAATCCATCGTGGCAATGTTGGCATGCTAAGGACGGAGTGGTATCGTAAACCTTGTTTTAGTAACCGTTTTATAAACTTTCATTCTCAACATCCATCTAAGATGAAAACAAATTTGGTTTTGGCCCTGAAAACTAGGGTTATCAACTTGTCACACATCGAGTTCAGAGACAAGGGACTAAAAAAGCTGAGATCTATATTACAAGAGAACTCATATCCTATAGGGTTAAATAAACTCATTTTCGGTTCTCCTTTTCCTTCGCATTTTTCTGACAACCAAAATTTTCATAACAATGAGGTCCGACAATTGACATTGACACAGAACACATCAGTGATACCATCTAAAATAACTTATGGTTGCCTGCCCTACATTCCAGTTTTGACACCGAAGCTAATGAACATCTTCAAAAATGTTAGTGGTTTAAAAATTACAACCAAAAATGTGAAAACGGTATCGAAGTTATACACAAAAACAAAAGATCCTTTCACAATACAGGAGTCATCGAATGTTGTTTATTCTATACCGTGTAATAATTGTAACAAAATATGTATAGGAGAATCATCTCGTAATTTTCACATCGTAGCGATCAAATCTCACATCGTAGCGATATAAAAACCAAAAAAATAAATGCATGTGCATTGACAGAACATGCATTAACGTTGAAACATGAATTTAATTTCGGGGATTCCTGTATTTTGGCAAAAGAAAAGAACCATTCAAAACGTGTTTTCTTGGAAATGTGTTCCATAAAATCTAGTACATCTTGCATCAATAAAAAGTCAGACATAGATAAACTGAGCAACATTTATTGTTACTTACTGAAAAAACATCCAAAATAAAATTAATATCTACCTGTACCCACGCAAATTACACTTATATGCATAACATGTTCTATACCATTAAGACAGGTTTAAAAATTAAAATCACCTAAGATGGGCCTCTAGTATTTCTTAAAAAGAAATATAATATTAAGTACACCTAATTACTTTTTAATCATAGGATTTTTTCTTTTTGTTCTCTATGTGTCAGAGTTAAAACACACCAGTAAAAGATGACAAACTAAATTTTTACTATCTGTACCTAAATTTTAAAGAATTTTAAAATGTATTTTGTCCACTATTTTATATTTTATATGTGTGTTAATAATGTTGAGTGTCTATGCTTTTATAAATAATCTCAACGACTAGTAAGTTGCACTGAAGATTTGTGATATTTTTTAAATATTTACACTTTTTTTTCTTATTACAGTGTCTTGAAAAAGGAATAAAACCATTCCGAAAGCTAGACAAAAAGTCATAAGAGTGTTTCATTAACATCCCGGCCAATTTTCTGACTGCAACCCTAATAAACTGTGTTGTTTGTTTATATTGACAGTCGCTAATATCCAGTAATTCTTATTTATATATATATATATATATATATATATATATATATATATATATATATATATATATATATATATATCAATTAACTTCTATCCCTATTAGGAATGTGCAATCTAATAAAGGTGATGAGCATGCATTAATTCAATTTCAAAGAATCTCACTTGACAATCCACTTCACACTATAATCTTTACAGATGGGTCAGTTGATAGTAAGGGCTCAGCAGGATTTGATGTTTTTCGTCCTGACTTTGAATACTCATTCTCTAGTAAACTCCCTACGCAGACTCAAGTTTGCACTGCAGAGATTGTTGCAATTAATCATGCGGTTCAATTTGGCTTGGAGACGGATATTTAGAGGGCCTTAATCTTGTCTGATTCTAAGAATGCTATCCAGAAGATAGGAAAAACATCTAATTCAATGGAAACTGAACATACCTCTATCATGACCAAAAAGAGCATTATAGAAGCCAATCAACAGAAAATCAGTATTATTCTGGCATGGATTCCAGGGCATTCGGATATTAAGGGCAATTGTGTGGCAGAAAAAATTTGCAAACAAAGGAAGATCACTAAAAATGCCAGCCAAAGGTAAAGTGCATTATTCAAACTACTTATTGAAGTTATACTTCTATACGCACGGTCGGCGTTGAAAATTTGCATGAGAGTGAATCTGTGAAACCATTACATATGTAAGATAATGAGTAAGAGAGAGACAGAAGATATATTTTCTCTCTCTTCCTCTCTCGAGAATAAAAATGTTCCTTTTGTATATATATTTAATATTATATATATATATATATATATTATATATAATATTGTATATATAATATTATATATAATATAATATGTATTAATATTATTATTTATGTGATATGTTTTGTATTATTTAAAATTAAACGTTTATAATTATTTTAGGCTTTTGTATTTCAAAATAATCACTGTTTTACCGAGAAGTGTCAATTTTGAAATCCGTTAGTGTCATGTCTAATTGGCAAATCCTTTTCGTGTTTGGTTCATACGCTGGTGATTGTGAGTTCGAATCCCAATTATGAATTTCCTTTTTTATTTTTGAAATATTTAAAAACCTCGCGTGAATCTTATTAAATATATGTAATATACGCAAAAAACATAAATTTTAAAATAAAATGAAAATTTACAACATATCCGAGTTGTTGGTTTTTTATTGAAGTTATACTTCTATATGCAGGGTCGGCGTTGGAAATTTGCATGAGAGTGAATCTGTGAAACCATTACATATGTAAGATAATGAGTAAGAGAGAGACAGAAGATATATTTTCTCTCTCTTCCTCTCTCGAGACTAAAAATGTTCCTTTTGTATATATATATATATATATATATATATATATATATATATATATATATATATATATAATATTATATATAATATAATATGTATTAATATTATTATTTATGTGATATGTTTTGTATTATTTAAAATTTAAACGTTTATAATTATTTTAGGCTTTTGTATTTCAAAATAATCACTGTTTTACCGAGAACTGTCAATTTTGAAATCCGTTAGTGTCATGTCTAATTGGCAAATCCTTTTACGTGTTTGGTTCATACGCTGGTGGTTGTGAGTTCGAATCCCAATTATGAATTTCCTTTTTTATTTTTGAAATATTTAATAACCTCACGTTAATCTTATTAAGTATATGTAATATACGCAAAAAACATAAATTTAAAAAAAAATGAAAATTTACAACATAATCCGAGTTGTTGGTTTTTTATTTTTATCTTCGTTAAAGTAAATTGGCAGTTTTAAATACTTATGTATTACATTTTAATTTATATTGTATTATTATATTGAATTATGTTGCAGTGTAAAGTATTGTATTGTAATTTTTATATTAATAACAAAATAAAAAATAAATTTTACTGCAGAATATGTGTAAATTTTTTTTTGCATTTAACTCCTTTTATACATATTATATAAAAATTAAAATATATATTTTCATTAAAATATTGATATAATCCTTCATTTACTATACTCCTATTACAGGTCAAATGTTGTTTATATACAGCAAACGATGCACCATATACCTATATAACTAATTCTTTTTCTCTTTTTGCTCTCTCTTACCTATAGCATTACATATGTAATGATTGTGCAGATTGACCCCTATATAAATTTTTAACGGCGAACGCGTGTATAGAAGTATAACTTCTACCGGCAGTACCACTAGACTGCCACACCCGTTTTTTTTTATCTTCGTAAAGTAAGTTATGTATATTGGTAGTTTTAAATACTTATGAATATTACATTTTAATTTATATTGTATTATTATATTGAATTATGTTGCAGTGTATTTATTGTATTTTAATTTTTATATTAATAACAAAATAAACAATGAATTTTACTGCAGAGTATGTGTAATTTTTTTTTGCATTCAACTCCTTTTATACATATATAAAAATAAAAATATATATTTTCATTAAAATATTGATACAATCCTTCATTTACTATACTTCTATTACAGGTCAAATGTTTATATACAGCAAACGATGCACCATATACCTATATCACTAATTCTTTTTCTCCCTCTCTTACCTGTAGTATTACATATGTAATGATTGTGCAGATTGACTCCTATATAAATTTTATTATATAGGATATTATATTATTTATATTATAAATTTTTAACGGCGAACGCGTGTATAAAAGTATAACTTCTACCGGCAGTCCCACTGGACTGCCACACCCGTTTTTTTTTATATTAAAAAGCTAATTTGGATTCGGTGGGCACAAGAATGGAATTCAAACAGATCAAAAGGGTCGTTTTATAGTAAAATAGTCAATAAATGGAACAAATTACCGTGGTTCAATCAATTTCCTTATAAAGACAGAAGGCATATCACCACAGTAATTAGAATGATCTGAATGATCAGACCAAATTTTATTGTATTAAAATATCGGGTAGCTCCAATTACCTGTATTCTATAGTCTATAGTATTTAGTAATCCATCTCAGTATGTCCGACTTTATTTTTTGGAAAGAGTACAAGGAATATGTCAAAATTATTACATATATTAAAATGACCTTAGTTATCTCAATATGTTAGTCGTACTATCTCCGATGCTTAAGTCTGTTAACATTTTTTAGAAAATTCTTAGTATAAGAACTTAGGTGATATTATATCTCCTAGCCTGACACCTCTCCTCATTAATCCTTATTGAGATGCTGCTTTCCTGTAAATTTTTTCACACACACACACACACACACACACACACACACACACACACACACACACACACACACACACACACACACACACACACACACACACACACACACACACACACACACACACACACACACACACACACACACACACACACACACACACACACACACACACACACACACACACACACACACACACACACACACACACACACACACACACACACACACACACACACACACACACACACACACACACACACACACACACACACACACACACACACACACACACACACACACACACACACACACACACACACACACACACACACACACACACACACACACACACACACACACACACACACACACACACACACACACACACACACACACACACACACACACACACACACACACACACACACACACACACACACACACACACACACACACACACACACACACACACACACACACACACACACACACACACACACACACACACACACACACACACACACACACACACACACACACACACACACACACACACACACACACACACACACACACACACACACACACACACACACACACACACACACACACACACACACACACACACACACACACACACACACACACACACACACACACACACACACACACACACACACACACACACACACACACACACACACACACACACACACACACACACACACACACACACACACACACACACACACACACACACACACACACACACACACACACACACACACACACACACACACACACACACACACACACACACACACACACACACACACACACACACACACACACACACACACACACACACACACACACACACACACACACACACACACACACACACACACACACACACACACACACACACACACACACACACACACACACACACACACACACACACACACACACACACACACACACACACACACACACACACACACACACACACACACACACACACACACACACACACACACACACACACACACACACACACACACACACACACACACACACACACACACACACACACACACACACACACACACACACACACACACACACACACACACACACACACACACACACACACACACACACACACACACACACACACACACACACACACACACACACACACACACACACACACACACACACACACACACACACACACACACACACACACACACACACACACACACACACACACACACACACACACACACACACACACACACACACACACACACACACACACACACACACACACACACACACACACACACACACACACACACACACACACACACACACACACACACACACACACACACACACACACACACACACACACTGCGCACTGTGTTTGCACCGAGAAACAATTTTTAGATTTCTTGAGTCATTTTAAACAAAAAAAGTCTGATGTCATTTTGGTCTAAAGTTGATAGTTTTCAAGTTATAAATAATTTAAAATCTCAAAAAAGCGAAAATACTCACTTTCGGCGCTGGAAAACTGGAAATATGAAAATTAATATCTTTCAGGTTGCCAGGTGCCTCAGTTGAAGAGCAGTTTTAAAAAGGTCTATTAAATTTGTTTTATTCTTTCATAGAAATTTATCTTAAGATAATTAATCATAATAAGTTTTATGGTGGCGGAAAGGGTCGATAATAAATTAATATCAAAGGAATAATGTTAAGAAAAACTAAGTCTAATGGTTTGTTTTTATAGTATTCTTATGATTAATCAAGAACCCGTTCAACTTCTGAGCACTGTAAAACCCAGAAACATTCTCTATAATACTGCTCTGATGGCATGTTATTGTAAAATGATCAAAATAAAAAGTTAAAAAACAAAAGAAAATTTTTAGATTTTTGTGTTTTTTGTTGTATGTATTTTTCATTTTACACTAAAAAGTAATAGGAATAAAGTTGTAGACAATTCAGTTTGCTACAAATAATGTTAAATAAAGAAGTCTTATCAGACCAGTCAACGAGCAATACATTATATACCATTTTTATTATTTCATTGAAATTTCATTTTCTTTCCTTTTTCTTCGTTTTTCCAATTTTTTAGAAGCTATAAAGAAAAACAGCAAAACGGCCTCATTCATTTTGTGTGTCCCAAACATCTCCAGCGTTTGTGTTGCTGCACTAATTTGGCCCTACCAACGTGGGACATGCTCTTCGTTTGCTACACCCTTTACACCCCTTTTTCCAGGATAGCAGCTGCAGAATAAGGGTGGCGACCCCACAAATTTAAGCATATATTTTTTTCCGACACCTCAAAAAATTGCGTCCTCTAAGAAATGCACCTCTAAGCCTTAAAAAATGTAACATTTCAATAGACTAATATCAGCTGTGCAAAATTCATGAGTTAAAATTTTTTTTTATCTGTCTACTTTTAAATAACTAATAACTGCCACAGTATTTAAAATATAATATAAGGTACACCACAGGGTACTTTAAAAATATGTTCAATTTTCAAATTTTTGTTTTTTGTTTTTTTTTTTTCAAATTTTTTAATTTGTACCATTTATTAAAACCGGCTATGAATTAGTTTGATAATTTTTAGTTATAGTTTGTCAAAAACATGACTACCGTACAAGAAATATTTATCTTACCGAAAAACAACAATTCCATTCCCAAATACAGATAACTGTTAATAAACATTTGCAAGAACCATAACTTTTAGACGGCATAGTTGTCAAAAATTCTTACGCATCAAGTAATCATTTGAAATTGACGTCCTACATTTTTCAATATCCTTAACGAATGGGGGTTAAAACCAAGGGTTGCGACCTATTGCAATGACCTTAACGAATGGGGGTTAAAACCACTGCAAAAAATTAATCTAAATAACGATCCGAAACGAAATGCATGAACGCCCTACTGAATCAAATTACCTAAAAAGGAGGCCAGTCAAAATTTTCCGAAAATCAAAGATTGTCTTGTAACGAGTCCGTTACTTAAAGAACCATTTACCTTTTTGTCACTGGAATCCTTTAATTTAATTATAAATTAAATTCATTTTTGAAATATTCTTAAACCAAATATTTAAAACTCCAGTAAAATTTTATTTTCGAAAGTTGGCATTAAATCCCGCCCTCTGTCTAAGACTCTGAAAGTACATCGTTTGTGACAGCCGTAGCACCAGATCGCCACTTGTTGCTGGAATCTCGTCGAGTGAACATCGTTTGTTCAAGGCGGCTGTAGGTGCCATTTTCATGAATTGGGTTTAAGTTTATTTTTTATTTTTTTTGTGGAAAAGCTGTTGTGTTGGAAGAAGCCATTTGTTATTTAGTTTTTTTGTGAAAGTACTTTAATTTTGGACCACCTCAGCCGGTAAGTTTAAAGTTATAAATAAATTATGTGTAAAAACATGTCATATCATCCGCCATTGTTAGTGAAATTCAAATCTATTTTAACCCGCTCTCGATATATATTCTTATCTATCTATCTATTCTATCTTATATATGTCCTATTTCACTTATTTCATTAATACCTAAACATATTACAAGATTAGATTTTATCATTATCTCAAACTTTATTTCTTTCCAAAGATGAAAACCAACAATTATCTATTTCAATTCCATACCGTTTAAACCGGCTAATATTTCTTTTTTTTCTATTCTATAATATATATAGACCATGCTTTCTGAAAACCTATCTATTTAATATATCCTATAAAACATTGTCATACCATCCCAAGGTTATTTTTTACAGAAAAACAATATAGTTTTTATTTCAATTTAAAGCAACCTGTTGACCTTTCTTGGTTTTTCTTTACTTTCTTGTATGAACAAAGGACTTGGAGTAACACAACTGTTTTTTTAGCCTACTTACGGATTCCAGTGCAAGTCAGAGAAGAATACTTATTTTTTTTTGTATGGAGAATTTATTAAGACAAGGGGAAGAGGAATTTTAAGTTTATGGGTTTTATTAAGAAGAATTTGATGGACTTGGTTTAAAGTACCTTTTTTTATATGGAATCCAGGTTTGGAGTAAATTTACCCACCTGCAACTAGTTCTTCACCAGAGGACCTTCCAGGGAAACCTACGGAAACTGGCAGGAAGAACTTAGTTTTATCTTTTTGTTTCTTGTTTAAATATCTTTAATAACATTACATCCTCTTCAAGGTTTTAACTTTTATATCATTAATAATAATTACATTCACTTTTCCTAAAACAATAGTCAGTACAAGTTAATTAAATTATTTATTGTCTCCCAAGGGATGAGATTTTGACTCTCCCTTGAATCTATCTTCATCAGGTTATCGTGTGCACACCTATCCGGAGAGTTTTATTAAACGAAAACTAAACTATTATATTAGTGAGTAGTATTTTATATTTATATTATCTTATATTTTTATTTTATATTATTTATACATAATTATTGAGTATAACCTCTGTCAAAATTTAACATTAATAGGTACATTAGGGGGGGAAATTGTTTATCATTATATTCTGGGATTTTACTGTAAATATAGATAAGTTAATTGTATATAAGAGGTGATGGGTCATATATAAGTGTTTAAAATAGTCTGTACATAAAATTAGTATTTATTAAAGTTGGGTTAAAACAATTCAATATTTCAATCAGTACCTATCTTTCATATTTCAGCAATACAAGATATCTCGGAAGAAAACATCTAACTTCCTGGCGCCCAAGCATTCACTAGAGCAGCTTTTATTTTTCATCTGTTTATTTCTTGGTGGTTTTCTTGTCATTAATTCTTATATCTTACGGTCTCTGTAGGGCATGCAAATTGGCCGAATCCTTCTTTGAGTGTCAAGTGGTCATTCTCCTGCATAGTCGCTATATTTGTCCTGCATAATTCTGCTATAATTTAAAATTCATAGTTACTCTTTATTTATTTCGTTTACCTAATTTATTTCTATCTAATCCCTTCCATCTTCTGTTATTCCACATATTAGTTCGTTGGTGTATCAAGGTACATTTTAGAGTTTACCCTATTTCTACACTGCACATTTTTGCCCCACATTCCTCATTTTTGTTACATTTCACTCTTTCATCAATATTGGTTACAGTCAAATTTCTTGTTACATTACACATTTTTGTTACAGTCTCTGGTGCGGCTTTAGGTCGCAGGTCATTATTTTTGTATTGCCTACCTAAGTTATAAATGCCGTACAAAAATGTTTGACCAAAATATAAAATATACGTTTATGCCCAGAGGGCGATGATGTTACAAATCCGAGGGCCTCTGGCCCGAGGGCATATAAATCTATTAATACCCGCGGTGCATACAAACTTTTATGTCATATTAGTTCGTTATTGCATCTACAAATGAATATGGTCTAAAAAATGCGAAAATTCGATTTCATTTTGGCAATATATTTACTAGTAGACATTCTATCGTCCGTGTCTTGCTACGCTAAGAAAATGCTGTCAAACGTGTTAAACTAAAACCGTGAAAATGTAAGATATTTTTGAGATCTCTAACCAAATTTAAAAAAAAAAGCGGAAAAAGCAAGTAATCTAAATATCACCGCATCCTTTTTGAATTAACAGTTTTATGTGAATTCTTCTAAATAATGGTTTGAAATGTTTTTTGTTTGTATCTTTACGCCCGTGCGGGCCATAAAGTACAGTTTATGCCCGCTTGGGCATAAAGTACACTATTACGTAGTTGATTTAAGCAATAAAAACACAATAATAAACTAGTATGACATAAAAAATATTTCGTACTTACAGTTGAGTTGATTTGTAATTTAATATTCTACCTTTACTATCATGTGATTTGTCTTATGATTTGGTCATGAAGTGAAATTTACATGTTTACACTGAGTTACACCACTGGATTCCACAGAATCTGCACATTGTAGGACAATAGAAACTACGCAATACAATATTATAAATAGTGGACATTTCAATTAATTTAACTTTTGCGTGTTAACTTTTGGTAGATAACTCTTGCTACATAATTTTTGTAAATTTGTATTTTCAAAAAGTAAATAAAATATTTTTTAAAAACTCCTTTTCAAAACACAAAGTTATAATTGGCGCAGTCAGTAGGATACGTGCGGATCGGAAAAGAACATTTTACACATCAAGTGATAGAACTTTTTCGTTTTTTTGGTGTTTCAACATCGTAGTGCGTATCCAAATCGAACTTCTACCCTACAGTGGTATTAACGAGAAGCAGGTGCTCCAGATAAGTGTAAGTGCCTTTCCTTTTCGCCTTTCCTTTCATAAATTTGTGAATATAGATAGATTAATTTTTGAATTTTTTTAATGAAAATACTGATACTTTTTATCAATTTTAATACATATTTATGCTATTGAAAATATTTATTTTTATTGAATAATTTTTTGAAATCTTTAAAAAATATTTATATTGCATATATATTTTTTATAATACACAATTCTATACAATTTTGTAAGAGATTTCGACAAATAATTTTATCTGAAAATATGGCTACTGCAAATCAAACTCCCCTTATCTGGGATTTTCTCAAATCAAAATTAAAAAATATTAAACCCTACGACGGAGATTCCAATACTCTCAACAAATTAATCTTAAGATGCAACGAACTAATACAAACATATTCTGCATATAACGATCCTGATTTAAATAAACACATTTTGGAGTGCATACAAGATAAACTAGTTGGAAAAGCAGAAGCACTAGTAGGAAATCGCATGGAATAGTATAAAGAGAGCATTAGAACAATGTTTCGTAGATAGACGTGATTTAGACTGCTTAATGCATGAACTAACACGAACAAAAACATTTAAAAATGAAACACTCCATAATTTTGGAACTAGAATACAACTATTAAGAAGCAATGTAGCCCAAAGAATAAGTAACGATACTAGTATAGAGCATGCAGATAAATTATGCCAAATTAACCATTGTGATAAAATCACACTGAACACTTTTATTGCAGGATGTACAGGTGTTCTTAAAAATAATATGCACCTTAAGAAACCCAGTTCTCTTGAAGATGTCATTGCATATGTCGACGAGTTTCATAATTTTAAAAATTTATATGGACATTCTAGTAATACTTTTCCCAAAAAACAATCAGAATTTTAAGTCACAATTCCTTTAATCCATCTAACAGGCCAAATCAGCCTAGCAACCGTTATCGTCCCCAAAATTTTAACTCCACGCATCAATATCAAACAAATCAAATTTTAGATATCAAAATCAAAACCCTTTTAGTTCTAACTTTTTATATCGAAATCAAGGTTATCAAAACTAAAATTCTTTAGCACCCCAACATTCTCAAAATCATTTCACATCTCAGAATCGTTCCACAAACTTCCGACCAGAAAGTAATTAATGTATTCAGACCCAACCGAATTCCTAATGATCGATTACCTAGGCCACAGCCTGTCAATAGCATCCAGAAATACATTAAATTAAAACGCTAGATCAAATTACAATAAATACAATAATTATCGGAGAAATTATTTCCCTAGACGAATTCCTGATACTATAGCTGAGGAGCTATACACAAATAATTATCAAAATTAAAATAATAATCCAAGAGAACCACAACATGAACGAGTAAATAGCTATTTTAGAAATTCTGAGTATGATTTACCAGAAAACGGTCAAGGTGACCAAAATTTTCAGATAGATGCCTCGGAAAGGACAGTCAATATAGAAATAAATTCGTACTCTACCATTATATTTAAGTAGGAAATTCAAAAATAAAATTGCTGATTGATACCGGTAGTGCCAGGTCTTTGCTACGACCAAGTATCGCCGAAAAATATTTTCCTAATTGCATATACCAGTCAAATGTAGATATTATAACGGCTCTTTATACTAAGACTATTAAATATCAAGCCGAAATACCAGCATTTCCAGAATTCTGAAGTGACTTTTACATTCATTATATCTTATATGATTTTCACGAATATTTTGATGAAATCTTAGGATTAGAAGATATGATGCGAATGAACTTATGTTATAGATTTTACTAATAAACAACTGTATAATAACAATGTAACGATACCGATTAAATTTAGAGGACCAATGGATATTAAATTTGAATTTACTATAGGTGCACAGGAAAGAATGCTTTATACTCTTCCCGTCAGTATACCTCATGGAGAAATAATAATCGAAGAAACATATTTAGAAGAAGTTTATATACCTGAAACATTAGCAAAAAATGGCTATGCTATAATGGAAATAATAAACACGACAGACAAACCTCTGAAGATAACTTTACTAAGACCAATAGACGTATACCCCTTTGAAAACGCAAATTATGAATTATACAACTTCAATTATTTTAACAAAAAACCTAATGAGAAATGTAATAAGAAAAACAAAATAGACTTAGGAAACCTTATAAGGGCAGACCACATGAATTCAGGCGAAAGAGAAAACATAATTAAGCTATGTAGAGAATTTTCAGATATATTCATAAAAGCAGGAGATCCCTTGACATTTACTTCCAATGTCAGACACACCATAAAAACTACAGACGAAGTTCCTGTACATTGTAGATCTTATAGATATCCTTACTGCCACAAAAAAGAAGTTCGAAGGCAAATTCAAGAAATGTTAGATAAAGGAATCATAAAGTCATCATGTTCACCTTGGAGTTCACCCATATGGATAGTGAATAAGAAATTAGATGCATCAGGCAAGAAAAAAATACCGTCTAGTCATAGATTATCGAAAGCTTAATGAGAAAACAATTTCTGATAGATATCCAATTTCACATATTACAGAAATTTTGGATAAATTAGGAAGAGCACAATATTTTAGCACATTAGATTTGGCCAGCTTCACCAAGCTTCGAAATGGATCCAAAATCTGTAGAGAAAACAGCATTCAGCGTAGAGAACGGTCACTATGAATTTCTAAGAATGCCTTTTGGTCTCAAAAATTCGCCGTCAACATTCCAACGGGTAATGGACGAAGTACTAAAAGATTTGCAAAACAAAATATGCATGGTCTACATGGATGATATAATTATATTCAGTACTAGCTTACAAGAACATATTTAAAATTTAAAACTAGTATTTCATAAACTACGAGAAGCACATTTAAAAATTCAACTAGATAAATGTGAGTTTCTACAGAAAGAAGTTGAATTTCTTGGTCACGTTGTTACACCAGAAGGAATTAAATCCAATAAAAACAAAATATTAGCTATACAGAATTTTCCAATTCCCAAAACACAAAAACAAATTAAATGTTTTCTGTGTCTTTTAGGATATTATCGCAAATTTATAAAGAACTTCGCTAAAATAACAAAACCGTTAACAGTTTGCCTGAAGAAAGACCATAAAATAGAACATACAAAAGAATTTATCAATTGATTTAATAGGTACTTGCAAAAATTTGTAAATATCAGAAGTAATTCTGGCCTACCCAGAGTTTAACAAAAAATTTGAAATAATGACAGACGCATCCAAATATGCCATTGGGGCAGTATTATCATAGGATGGACATCCTATTTCATATGCGTCAAGGACCCTAAATTAAGCAGAGATAAACTATTCTACTATAGAAAAAGAATTATTAGCTATAGTATGGAGTTGCAAATACTTTAGACCATACTTATTTGGAAGAGAATTTATAATTTTTACAGATCATAAACCACTACAATGGTTGTTTTCATTGAAAGAACCTAATTCCTTTATCCCCTTTATCAAGTTGCGGATTGTCTTTCACGAATAGACACCGATAATGAAATAAATGTACTAGAATCTGAATCTTTGTGTGTAAATCTTGATGACAGATGATGTAATACAAAAAAAAAACTAGAAAACTTATCAGTTCCAAATCAAGAAATTACAGATCAATTGTTTGATCCAAATGACTTTTATTTTCCTAAGTTAAGCAATGACTAAATTTCTGCAACATTAGATGGCAAGAATGAACAAGAAAAAAGAATAAACATAATATCAGATATACAAATTAGACCCCCAAAGGTCAATCAAAGTAAAAATGAAGATACTGATGGAAACACAGTACATACTTCAGCTGAAAATTCAATTCTTAGTATACCAATCACAGACCGAGCCTTTAATTTGTACAAAAATCAAATATTATTAACTTATGGAGTAATCAATGAAATAAAAACTAAAACACAAAAGATATTTGAGAACACAAGACTATTTGTTATCTTACCTCAAAGAGAACTGCAAAAAGGAATCATAAATTTTGTTAAAGACTCAAGAAAATTATATGCCTTGTATTTTAGACCACCACTATCACCTGAAACATTTGTAGTTGCATTGCAAAATTACTTCAAAAATTCTGCATTCAAATTTGTGCACTGTATAAAAATATTAGATGATATTGAGACTACCGACGAACAAAAAGAAAAACTTAACTATTATCATGTTTACAAAAAAGGACATCGTGGTATAAATGAGCTAAAAATGTCAATGAGTTCACGATACTACTGGCCCAATATGTCAGAAGATATAGAACAGTATGTCAACAATTTGTCAAGTTTGTTTAAAAAATAAATATGATAGAGACCCACCAGTCATTAAATTTAATCTTACACCAATGGTTTCTAATCTATTTGATCATATTCATATGGATGTATTTAGAATATCCAACACAGCATTTCTTACAATAATTCATGCATTTTCTCGATACGGACAAGCATATAAAATTGGTTTGTTTGTTAAACTATATCACACATCATGGATTACCCTATAAAATAACAACTGACTCCGGCACTGAATTCAAAAACTATGACTTAAAAGGTTTTTGTAAATTACATAAAATAGAATTACATTTTACCACTCCTAAGAACAGCAATTCGAATTCCCCGGTAGAACGTTTTCATTCTTTCTTAATAGAACATTTTAGATGCCTTAGGGAAACAAATAAAGATGTCAGTAGAACAATTAGTGAAACATTGCATATTATCATATAATAATTCAATTCATTATGTTACTAAATTTACGCCATTTGAAATTATTAAAGGGCATATAAATAATCCAGACCCATTCGACAATAATGATCATTTAATTTTATCACAATATGTGCAAAACCATAAAGAAACTTACAAAATATTATACGAAAAAATATATGAACGAAATGCAAACGTAAAATACCAACAGATAGAAAAATGCAATTTAACGAGGTCAGATCCACACGATTACACAAATGAAAACAAAGCATATATTAAGAGTGGAAATCGCAATAAAGCACTTCCTAAGTTTAAAGAAACAACTATTGTCAACGATCGTGGATTGGTGTTGGAAACAGATAAGGGATTGTATCATAAAAGCACAGTTCGCAAACCCAGATCTAATAAAAGAAACTTTTTGCAGGTTCAACAAAATAGAGACAATAATCGTCTTGACCCTAATACAGATGATATAGCAGACGTCCAACCAGGTTAGAGGTGACATCGATATTAATATAACACCTCTCGAAAACCTTTTACTCCCAATTAAATTAGGCACATGTAGATTAATTTATAGTAAACATACATTTATCCATTATATAAACTTAAAAGAAATAGACGAGTAGAATCTCTTAAAGTTAATTTTCAAATAATAAAAACTAATGTAGTGAAAGTTAATGCCTCAAATCCTATTTCTTATCATGGATTGGCAGAAAACATGTTAGAAAGAACAGAAGTTTTAATTAATACATTAGAGAAAAAATTAGAAAACATCTATCCCCATATTCGATCAAAAAAAAGGCCTAATTGATGGCCTAGGTAAGTTAATAAATACTTATTTGGAAATTTAGATTCAGAAGACGGAGATAGATACGATAAAGCAATAGAAGTACTGGAAAATAATCAGAAACAGATTATTCATGAGACGAACTTACAAATATCTTTATATAAAAAACTAATTGATCATTACAACAAATCTTTAGAAATACTTTGACAAAACCAAGAAAAACTGCAACATAACTTACAAAAGCTCCAATTAGAAATTCAAAGTATAAACAGTTGGGGAAATTATATTACTTTTCAAGGTACCATAAGTCAGATAAATTTAGATTGTAAGAATATGATAGATTTTATTGAAAATATAGCAAATGGAATTATGTTTTCAAAATTAAACACATTACGTAGATCAATTATTTCGAGTCAGGAAATTCAGGATATGATCAAATATTTGCACAGTATTTACCAACCTTCTCAAATTCCAAAATTTATAAATATTTTAACATATTACATGCTATTAGGGACACAAGTAACTTTTTCAAGTTCAAAATTGATCTTTGCTACTCACATTCCTATCCTAAAACCAAACGTCCTTGATTTTTATCATATTTACCCAATAATTAAAAAAAAAAACAAGATGTTCACTCCCACATACCCTTATTTGGCACAAACCTCTGACGAGACGCACCTACAAAAAGAAGAACGTCCCATTTTAGAAGAAAACATAATATTGCAAAGAAGATACCATACTATAAGACAATTGCACCTTGCGTTTCCTCAATGTTCAAAGTTCAACCCAATGTTTTACCACAGAAGTCACTTTTCAAGAATCCATTATCGAACAAGTAACAAATAATGAAGTATTGATAATGCCATCGACTTCAGAACGAGTCCAATCAAAGTGCAAGAGAGACCAAATTTTCGAAGTATACAGTCCATCTCTCATCAGTATACCAGAAAATTGTGAAGTGATAATCAACCAACTGAAATTCAATAACAATATCAAAATTTATAGAGGGAAAGCTCTAATTTTACCAAAAATAAAATATTTTTCCACAGAAAATATACAAAAATTCCAGAGCCATAATATTACCAAAATTGACTTTGAAAATGTTTACGCAATTAATAATATGGCCAAACAATTAGTACCAATTAGAGGAACAAATATTCCTTTGCATACGACCACCTCAGTCATTCTAATCTTGATCATTCTGTATATTATTAAACAAAGAAGATCAAAACAACGGAACGAGCTTGAAATAGAATTACAAGAAGATTCCGGCATTGAAGACGATTCCACAAACCAGCATCCCAAAAATAATTCCATTATTTTTCGGACTCAGTGAGGGAGGAGTTACGCCACTGGATTCCACAGAATCTGCACATTGTAGGACAATAGGAACTACGCAATGCAATATTGTAAATAGGGGACATTTTAATTAATTTAACTTTTGCTTGTTAACTTTTGGTAGATAACTCTTGCTACATAACTTTTGTAAATTTGTATTTTCAAAAAGTAAATAAAATAATTTTTAAAAACTGTGTGATTTGTCATATGATTTTGTCATAAGCTGTCATGCGGCTCGTCATAGCTTGTCACAAGAGAATAGGACGGTACCTATTCCGCATGATAAAATCATATGATTTTCGGTAATAATACGGGTAACACCAACATAATTAAATATCGCGCCTTATTCTTATGTCAATTCAGCAACATTCCCTTACCGGGAGACATTCTTTATTTATTTATTTTTTGTTTGTTGAATTGATATTGAGCCTATTATCTTATGTGTGCTATTTTTCTTTTATTATTTATTTAGTTTATTTTATTCTTAGTTTAGTGTTTTATAGTATTCTTAGTCATAATTTTAGTCTAGTTTCTCTATTAATTATTTTTAATTTGGTATAATATCAACACTAAATTTGATATACCCTGTCGACGATTTCTTCGTAAGAGCCATCTGTGAGCACAAAGGCGTCTGACCTTTTTCTTCTTACTGCTGTACGCTGTTGTTGCCGGCGTATTATTATTAAAAGTCGGGAAGCCAATGCAATCAAAGATTTATTTTCCATTATAATAGTTTAAAAATCTAATAGTTGATACCTACACTGTGTCTAATATCTCTATGACCATAAACAAAAAGAAAAATAAATAAAACCTCATTCATTGTCACTCATATCATAAGTCATAACTTATCATGCAGTGTAAACACGATTTTTTAAAACAGCATAGAAACGAGGAATCATAACAAATCTCATATGATATTGTAATATGATAAAATCATGTAGTGTAAAGTCTACATTATGCTACTTTTAGTCTGAAAAATCGTTCTGAAATTAGGTCGTAGAAGCATAATATTGGAAAATCCCACAGAACCATTTTCAAACACGTTAAACTATCTACAACTGTAGAGGCGGAGTCTTACAAAAAACTTTTGAATTTACGATTAAAAATAATAAGGATCATTTATCGAGATAAAAATATACTATCTTTTAAGTTGAACCAAACAATACATTTTTACTATATTTAAATTCTCAAAAAAAACACTCCATTTGGTAAATAATACTATTATTTCGTGAATAAGCTAAACGCAATAAAACTTAAATCATGAATGTATAACTTATACTTACAGTTGCCGTAAACGTCATTTATTCACCGCCTTACCTGCAAAAAACAAAAAGGTTGTTAAAAGTTTCTATTTTAAATATATTTATAGAATTGTGTCCTAGCTACACTAAGCAAAACAAAAATGTTGCTTCAAGTTCTATTTTAAATATGTTTGTAGAATTGAGTCCTAGCTATACTAACATAAATAACCGAAGAGACGCGAGTTTTGGTTCCTGGGGGTGTTGTAAAAACAACCTATTTATAATATTGTAGTCGTAATATAGTTATTTTATCAATGTGCGCTCAAATCGTCAGCCATCGTGTTAATGTGTGTGCGACTGACACCCTTGCTCCCTACATCAGAAACTCTCTCCTCCCCGCGTTATATAACTTAGGACAGTACGAATTTGCCTCTCGGCAACTAAGGATCGGGGTTTTGTCGAAAAGTGGGTCAGCCACGTATGCGCTAACGGGAACCGGTGTTTTGTGTTAAAACGTATACCAGTCTGTTTCTTTCAATTCTATGTATCTCTGTTACTGCCTCCTAGTAAATCTAATGATATTTGTATAACTCTTTTTAGTATTATTAGAATTGCGATAATTATCAATGTAGAATCAGTTCTTAAGTTCACTTATAAATAAATCGAAGGAAAAACACATTTTAATTGTTTTATTGCTTCAGTGGTCCTTAATAATTTTTTTGAAGTAATTAGGTGTTCAACTACGCCCCTCTTAAATGTGGAAAGTTTGGTAATAAATTTACCCTCTCCATCCAGGGGGTCAGAACAAGACGATTATGGAGAGAAGATGTCGAAGATGCAATGACCGCCAGAGATTTAAAAACTGAAGATTGCTTCGACAGAAAACGCTGGTTGATCATGGTTTTGTTAATGACAATAAATAAATAATCAACAATGATTCCTTTGAAGCGCTACTAAATATATCGACTTCAGAATTGACAATTGCGCATAAATTGACACTACATCATCTCTGTTTAAAAGGCTCTATGAGGCAAAGAGTGAGACCTGCAGTTCAATTATTGTCAAATTCTGTATCAAAAGGTATTAGTTATGCTGGAGAAAATGGACTTATGCTAAAATATAGTTACTCGAACACGAAATTCATATGGTACAGATTTAGATAAGGAGGCACGTCTACCGGATGAAATGTCAAAAATGGTCAATTTAACGAGAGTTGGTAAATATAAAGGACTTATTCAATTTCAAAAAGGAATATTGCCTACTAATAGATCTCTGAAAGAGTTACTTCCTTACCTACAAGCAAAATACAACGTTAACTATATTTTAACTTCGAGGTTGAATCAAGATGTGCTAGAGAACTTTTTTCTTATATTCGAGGAATGGGTGGTACAAATGATCATCTTCCTTTGCCAATAGATTTTATATTTCATAGATTAAGGTGGTATATTTTAGAAAAAACATTCGGCGGCGATCTTTACATAATGTAACAGTACTATTTAAACTAGTAAATCTGGCGTAAGTAATAGAGAAAGTCAATAGAAAGTCCTCAATTACCTAGCGATATTTCGGCGTCAGAAGATATTTGTTAGACACAAAAAATGCTGTCAAATTTGGTAGAAAAAACTGAAGGTTCGAAAGAATTGCAGTCTGAATAGGACAAAATACTTCAAAATACATTTATAGAAGCTCACTACTTGGAGGAGAATCATATAATTGACGATGACATTTTGAAAGTCACAGACAATTATGAGGTGAAAGAAAAAATTCATCGGGACTCTTTGAAGTATGTTGCTGGTTTTGTTGTATACAAATTCAAGCGTAAATATAGTTTAGGAAACCCTACAAAATTATGAATCATATACAGAACCAGATTGACTACAGACAGTCTCTAAAGGTTCTGTTTTGTACCCAAACGAAGAAGTTTTTTAACTTCAAGAAATACATTTTAATAATGTAGTATAAAATATTCAATGAATCTGTATTATGAAATGTCGGCCGGATTCATTACTGAAACATTGTAAATTAAGCTAATGTTGCAAAATGCAAGTCAAAGTTCAAAGATATTTTGTAACACATTCATTTAAAACAATTTTCTGTAATTTGAAATGTTAATTAAATGATTCAAAAAGTGTTTTTAATATTTAACCATTCTACATACTTTGTTCAAATTACACGATTTTGGAAATACTCCATATTGAATTTGATCATCGAAATATGTATAAAATAGAATTAATTCTTATGCTTATGAATTAAAAAGTCATTATTATATTTCTACATTATTATGAATATACAAACTTTATGTGGAGAAACGTAGAAAAAAGTTGTTTTATTTTTCAATAATCAGAAAACCTATACCCAAGAAAAAAAACATTGTAAACTCACACATA
Source organism: Diabrotica undecimpunctata (assembly GCF_040954645.1). NCBI lineage: Eukaryota > Metazoa > Arthropoda > Insecta > Coleoptera > Chrysomelidae > Diabrotica > Diabrotica undecimpunctata. The sequence goes on from NC_092804.1 coordinate 92,660,910, forward strand.
ATATAAAGTGCCAAATATTAATGCTTATATATATATATATATATATATATATATATATATATATATATATATATATATATATATATATATATATATATATATATATATATACGGTCGGCGTTCCGCGCATGAGCGCTGGTTACCTACATCACTTGTCTACGCACTGACGCCATTACAGTCTGATTCTTTATTGAATACTTGTTAACTCCAGTGTTTAAGATGCCTCCAACAATCGTGAGTCACGCTGATTGTGAAGTACGGGCTGTTATACGATTTCTTAGTGCTAAAGGCGTAAAACCGATCGATATTCATCGTGAGATCGTTGAAGTTTACGGACAAAACATTATGAGTGATGGAATGGTAAAGAAATGGGTGAGAGCATTTAAAGATGGCCGCACAAATGTGCATGATGAAGAACGGAGTGGGCATCCTTCGGTCGTTAATGAAAATTTAATGCAGAAAGTGGACGAAAAGGTGAGAGAAAACTGACGCTTTACAATTTCATCATTGTCCGACTGCTTTCCTCAGTACTCTCGTAGTGTTTTGTATCGCATTGTTACCGAGAACTTGAATTACCGGAAATTGTGTTCACGTTGGGTACCAAAAATGTTGACGGATTTGCACAAAACCCAACGTTTAGGCAGTGCATTGACTTTCCTTGAGCGGTACCACAGTGAAGGTGAAGATTTTTTAGACCAAATTGTTACTGGTGACGAAACGTGGGTGGCCTACGTCACACCAGAATCGAAACAACAATCCATGGAATGGCGACATTCATCATCACCCAAAAGAGTAAAGTTTAAGCAAACAATTTCTGCCCGGAAAATCATGTGCACAGTTTTTTGGGACAGAAAAGGAGTATTGCTAGTGGAGTTTCTGCCTCGTAATGAGACAATCAATGCAGCGTCTTATTGTGAGACATTGAAAAATCTGCGTTGTGCAATCTAGAACAAAAGACGTGGCAAGTTGAGTAAGGGTATCGTTTTGCTGCATGACAATGCCCGTCCACATGTGGCTAATCAGACCAAAGATCTCATCAAATCATTTAAATGGGAAACTCTAGATCATCCTCCATACAGCCCTGATCTGGCGACCAGCGACTACCATTTGTTCCAGCACTTGAAGAAACACCTGGGCGGTCAGCGTCTTCAAGACGATAACGAAGTCAAAACATTTGTGATGCAGTGGTTAACAAGTCAGGCGGCAGAATTTTATCAGGAGGGTATTCAAAAACTGGTGCCACGTTATGACAAGTGCCTCAATATCCACGGAAATTATGTAGAAAAGTAGATTAAGGTACAGGCTTTCATGTAAAAAAAAAATTATTGCCATATTTTTGCACGTCTTTTTTTAATTCCAAAACGGTACTTACTTAAAAAACACGCCTCGTATATACAGTGATGAGTGTCTTACCACCCGGCTTTTTAACGTAAGAGATAGAAAAGACAGTTACCTTGTGAAATAAAAAGAGATGAAACTCGTATATGTGAGAAATAATCGATAGAAACTTATAATTTACATTACATTACATTACATTACCACTATCGATAGTCTCACACCTTTAGACGTTAGCTTCGAGCTAAATCACCTCGGTCATAATTATTATGTGTAACGTCTTATATGTGACGTATTTCCATTTTTTAATTTCGCATAAAGTAAAAACTGATTGACCACAATAAAGCAAAAATGTGAATAAAATAATTTAATTAATAGTGATTATTTAATCTCAAGTTTTAAATTATTAACCAAGAATAATTTCTAGTATGATTTGAACAGCAGCAGAACAATAACCCAAACTGTCACTAAATGATTATAAAAGTCTGATGGATCAGAGATCAATGCACGAAGTTCTCATCCAGGCGCTCAGGGTTCGAATCCAACATGACGGTTTTACTTTTTGAAAAATTAAAATTTGAAATTATGCAGATATTATATAGTTTTGCTTTAAATCACTAAACATTTATCTGTCTTTATTAGAAGTGTTTATAGTAAAACATGAAAATCTTATTGAAAAAACAATGTCGTACTTTCGAAAATAAAGTAAAAATTCTTCAAACATAAAAGAACGTTCTAAATAAATGTACTTACAAAAAATGTTTAAATAGATAGAAATTCTATAAAAATATTCTAAATAAACGTATTTTATTCTAATGAAATGTATTTACAAAAAATCTTCGAATAAGCCTCCATTAGCAGCAGAACAATAACCCAATCTATTATAAAAGTTTCGTCTAACATTAGTTAATGTTTCTGGACTAATACCTCTCATTGAATCAGATATCTTTTCTCTTAATTCTTGGAGAGAATTAGGCCTATCGTCTTCAATTCCATATAGTTTGGACTTGATATATCTCCACATAAAAAAATCACAAGGTGCAAGATCAGGTAATCTTGCAGGCCAAAAAATATCTCCGTAACCACTAATCAATCGATTAGGAGAAGTCGCACTGAGATATTCACTGACGATGCGAGAATTATGTGCAGGACAACCATCGTGTTGAAACCATATGGAATCGAAAGGTATTGGTAAATTACGAAGGGCTGGGACAATTTGATTTTGCAGAAGTTCCAAGTATTTCCGCCCAGTCAACATACCGTCTATAAAAAATGGACCAATGACATGATTCCCTATTATGCCTCCCCAAACATTTACTTTTCGAAGACGCTGGGTACGAGCGACAAATCTGTCGAGGATTTCCTCGAGACCAATACCGAGCATTCATTGAATTGTGACGGCCATGCAATGAAAACGTACATTCATCGGTGAACAAAACGTTCTCTAAAAATGTTCATCTTGATGTGACCCTTAGTTCCAAATCTAAATTTACCTCTCTTCGTCTACGAACTCCTCTTGGAGCGAACACGGATCCATAAGTAAAAAAAAATACGTATAATAGACTGAATTGTTGAACGTGCTGGAGCCGGCCTATTTGGAAACATATTTACAAATTGTTGTCTAATCATGTTGTCTGATAATCCATTCCATGCTAGACAACAATTTGCACTTTTTCCTCCTCGACCGTTAAAACCATTTTTACGAATTGTTTTTTCAATAAAAAGTTTCTGTTTACCGTGCAAAAACACTTTTCGATATGTTATTATTTGACGGCTGAAGGCTTGATGATTTGGTTAGCTGTAAAGCAGGCAGCTGTTCGCGCGCATCCATTCCAATGTTCTCAATTGTTTTGAAAAGCATTACCTGTACAGAGGAATTGATATTAACACTGAGAATTTAGTGATGGATTTGACATTAAACAGTCTTCACCGGATTATTTTGCATTCACAACTGAAGACTGTAAAACTGGAATTGAATTTGAATTATTTTGTATTTCTATTTTATAACATTGGAATAAGAATAAATTGTAAATAATGAGTTTTTCGAAAACTTGTTACCTAATATGTATCATATTTTTTATTATTTTTTGATTGAATAAAACAAAAATTTTATCCTTGGTGTGAATTGAACCCCAATCTTCTTGTCAATAGACCACGTCTCTAACTATTACACCAATTCCACATACAACAATTGTTTTCGGACGGAACATACCTACCTTTAGTTTAGTCAAATATTTCAGTTGAGTTATTTTTATTATTAAATAAAAAGATTTATAATTTCAAATTGCTACTAATTAATGTTTTTTACTATAATATATCTTAATTTATTCAATCATTTATTCTAACATCAGAACTTATTAAAATAAAATATTTTCGAGGTTATCCGTATAATTATGACTGAAGTCAAATAGCCACGTGTAAGAAATAGTTTATCTACTATCTCACAACTTAATCTGTCTTCTATCTTTTCCGCTATTTTGCCGGGTGGTAAGACACTCATCACTGTATATATATATATATATATATATATATATATATATATATATATATATATTAATAAGATCCCCAAATTTTAAATAAAATTAAAATCAAAAGACCATTAAAAAAAATCGAGAACACCCTGTATAGAGAAATAGTTTAGTAGTAAAATCATAAACCATTTACTGGGAACAACGTGAGTGGTTTCCGAATATGTGAATAAGTGATCTAGAAAGTTTTCTCCGATAAAAAGACAATACGGTTTGGACATGACCAGGTAGATTTAGTACACAACTATTTGAAATTTGCGGTTATAATAGATTGGAAAGTAATAAGTAAGGATTATTGGTTAATGAGTTTTCTCCTTTACAAAAGTTATAAAAAAAAATTCAAGGTCGTTTGCAGGAAAGTACTTTAACGTCAGGTAATTTTTGGAAAAACCAAAAATTTAATGGACTAAGAAACCGATGATGCGTTTGATGAGAGGGAAGGTTTGTTTGGATTGGTTTGAGATGGATAAAGAAGAAGGGGGTGAAAAGCTTGCCGGGAATGAAATAAGGGAAAAGAAGGACATTGTGAGTTGAACATCGAGAGAGACCGGTTCCGGTGAAAACATTTTTTTGAGAATTTATAACAAGTAGTGCTCAGTGTTTGTGTGGAAAATTAAGCAGCCATTGTGGTAAGCAGAGACGAGTTCCAGTAGAAATAGAGGCATTACTGTAAGTACAAACAGATATATTTTCGTTGTGTCTGAGAGGAAGCAGTTTGTTTGTCTTGGAGTTTGGAGCTTGTGGTAAAGACATCACGACATTTTCACATACTGTTTTTATTTTTCTTTTATTATCAAAAGAAACAGCAGGCGTAATAGCGAGCAGGGAAATTGGTAGGATCCGGGAAGTACATTGCGATCTGGTCTGGGCACAATCTAAGCAGAATCAAGGGAAGATTAAATAAATTCTATAAAGACATTCTATCACGACCATCTATCAACATTCATGTCAATTGTTTGTAATTTGCAATATTTTTATAGTTAAGGCAAGAAGTCAAGGAACCAATAATTCTTTCTAAAATTTTTATATTAAGAGATATTTGATTTAGAAATATGTGTACTTAATTTTTATTGATCATTAAGGGATGTGTGATATGGATGATTGATTATTTTTTTATTCTATTTATAGTGTATGGTGTAAGATTTATCCTCAACGGAATTTTAAATTAATTGGATATATTTTAAAATAAAGGACAATTATTTTAATATCAGAATTGATTGTCTATTATTTCTTTTTTATTTTTGTTGATCTTTCTTAAATGGAACTAGCAGAAGATACTTTGAAGCCACGTTTTAATTTAAAAAAAAAATATTTTTAGCCCTGAGATATTCTTTGCTTTTGATTTGTTTGATAAAGATAAATTTATTACATTTCAGACTATATAAGTAGATTTACAATTATAAGCAAATCACAACAACTGGCCCCCAGAACGTGAGGGTGATAAAAAAGTATTACTAGTTACATTTGGAAAGAGATACAATTTGAAAAATAAAAACAACAGGTGGTTATAGTTTTTTTTTGGTCAAGTGAATAATAATTTGGTACATTTTTTAGGACATTTAAAATTTTTATCTAAATTTACATTTTCTAAGAATTTATTTAATTTTTTTTTATTGACGTTTGATACCATTTTGAAAATTTTTGACGAATATTTATATTTGGGTGAACGGAGGATTTGCCGTATTTGCAACAAATCGAGGAAATTTAAAGTTGGCATTTGGCGGGGATAATATTTCAAGAGATAAACAAATGGCTGTAACGAGAAGCAAAAGTAAAGAAAACAAGAAACAAGAAGAACATTTAGAACAAGAAGAACATTTAGAACAAGAAGACATTTTCGAAACAACAATTATGGAGAGAAAAAGTCAGGAATTATCAGGATTAGAGAAAATATTACAACTGATGCAAATACAATCACAAAAAATGGATAGAAATCAACAAGAAACCTCAAAGAAAATAGAGGAATCACAACAACAAATAAAACAAACAATGGAAGAATTCACACAATAAATAAAAATCAACAGGAAACAAAAAAAACCATAGAGGAGAACAACAAAAAAATGGAGGAATGCATAGAAAAGTATGAAAAGGAAATAAAAGGATGTTTGACAATGATGAAGAACGAGATGGGACAGCAAAAAATGAGAAATAAAGATCAAATGAAAGAACAAGAAACAAAAATTCAAAATAAAATGAATGAGATAAAGAACGATCATAAAAAGGAGCTAGAGAACTTGGAAATCAAATTTGAAAATGCGTTACAAGAAGACAAGCGAGAAATAGAAGAAAAAGTTAAGCAGAACGAAAGACAAATTGCGGAAATCAAAACGCAACAAAATTTTGGAGAAAGAAGGGAAATGCTTATCCATAGTACAGATGATGTGAAAATAAGGTTTGGCGGGGACGTAAAAAAATTACACCCAGTAATTTTCATAAATAATTTAAAAAAGAAAGTGCGGTACATCGGTAACTTCGAAACAGCCAAAGAAACGATAAGGAACCATCTTAAAGATGAGGCGAGTTTATGGTTTGACAGTAAAGAAGAGGAATTTACCAATTGGGAAAACTTTGAGAAAAGATTTTTGAACTATTTCTGGGGCCAAATACAGCAATTGGAGATCATTCAACTGCAGAACGAAAAATATATTGAAAAGTTGGGAGTATCAGAAGAAGCCTATGCTTTACAGATCTACAACAACGGCAAACATTTAGAGTACAATTATTCATCGGAACAATTGGTAGAATTGATTGCCAGACAGTTTGAGGAAACATTAGAAGCTCACATCACTTTGCAAAATTACAAAGACATTGATAGTCTCTGTCAATTTTAAAAATAAAGATAATCACATTTACGAGACAGAAAAACTAGAAGACCACAAGAAATGCAGGAAAACGGAGATAGGAGACAAAATTATCGTCAAGACCGACCTAAAAGAGAATTTATCCCGAGAAGAGAATACGAAAATAGAGAAAACAGAAGAGAGAGATACGAATCCAGGAACCAGCAAGGAAACCGAGACAGATACAGAGAAAACCAGAATAGAAATACATACACAGACTATAAAGAAAATAACAATTACAGGAGGACAAATGAACAAGGAGATCGGGACAACAGATACAACTCCGAAAGGCCAGGAGGAGTGAGAAGAGAGGTAAATAACATACAAATAGAAGAATACGGGGAAGAGAGACAATGCGAGGACAGAAGAAGTACAGAAAGACAACAGGAGGATTTTCGCGAAGGCGCGCACTAAAAACAAAGAAAAACACCGGAATTTTTTGTCACCCAAAGGAATTTATAAAACTCGCAGGACTAAGGACAAAGAAAATGGATCAAATTTAAAATATGTAAACGGGTTTATAAATGAAACACCCATAAAAATTTTGATAGATTCGGGTTCTGAAATCTCGCTGGTAAATAGAAAGTTGATAGAAGTTAATTTGAAAAATTTAATTTATAAAATACCTAGGGTAAATTTAGTGGGCGCGAATAAACGAACTTTAGCAACGATAAATGAAGTGATACGATTGGGAAAGAAATTTTTTTCACTACAATGTGTGATAATGCCAAATATATCGCATGATATGATAGTAGGAGTAGACGAATTATCGGAAAAGCATATAGTGTTGGATTTTAATAATAAAACCATGAAAATCGAGAATGAAGTGATAGAATTGGAAGAAAAAATTGGATAAGGACAAGGACAATGAAACACGGAATATAGATAAAGCGGATGAAAAAAGAATAGTAGAAATGAATTTGGCAACGAAACAAGGACAAAGAAACCTGAGAAGGTGCAAGCAGAGAAGAATAAAAGAAGTTAATGCCTGGCATTCCTCAAAAGAGACGAGTCCAGAAGAAGAAGAAAAGGAAAAGATAGAAGAATTTAAAGAATGGAATTCCTCAAAAGAGATGTTACCAGAAAAAGTCAACGCATGACATTCCTCATATGAGACAAGCCCAGAAAAGGAAAGGATAGAAGAAATTAAAGAATGGATTTCCTCAAAAAAGAGTTTAGAAGAAGAAAAAGAAAAGGAAAGAAAGTTAAAAGAAGACAGTCATACATGGGATGTATGGAATCCAGGGAGCATAAACGAAAAGCGAGATGATAAGTTAGAAACAACGGTATTTGAAGAAGAAGTGTATGCAAACGAGGACACCGAATACGCGGTAAATACATATGTAGGATACGGAGAACGAAAGAGAACTAATTTGCGGAGAAGGGCAAGAAAAGGAGATGCGTTTGATGTTAAAAAACTACGAAAATTTAATAAACGAAGAAAATAGAGTGGCCAGAAATTACGAGCATACATTTGAGGTGAAAAATTTGGGAAATTTTCGTTCAAAAACATACCCCATCCCGTATAAATATCGACAAGACGTGAAAAGAGAAATCGAGAAAATGTTGGAAGATCAGATTATAGAGAGATGTGATTCACCCTATGTCAATCCAATAGTGATAGTGAAGAAAAGCAGTGGAGATTTAAGGCTATGTTTAGATGCGAGAAACATCAACCAGCATACAGTATCCCAATATGAATCACCATTAAATATTGAGGCTATTTTTGGAAGAATAACTGGGTCACATATTTTTTTCAAAATTGATTTAAAACATAGTTTTTACTTGATTCCATTAGCAGAAAAATGCCGAAATTATACAGCTTTTTCAATTGATGGATAGTATATCGTTTCAAGGTAGTGCCTTTTGGATTGCAAAGTGCATGCGCAGCACTGGTGAGAGCTCTGCACACCATTCTCAACCGTCATGAAGATTTTATTGTCCACTATATAGACGATTTATTGATTTTTTCTCCGGATACGCAAAGTCATTTGAAACCCATTAAATTGGTGCTGGAAGAATTGGATCAGGCTGGTTTAAAACTAAACATAGAAAAATGCCATTTTTTCCAAAAGGAAGTAGTGTATTTGGGGTTTAAACTGGACACGAGCGGAATTACTCTAGCGGAAGACCGAGTAAATTTAATAAATGATTATCCGAGACCGAAAAATTTGAAAACTTTGAGAGGTTTTCTCGGAATGGTGAATTACTTTAAAAAACTAATCCCAGACATAAGCGAGAAACAAATGCCGCTAATTAAATTACTAAAAAAAGGAATTAGATGGAATTGGAAGGAAGAACAAGGAAAAGCTTTCTCAAGATTAAAAGAAGAGTTCTCGAAAGAAATCAAGGTGTATCATCCTATTTACCACCAACCACTTATTCTGAGAACCGATGCTTCAATTCAAAAATTTGCTGGGGTTTTATCACAAATACAGAATGAACAGGAAGTCCCGATATGTTTTATTTCTCGAGTAACGAAAACACATGAAAGAAAATATAGCGTTACTGAACTCGAATTCGCGAGTGTACTATTTTGTGTTGAGAAGCAACGATTCTACCTATTGGGAGCGAAATTTACAATCGAGACGGATCATGCCGCTTTAGTCCACATCATGAAGAATCGATTAGTAAATAACAGAATACATCGAGGAATTTTGTTACTACAAGAGTACGATTTTGAATTCAAGTACATGAGAGGAAAGGACAACATCAAACCTGATGCTTTAACCCGGGATGAAGAAACAGGAAAAAAGGATTGATTGAATAGCATGTACAACCGGTTGTAGGTTTAAACCGATTGGCACAAGAAGACGGTATTTTCTCGCTTAATGAAATAAGAAGGAATCAAGAAGGTTTGGAGGAAAAGGATAAAAGAAGAGCAGAAAGAGAAGACGATATTTTCTTTAAAAGAATTGAAGGAAAAGAATTATATTTGGTGACACCAACACTGGCCGAGAAACTGATGGAAAACCTACATGTAAATAACGGACATATTGGAGCCCGGAAAGTATGGTTAGTTTTCCGTGAAAATTATATTTGTCGACAAGATTATTGTATAGCTAAGAAGATGGCCCAAAAGTGCAGTAAATGTCAAAGATATAAAAGTAAGAATTACAAAAATGAAAATGTCGCCAAAAACATCGTATCCCGAAACAAATTGGACATCGTAGCAATCGATATGTTGAGTGATTTAAGAGGTAACAAAATTTCTTCGTATTGCTACAGATGGACAACATAATCGATGGGACAGAAAAATAACAGAAATAGAAAAATATTTAAATACGATCCCGAGCACGGTGACAAAAGAAACCCCGGAATATGTTATGAAAGGAATAATGCCAGAGAGGCCGTGGGAAGATACAAACATCCGAGAATATCAACAAGTTTTGGAATTGGTGCGGAGAAGACTGCAAAGAAGTAATGAGAAATACGTCCAAAGACAGGACCGTAACAGGAAAAGAAGGCCCGTCACTTTTCAGGTTGGCGAAAAGGTGCTGGTGAGAGCTCTGAGAGTATCCAACATCACCAACAATGTTTGTGCTAAGCTAATGCCGGTGTTTGAGGGTGCATATATCGTAAATAATGAAAACGGTGTAAATAGTTATGTCCTGAGACATATGGACTCTGAAAGAATCAGAGGAATTTTCAATATTCACGATGTATACAAATATCATGAATAGAAAACGAAAAGGTTTTTTTAAGTAGAAATAAAATTTTTGATTTAAGGAATTTGGGTAATCTCATTAGTTTGAAATTAAGTGTTGACGCGAGAAAATTTGTTGCATATGCGGAAAATTTTCATCTTTTCACCAGGCGGGGTGTGGCGTACAAAACCGAATCTATATAAAAAAAATTACAAAATGTACCAAATATAAATCAGACGTACACCCGGAAAGAAAAGTACTATACGGTGACAGTCTGGGAATGGCTCGCGGCTAGACAAAACAGTGGAGATGGTCGTGCGGTCCACAAAACAAAAAAATCCGAAGTTATATCAGGGGCGCCAGGTAAATTGGCCCACAGCCTTCCCTACGTTATTATTCAATAAACCACCAACTTACCAATAGGTTTACTACTAAAATACTAAGTAACAGTATACAACCTGAATAAATAAAAAAATAAATGAAATTGTCAGATTAGAATTTAGTCAATTTTAATAAATAGATTCCCAAGATAGTTAAAAATAAATACATATTACAATATTATTTAACTTTACCATAGGCTTAATAAAAAAATAATATAAAAATGCGGCTTCTACTTGCCTAACAAAAATTCATAAGTTATTTCTATTTAACAGAACAAAATGAAAGGTAAGACGTATCAAAAGTACCGGACGCTAAGGGGTGTGCGGTTCAATACCAACCAAAAAAAATAATTAACGCAAATAGGACACCACGTGAGCTCAAGTGCGTGCGCAGAAAATAATATAAAAAAATAAATCTCAAATATATAACCCCCCCTTAGACGCAGTTTACAAAATTAAAATAGGTATGTGTAAATATTGAATTAATAAAATAAACCGCAAATTATCTTTAAAAAAATCTGTAAAGTATTTGTAAATATGAAAATAAAAACTAACAGCAAATAATCTTTAAAAAAAAACTATTGTATTCCGCAAACCAAATTAGACGGCGCTTAAATCTTCCGTTGAAAATTAATTATTGATCCATACCTCGAATTTTCATATACTTCACCGCGTGGAATTCCAGTTATAGTTCAGCGTGTCTTCAATCCAAAATCCCATACGATTGCCGATGTACATAGACTTGTGTGACAATGTTGAAAAGTTGGAAATTACAGCCAGACGGAAAAATACGAAGAAGAAGAAGCAGAAAAAAAAACAAACAAACCAACCAACCCCTTCTTAGCCAGATTAGGGGTTTGAAATATCCCAAATTGGACCGAAGCGTAGCCGGCTATTTGGACTCGTGATTAAGGCTAATTTCTTGATCTAAATACGACTCCCGGTATTCACGTGTACTGTAGATCCGCTTTTTTTAGCGAAATTGTGGATATTCCAAAAAAAACCCTTCCACGAAGGCAGCAAATCCCCTTGAATATCCACACGGTTCGGACTAGTCCAGATCCCACATGGAACAGCAGCAAAAGCAAAAAACAAAATGCCGTTTTTAATCTAGCCCAACCTTTCAGTTACACCGTCAAACCTGGAATCACTTTCTTTCCGTCGTCTTTCCGAACACTTGACAACTTGACACACGGAGGTCACCGAATAATACCGAGATTCAAAAATTTCGATTTTATGATCCCAATTCTTCCAAGATAACTCTAGAAAGAACGATCTAAATTAGTTTCTTCACAAAAAAGAGGACGTGTTCCCTTAACTTCAGCACAATTTGCCAGACATTACCCCTATTTGAAAATTACTAATTTTATTTTCGCCACCTTGCTTATAATATATTATAGGCAACCGCTCTTACACGTCCTGAATTATTTAAATTTTGATAAAATAGAGGTGGGACTTTCTACTTTAAATTTGGAACGTAACAACACCTCCCTTTCCCAGAGGAAAATTTACGAGGAAAAACTAGACGAAGAAAATTTTCCCTCGCGCTAGCGACACACTACCTAAACTCCGAGCGAAGTCCACAACACAATCATCATCCACACCGTCTTCACCATGCGCAAGTACTTGGACAACGAAAGACATACCAATCTCAAACCACACGCACAAAGCAACAACTTACTTACAACACTTACTCCACTTCCACACAACAGTCATCTCTCATCGTATGAGATCAAGTAGAATAGTTTCAAATTCCAACGTCAATCTGACAACACTGATTAGGTCGGTTACTGGATGTTGCCCTTATTCGCGACCTCCCAGCTCTGGGGCATCGCTAGTACTTCACTATACCTCGCATAACATGAGTCCATAAGAAACTCTCCACCATTCCACTCTTACTGATACTGCGAGAAACATCTACCGAAACAGTAGTGTAATTCCAATTGTTCATTAAAATAAAAATGAGATAGGTCTTCCAGAATTTAAATCCGTATACAACGAAATTTAGTGAATCATCCAAAACTAAGCTATTATAAAACAAGATTCACCAAAACATAATTATGTGGCTTCGAAAAAATCCCAATTAAATAGAATGGCTTACTAACATCAAAACAAATCCCAACGCCATATCATCGAAGACAACATATTTCTGACCAAACCTAAGTGACATTCAATTCCATAAATCAAAAGAAATTAAGGCTACCGCAACCCTACGACTTCGTATTGGCTACCTAACACAAAAAAAAACGAATCGGTTGACCATCCAAATACATCCTAAGAACCGATCATAGCCAACACTCAGTCATCCTTTCACGGACACAACAAAAAAAAATAAATACAACCAATTTCAGAAGACTAACTAAATTTACTTAGACTAGACAAAACTTTGCTAGTCCGTTCTACTCCGACCTAAATCCTATCGGGATCACCAGTCGGGTTACTAATCCTTAAATCCTTAATATTCCAAATACCTTGATCCTTGCCATTTTCATCCTCTAAACTATATGTCCAGGGGGAAACTTTCTTCTTCACGAAGTAGGGTCCTATCCATCTAGGAGCTAACTTTTTCGTGAAATATTTAGCGGCATCTGACAACACAAAATTTCTCCGCCATACTGACTGATGGGGCTGAAATTCCTCTGGACGTCTCCGTAGATTATAGGTCTTCTCACACTTAGCCGAAGCTTTATCTAAACGTTTTCTAACATCAACAAATAATTCCTGGAGTCCACGCGATCGATTATATCCCATTTTAGCTACTTCGTCCTCCGGGTCTCCGAGTTTGTCCTTTCGGGAAAAATCTCGTCCATCCACTACCATCTTCCGACCGAAATTTATGAAGTAGGGATCTTGACCAGTCGACTCGTGGTATGCAGTGCGCGTAGCACATGCTAGTTTGGCCAAATTTTCATCCCACTTCCTATGGTTGTCAGCTATATAAGTTGCCATCATTGTTTTAAGGGTTCGGTTATAGCGTTCAGATGGATTGCACTGTGGATGATACAACGCATTATAACGAACTGAGACACCATAGGTTTCCATCATTTTCTTGAAAATACCCGAAGTATACTGGACACCATTATCACATAGTAACAGACGTGGAACTCCAAATACGAGGAAAACTTCTTCTTCTATTTTCTTAACGACATGCACGGCTTTTGAGGATCGCAACGGAAATACCAAAGAAAATTTACTAAACACATCCATTACCACTAAGATAAACTTATAGCCTTGAGTTGATCTTGGGAAAGGTCCCATAAGATCGGTTGCTACTATCTCCCATGGTTGAGTAGCTTTAGGTTGAGGAGTCATAAAGCCTTTGGGCTTACCTTGTTCCACCTTATGCATGGCACACAGTGAGCAACGTCCAACGTAACGAGACACATCACTCCGCAGTTTCGGCCAAAAATACTTCTCGTTAATACGCTTATAAGTTTTCAGGATCCCCATATGACCTGCTAAAGGACTATCATGACACAACTTCAGCACTTCCAATCGTTGACCCTTAGGAACGACTTCCTTCCAATTGTCCACTTCCTCGACCAAAAATCCATGACTGGGACGGATGTATTTATAAAGTTTGCCACCAGACATTCTCCACTGAGGATACTTCAAGGGATTAGACTCGATTTTTCTACAAAGTTTATCATACCAACTATCACCACTAGGAAGCGGTACAACCTCTTCAACCATATCAAGCACGGGAACTGACCGAGATAACAAATCGGGGACAACATGTTCTTTTCCTTTCCGATGCACAATCTTAAAGTCATATTGTTGCAATCTTACCGCCCATCGAGCTAATCTTCCAGTAGGATCCTTCAAATTTTGAAGCCATACGAGGGATGCGTGATCAGTCACGACCGTAAACGGAACACCCTCCAAATAAGGACGCAGTTTTTCGACTGCCCATAACACAGCTAAACATTCTCGTTCCGTCGTGGAAAAATTCCTTTCTTGACGCGTTAGTGATCTGCTCAGGAAACTAATTACTTCGTCACCATCCGGGCCTGGCTGCAATAACACGGCGCCCACTCCATATCCTGAGGCATCACATTGGACAACAAAAGGCAAATTGTAGTCAGGACAATTAAGTATCGGAGCAGAAACTAGACATTCTTTTATTTTCTGAAAAGATTCTTCACAACTCGGGGTCCAATTGAATTTTCTTCCTTTCTTCAATATCGCTGTAATTGGAGCTAGTAGTGTCGCAAAGGAAGGAATAAATCTTCGATACCAGGAAAATGTGCCTATGATGCTACGAACTTCCTTGACGGATGTGGGTGTTGGGATACGTAGCATAGCCTTGACCTTATCACCATCAACATGTAGTCCATTCCTATCAACCACATGACCCAAATACTTTAGTTCCGGTCTACAAAATTGACATTTATCCCAGCTAACGGTTAACTTAGCTTCTCTCAAGCGTCTAAAGACTTCCTCTAAGATCCTTACATGTTCTTCAATAGACTTTGTCACGATGACCACGTCATCCAAGTAAGTAAAAACATAGGGTTCCAACTCCGGACCGAGGACACGATCTATCAACCTCTGCCATGTAGCCGGGGCATTATGTAATCCAAAAGGCATTCTGCAAAACTGAAAAAGACCTCGACCAGGAACCGTAAAAGCAGTATAAGGCCTGGAAGCCTTAGCAACAGGTACCTGCCAATATGCCGACTTAATGTCTATGGTGGAAAGATAATGCGCGTTCTTCAATTTATTTAAAATATTAGAGATGTACGGTAATGGGTAGCCATCCCTCTCTGTTACGGCATTAAGCTTTCGATAGTCTACGCAGAACCTCCATTTTGGTTCTTCACCTTCTGGAACCTTTTTCTTCACCAAGAGAATCGGGGACGACCAAGCACTATTCGATCGCTCCACTACTCCTTTCGCCAACATATCTTCTAGCTCTTTATCAATATGGCTTTGGATTACTGGGGATACAGGATAGTAACGTTGTTTTATGGGTGCAGATTTACAAACAATCACATGCTCAGTGACATCAGTACAACCAAGGGAAGTGCCCATTAGTTCACGACTTCTATTAATAACTTCCTCCAATTGCGACTTCTCTGCATCGGTCAAAATAGTTTGACCTCGGAGATGATCCACTGAACCTACCATTGCTGGAGCGTCCGAAAAATACCATTCGTTATGCCTCAAATCTGGAACGATACCCATAACACGCCAAAAATCAGATCCTAAAATCAGAATGTGCGGTACGTCCAAAATAACTAATACTGGCAAGACACGCAAGCGATCCCTAACCATGAAAGGTACTAAACATTCCCCCAACGATTCACACATCTGACCATTCGCCACTCTACAAACGATCTTCTTCGAAGTATCCAACTCTAAACCCAAGTTTTGTAAAAATTTCCAACCAGTTCTTCCTACAATGGTCTTTGAAGCACCAGAATCCAATAATCCCAAAATTTCCTTTCCTAAGACTTTAACTTTCAAATATGGACGTTCATCTCCTTCGGAATGATGTAAAATAAAGTCTAAAATAGGACGTAGGTTGGTCGAGTCAACGTCGGGAACACCTCTTCGACCAGTTAGGTGCGCTTCCTTCCGTTTCCCGAATTACACGAAGGACAAGTTCTGACTGTAAACCCTTCTTTCTTACACTTAAAACAGTGAACAGCCTCCTTCTTCATTAGACACCCTACTGCCTTATGGCCTGACTGATTACAACGATAACAGATTAAAGTCCTAAACTTTCCTCTAGCGGACTCCGATTCGGATGAAGCAACAGGACCCTCACTAACACTACTACAACTTTCAGCATCCACACTGATATAAGCTAGGTCCTTTTCCAAAGTATTCATTTTCCTACTATTCGGTTCAACATAGTTCCTAATACAATCACGTCTTTCCTCCATACTGCGACATAGAACACGAAGTTCCTCCAAGGTAGCTGGCAAAGGATCACGTAATCTATCTTGATAGAACGGATGCAAATTCCTAATAACTATAGACAATTTAACTTCCTCTGGAACATGACAACGCAAGCGATTAAAGTAACTATTCATTATTGCCAAGTAAACTCCAATAGTCTCAGACGAATGCTGAGTTCTCCTCCGAAGCTCTTCAAAAAGCGCTTCCCCATGGTGAGCTGACAGGTACTCCCTACGAAACTCTTCAACTAATTCAGCCCAACTCCCTACACGTAGACGAACATCTTTATAAAACTGATAGGCTTTATCCGAAAATAAATCTATACCTGATTCCAAAAGTATACTATCTGGTACATGACGAGCGAGACTCAATTCATTCACCATCTCAAAAAATGCAGAAATAGACATACCCCTAGCAGAACCTGAAAACTTTTCTATTCCCCATTTATGAGGAAGTATCATCCCAGAAGAAAAACTAGAGACAGACCCTGAAAAAACATTATTACCAGCTTGTGACATCGCTCCAGGAGAAGAAGCATGAACTTGTCCTACCCCTGCCTGAAAAGACTGATTTAAAACCGAAATCACATCGAGCGCTACTGGTACCGAACCAGATCCGATTGGATGCTGCTTATCATGTAAATCCTGTGACAACTTCAAAATCTCAGCAAGAAAGTCTGACTTAACAACCTGGACTGCGTCTGCATCGTCACCTGTTGGCAATACCATAAGATCAATTCTCCCCAAGACATGGTTAATCTGTGTCCGCAATCTCAAGGACTCAGCACAAGTAGGAGTTCCGGCAAACTTTCCAACAGCCGTATTCAGCTCCGCAAGTTTAGTCTCGATTGCAGTTTTATCCTGTGAAAAGGTGAATGGGTGCTCAGGATATCTAAAGCTTTCATTTGCTGCCTCACGACTAAGTGCATCAGACAGACTAGACCTCATAGACTCAACAGTGCCAGTAGACACTCCACGAATTTTGAGTTCATATTCCAGTTCCTCTTTCCTTAAGTAGTTAGGTACAAGTTTTCGCACCATCTTGCCAAAGTTCAAAATTTAAAAAAATGTATCAACCGAAAGGAGCAAATATTCAAACAAAATCAAGATATAAGTAAAAATATTAACACACAGGTACAGTTTACTTTATTAATGGGAGCAAACCAAAAGCAAAATAAAAGTAATAGTCGCTTTATTCAATCTATAAAATTTCACAAAAGATTTTCAAAATTTCATTGTTTCAGAACAAATTACAAGTCACAACATAATCTCAAAAAAAGATTTTACATTCCCTAACATAAGTAAGTTAAACCACAATGTAGAATTTCGAAGTCCAACTTCTCAAAAAAATAAATTTGAACTCCAACTGAAATAGAAATATTTCAAAGTCCTAATATATCCATAATTCTTCTAAGTTCCACAACACCGCTTCAAAGTATCTTCTTTTAAGTTCCATTTTTGGCTTCTTCCAACTTCACGTCACACAAAAAAAAAACTAGTAAGCACTTCTTGGCATACACTTCCACTAAACACGAAGTTCTAAGACTACTACTAAGTGCAAAACCAGTGGTAAAGTAAATAAATCGAAGTTAGTCAATTAAAGCCCAAACACGTTAGGTTAACTAATTAAAAGGAATCTACACAAGGGGTTGACAAAAAAAGGTTAATTAATTAAGGGCCCCACGTTGGGCGACAAAATATGTGGCGTACAAAACCGAATCTATATAAAAAAAATTACAAAATGTACCAAATATAAATCAGACGTACACCCGGAAAGAAAAGTACTATACGGTGACAGTCTGGGAATGGCTCGCGGCTAGACAAAACAGTGGAGATGGTCGTGCGGTCCACAAAACAAAAAAATCCGAAGTTATATCAGGGGCGCCAGGTAAATTGGCCCACAGCCTTCCCTACGTTATTATTCAATAAACCACCAACTTACCAATAGGTTTACTACTAAAATACTAAGTAACAGTATACAACCTGAATAAATAAAAAAATAAATGAAATTGTCAGATTAGAATTTAGTCAATTTTAATAAATAGATTCCCAAGATAGTTAAAAATAAATACATATTACAATATTATTTAACTTTACCATAGGCTTAATAAAAAAATAATATAAAAATGCGGCTTCTACTTGCCTAACAAAAATTCATAAGTTATTTCTATTTAACAGAACAAAATGAAAGGTAAGACGTATCAAAAGTACCGGACGCTAAGGGGTGTGCGGTTCAATACCAACCAAAAAAAAATAATTAACGCAAATAGGACACCACGTGAGCTCAAGTGCGTGCGCAGAAAATAATATAAAAAAATAAATCTCAAATATATAACCCCCCCCTTAGACGCAGTTTACAAAATTAAAATAGGTATGTGTAAATATTGAATTAATAAAATAAACCGCAAATTATCTTTAAAAAAATCTGTAAAGTATTTGTAAATATGAAAATAAAAACTAACAGCAAATAATCTTTAAAAAAAAACTATTGTATTCCGCAAACCAAATTAGACGGCGCTTAAATCTTCCGTTGAAAATTAATTATCGATCCATACCTCGAATTTTCATATACTTCACCGCGTGGAATTCCAGTTATAGTTCAGCGTGTCTTCAATCCAAAATCCCATACGATTGCCGATGTACATAGACTTGTGTGACAATGTTGAAAAGTTGGAAATTACAGCCAGACGGAAAAATACGAAGAAGAAGAAGCAGAAAAAAAACAAACAAACCAACCAACCCCTTCTTAGCCAGATTAGGGGTTTGAAATATCCCAAATTGGACCGAAGCGTAGCCGGCTATTTGGACTCGTGATTAAGGCTAATTTCTTGATCTAAATACGACTCCCGGTATTCACGTGTACTGTAGATCCGCTTTTTTTAGCGAAATTGTGGATATTCCAAAAAAAACCCTTCCACGAAGGCAGCAAATCCCCTTGAATATCCACACGGTTCGGACTAGTCCAGATCCCACATGGAACAGCAGCAAAAGCAAAAAACAAAATGCCGTTTTTAATCTAGCCCAACCTTTCAGTTACACCGTCAAACCTGGAATCACTTTCTTTCCGTCGTCTTTCCGAACACTTGACAACTTGACACACGGAGGTCACCGAATAATACCGAGATTCAAAAATTTCGATTTTATGATCCCAATTCTTCCAAGATAACTCTAGAAAGAACGATCTAAATTAGTTTCTTCACAAAAAAGAGGACGTGTTCCCTTAACTTCAGCACAATTTGCCAGACATTACCCCTATTTGAAAATTACTAATTTTATTTTCGCCACCTTGCTTATAATATATTATAGGCAACCGCTCTTACACGTCCTGAATTATTTAAATTTTGATAAAATAGAGGTGGGACTTTCTACTTTAAATTTGGAACGTAACAGGGGAGTTAATAAGATACCCAAATTTTAAATAAAATTAAAATCTAAAGACCATTAAAAAAATCAAGAACACCCTGTATATAGAAATAGTTTAGTTGTAAAATCATAAACCATTTACCGGGAACAACGTGAGTGGTTTCCGAATATGTGAATAAGTGATCTAGAAAGTTTTCTCCGATAAAAAGACAATACGGTTTGGACATGACCAGGTAGATTTAGTACACAACTATTTGAAATTTGCGGTTATAATAGATTGGAAAGTAATAAGTAAGGATTATTGGTTAATGAGTTTTCTCCTTTACAAAAGTTATAAAAAAAAAATTCAAGGTCGTTTGCAGGAAAGTACTTTAACGTCAGGTAATTTTTGGAAAAACCAAAAATTTAATGGACTAAGAAACCGATGATGCGTTTGATGAGAGGGAAGGTTTGTTTGGATTGGTTTGAGATGAATAAAGAAGAAGGGGGTGAAAAGCTTGCCGGGAATGAAATGAGGGAAGAGAAGGACATTGTGAGTTGAACATCGAGAGAGACCGGTTCCGGTGAAAACATTTTTTTGAGAATCTATAAGTAGTGCTTAGTGTTTGTGTGGAAAATTAAGCAGCCATTGTGGTAAGCAGAGACGAGTTCCAGTAGAAATAGAGGCATTACTGTAAGTACAAACAGATATATTTTCGTTGTGTCTGAGAGGAAGCAGTTTGTTTGTCTTGGAGTTTGGAGCTTGTGGTAAAGACATCACGACATTTTCACATACTGATTTGTTGGAATCTAGGGGGTTGAAATGTCCCTCTTGGATTATTGTTAAATGGCTGTTATTGCAAAGGCATTTGATTTGGCCTAACGAATGGCTGTGGCCATTGGGGCTTGGGCACCTCAGGCTGCCATCGTGTAGGAGCGGGTGTATGAGTTAAATCCTGTCGTTTGTGAAGTGGCAGATCGTTTGTTAGAAGATGATAAGGAATAATTATGAGATTTTTGGGGATATCTAATATTATTTTCGTATTGGCAGGTTAATAATAGTAATAAGCCTAGGCCATTAACGGTTAAATTTGCAGATAATGATAGTCCATTATTTATGTTGCACAATAAGATGAGGTTGTTAAGAACCATATTTTCTAGAGTTCAAATTTGAAGGATGACATAACTAAATATCAACTTACTTATTTGAATAAATTAAGAGAGGAATAAAAATATAAAGTACTTAACAAAAAACTAACAATAAAGTATATTAATAAAGTTTCAACTATTATTAGTACTAACCGACAAAATGCCGCAAAAAACGAATAAAGACAACAATAAATGTTTGTCAGACCAATATTGCTTCTTTACATGCTAAGTTTTCGGACTTTTTGTCATTTAAATCTTCTCATGCCGATACTCATATTTCCGATATACATAATAATATGTTTGGGATGGAGTTCCTCTGAAGTCGGTACGGGAAGTTAATGATTTTGGTGTTACGGTCAACCAAACATTAAGTTGGTCTACTCAAACAGCAAAAGTAGTTAGTAAAGCGAACTCTGCTTTATACTTTATATCAAAAGCGTTTCATAGAATGTCTCCGGACTTGTTTTTATAGTACAAGCTACTAGTTTAAAT
Source organism: Diabrotica undecimpunctata (assembly GCF_040954645.1). NCBI lineage: Eukaryota > Metazoa > Arthropoda > Insecta > Coleoptera > Chrysomelidae > Diabrotica > Diabrotica undecimpunctata. The sequence goes on from NC_092804.1 coordinate 92,682,529, forward strand.
AGTTTAAAAAACAAGTTTGATGAAAACGAACAGAATATTGTACCTAGTCTTATGTTAACTATACTGTTTGTATTATTTTTTTCTTCCTTTTATATATTTCCTAACCCAGGGAACAACTTATTTAATTCCCAAAGATCAAAATAACACCCAAGATCCAACCAAGTACCGCTCAATTACTTGTCTTCCAACTCTGTATAAATTGGTCACATCCTGTGTAGCCCGGCGTATCAACCAACACTGTGCTCTAAACAATATCATAGAGCCTCAACAGAAAGGATGCACTAAGGGTTCCATGGGCTGCAAAGAACAACTTATTATCGACTCTGTCATTTCTAACCAGGCGTTTGATTCAGTACCACATGAATGGCTTATAGATATATTAAAAATATATAAAGTCGATGGTAACACAGTGACCTTTTTAAAACATATAATGTCAGATTGGAAGACAAAAATTCACCTCAAAATACCTGGTGAAAACAATATCGAAACTGAAAATATTGCAATCAACTGAGGCCTATTTCAAGGAGATTCGTTGAGCCCACCGTGGTTTTGTCTAGCGATGAACCCTCTATACCAGATACTGAACTCGACTGACACAGGTTTTAGCATCAAAAATAACACTACTGTTGTTGCAAAGATTAATTATCTATTGTATATGGATGATTTAAAACTATTAGCTTCCACTCGAAGCCACCTGGATCAGATGCTAAAAACAGTAGAAAATTTCTCTAATGATATTAGTAAGCACTTCGGTCTTGACAAGTGCCGTATCTTAAATATAATCAAAGGAAAGGTTCAGCCCGGCGGATTCGATATGCAAAACCACCAGAACATCGAGGCCATGGGTGAAAATGATATGTATAAATACCTAGGAATAAAGCAAGCGCGAAAGATTGACCATAAGCAAATGAAAACTGAGATAACTACTGAGTTTATACGAAGGGTAAAACAGTTGCTTCGTTCACACCTTAACAGTAAAAATTTGTTTAAGGCACTAAACACCTACGCATGTTCCGCGATTAGCTATTCATTTGGTATTTTTGAGTGGAAAAAACGGATATAGGAAATCTTCAGCGAAAAGTACGAACACAACTCACAAAGACACAAAAACACCATTCTCGAAGTGCAGTAGAAAAAACGACATTACCGCGGTATTTAGGAGGACGAGGACTTATGGATATAAGTGAGCAACTCGAAAAACAAATTACTGATTTAAGAACTTATTTTCAGGTGCAGGCTGAGACATCTACTCTACATCGCGCGATTTGTGCAGTAGATCATACAACATTGATTAAACTGAGGGAACCAGAAACGCGCATAACTTTCTTACTAAGGACGAAAAAATGCGCACCTGGATGGGTAAACCTCTGCACGGGCGACATCCCAATGAGGTCAGTCAAGACCATGTCGACAATATAGCGTCGAACTATTGGCTGACATCAGGAAAGATGTTCCCTGAAACAGAAGGTTCACTACTGGCCATTCAGGATTAGGTTATACCATCCAAAAATTACCTGAAATATATCGTCAAAGACCCTCAGGTCCAGAATGACAAATGCCGATATGGATGTTAAGCTCAGGAAACCATCCAACATCTTACCGGGGGCTGTCAGGTATTTGCTGCAACTGAATATAAGGAGCGGCACGACTAAGTAGGAAAGATCATTCATCAAGAGATAGCTATCAAACTGGGACTTCTTCAAACAAACCATCTTCCATATTATCAATACGTTCCTGAGAGTATACTTGACAATGACAACTACAAGCTATACTGGGACCGCACTGTGCTCACAGACCAAACAATGGCACATAATAGACCAGATCTCATACTAGTTAATAAACTAAAGACACAAACAACATTAATTGATGTGGCGATACCCAACAATAATAATCTTTGTGTTAAACAGAACGAAAAAAGTACAGGGATCTGGAAATTCAAATACGAAGACAGTGGAGAATGGAAAGTACCCAGACAATACCTATTATTCTCCCTACTACTGGAGTCATTCCAAACAACCTCCTAGAGAAAACATAAAAAAAGGTCTGAATGAACATCTCTACAAGACCATGCAGAACGCTGTACTACTCTCAACGTCCAGATGTGTACGAAAATTTTTGGGAGATACTCCAACATACCAAGTCACCTAGGGCTCGATAACACGGAAAGAGTCTCACCAGAGCTCAATCCTTTTGATACCGTAGGTATCTGGGATGGGGGAATTTTCCCCTTAGAGGGAGTGTGAGCCGTATGGCTAAATCTGGGATAATAATACTCCAAAGCAAACTTAATTCCAAGCACATAGTAAAAGCAATAAACACATACGCAATACCACTTTTCACATACTCATTTGGCGTTATAAAATGGTCGAATACGGAAACTGCAGAACTAATTAGACCAAATAGAACCGTGATAACTAAATACGCATCAACCACCCCAAATCATAAATTTAACGCATGACACTACCACGCACACAAGGCGAGAGAAGAACATTGTGTTTTGGAAATATCACCCACCCACTACTTAAAGATAAAAAACAGCAAAAAACAAAGACAAAAATATATAGAGCAGCAATTAGACCGGTGATAGCATACGGAGCGAAAGTAATATGTCTTACGAAAAAAGATATAAAGAAAATAAAAATATAAATAAAAAGTAAAAGATAAAGAAAAAGAAAGAATTATTAAAAGCAAAATGATAAGAATAAACAGCCCAATAAACCCCGAACAAGAAGAATATAGAAGACTAATGAAGCATGAAATAAGAAATAGAAATATAACCGAAGGGAAGACAGTGAAATTTATTACTTCACAAAGACTGAAATGGTTTGGACACATACAAAGAAGAGAAAAATACGCACTAATTAGGAAGATAACAAACCTGAAACCAGTAATAAACAGACCAAAAGAAAGACATGTTCGCATGTTTTAAATAACATTTTTGACGATTGACCATTTTTCATATAATTCCCACTAAAATATTTAATAATACCAGATAATTTAATTTTTAACTATCAACAAAAATCTAATATATGATTGCATGTATAAATTTAGTGGTAATACGATATTCACAGATAGCGCCGCTAAGTACCTCTTTGTCGATAAAAATGTTTAGATAATACATATGTATCATTTTTCAATGGTATGTGTATCAACCTTAAAACTCGACGTTTCGGCTCTCATTTTGGAGCCATTTTCAAGAGTGATGATACGGTTCCGTTCGAGTTCGGGGTCTCAATCTGCCTACTCCCCTCACTCGAGAGGTACCAGTATCGCGTTCTGTATAAATACAAGAACTGTCTCTCGGCACTGAGGTCTCAATCTGCCTACTCCTCAGTGTCGAGTGACAACCGGTCTTACCCTGTGTGGAGCTTTTATACCATCCGTATGCGCGGGAACGGTATGCGCTGACGTGGCCTGAGCGGTGTGGGTTTTGGTGGGGAGTCGCTGCAGCAACGGTCGCCATGTTGCCGGCAGTCGTTTAGTATCATCGCTCGTGTTTAAATTGTTTGGCCTTTTTTCAATCTCGGTGGCTTCACGAATGATTCTCGCTTTTAAGGAGCGGATGGGAGCGATGGTTTTTGCTTTTTCGAAATTTTGTGGCCTGTCTGAATATGATGTTGGGTTAGGGCTGAAGTGGTATCGGAATGTTTGACTGATAGAGAATGTTCGTAAATACGGTTATGGATTCGTCGGTTTGTCTGTCCTACGTATGTACGTGGGCAACTGGAACAAGGTATCTCGTAGACACCATGGTCTTCATTGGGGATTTGGTCTTTTACGGATCTGACGAGATTGGACAATTTGGAGTGAGTGGTGAAGATGGTTTTGATATTAAGAGGGATAAGAGTTCTACTGATCTTGTCAGTGACACCTTTAATGAAAGGTAGAAAGATTTTGGGTTGATCCGGCGGCAAGGTTTCTTTTTTGGATGGAATGGGGTTTAGAAGTTTTTGAATGCTTCTATTGATTTGGTAGCCGTTTTGTAAGAGTGTTTGTCTTATTGAATTGATTTCGGATGACCTGTGATTGTTGTCGCTAAGTCTTATGGAACGGGAAATAAGAGTGTTGATGACTGAATTAAGTTGGGCGGGGTGATGATGTGACTGGGCATTGAGATAGCGGTTTGTATGAGTGGGTTTCCGGTACACGGAATAGGAAAAACTGTGAGGAGGATTTTTCTGAATAAGAACATCAAGGAATGGAAAAGACGCTTCAGACTCAACTTCCATCGTGAATTGAATGCTGGGATGTATTCCATTCATGTGGGAGAGGAAGAGATCTAATGTGTCTTTACCATGGGGCCAAATGACAAAAGTGTCATCAACGTACCGTAACCAGCAGGTGGGTTTGAAATTTGACGATTATCAGAACATTTTATTCGCCTCTACGGGGAGGAATATATATATATATATATATATATATATATATATATATATATATATATATATATATATATATATATATATATAAGTAAACGTTAAATAGTGGGTTTGCAGCAATAAAAATGAAATGTGTACTCTTTTAAATTTTTATTCCAAGCTTTCGGACATTGGTTATGTCCTTCATCAGGGAGAAACTTAACGAGGTTGTATCAACAAAGATCTATTATAATATTGATAAAATTTATCATGGTCTCTCATCTATTTTAATATATAAAAACTATTTTTATGTTTAAAATTTTAAAAAAATTACTGTAAATACAAAAACACTTAATTATTCTAAATAAATACGTGACATTGTATTTTGACATAATAATAATTTATTGCTGCAAACCCACTATTTAACGTTTACTTCCTTACGTTGTCAGCAAATACTTCTGGTTCATTATATATATATATATATATATATATATATATATATATATATATATATATATATATATATATATATATATATATAGATATCGAGAAAAGGAGTACGACCGTCAATCCAATATAAATTAAGGATCACTCAGAAGAGTGGTGGGTTTTTTCGGTCAAAAGGTGGAGAAAAAAGACAAAGTTGATGGCTACTTCATCTATTTATTGAAGACGTTTCGCTTTCTTAATCAGAAAGCATCATCAGTTCATCTAAAAAGAACAATATGAAAAAACCACACAAGCATGGAAAAGTTGATAAAAGGTAACACATGTAACAACTTTTCCATGCTTGTGTGGTTTTTTCATATTGTTCTTTTTAGATGAACTGATGATGCTTTCTGATTAAGAAAGCGAAACGTCTTCAATAAATAGATGAAGTAGCCATCAACTTTGTCTTTTTCTCCACCTTTTGACCGAAAAAAACCCACCACTCTTCAGAGTGATCCTTAATTTATATATATATATATATATATATATATATATATATATATATATATATATATATATATATATATATATATATATATATATATATATAGAGGGTGGTCCTTTAGTAATTGTACAAAAAGAAACCGTAGATTCTGCACTTTAAAATATTACGATTTAAGCCAACTTGCTTTAATAAAATGTTGATATTAACTAGTCTAGAAATGTCTAGAATTCAAAATAGGATTTATGAACATTCCATTTCTGTTCGCAATTCCGATTCAATTTCAGCTCTCAGTCAACACCATCTTCATACAGGTCACAAATTAAAAACTCTAGAACCATAGCCCCCATCCGCTTCTATAAACCAAGAATTATCCGAGAAGCCATAGAAATAGAAAAAAGACCAAATTGCCTTAACAAAAGAATTGACGCCATACGGTTACCTTCAATTTGGAGACCTCTCATAACGAAAATATCGCCCCCTCCATCCTCGAATCAAAATCCCACTGTCCGAAAAATGTTCGCGCCAACCCCCACCTAGGCCACGTCACCATCGATGGTATAAATGAACCGTCCCCTGGTCCCAGCCGTAGTAGTTCAGTGACTAGTGAGTGTAGTAGTGTCTGGGGGCTCGGGAGACTGAGACCTCGGAAGCCCTGAAGAAGACATCAGAGAGGATGTCGAAAGCTCGGCAAAATGGATATCGACGCGGTTCAACACCGAAGACTGGTGAGTTTAATATTAATTTTTATAATAGTATTAATCTTAGCTCTAGGTTTAATTGTACTAACCGCGGAAATCTTTCCGAACATATATATATATATATATATATATATATATATATATATATATATATATATATATATATATATATATATATATATATATATATATATATATATAGTACTTATTAATGTTTGCTTATTTGCTACCAACCAAACCAAAAATTCAGAGAAATTCATAACTTTCTGGTGTTTTATTTTTGTAAGTATATTTTCCAAGTTATTTTTTTCTTTTAATTTTTTTTTGTATTTCTTCATTCCATCATGCAGTTTGCTTTCTTTTACTGCTCTTCTTACTTGTTCCACATACTTCTGTCGCTGTATTTATTATAACCTCTTTGAAGTAGTTCCATAATTAATATTCTACGTTTCGACCCTCTATGTTTTCATTACTATTTCTGAGCTGTTTATTTATGGTCATCTGGTACTTCTTAGTAATATCTTATATTTTTTAATTTATATGACCTAATAGTTTCATATTCTTATTTCTCTTCCTGCAGCTTGTTTATGTTATTATTATCTGATTTATTTTGTTTTATTTTCATTACTACTATATACTGGTCACTTTCTATTTCTGGAGGCCTTCTAACTTTTGTGTTGTTCTGAAGCTATTTTCTTGTGACATTTTAAAGTAATTACTATTTAAATGGAAATAAGCCACAATTAAAGGGTAAAGTAAATTTATTGACGTTTCAATTTCCACTTCGGAAATCGTTCTCAAAATACAAACATTTGTATTTGTTCTGATACACAAATACCGGTATGCTATTGCGCACACTAGCTCTATCTCTCTCGCAGTGTGTGACGTCACGTGCGAAACAAAGTTTCTATTAGAACACTAACGCTTGCCTACATAAAATGATATTAGGTATGGATTTTATTCATTTGTTTCAACTTTCTTTGGATTTTTCAAATTTTTTATTTAAAGCTACAGATTTATTTACTAGTGTAAAAAATTGAACTGAGTTTATTAGTCTAATTTATTAACTTTATTTATTATAAAATTGATCTAACACCTAGTTTATTAAAGTCTTTATTTGTACAATATTACACTAATTTATCTTACACTATAATTATATAATTTATTTACATTTATTACAATTTATATTCCTGATAATACGCGCGTTATATTTCAAAACTCGACTCAATATTATTATTCAGACTAACCCACACAATGAGAAATCCTCTATATATATATATATATATATATATATATATATATATATATATATATATATATATATATATATATATATATATACAAATAACACAGTTTATTAGGGCTGCAGTCAGTAGGTTTGGCCGGGATGTTATAGAAACACGCTTTTGACTTTTGGTCGAGCTTTCGGAATTCTTTTATTCCTTCTTCAAGACATAGTCGTTGAGATTATTTTTATAAAGCTACGACACTCAACATTAAAAACATACATATAAAATATAACATTTACAATAATGGACAATATACATTTTAAAATTTAGTTGGAAAGTTAAAATTTTGTTAGTGACATCTTTTCATGGTGTGTTTTGACTGAGTTCAGGAGTTACTTTATAACAGTACCTTATGTAATTTCAGCTTAATGAATACTAAAATTCATTAAGTAATTTTTTATTTTTCCAGAGATATTCTATGCAGTAATTTATTAATGGTAACTTAATAATTTCAGTGTGATGAATACTAAAATTAATTGGGTAATTTTTTTATTTTCCCCAGATTAATATCTGAAAATTATTTTGTTTCTGTCTCTTCCTCTCTCGAGAATAAAAATGTTCCTTTTGTATATATATTTAATATTATAAATACATTATATTATATATAATATTATATACTTATATAATATAATATATATTAATATTATTATTTATGTGATATGTTTTGTATTATTTATTAAATGTTCATAATTATTTTAGACTTTTGTATTTCAAAATAATCACTGTATGACAGACAACTGTCAATTTTAAAATCCGTTAGTATCATGTCTAATTGGCAAATCTTTTACGTGTTTGGTTCGTACGCTGGTGTACGTGAGTTCGAATCCCAATATGAATTTTCTTTTTTATTTTTGAAATATTTAAAAACCTCACGTTAATGTTATTAAATATATGTAATATACGCAAAAATGCTAAATTTTAAAATAAAATGAAAATTTACAACATAATCCGAGTTGTTGGTTTTTTATTTTTATCTTCGTAAAGTAAGTTATATATATTGGCAGTTTTAAATACTTATGAATATTCCATTTTAATTTGTATTGTATTATTATATTGAATTATGTTGCAGTGTATTGTATTGTAATTTTTATATTAATAACAAAATAAACAATGAATTTTACTGCAGAGTATGTGTAAAATTTTTTTTTTTGCATTCAACTCCTTTTATACATAATAAAATTAAAATATTGATACAATCCTTCATTTACTATACTCCTATTACAGTTCAAATGTTTATATACAGCAAACGATGCACCATATAACTAATTCTTTTTCTCCTTCTTCTCTCTCTTACCTATAGTATTGTATATAATTGTTCTAACACCTAGTTTATTAAAGTCTTAATTTGTACAATATTGCACTAATTTATCTTACACTATAATTATATAATTTATTTACAACATTTTTTACAATTTATATTCCCGACAATACGCAGGAATCAGAATTATTATTCAGACTAACCCACACAATGGGAATTCCTCTATATATATTTATTAACGGGATTTAAAAAAAAACATCGAGGATATATGCCTTTAAACTAAGAACAAATGAAGAGCAATTTCGAGAGGTCTTAGCGGATAAGTTCGAATCTGATCCTTCACATAATCAAGATCAAATTGACGAGATTAATAAAAACCTTCTCGCAGCAGGACTACAGGTCGCAAAGAAAACAAGGACTAAAGAAGACAAAATAAGCAATGAAACTAAACAGCTAATGGCGCAAAACAAACGCCATACTCAATAATACAGAGAACTTAATAAAACAATTAGAAAAGAACTAAAACGCCACATACAAAAATGGAACGAGAACTTAATAGAGCGAGTCATTAAAAACAACAGAGGCCTTAAATGTCTAAGACCCACACTGGGAGTTCAAAAAATCATCAAAATTAAAGACGATAACAATAAGGTAGAGAAGGACAAATATAAAATAACAAATATTGTCGAAGACTTTCTACACATCCTTGTACAGCTCGAAAGGCCAGCCTAATGAAACAACAAAGGAGAACACCAAAAGAAAAATAAAAAACGTGGGATCAGAAGTACTACCAAATATAAAGAGATTCGAAATTGAAAGAGCTAAAAAATAATAAAGCTCCAGGACACGACGGTATAATTGCCGAGCTCTTGAAAACAAGCAAGACAATAACAATCCCTGTACTAACAGAGCTATTTAATAGATGTCTCCATAATAGCAAGATCCCTAAAGACTGGAACGAGAGTCTAGTAATACTCTTACACAAAAAAGGGGACAAATGTGATCTACAGAATTATAGACCTATATCGTTGCTCAGTCAAGTATACAAACTATTTATGAGAATTATTAACAACCGATTAACCTACAAAATGGACAATTACCAACTGGTTGAACAGGCTGGCTTCCGCAAAGAATATAACTACCCGTATTTCTTGCCTTCGTCGACTATGAAAAGGCGTTTGATAGTATCGAGATGTGGGCCATAGAACAAGCTATTAATAATTGTAGAATAGATTCGAGATATAGGCAACTAATACATAATAAATGTGAAAATGCAACTATGATCGTACAACTAGACGAAAATACAAATTCCATCCCCATTAAGAGAGGAGTGAGACAAGGAGACGTAATATCGCCAAAGCTTTTCAACCTAGCCCTAGAAGACGTCTTCAAAACTACAAATTGGTCAACCTATGGCATTAACGTTAATGGCAACAAGTTAAACCACCTCAGATTCGCTGACGACGTAGTGATTATGGCGAGCACATTCGAGGAACTGCAAATTATGATGGGGGAACTAGCAGCCAGCTCCCAATACGTCGGTCTAAAAATGAATATGAAAAAAATAAAAATAATGACAAACACAGATGACCCCAGACGTATAACTATAAATGGCAGTGAGATAGAACAAATCCAGGAATATATCTACCTAGGTCAAATCCTGAGACTTGACAAAGAGAACCAAAGTGCGGAAATTACTAGAAGAGCAAGACTAGCATGGGCAGGATTTGGAAAACTTCGTTGGATACTTAAGAACCGCAAAATACCCCAATACTTGAGGAGCAAAGTGTTCATCCAATGCATCCTTCCTATCATGACATATGGATGTCAAACCTGGACCCTAACCAAGGCAAACATGAATAAACTAGCCACAACAGAAAGAACAATGGAAAGAGCAATTTTAGGTATACGACTGTCAGATAAAAAGAGGAACGACTGGGTAAGATCCAAAACAAAAGTCGAGAACATAGCAACAAAAATTGCCAAACTTAAATGGAGCTTCGCGGGCCACACTGCTAGACAAAAAGACCAACGTTGGAATACTACAATACCACATTGGAGACCTTAAGAAAGTAAACGACCAAGAGGCAGACCACAGATGAGATGGGTTGATGATATTAAAAGAATAGCCGGAACAAATTGGAAATATGTTGCTCAGGATAGAGACCGACGGAAGGAGTTGGGAGAGGCCTATGTCCAAACATGAACGACAGAAGGCTAAGAAGATACTTATTAACCGTTGTTCTGGAATCCCGGCCACCTGTCTTGACCCTTCTATAATGGCATAGAAAGAAGACTGGTTTTATAGCGAGTCGGAGAACCTACGAGAGAATTCTTGTTTAAAATAATAACATGTTTACAGGTTAAATATGAGTCATATTTGTCGTAATATTGCCCCCCTCTTAAAAGATGGTTCCTACTGCAACCTTGTCGGGACTGGAACTGGAACGGTATGTTGGTATCGGCAACTGGACCATCTTTTACAACTTCCAGTTGTATAAAAATGACAAGGGACGGTTTTTTCTCCGCACCAGTAACTATGCGGATTGCAACAGACTAACACCTGGACTTCGGTGTCTTTAAAGATCTCCTCCACCATATTTCGGATAAACCTCCAAATTGGCGATACTCTAACTTTGGCATGGCTAACTTTTGCACGTCGGACTCTAGTACGTGCTCTCTCAATTGAAGTAAGGCTTCCCATACATCTCGGTAGGTAGGTTGGTCACGGGCAGTGTCTTTTGTTACAAGGTAGAAAAGGTAACGTGATGCATCTTGGAGTTTCAAGGCTTTCTCGGGAGCTGGCACTTGGCATTGAAGTTCTGCAACTCGACCGAACTTCCTTCGAAAGATGCCAACCCTGGTGTGTCTTTGATACTGGTAGATCTTACTTTTCTTCAGTGGTAACACCATATCGTGCTTTACCGGTACCTCCATAGGGCCCCATGAATTCCTCAAACGTGAGGTCAGACACATCTTGGACTTGGTTTACTTCCACTTCTTCATCTACGTCGTGGTCACCTTCGAAAGACGCCAGCCGGTTATGGTGTACTATCATGGGCTTTCCCCTCGGTATCTTGCTTATTCGGTAGATGACATCGTTGATCTTCTCCATAATGAGGTATGGACCTTCCCAAAACTGCTTCAACTTGGGAGAACGTTTTCGCTTCTTGAGATTATAGAGCCAGACTTTGTCGTTCTTCTTAAAGCACCTCTTTTCGGCTTGCATATCGTACCGTTTCTTCATTCGGTCGCTAGCGATCTGAAGGGACCAACTCGTGTACATCGTCCATTCTTCTTCGTAATTCGATCACATAATCTTCACCTGCTACATCCTCTCCAGGTCGACACCCAAACTCTAGGTCACAAGGTAGTCGCATCTCCCGTCCGAATAGGACTCTGGCTGGTGTCTGGCCTGTTAACGGTTGATACGCTGTAGTTCTTGTTTTCTTCATGCCTAGTCTATCACATAATCCTTGGAATAGATCGCTTTCGAAGTTCCTTCCTTGGTCACTATGGATCTCCAAAGGCACTCCAAATCGGCTGATATATTATTGGATCAACTTATTTGCAACGGTGGCAGCCTTCTGGTCTGGAAGTGCGTAAATCTCGACCCACTTAGTAAAGTAATCCATTACTACCAACATGTACTTGCCTCCATTTTCACTTTCTGGAAATGGCCAAGCGATGTCCAAAGCTATTCTTTCAAACGGGCTTCCAATATTACATTGTCTCATAGGAGCTCTCCTTTTTCGGTAAGGCCCGTTACTCGTAGCACAAATAGTACATTTCTTCTTCTTCTTCATGTGCCATCTCCTTTAAGAAGGTTGGCAACGATCATGGCAATTTGCACTTTCGATACCGCTGCTCTAAAGAGGTCAGCAGAAGTGCAGTTAAACCAAGCTCTCAAATTGTTTAACCAGGAGATGCGTCTTCTTCTGCAACTCCTACCCTGTATTCTTGCTTGCATTATTAATTGCAACAAGTTATAACGCTCGCTCCTCATGAGATGTTCCAGATATTGCAGTTTTCTGACTGTAATTGTATTTAAAACCTCTTTACATTTCTGACACCAGTCTTTTACGTCGTCGGAACGGTTCATCCACTAAAACCGTTCCCCAATTCGCTGAAGGGTTTTCTTTACACCGAAATACCCTCCTGATGGACTGTCGTGTAACTGACGAAATACTTCTGCTATTCTGCTCTTTGGGATCACCAACTGTCTTCTCTTCTTTGAATCGTCATCATTTTCCAGGACTCGTTTGAGCAAGCTAACTTCCATGATAAATGAGTCCCACTGGGCCCAATACGTCGTAACTACTGAGCATAATTTTGATATTTCTTGCCAAGGTGGTCGACGGTTTTCCTCTTTCCATTTTAGAATTTTTTGTACAACTGGATCTCTCTTGTTCTTCCCTTATCTTAATAGGCGTCTAGTCGTCGTTGACCATCGTTGTTCTTAGCACTGCTGCTTCCTTGGATTCCGTTTTGTTGCAGTGGTAACACTTTGCTGGGCATGGCCTTCTGGAAAGAGAATCAGCGTTTCTGTGACTAACTCCGGCCCGGTGCTCAATCTTGAAATCGTATTCTTGGAGTCGTTCGATCCATCTGGCTATCCAACCCACTGGATTCTTAAACTTCATCAACCACTTAAGAGCGGCATGGTCGGTTCGGATTAAAAACTTCCTTCCATAGAGATATTGATAGAAGTCCTCTACTGATTTCACTACTGCTAGAAGTTCTCTTCTCGTGACACAATAATTCCACTCAGGTTTTGAAAGAACTTTACTAAAATATCCAAGGACCCGTTCCTGTCCTTCTTGAGTCTGAGATAGCACTCCTCCAATTCCCACATTACTTGCATCTGTATCTAAAATGAACTCTCCTTCTGGTAGTGGATACCCTAAAATTGGTGCTGTGATTAAATGTTTTTTAAAGGGCTCAAAGGCATTTTGGCAGTCTGTATCCCAGCGATAATCTCTTGCTTCCTCTGTAAGTCGCGTTAATGGCTTAGCAATATCTGCAAACTTCTTAATAAACCTCCGGTAGTAAGTACATAGTCCAAGAAAACTTCTCACTTGATGTTTGTCCGTTGGTTCTGGCCATTCATTAATGGAATCGATTTGCCCCTTATCCACGGCTACTCCTTCTTTACTGACTATATGACCCAGATAATTGACTTTACCTTGAAATAGCTGGCACTTCTTGGATTTAACATCAATTGGGCAGCTTTAAGTCAATTAACAACGTTTTCTAAATTCTTCAGATGATCTTCAAATGTGTCCCCCAAGACGATTATGTCATCTAGATAAATCAAGATTATGTCATTGTATACCTGAATGAGCAGAATCCTTAGCGAGCTCGTCTACTATTTCATTACCTTTTATCCCGGAGTGACTTTTTGCCCAAATAAATGTTCTATCTTTGTTTCTCATTTTTTGTTTAATGTCACATATCAGCTCACATGTTTTATGGTTTAACTCAGTATTATTAAGTCCACTAAGAATTGACTTAGAGTCTGAGATGATCACAGCATCTTGCAAATTTGTATCCGAAGTGTGGTGGAGGAGATCTTTAAAGACACCGAAGTTCAGGTGTTAGTCTGTTGCAATCCGCATAGTTACTGGTGCGGAGAGAAAACCGTCCCTTGTCATTTTCATACAACTGGAAGTTGTAAAAGAAGGTCCAGTTACCGATACCAGCACACCGTTCCAGTTCCAGTCCCGACAAGGTTCCAGGAGGAACCATCTTTTAAGAGGGGGGCAATGTTACGATCTTCTTCTTGCAGTACCGTCTCCTATCGGAAGTTGGCTACCATCACAGCAATCTTTACTTTGTTAGCTGCAGCTCTGAACAACTGTATTGAACTGCACCCATACCACTCCCTTAAATTTCGCAACCAGGAAATCCTCCTACGTCCCACATTTCTCTTTCCCGAGATTTTTCCTTGGATTATGAGTCTAAGCAGAGAGTACTTTTCTCCTCTCATTATGTAGCCCAGATATTGCAGTTTTTTCGTTTGTATGGTTTTTATGACTTCGCATTCCTTCCCCATCTTCAGCAGAACATCTTGATTTGTTACTCTTTCTGTCCATGGTATTTCCCACATTCTCCTGTAACACCACATCTCGAATGCCTCAATGTTTTTGATGTTTATCTTTTTCAGTGTTCAGGCTTCCATGCCGTACAGCAGAACGGAGAAAACATAGCACCTTAACATTCTCGTTTTTAAGTTTATATTTATGTCCCGGCTGCATAGGAACTTTTTCATTTTGACACACGATTGTCTCTCTATCTCTATTCGCCTCTTGATTTCTCTTGTCTGGTCATTAGTATCAGTGAAGCAAACCCCTAAATATTTGTAGGACGTAACTCTTTCAACTGGCTGATTATTTATGGTTAAATTCACATTGGTGTATAGCTTCTTTGTTACAATCATGAATTTAGACCATAGAATTTAGAACATCTTTTTGATGTTCAGTTTTAGACCATACTTATTGGTATGGGTGTTTATGTTTTCCATCAAAAACTGTAAATTTGTTAGGTTATCTGTTACTATTAGCGTGTCATCAGCGTATCGTATATTGTTAATTAACTCTCCGTTAATGTTCATACCAATGTTTTGCTCTAGGAGCGCTTCCTGACATATTGTTTCGCTATATATATTGAATAATAGTGGAGAAAGCACACAACCCTGACGCACACCTCGACGAATCTCAATTTCTTCGGTTAACTCATTATCAACTTTGATTTTTGCTGTTTGTCCCCAGTATAACCTGGATATGATGTTAATGTCGCGACTGTCGATGTTTTTGCTTCTTAGGATTTCATACAGCTTTTGGTGTCTGACTTTATCGAAGGCCTTCTCAAAATCTATGAAACCTACGTAGAGGTCTTGGTTTACATCCAAACATCTTTGCATTAACACACTCAGACCAAACAGAGCTTCCCGTGTTCCCAGTCCACCTCTGAATCCAAACTGTGTGGCGCTTATGTCCTCTTCTAATTTATTAAATATTCTTTTGTGAATTATTTTAAAAAATACTTTTAGTGTGTGGCTCATCAATGCTATAGTTCTGTGGTCTGAACACTCTCTGGCGTTATTCGTCTTCGGGATTGTGACAAAAGTAGAGGAGAGCCATTTCTTTGGTATGATGCCTGTTCTATAAATTGTGTTAAAGAGGTTCACCATTATTTCAAGTGCGTCGTCGTCTATTAGTTTCAACAATTCTACGGGAATTTCATCTGGTCCTGCAGCTTTACCCCCTTTTGTGTTCCTTATAGCATATTCTACCTTGCTTTTTAGGATTTCAGGCCCTGTTGTGTCGTCTGTAGGTTCTGCCACTGCTATTTCTGGTCTTTCGTCTGCAAAAAGTTCTTCAATGTATTCTGTCCATCTTGCCAGTTTTTCATTTAAATCTGTAATTATTTTACCTTTTTTGTCCTTTACTATGGATGCTTGTTTCACTTTTTTACCTGTTATTTCCTTGATCTTTTTATGCATGTACTTTCTATCAAATTCTTCTATTTCCTTGCAGTTGTCCAGTTACGATAAATATGAGTAATATTAAAAGCCTGTAAACATTTTGTTATTTTTGTACTAGTATTTTCTCCGACCCGCTAGAAACCTGTTTGGGAAAGGTCACAGCTGCGAGCCGCTATAAAACCAGTCTGAGAGTCTTCCACGGTATTCGAGACAATTCGAGGGTCAACATCGGCCTGCTTCGAGAGATTCCAGTCTAACGGCTATTTGATATAAATAGAGGGATTCTCATGGTGTTAGGCAGTCTGAAAAATAATATCGCGTCAAGTTTCTAATTGTAACGCGGAAATAAATATTGTAAATAAATAATATAAATTTAAGTAGATGTGATAAGTGTAAGAATATTGTATATATAAATTAAATAAAGACTTTAATAAACTAAGTGTTAGAATAATTTTATAATAAATAAAGTTAATAAATTAGACTAATAAACTCACAACGGTTGTTCAATTAATAAAGTTTTGATTATAAAAAATACTATAAGTCCTTAGTTCTCTATATGTATCTATACAATAAACTGAAGCGTCTTTTTTAATTTTTAACCGTTATTAGTTCCTAATGCTAAAATTATTTTAATTTTTTTTATTTATTTTCATTTAAAGAGTATAAAAGAATATCTTCTTCTCTTCTTCTTAGTCGTTAACTTGATGCAGGTATCGTGATATCATGAAGCTATTAGCTAAATTTCCCAATGTTCCTCCACGTTTTTCTATCTTCTGACATTCTAGCACATTCTGACAATGGAGCGCCAATGGTAGCAACAATATGGTCCGTGTATCGTGTGGGAGATCTACCTCTATTTCTTTTGATTTCTACTTTTCCCTGGATGGTAAGTTTTTCAAGACCATTTCTTCGAAGCACATGTCCATAAAAGAATATATTATATGTAAAATAAAGATGATTCGGAGTAATTTAAAAAGAAATGTTAAAATTCTTTGGTGACTACCAAAGTTTTAATCGCAGCAAAAAAAAATATAGCCGATGTTCACAAAATTTTTGGGAATGGTATATATTTAACGGAAATATAAAATTTTCCAAGCTCCGGGGATTTGAAGTTGCGATTTTTTTCTCGCCTGGACAAGAGGATAGGATAAGATAGGACCACCCAGAGTTCCCCACCACCTATCTAATTCGGCTACTCGAAAAAACAGTCAACTTTACTCCTGTTTTAGGACTATAATTAGCGGTTTTTTAATAAAAGTTATATCCTCATAGAATATACACCTTTAACTATTAAATGGCGCCGATTTTATTTCTTAATTCTGATAAATAAAGCAGCTGTGATTTTTTTTAAACAAATTAAGCTAACTTCACTTCCATTGGTCGTAGAAAACTTTTTTAAATCTTTGTCTCGACTTCAGCTATAAGAATCAATAAGCTAAAAATGTGTGTTACGCATAGGGGGCGTTGTAACTTAATTAATAACACAAAAGTTGCCCCTACTTCAAAGCAATAAATAAGGGATTAAAACATAGTTTAAACAAATACTCTTATTTCTACATAAAAATACAATCGATCAAGAAGAGAATCCGTTTAGAATTAGATCCTGATCTTTTTTTACAAAAATTTCTGGACCTGCAAAATCTTTGAACTTAAAACTTTAAACTGAAAAAATTTTGTAAACAATAAACGTATCTAGAAAAAGAATTGATTGAACAGATCTTATAAAGTCTCACTTGATTTATAATGAAAAGAGCTAAAATATATTGATTTTTGCAAGTTATTACAAAAACTAAAAATTGAGAAAAATTGACATTTTTGGACCTTCTATTATTAATTTTGCATAAATTATTGGGTCAAATTTAATATAGCATAGCTCAAATTAAAGCTTTTTTATGTACTTTTATAATATTGTACTCATTTTCCCTAAAATCTTGATATGATAAAATAAAAATAAAATAATCAGAAAAAGCCGTTTTTTGCACTTAAAAGTTCCATCAAAAAATTATAACCAACGGTTTGGACTTTCAAACACTTGGAGGTCACTCCAGGCATTGCCCTTCATAACGATGTGCTGGTTTCAAAAATTCACAAATTAATTCATTTTTATCTCTACAGCTTGGACTATAATAATTGAGAGGGTCAGACGTAAAAGGGTTTAAGCGCAGTTTTGATAGTTCTGAGATAATCAGCGTCAAAGTTGTTTGAGTTTTATAAATTCTAGGAATGATGAAACTAAAATATGTCTAGTGTAGAATGTTCTATAAAATGATACAAATATAAGGGTATATTATTACTCTTACTATATAGTTTCTTTTTTTTAATTATTGAAAAAATGTACTTAAATCGGGACATGGTGTTTATAAATGTTACTGGTAAAACGGTTCAAATGCAGATGTTAGCCATTACTAATCATTTTTTAAGTATTCAACTAAACTTTATTTTGAAAACTTTTAAGTACAGTATCATTCGCAATACGACTAAGAAAATATCTTCTTCGGCATCGTTCCCGTCGGCGTCGTCTCTGCTGGCAGCTGAGTCTGCTTATTCCAATTTTGCATATGCCGTTGATGTCCCAGTATGTTTCAAATTTCGGTAAAAGGAGTGGTGACATAAGGAAAAGTAATCCAAGAGGCTTAACAAATTTTTATATTCGGCATCCTTAATTGGCATCGTCGTCGTGACATTAATAGTTTTTTAATTATCTATGGAGTTAGTGATTATTCGCATTTCAGTTATTCCCATATCCAAGTTAAATCAAAGATATTGTCAAAAAATTATCAATGAGGTTGTTACAATCATGTTGAAAACAATGTTAATTGCATAAACAGGAAGGTAGGGTAGCCTTGATCGATTTTATACAATCTGCTGATAAAATTTTAAAGATAATTAGCTGATAGATATAAAATTGTCATACGCAGTAAAACATTAAATCGTAGTGACTTTTAAAAATATAAAAAAGGTAAGAATGAATCTTACGCACTTCTTTCTTCTGCTTTATCGAAAGAATATCCTATAAAACCCAAGTTGTTTTTATATCAGAAGGAATATTCTTTTTGTATAAATTTAGTATTTATACTGGGAGAAGGACTAGCCTCTCTTCGGCATATTGTGTGGTGCGTGCGTGCGTGTGCGTGCGTGCGTGTGTGTGCGTGCGTGTGTGTGCGTGCGTGTGTGTGTGCGTGTGTGTGTGTGGGTGCGTGCGTGCGCGCGTGTGTGTGTGTGTGTTTGAACAATATACCTTTGGGAAGACTAGCATAAATAATTCTCCAACATATTCGAGGTATGCCCGTGGTACTTCGGCATAGGGGAGAATACCTAACATTAATCTTGTCCCTACATCGACAGATGTTATTTTAGATGATCTAATTCCAGTTATGGGTTTCTACGAAAACATCGAGTACAGCTGCGGAACCGATGCCGTCAACTATTTAAAACAATGGTCAAAAACGAATAAGAAACTAGCTAAAGAAAGAAATAGGAAATAATTCTTATGGGATTAAATAAGATTAAAGCCAGCGCACCTCAAGCAAGTACCTATCTCAGTTGAAGACCTACTGCTAAGACAAGAACCTGAAGCACAGTATGAACTCTTAAAGATAAAAAAAGGTTCTGCTGAATGTTTACTGGAAACTAGTTTACTAAATAAAGAAATTCATTTTGTACACAAATTAGAACACAAACTAACACTGCTAAAAGACAAAACCATTAATAATATAAATAAATACACTTTCAATGAATTTTCTAGCAAACAATTAATAGACAGACTATATCACAGAAGTAAAGCAACATATTACACTACATTAGTAATGTAGATATTCCTAAAGATATTGAAACATTTTTAGCACTTGGCCCAAAGTTTAGTATTGAACTAAAATTGAATAAAGACATTGCAATAAAGCGCCTACTTGCTGACATTAATGTGATAGCTTCGTCAGTTAAAGACGAACAAACCAAAATAAACACAAGAGCTAGATCCACAAACGTACTCACTAATTACGCTAAACGCAATAAAAAGACCAACAACTACTTTCACTTGTTACTAGTCAAAACTAAAAAAAAATTCCCAGAGAACATCCAGAATATATAGTCACTTGATCTAATAAAGGGAACGTTACCATGGTCATAACAAAGAGACTACACAGAATTATCACAACAGGATCATTGAAAATAATAAAATATATTCAGAATTAAATTCTGACCCTACACTTAAAATACAAAAAGAAAGTAATAAACTAGTACAGAATTTGTTTAATAGAAACCAAAAAATTATTGTTTCGTCAATTAACTGTCCAACTGAGCATATTGCCAATTTTATAAAAAAACATTCTAACTGCATCATATGAAATCGATAATGAGTACTATATAAAGGACTCATTCGACGTAAAACAACATTTAATGGATTACAACTTCCTAACGACTACGTTCTCGTAAAGGTACTATTCCGACAACGACTGCAGGCGGCAGACAGCAACTGCATACGGCAGTTGCTGCCGCGTATGGATTCCGTAAGTCAGCAGCAGCCACTTCAGTTATATGATGGCATAAAACAGTTGAGGTTGTATATTATATAAAAAATATGGATTATGAAATGCTACAAGTTTTACTGCAAAAAGAAGAAGATGATGACGATTTTTTTGATTGACGATTGTTTGATTACTTTAGGAGAAATCCTACATCACCATTATATTTAACTAGACTAGAAGAACACTCTTATTAAACATTGACCAAAAGACATTTAAATCATAGTGAAGCGAATTTCAGTAGTTATTGCAGTTTAAATAAAGACCAGTTTAATTTTGTGATATCTGTAGTTTATGAGGATCTGACAGCAAAAATAAAGAGGGGGACAATTTCACCAGCAGAAAAATTATTCCTAACTTTAAGGTAAGCTAATTGAATTTAGTTCTTAATATTAATAATTATATTACTAATAATAACAACAATATCTAATCTATAAAATCTAATCCATCTAAATCTAATCTATAATGATAATGATATGATTATATTAATTTTCTAGGAATTCACGAATCGCAGGAAATTCTCCGTTTTCTTCTCTATCTGACTGTTTTATTGAAGGCAAATCTTCATTTTGTTGTGTGTGTGTTTAGTATAGAGAGTAAATATACAGTTATCGGGGATTTATGTGAAGCGTTGTTGTCTGCTGCCAGTATTTAAAATTTTATCAGAACTTGAAAGAGCTGAAAAAGTTTTCGTAAAACTTGTTCGATATGGTTAGCAAACGGTTTAAATTCATCACAATTTTGCGATGCATTTGTCATTGACGAAAGGCGTGATTTCTCCCGTTTTCTCATAAATGATCAAATGTCTTCTTTATTATTATGACGACGTTTTTGATTGCTGAGTTGCTGGTCAGCTTTGACAGAAAGAGTATGTACATAACTTTCAGTATTCATGCTTGTTGCTTGTTGAGTATTATATTCAAAATGCGTTGCAGGAACCTCTTCCTGTGTACTATTCTGTGCTGAGTCTGCGAGTTCTTCAACACTGTTTTGTGATGACTCCGTGTCATCATATGTGCTGCTAATACTCGATCTCTCTTGCGGAACATTGTCTAGGAATGATAATAGCCTATATATTTGCCATTTAGTGCGATTACTTTGAGGTGCTGCCGATCCAGTAGGAAGTTTATTTTTGCGTTTAAATCACATGTATACATCACGTATAGTCTTCCACTGCTTTTTACAGGTTTCACCTGTAATATAAATAATAAGTGTTATTTTTTTTTCAATTATGTTTCATATTCATGTCAACAGGAGAAAATTTTGCTTCTATATTATTTCATTATCGTATATCAAGGTCATATATATATCAAAAATAGTTAAACAAGTACTTTGTGTTCTTCGAAAAAAAAAAAAATGGTTCGAATTTATATGCCTCCTCCTACTAAAAATAATTTTAAGAAGATTAAAAGAGAATTTTGCAAAAATGGAATATACTAAATTGCGTCGCTAGCATCGATGGTAGACATGTTCGTATAAAATCGCCACACTTTTACTTTTACTTTAACTATAAAGAATACTTTTTGATAGTATTATTAGCAATAGTTGATTCGAGTTATAAATTTATAGCAATTGATGTGGGATCTTATGGTAAAGAAGGTGATAGCAATATATTTAAAAAGTCAGAAAAGGGAAAGAAAATACAAAACTCTACCTTCAATTTTCCTGAACCTAAAAATTTACCAGAAACAAATGAAACAAACCACACTTTCTAGTTGGTGATGAAGATTTTGCTCTTGATACGTTTTTGATAAAGCCCTATTCTCAAAGACTTGCAAGACATGACACCCAGAAAGATATTTTTAACTACAGACTATCTCGTGCTCGGCGTGTGGTGGAAAACGCTTTCAGATTGTTATCTCAAGTGTTTAGAATATTTTATGTACCAATACCGATTTTGCCTGAAACTTGTGACGACTTAATAGTGTCTGCCTGTTGCTTGTACAACATGCTACGAGAAGGTTATCTTGAACAAAAACAGATTCCTTGTTATCGCCGGAATGAAGAAGAAATACCGTCTGATAATATGATTAGATTGGCGAGTACTAGTGGTTTTGCTAATACCGGAAGCCTAACTATTCGAGACACAGTAAAGGAATATTTTTGTTCCCAAGTAGGTGAAGTATCTTGGCAAAGAGGTATCGTAAATTGTACACAATAGTAATTAATTTATAAAAAATAAAAGTAATAAGTATACTTACTGGTTTTATTCACTATTTCGGCGATCTCCTTCCAAACAATTTCTTTCATACGTGAATTTTTATAATTTAGACTGTTAGTTTTGGAGGTAGTGGCATAATGCTTTGGGGAGGTATTAGTTGGGAGGGACGCACCGCACTTTTGGAAGTGATTGGACGAATAACTGGTGACACTTACGTTCAAAATATCCTGCAAGATCATGTTTTGCCATATGTTGGTTACATTGGATATGACAGATTCATGTTAATGAACGATAATGCTTGACCACATGCTGCTGCCATAGTAAGTAATTATCTTGATGAGATCCAAATTCAAATATTGGATTGGCCATCATTTTCTCCGGATTTAAATCCAATAGAGCACATGTGGAATCAGCTAAAACCTAGCATACGAGAAAGAAATCCCGTTCTAAATACGATACACCAGCTTCGGCTTGCTGCAGAGGATGAATGGAATACTATTTCCCAAGGGTATGTCCAAAATTTACTGGCAAGCATGTCAAGAAGGATGCAAGCAGTAATAAAAGCTAGAGGGGGGAATACTTGTTACTGAACATGCACTTGTTTAAGCAATTTAAGTTTAGAGTAAAAAAACCTTATTTACCTAGCATTAAGCATTATTTTTTTTGCAATTTTCTCCGCATAAAAATTTAAAATTTTTCATTGAACATTGTTAAAATAAACTGTTTTTTACAATAAACGACTTGATTGACAAGAATTTATTTTCAAAAAAAAAAAAATTAGAAAATTCCAAAATATTCGATATTTTTTTCCATGAGTGTATATTTATTTATCATTGCGCCGAGCTTATTGATGTCTTCTTCGGGGATCCCGACGATATATATATATATATATATATATATATATATATATATATATATATATATATATATATTTGTGTGTGTGTGTGTGTGTGTGTGTGTGTGTGTGTGTGTGTGTGTGTGTGTGTGTGTGTGTGTGTGTGTGTGTGTGTGTGTGTGTGTGTGTGTGTGTGTGTGTGTGTGTGTGTGTGTGTGTGTGTGTGTGTGTGTGTGTGTGTGTGTGTGTGTGTGTGTGTGTGTGTGTGTGTGTGTGTGTGTGTGTGTGTGTGTGTGTGTGTGTGTGTGTGTGTGTGTGTGTGTGTGTGTGTGTGTGTGTGTGTGTGTGTGTGTGTGTGTGTGTGTGTGTGTGTGTGTGTGTGTGTGTGTGTGTGTGTGTGTGTGTGTGTGTGTGTGTGTGTGTGTGTGTGTGTGTGTGTGTGTGTGTGTGTGTGTGTGTGTGTGTGTGTGTGTGTGTGTGTGTGTGTGTGTGTGTGTGTGTGTGTGTGTGTGTGTGTGTGTGTGTGTGTGTGTGTGTGTGTGTGTGTGTGTGTGTGTGTGTGTGTGTGTGTGTGTGTGTGTGTGTGTGTGTGTGTGTGTGTGTGTGTGTGTGTGTGTGTGTGTGTGTGTGTGTGTGTGTGTGTGTGTGTGTGTGTGTGTGTGTGTGTGTGTGTGTGTGTGTGTGTGTGTGTGTGTGTGTGTGTGTGTGTGTGTGTGTGTGTGTGTGTGTGTGTGTGTGTGTGTGTGTGTGTGTGTGTGTGTGTGTGTGTGTGTGTGTGTGTGTGTGTGTGTGTGTGTGTGTGTGTGTGTGTGTGTGTGTGTGTGTGTGTGTGTGTGTGTGTGTGTGTGTGTGTGTGTGTGTGTGTGTGTGTGTGTGTGTGTGTGTGTGTGTGTGTGTGTGTGTGTGTGTGTGTGTGTGTGTGTGTGTGTGTGTGTGTGTGTGTGTGTGTGTGTGTGTGTGTGTGTGTGTGTGTGTGTGTGTGTGTGTGTGTGTGTGTGTGTGTGTGTGTGTGTGTGTGTGTGTGTGTGTGTGTGTGTGTGTGTGTGTGTGTGTGTGTGTGTGTGTGTGTGTGTGTGTGTGTGTGTGTGCACACGTTACCACAATTTCATTCCCTAACATTTTCTTTGTTTTAGTAGTATTTACTGTCTAAATAACTTTAAATACTCTTTTTTCGCATGTGCTTTTAATAGATATTGTTTTTAATACATAGGATCGAATAGAGCTTAAATAAAAATTGTATTACGCCGATTCTGCGTATGTTGCCAGAAATCAGGTTGAGGCAGATTGAATTTACACACGTAATTGTGGCATCGTGGGCGTGGTCGTAAAGTGGCGCCCTCTGAGATGGCCTTGCGGTGTTGCCCATTTCAGTTGAAATAAAATGATTTTTATTTCGATTTTGGGAATAAAACGTGTAAGTGTGTGAAAGGTGCCACAAAAGTGCAACAATTTTCTTATACGCGATGGCGATGTTGACCAGAAATAATAGAATATTAATTTATGGAAAGATTAAAGGAATACTAACTTTAAAAAAAAAGCGTATTATTTCTCCAAACATTATAGTTATATTGGGTATCAGATACTAATTAAAATAAAGTTTTCTATATTCAGTGATATGATGTGGCCATTCGTATAACTTTTCACACCTACTTTTCATGCAAATTATGTAAGTTTGACTTATGAAAATTACACTTTAAGAGTTCTGTAGACCCGTATAAAAGACATATAAAATTGGTCGTCTATTCATCCGTCCGTCTGACTCTGTTACACAAAATGTATTTCGAATCTACGAAACCGATTAAATTGAAATTTGGTGTATATGACCCAGTTGCGAATAGTTATGTGAAAAATAAACTTTAAGTATAAAGAAAACTGAAATACTATGCCTTAAATTTTAGATCAAATTAAAGGGTCTGTTGTGAGTTATTCAAGTTAAAATTTTTATTAAGTCTAAGACAATTTAAAATTGGAGTTGAAATAGCAGCTGCATGAACTTTCCATTATCAATGAATAAAAGACTTATCACAAGAATTGCTTCCGACCAGCCTGGAGAAAAACTTTTGGAATTATTGTTGGTAGAGTCCTCACTATACATTTTCGGACATATGGAAACTATTTTATTTTTAATTGAAGAATTTTTTTTAAATCTTAGAAAACTATAATTTTAGAGTCAAATGATATAAAATGCTTTTCAAACATCTCCCTCAGTTATTACATCTCCCTCAGTTATTGCAAATAAGTATTTCAAAATGCTAATCTTGGATCTTTTTTTAAATATAATGGGAGATTATATGATACCCTCTTTTTAGAGGTTTATATAATAACTTAAAACACAAATCAAAGCGTTGCCACAAAAATGACGGCTGTCAAATTTGAGCGTTTTTATACAATATGCCGTTTTTTAACTCAACAACCAATTATCAAAACACTATAGCATTTATTGTTTACTTTCTGATCTGATGGACATTAGTATCAAATGATATTTTGAAATTCAAAGACAAAAATCAGGCTGTGTATGCCAGACAAAAAGGTGTGGGTTCGAGTCCCATTGTAGGCCGGATTTTTCTTCCCCAATTTTCTAATATGATTTGATAACGCTATAGTAATTGTATCAATCTTCTTCTCTCAGAAGAACCTATCCAATTATGTAATAAAGTATGGAACATTCCATTTAAAAACAATGCTCAGGATCTGTCAATGTTCGTCAACAAACAATTTTTCGACGTTCGAAATCGACGTTTAAAGAAAAAATGATAATAACATACAATAAATAAATAAAAAAATAAATCGTTATGGTGTTATAAAGCAATTTAAACAAAAATTATTAACTTCGACTGCTTCTAGATCGTCTTTTTAAAAGTAGCGATTTTATGTTCAGTAGACCCTATAAAATGTCAATAACTCTGGTTAAAATTTAAAGTGAAAAAATCTTTTTTACAATGTCACCATCTTCTACTTCTACTGAAATAAAAAAGTATTATGTTATGTTTTTACTAAACTCTGACCACTTTGAGAATTTTCCACCTCTAAACCAATCTTATTCGGAAAAGTTCCCGCAAACTTAATATTCGAGCCAGCGAAATTAAAAAAATATATTTTTAAAATACCACAGTGTCCTGCTAGATTTTTATGAATTTATTGCCACCCTAGTAATTTATCACTTCTCAACTACCCCTTATGGGAAGTCAATAATTCTGTTGGGATAATATTAAAGTGAAAAAATCTTCTTTTGCAATTTCACCGTCTTCCACTTATAACTGAAATGAAAAAGTGTTTTAAGTTTTTACTAAACCTTGACCACCCTGATAATTTTCCACCCCTAAATCAATCTCATTTGGAAACGTTTCCGCTAGCTTAATATTCGAGGCAGTGAATTAAAAAAGAAAATTTTGAAATATCACAGTATTCTGCTAGGTTTTTACGAATTTATTAGTACTTTAGTAATTTTTTATCCCAAGACTAACCCTAGTGAGGAGTCAATAATTCTGGTAGGTTAAAATTAAAGGGGTAGAATTTTTTTGTAATTATACTGCACTTTATTCAAAATAAGAAACTGATCTGTTTTTAGTAAATGTTAACCAACTACACGTTTTTACTAAATGTTAACCAACCACACCAATTCTATCAGCCACACATTTACTATATTTTTTGTGTTTTACTATATTTTTAACAGACTAGTCATTTTTTTCTCGACTACTTAAATTAAAAAGCATTCTCAAATGTTACTCGGGGCTAAATAATATATACTTTTTAAATGTTTAAATATATTGAATATTTTAAATATAGAATAGTCTAAATATTGAAAATATGAAAATACTTTGTTACAAAAATTATAAATTTTAACTGTTTTAAAAAAGTTACTCGGATTCGCGTCGTGAGTATAGTTTGTCTCAAAATATATCGTTTTGACTTTAGCGTCGTTAAAGGATTAGTGGTATTATCGCCATTATTAATAGACAAA
The DNA here is from genome assembly GCF_040954645.1 of Diabrotica undecimpunctata. Classification (NCBI taxonomy): domain Eukaryota; kingdom Metazoa; phylum Arthropoda; class Insecta; order Coleoptera; family Chrysomelidae; genus Diabrotica; species Diabrotica undecimpunctata. The sequence continues at coordinate 92,710,029 of NC_092804.1, forward strand.
TACGTTTTCAATTTCTACCTGACCGCTTAGGGTTGAATCAGGTACGGCTAATGTAATCAGTCATTAAAAATCTCTACTTGCTACTGTGTGTATAGTATATTAGTGAAGATTGTTCGTAACAAATATGTTTCGTCCACGGAAAAATAATCGCTCGAGATCTACTAAACATAATCAAAAGCATTTGTCATTGGACGCAAAAAAATAGTTAAAAATGTGTGTCATACTTTAATAGATAGGGGCCTAATCAAACAGAATGTTGTGAAAAGAACATATTTACTTACAAAAACGTCGATATCGTCGACAAAGGCTATTGTAAGCGAAGAACCATTGACAAGACGAAAAAAAGTAGTAATTTTTAGTATATATATGTATATATATATATACAGGGTGGTCCTTAAGTAATTGTACAAACGAAAACCGTAAATTCTACACTTTAAAATATTATGATTTAAGACAAATTGCTTTAATAAAATGTTGATATTAAGAAAGATACAGGGTGTTAAAGTGCAAATTTAAAATTCTATTTTTCGCTATAACTTTCATGTTTGTAAAGATTTATGCATAAAAATTTACAACTGGGTACTTTTAAATATAAGAAATTATAATTTAATGCACACTTTGATGTAGCTGATAGAGGGCGCCACATATGTGGCATAAATTTGCACTTAACTTTTTTGCTGTTTGAGTTACCTGTATTTTTGATAAAAAATCTTAAAGATACATTATTTTAACAAAAAAAAGGTATACTTCTTAATAACTTCAAAACTTAACAGTTTTCGTGATAATCGCATTTTACAAATCAGCTGCATAATTTTGATTTAAGGCAATTACTCCAGGCAACGAAGGAAAAATAGACAAAAACATTAATAAATCTAAATTTTGGTATAAAATACTTTTAACTAAAGTTAATAGTTAACAAAATATTAAATAAAATAACTATATCAGCAGGATAATTAATAATAGGATTTGACAAAAACAGAATAATAGGATTTTACATCAAACATTTTACGTTTTATGTTAAATTAAAGTCATAAACAAAACATTTTGTTTACAAACCAAATTAAGAAATAGTTAAACTAAATAACATAACTTTTTGTCAAAGTAAGTGTTGAATATGTCCACCATTTTCTTTAATTCATTTGTCAATATATTACATAAAAGATCGTCTCATGTTAAATAGCATCATTGGTTCTAAAGAAACTGCTGCAGTATTTATTTCTTCCCATAGTTGGTTGAGAATGTTTATGGGATTCTTATAGACACGTTGTTTTAATACGCCCCATACACCAAAATCAAGCGGATTAAATTCTGGGCTACGTGGTGGCTATAATCTATAATGGATGAATATATTCTTTTGGATACATATCCAAACCTTATGGTATATTATGGAACTACATCTTATTTGTGGCAGAGGTTAAATAATGTGTTAAACTGTGATGTATTTGATTCATGGGTTACTTATATAAACACGGAATAACCTATCGATGTCATTACTTATTTATATGATTACGTTACAGCTTACGAGTAACTATAATTACATCTCGAACAAATGGTCTGTTATGATTAAATAACGAACTAATATTATGCTGAACTAAATTACCTGTGTGTTTACTATATTTATAACAATATCGGTTATTAGGCCAACGATGATGTTTTTGTAAAAATGCTGAGTCTTTAAGGTTAGATTGGTAGAAAAAGTATTATCAAACAAGACACATATGTGTTATTAAATCCCTGACTTTAGTTTCTAATTGTCCTAATAAAAATGGTTAAATAATTTACGTAATGAATAATAAATATTCTTTTGGAATTTTTTATAAATTAAATAATTATATCAATATCTCACCACATTGCAAAGGAATATGAGTGGCACGATCATTCCAACGTTCAGAACAGTTATATTTAAGTATGTTCTCACTGCCTTCTCTCTAGAATGTGGTGGTGTACCATCTTACATAAACCACATATTTTGTGTTTTCAGCATTTTACATTAGGGAAAAAGTAATACAACTCCAGTAGGTATAGAAACTTAAGAAGCGATAGAAAAGGGAAATTGTAAACATGATGACGGCCAACGTCTAAATACGGACACGGCACCTAAAGAAGAAGATGAAGAATATTTTCTTCAATAAGACATTTAGCAGCTATAACAAAAATTTTGTAATGTTACATTATCATCTTTGAGTTGTTGTAATAAGAATAAACTGTGAATTATGCTTATCTACAGGTATTCAGTGCTTCACCGCCCAAATATTACAACTAAGAATTATTATGCAGCTGACTTATAAAATGCGAATATCTCGAAAACGGTTAAATTTTAAGGTTATCAACAAGTATACCTTTTCCTTGTAAAAATAATGTTTTTTTAATATTTTTTAACACAAATAGAGCTAACTTTAAGAGCAAAAAAGTTAAGGGCAAATCTATGTCACACATGTGGCATATGTGGCGCCCTCTATCAGTTACATTAAAGTTTGTATAAAATTATAATTTATCCTACTTTAAAGCATCCAATTATAAATTTTTGTCCAAAAATATTTACAAACGTAAAAGTTATAGCGAAAAATAAAATTTTAAATTTCCACTTTAACACCCTGTATCTTTCTTAATATCAACATTTGTACAATTACTTAAGGACCACCCTGTATATATATATATATATATATATATATATATATGGCTTTAAAATAATTAACATTTTTTAATAAAGACTCATAAATTTCAGTTTTAGTACTTGTTTGGCGCTTTTTGTAGCTGTAGACTGTAGTAGCTTGCGTTATCCATGACGATTACACTACTTTCAGGAATATTTTTCAAAAGAGAATTTTGAAACCAATTTTCAAAAAGTTTTGCACTGGTATCTTTATGATAGTCTAAGCTGAAGTCTTTGATATTCTTTGCAGATAAGAACAAACAGTTTCGAACCCACATATCTTTCGAACTGGCGTGAATTATTGTTATGCGTTTTCCTTTATTTAAAGATGCTTTCGTATGACATTTTTTACTAAAATCGACCTTCTTTTACATACTATATCATGAGTATCAAACCATGTTTTATCCAGATATATGATAGATTTGTTTTCTAACCTATAATTTCAGAGAGATACTCAGTTCTTCAAGTGTTAAAACTTATTTTAGAAAGGACTGTATGGAGAGTGGTATCTATATTTGTTTCTTCTTCCTATAACTTCAATTTAATTTATCTAACGTAGAAACTATCTGATTTTCGTAAAGAACAACTTATTGTTCTTCTTATAATATCTTATTGAGTACTGTCCAAATAATGAGACTAAAAATTACTACTTTTTTTCGTCCTGTCAATGGTTCTTCGCGTACAATAGCCTTTGTCGACGATATCGACGTTTTTGTAAGTAAATACATATGTTCTTTTCACAACATTCTGTTTGATTAGGCCCCTATCTATTAAAGTATGACACACATTTTTAACTATTTTTTTGCGTCCAATGACAAATGCTTTTGATTATGATTAGTAAATCTCGAGCGATTATTTTTCCGTGGACGAAACATATTTGTTACGAACAATCTTCACTAATATACTATACACACAGTAGCAAGTAGAGATTTTTAATGACTGATTTGATTACATTAGCCGTACCTGATTCAACCCTGAGCGGTCAGGTAGAAATTTAAAACGTATTTGTCTATTAATAATGGCGATAATACCACTAATCCTTTAAGGACGGGAAAGTCAAAACGATATATTTTGAGACAAACTATACCCTTTTATGAATATAAAATAACTGAAATCAAGTTGAGTTTTAGTAAATACAATGGAATTGTTATATTTAACATAATACTTAGCAGGTAAGAAATATTCAAATTCCAATAATTTTATTACATCCATTACTTTAATTAGCTAATTGTAAAGGCAGATCGAGACACCTTGCACACCTATTGTTAAAAGATACCGGATAGGTACCTGAAAATTTGGAAAAAAGCTTAGGTATTAAATATTTTATTATTATTTAAATAATAAGGGTATTAAATATACTGTTTAGGTTAGTTGTATAACATAAAGAGTTTATATTACTTGGAAAACATTTTAGCAGATAAATATTTTAAGAATATTCAAATAAGACGGAAATTACAAGTTGGACAGAACAGCTAGTTTAGATTATTTGAGTAGTAAAATAGATTTATATTAGCTGCATTTCAAAAATTTAAATATATTTATATTATTTAATTTTATGTCGATATTATATTTATTGTCAGTTGGATATAGGTAAAAATTAACAGAGTATTGGGGTATTAATGGGTTAGTTAAGGGGTGAAAAATTACTAGGGTGGTAATAAATTCACAAAAACCTATCAGAACATGATGGTATTTTAAAACTATTTTTTTAAATTTCGCTGTCTCGAATATTAAGCTAGTAAGAACTTTACTAAATAAGATTGATTTAGGGGGGAAAATGATTAGGATGGTCAAAGTTTAGTAAAAACTTAACAGCAGAACACTACTGTTTTATTTCAGTTATAAGTACAGGGCGGTGAAATTTTAAAGGATATTTTTTCTCCTTAAATTTTAACGTAACAGAATTATTGACTTCCGATAGGAGTAAATTGAGGGGTGAATAATTACTAGGGTGGTAATGAATTTGTAAAATCCTAGCAGAACACTGTGTCATTTCAAAAATATTTTTTTTTCCAATTCCACTGGCTCGGATATTAAGCTAGCAGTAACGTTTTCAAATAAGATTGGTTTATCATCATTCCGTCTTTACAACCTTACGTGGGTCCTAGCCTCCTCAAGAATTTCTCTCCAGTCGTCCCCAACCCTCGCCTTTCTCTCTCCGCCAAGCACGTATTCCCATATTTTTCATGTCTTTATCGATGTTATCAAGGAACCTTGTTCTAGGTCTTCCTCTTCTTCTCTGGCCAATGGGTCTATCAAGGAGCGTTTTCTAGCTGGGTCATTTTGTTCCATCCGCATTACATGCCCTATTCACCTCAGATGTTCCAAGATTAGTTTAGGGGAGCAGAACAGAACACTTTTTATTTTATTTAAAAGTTATAATTTATAAATGGGTGAAAAAATATGGCATAGGCAAAAATATATTTTTTTAAATTCTGCCAGTTTGAACCGTATGCCAGGAGAATCGCTCCCCTTAAGGGTGGTTCGGTGGTAAAAAATTATGATGGTAGTAATTAATTAGTGAAAAATGTGTGAAAAAAAAATGTCATAGACAAAAAGTTTTTTGTTTGAATTCTGCTAGCTTGAACTTTAAGGCAGCAGAATTACTCCACTTAAGGGTGGTTTGGTGGTCAAAAATTAGTGAAAAATCGGTGAAAAAATATTGCAAAGGTTAAATCGGATTTAGCTTATGTGCCCCCGCAAGCTTAATGGTCCTATAAAAAATGCTGAAGCACGTCGAATATAAATATGCGCTTTTTAAATATACTGGACAAGGTGACTCAGGCAAGCCTACCATAGTCTAAAAGCTTTACTTTTAATGGAACTTCCTGTATATTTTACTATTCTTAAAAGCTCCTTAATAACCCGATCTCAACCAACTATGTCATGTAGAGTCTATTATGAGTATTAAAGGGTAGTTAATATGTTGAAATTAAACAGTGTGGAAACCACTTATGGAATAAAATTGTTTGTGTCCTTGAATCTTCTGCCCTCATGAATCATCTTGTACATTTAAATTCATGTTTAAATAGCACATTTGAATTTAAAAGTAACAGGGGAGGCGGTTTTTTATAATTTTCTAAAATAAGGACGCAAACAATTGTATTCCATGAGTGGTTTACACACTGTATAATTTTTAAATTCCACCCTGTATTATTCATAATAGACCCTACATAATACAAGATATAGTTTGTCGAGATCAGGTTATTAAGCAGCTTTTAAAAATAAAAAATATACAGGGAAGTCTATTAAAAATAAAACTTATGCAGTATGCTAGGCATGCGTGAATTATCCTGTACATTTAAATTTTTCCTTAAAAGGCACACATTTATATGTATTAAAAGTCGACGGGTGTCATCGTTTTTAATATTTTTTTTTTAAAGGACAGAAATAACTCTATTCTATTATACAGGGGGATCCACATATATTATATTTTATTATATATAATAGTAATAATAATAATAAATTGCCTTTATTTAGTCTGTAAAAATTTACAAACACGAGATACATGAGGCGAAGTCTAGCTAGAGCTACTCCACTTAACCTCAATTTTACAAAGTTAGTTTGAAATAAGTAGAACATGAAAAAAAAATGATTTATAAATTGACATAAATGTTAATATAATATTGAAATGATAGAAATAGTCATGTGGCTACTAGAAAAATAAGATAAAGAAAATAATTTGTAATGTTATGTGATAAATGATATGAATGATAAATAAAAACAAAAAAAATTCTAATGGTAACAATAACGACAACAATATACTATATAATAATAATAACCTTACTGCGATTGTAGGTAAAAATTTCTTATAATGCCGCTTCATGAAATCAAGAGATTTACCTCTTAAATTTTTTGTTAAACTATTAAACACTAAAACAGCGTTGTAAGTAAACGATCGCTGGAAAATAGCTAGACTATATCTTGGCAGCATAAGACTATGAGGATATCTCAGATCCAGATTATGAGCGTCTCCACGAAATACTAATTTGTTCTTTAAATAAATAGGATTTGACGACGAAATAATTCGATATATCAATGAGGCGAGGTGATATTTGTATAAATTATCTATGGTTAACCATTGAAGTTCTTTTATTTTGCATGATATACGATCATATTTTCTTATGCCAAAGACAAATCTGCAACAATTATTTTGAATTTTTTGCAACTTTAATTTCGTAACCTGATCTAAGCAAGGGTAAAATACCAAGAGCCCATAATTAAGAATTGACATTACGATAGTTGCACAAAGTAACTTACGCAATTTAAAGTTTAAAATGCCTGTACTTCTATACAGTTGACGCATAACTGAATAGCATTTTTTAACTAAAAGGGCGACATGCTCTTGAAAACGTAGCGTACAGTCATATATGACTCCTAAGTTTTTACAACTATTAACATTTTTTAGAGGTTCATTTTTTATAATTAGTTTTAAGTTATCCTGAACAGTGTTAGGTTCAAAAGAGAAATACAGTTGTGTGTCATCTAAAAAAGAGTGCAATTTCAGATTATTTAAAGATTTATACAGATCGGAAATATATATTTAAAAAAGAAGAGGACCAAGAACCGAACCTTGAGGCACCTCTGAATTGACAGATGCAAATTCTGATGAATTATTATCGATTATGACTTTTGATAACGATTTACCAAATAAAATTTGAAAAACTGTAAGGAGGTATCATTAAATCCAAAATATTTCAATTTAGCACACAGAAGAGCGTGATCAATAGTGTCGAAGGCTTTAGAAAAATCAAGCACGATGACTGAGGTTGCTTTTCCTGCATCAAATGATCGAAGTATATTATCTGTTAAGTCAAGAAGCAGAGTCGTTGTACTAAACTCTTTTCTAAATCCTGATTGTATATACGTAACTACATTATTTCTAAAAATATAATCGTATATCTGTTTATAGATAACCTTTTCTAAAATTTTTGACAGTCCCGGTAAAATGCTTATTTTGGGCGAAGATTATTAAGTAATTCAGGTTTATTTGATTTGGGCAGTGGTTTTACCAAAGCGTATTTCCAAGTGTCCGGAAAATAACCAACCCCCAAAGAACAATTTATAATGTGCGTAATATAAGGAGCAGTAATAGAAAGGGAGAGTTGTAGCATCTTTGCAGAAATATTATCACATCCATATCCAACAGCTTCCGAATTTAACTTCATCAATAGTGGCCATTTTAAACGAGAAAACAATATCTGGGTTGAAAATATTTGACTGATACCATTGGGTTGTCTCAGGACAACAATTTACAGGGCTAAAGACAGATGTAAAATAATTATTTATAGATACAGGATCTTTAAGCTCATGAGGGATCTCTATAACTGGTTTATTTACAATTTTGAATAACCTCATAGCTTTCCAAAGATCTTTTTTAATTAAAGAAGCAGACCGATAATTTAAGTAACCATTCTTCTCCAGACGGACTGCGTTAGTAACTGCATTTCGAAGATCTTTATAGTAACTATAGTCGAAGACGTTTTTAGTTTTCTTATATTTAATTCTAAAATATTATAACACTATCGTACACTAAATAAAAAAATATAATAGTAGCCAACAGAGTATCCGTATCACAGAAAATGTAAAGCACCAACTTATTCCTATAACAAATATGGCAACATGGCTTTCAAACACACTGTATATACAGCAATACTTATGGAACCCCCAAACACAGAAAATGTGTTACGGATATATTTGTGGCATCTTTTGCACACAGTTTCTGATGACAAAATAATTGTGGAATCCGGTGCCACAATTATATTCGTCGATAATATTAGAACCATGGAGTGTATCAAAGCAATTCCTATCTATAAACACTCTGCACGATGGGTGCCAGTATCATGGTATGTTTACACCGTGTGTGTGTGTGTGTGTGTGTGTGTGTGTGTGTGTGTGTGTGTGTGTGTGTGTGTGTGTGTGTGTGTGTGTGTGTGTGTGTGTGTGTGTGTGTGTGTGTGTGTGTGTGTGTGTGTGTGTGTGTGTGTGTGTGTGTGTGTGTGTGTGTGTGTGTGTGTGTGTGTGTGTGTGTGTGTGTGTGTGTGTGTGTGTGTGTGTGTGTGTGTGTGTGTGTGTGTGTGTGTGTGTGTGTGTGTGTGTGTGTGTGTGTGTGTGTGTGTGTGTGTGTGTGTGTGTGTGTGTGTGTGTGTGTGTGTGTGTGTGTGTGTGTGTGTGTGTGTGTGTGTGTGTGTGTGTGTGTGTGTGTGTGTGTGTGTGTGTGTGTGTGTGTGTGTGTGTGTGTGTGTGTGTGTGTGTGTGTGTGTGTGTGTGTGTGTGTGTGTGTGTGTGTGTGTGTGTGTGTGTGTGTGTGTGTGTGTGTGTGTGTGTGTGTGTGTGTGTGTGTGTGTGTGTGTGTGTGTGTGTGTGTGTGTGTGTGTGTGTGTGTGTGTGTGTGTGTGTGTGTGTGTGTGTGTGTGTGTGTGTGTGTGTGTGTGTGTGTGTGTGTGTGTGTGTGTGTGTGTGTGTGTGTGTGTGTGTGTGTGTGTGTGTGTGTGTGTGTGTGTGTGTGTGTGTGTGTGTGTGTGTGTGTGTGTGTGTGTGTGTGTGTGTGTGTGTGTGTGTGTGTGTGTGTGTGTGTGTGTGTGTGTGTGTGTGTGTGTGTGTGTGTGTGTGTGTGTGTGTGTGTGTGTGTGTGTGTGTGTGTGTGTGTGTGTGTGTGTGTGTGTGTGTGTGTGTGTGTGTGTGTGTGTGTGTGTGTGTGTGTGTGTGTGTGTGTGTGTGTGTGTGTGTGTGTGTGTGTGTGTGTGTGTGTGTGTGTGTGTGTGTGTGTGTGTGTGTGTGTGTGTGTGTGTGTGTGTGTGTGTGTGTGTGTGTGTGTGTGTGTGTGTGTGTGTGTGTGTGTGTGTGTGTGTGTGTGTGTGTGTGTGTGTGTGTGTGTGTGTGTGTGTGTGTGTGTGTGTGTGTGTGTGTGTGTGTGTGTGTGTGTGTGTGTGTGTGTGTGTGTGTGTGTGTGTGTGTGTGTGTGTGTGTGTGTGTGTGTGTGTGTGTGTGTGTGTGTGTGTGTGTGTGTGTGTGTGTGTGTGTGTGTGTGTGTGTGTGTGTGTGTGTGTGTGTGTGTGTGTGTGTGTGTGTGTGTGTGTGTGTGTGTGTGTGTGTGTGTGTGTGTGTGTGTGTGTGTGTGTGTGTGTGTGTGTGTGTGTGTGTGTGTGTGTGTGTGTGTGTGTGTGTGTGTGTGTGTGTGTGTGTGTGTGTGTGTGTGTGTGTGTGTGTGTGTGTGTGTGTGTGTGTGTGTGTGTGTGTGTGTGTGTGTGTGTGTGTGTGTGTGTGTGTGTGTGTGTGTGTGTGTGTGTGTGTGTGTGTGTGTGTGTGTGTGTGTGTGTGTGTGTGTGTGTGTGTGTGTGTGTGTGTGTGTGTGTGTGTGTGTGTGTGTGTGTGTGTGTGTGTGTGTGTGTGTGTGTGTGTGTGTGTGTGTGTGTGTGTGTGTGTGTGTGTGTGTGTGTGTGTGTGTGTGTGTGTGTGTGTGTGTGTGTGTGTGTGTGTGTGTGTGTGTGTGAACAACTAGAAGACAGAGATGAAGACTGCAACGGGTCCAAGAAGAATGGAGAGGACATAGATAAATAAATAAAATAAAAATCAGACTTCTTAAATAATTAAATAAGTATGTAGTCAGAACAATGAGAAATTTGAAAAAGTTTCTAGAACATTCGATATAAGGTAGAAGAGAAGATCAAACAGTTAAAGAACATGATAACCAATACGAAGGTGCTACCATCAGTTAATGCAGTAGTTTTGGATCTTGTAGTAAAATAAGAATCACCGAGAGACGAAATGACACATCATATGAGATTCAAAATGCTACCATTTGAGACAGAACAAAAAAGACTGTTTCCATGACTGCTGCTTTACGAGGCAATGCTGCGGATATCCTAAAATCGATTTCTAAGGGTCATGAAAAACGTTACCAGAACTTGTTCACTCGACTAGACAACCACGGAGATGCCCATTTATAGCAAGGCTACAAAGCACAACTAAGAAGTAGAATTCAAACAGCAAGTGAAAATTTGCAACAGTTTAAATCAGATGTTGCTTGTATAGCGCTGTTGTCTTATCCGGATGCACCATATAACATATTGGAAATAATTGCTGTACGACCTTACGACTAGCAAGACCGAAAGTTTTAGATGAAGCGCTCGCCATTGCCTTGCCTCGCTTCACGGAGCTATCGAGTACGAACCTCTGAAGAGAGCGACGAACAAAACGATAAACGTTTGAAGGAAATCGTACGGAAATTAGTTCGTAACACGATGTCAAAGAGATGTGAACCCAGATGTTGGAGTGGTAGCGACGCAAATCACGTTCGCCGTAAATTACAAGAAAATAATACAACAGTCAGAAAGCTAGAACAGATCGAACACTGGGCTGGAAAAAGTCATTCAAAGCTGACGCTCAGTCAAGACGACCATGCAATGCAAATTGTAATCACTGTCCTAAATTAGAAGAACGGCTTTGCCCCGTGAGACTAACCACCGTCGTTAGTGTTCAATGGCAGTCTCAACAGCTCCCAATGTCCACGCCCAGATGATTAATGTATAAAAAGAGTATTGGATTATATAGTCAGGTCTTACTGGAGCCAATGGAATTGACTTGTACTAAAAGATGATCTTCTGTATAGAACCTTTGAGAACGATGATGGTACAGAATCTAAGCTTCAGTTGATTGTACCTAAAAGTAAAAGTGTCAGTAAAAGTACTGCGTCAGTTGGATGTGACGACGAAAACTCTGCAAAAAGTTCGATAACGGTTCTGTTGGGTGAACTGTAACGATGATGTAAGAAGATGTTGCCAGAAATGTGAACTGTGTGCAACCAGTAATAATGGTCCAGTTGGTAAAAAAAAGTTACCCATGAAACAGTACGATGTAGTTCCATAGAAAGAGTAGCAATCGACATTGCAGGTCCATTTCCAGACACGAATGATGGAAATAAATATATCCTGGATATATTATGGGCCATGAATTATTTTACGAAATGGACTAAGGCCTATGTGATACCAAATCAAGAAGCTGCTGCCGTTACAGAGGTACTTGTTAAATAATTCTTTAGCCGGTTTGGTGTTCCCTTGGAGATCCACTTCAACGAAGGTTGAAACTTCAAGTCAACCCTTTTCCAAAACGTTTATAAATTTATTGGTGTCAATAAGATCAGAACAACACCCCTGTATCCTAAACCAGATGGAATGGTCGAGAAGATAAATCGAACGATGGGTAAACTCCTGTCCAAAGTTGTATCAGAGCATCAAAGGGATTGGGACCAGTACATTCATTTATTCCTAATGGCCTACCGCTCGGCCGTGAATGAAACTACAGGCCAGACTCCAACTTGCCTGATGTTAGCTCGTGAAGTTTGTTTGCCCTGCGACCTAGAGTTTGGCTGCAGACCTTCCGAAGAACATGTTGCAAGCGAAGTTAAGAACGAACAACATTCATGAACTTACCCGACAACACATACAGTTAGCCAGTGACAGAAATAAAGATCAATATGATTGTCGATGCAAAAAAGAAAGTTTTGAAATAGGTGATCTTGTTTGGGTTTATAATCCACTACGTCGTCGAGGCTTTGCTCCTAAACTGCAAGTCATTGGGAAGGTCCGTATGAAATTAATAAGAGAATAAATGACGTAATATAACGGATTAAGAAGTTGCCGAAAGTTACACCAAAAATGGTTCACATAAATCATATATATATATACATATATATATATATATATATATATATATATATATATATATATATATATATATATATATATATATAGAGAAAATATTAACCTTGAACTAGCTTATGTTCGCCGACTTCAGATTTCATCATCCCATTCCCATAGAAACCGCTGAGCACGCAGTAAATGAACTTTGTCGAATCGTTGGCCAATATTCATGGGAACAGCGATTCAGAACTTCATACCAAACCTATAAATTACCATTTTCAGATGCCGGAGACACATTTAGCTGCAACTTCGACCAGTCCAGTTATTGTAGTCATTTGAAATTAATTTAGTTTTGTACTATTGTTTAATATTTAACGTGTAACAAATAAAGTTCTTGTTTTTTTAAGTCAAATACGTGATTAGTGATCTAACAATTGGCGTAGTCAGTAGGATCCGGTTAACACGTGTATACTCACTGGCAGCGGCGGATTCTCATCCATTAACGGAACAAAGAATCTACGGAAGTCCCCACTCCTGTGATCTACGGAATGAACACCTACAGTGAAGCCCCTGGTAGCCGAGCAGAGAGAACAAGACGACCCTTAAAGAAGAAAGCGTCTCAGAACAACCTCACTCCTGTAATCTACGTAAGGAATACCTAGTGAAGCCCCTGGTAGCTGAGCAGAGAGAACAAGGCGTCCCGATGTTCATCTTTATGTAAATGGATTTTGAATCATCTCGTTAATAATTTTGTTATAATAATTTACGAAATTGACTATACGCAAGTCAATCAAGATAAAAAAAAATACAAGTTGATTACCTAAAATTTGAAATTATTGATATTAACATATTTCTTTCATACTATTTTATACTGATATTTTATTGACATATTTTTTTCTACTGGCTATATTTTTGGTATATTTTCTCTTGATATATTTTTATTTGATATATTTGATACATTTTTATAGATATATTATTTGATATTTTTATATTGATACATTTTTGCCCTTTATATACCACCACATTTTTTTCCTCCCTTATATACTGATACATTTTATATTTCTCCATACTTCTATTTTTCATTTCATTTTCGTTTAAAAATATCTCGAAAAATACCCGAGGCAAGTCCCCAAACTCAACAAGAAATCGAACCATATAAGCTTTCGGAAATATTTTCCCTTATCCCAGAATTTGAAGGCAAACCGATTTCTCTTTCTACATTTTTAGATCGTGCGACTGTGCTATTAAAATGGCCACAGGCGATCATCGCGTTCTATTAACGATTCACGTAAAAAATAAACTCAAAGGTAAAGCTGCACAGCTTGTTAATTTTAGAAAACCACTTTCTTATACAGAAATAAAACAATTACTAAATCTACATTTCGGAGACAGTAGGGACCTGACCTTAATACAAGACTTACAAAAACTAAGACAACCATCTAACGAATCTCCTCTAACTTACTTTAACCGCTTACAAGTTCTGAATGCAAAAATGCACGCCTTGATCCAAATAGCAAATTTATCCCCAGATGAAATCCAGATCAAAAAAACCGCCCAATGTGACATAATTGATACCATGACCCTAAACACACTTTTAACCGATTTATAACCTCGTCTAGGACAAATTATTAGGGCTAGTAATCCAAAAGATCTCATTGAAGCAAGCAATCGTATTCGACGCGAACTTCAATTGTCATATTTTGAAGAACAAAAATCTAATTTTAAATCAACTATTCCTAAACCCTCTCTACCAATGTTAATACCCTCATCTCAATTTACAAAATGTACAAATTGTGGCCGCATTATAATGGACCTAACAACTATCAAAACAATCAAAACCCTAATAGGAATCAATATTCCTCCAACAATCCAAATTTCAACCAACAGAGACATGTTTTAAACGAATACCCTGACGAAATGACGACCAACTACATATTATACAGACGATTACTATACAGATAATTATTATAATACCGATAACTATGAAAACTATGAAACAGATTATTATACAGAAAATAATCCACAAACTGATAACTTTTACGAAGCCAATAACACACTCGACACAGAAGATTATCAGGATTTTCTTTCACTTTAGAATCAAAATCATCCTCCCAATCATACGAACCACTCAATGGATATTACGAATAACCAAGACCAAATCCAAGCACTCAACTTGGACAACTTTCATCCGGATCTCAATTTTCCAGAACAGACATTCATTCCTGTAACCCCATTTCATACAATGAGTTCCAAAAATTTATATTACATTAACGTTGCTACCAACACTTTTAAACTTTTAATCGACACAGGTGCTGAAATCACTGTTTTCAAAGAAAACACAGCAGCAATTATCATAATAGATTTCCTGAAAACGTTACTATTCAAGGTATAGCCGATCAAAAATTTTTAATAACAGAACCTGTCCTAATTCCCTTCACTAACGATAATCCTCACAAAGTCTTTATTTTCAATTTAGACATTGATTTCGATGGCATAATAGGCCTAGACTTTCTAGATCCTTATGAATGCGTAATAGATCTCAAATCCCGACAGTTGCATACAAATTTTAAAACTCTCACCCTTCACAAAGTAGGACACCAGACAAACACACCTCCTAAAGACAAATCACCGACACACCCTACAGAAACAAGACAAACCTAAAATAAAAATTAAATCAGATTCTAAACGCGAATCAAATTTAAAATGCCAGAACCCTATGAATGAAAAATACAGTATCGTAAAAAACCGAGATCAAGACAAAAATCTTGGATATTGTTCTGAAGCTATTTTCTTGTGGCATTTTAAAGAAATTACTATTTAAATGGGATTAAGCCACAATTAAAGGTTAAAGTACGTTTATTGACGTTTCAATTTCCACTTCGGAAATTGTTCATAAATTGAAACGTCAATAAACGTACTTTAACCTTTAATTGTGGCTTATTCCCATTTAAATAGTAATTACTTAAAAATCTTGGAAGGCCGGGGAGAAAACGAATAAAAGGGAAAAACAGAATTTCCATGGACAGCCGGACCGAACAAATATGCAGACTAAAATGCAACTTATCAAATACAGATGCCATATTATCAGCTCAAGAAATAGAAAAAGTTAGATTACCTCATGCATTAGTCCATGTAGGCGAAAATGGAGCTAATGCTATGCCGAAGACAATTGCCATAGCCAAACTGTTTTTTTTTTTTTTTTATTCAGTTTGATGGCCTTGGCCGAGCCAATTAGCCAGACAAATTTAAAGACAAACAATTTTTACAATCAGAGGAATTTTTTACAATTAGAGGAATAAACATATAATCATCCGTACAATCTAACGTGCAATTAGTAATAATTAGCAATTAACAATTAATAATTAGTAATTAGTAATTAGCAATTTTTTTTTTCCTGCGCTAAGACATAACCCGATTCAACATCTCGGAGGTTTACATCTTTTTTTTTTTATTTCTTTATGATTTTTTTTTTTTTTTTAATTTTTTTTTATATTTAATTTTTTTTTTTTGCTATAATACAATATTTACTTAAATATAAGTTAGTTTTAAGCTACAATTTATATTTACAGTTTTTGATATGTTCGTAAATCATTTTTAATATATTGATATCTCTAGAGAAAATCAAATTGTTCAGGTAGACGGGAAGTGGAATTTTTAATATAATAAGATTATCATAAAATTTGTTTATGTTTACTGATTCGTGGGAACATTCAAGAAAAATATGTAATAAGTTACCTTCTTTTCCACACTTGCAATTAGGTGACTCCGCGAGACCCAACTTGTACATATGAAGGGGGGTAAGAGCATGATTAGATCTTAATCTGTTTATAACCCTTATGAAATGGCGATTTGATAGAGTATGAAACCATCTTTTTATGGGTATTTCAGGCTGCATTTGTTTGTAATTATTTCCAGTTCTCGTGTTTCGATAATATGTTTGCCATTTTTCTTTTTGATGCTGTTTACTAATTATATCAATGTCTGAAAAGGGGAGTAAGTTCAAGGGAGCTTCTTCGCCTATGTCTAGGGCAGATTTGGCTAGGCTATCTGCTATTTCATTGCCCTTAATGCCCGCGTGTCCCTTTATCCATGATATAATAATGCTTTTCCCTAAATTTGTAATTTTATTGTAAATAGTCATAATTTCTAGTTCTATATGATTTAGTTGTTTGGACCTATGTACGTTTGTTAGTCTGTCGACGACACTCTTACTGTCTGTAAATATTATGCAGCTGTAGGGTTCGTTACTATGTATATGCCTTAATGCAAGAAGAATCGCTGTCATTTCAGCAGTGTATATCGATGATTCAGCTGGCAATTTCAATAATTTTTTAAATCCACTTTGAACATTAATTAATGCACACCCTACTTTGTTTTGTACTTTAGATCCGTCTGTAAAGTAAAACTGATAGTTTGGCCATTTATGCCGTGTAAATGATTGAAAAGCGACTGGATCTAAATTACTGTCCATAAAAAAGGTATTAATATGTTTTGAAAAAAGCTCTTCTAATATATGGGAATACATAGGTGAAACTTGATTTTCATACGTATAGAAAGTATGTCGGTATTGAGATATCCTCAGGTAACTATTTACCAGAAGAGAACATTTTTTCTTTGTCCAATATTTATGAGTTAGATCTAAAATTGATAAAATATGAATATCCTGTAGATAGTTAGTATTTTTCCCTATGGCTCTAGTAATGAATTAATCACTTAAAAACTCCCGTCGAAATTTCAGAGGTGGTTCTATCGCCTCAACTTCCATTATATTAACAGGTGTAGAATTCAAATATCCAAGACAAAGCCGAAGGCATTTATTTTTTTGTATTTCTAATTTATTTAAATGTGTGTTTGCGGCAGTTCCATATAAATGACAACTGTAATCGAAAATGGGACGAATCATAGTACGGTAAAATAAAAGTGCTACATTTGGATCAGCGCCCCAGTTAGTTCTACAAAAGGCTCTTAGAATGTTCATTGCATTTTCAGACTTTTTTATGACATGATGAATTTGATCCTTCCATAGGAGTTTTCTGTCTAAATAAGTACCGAGATATTTTATACAATTTTTAATAGGGAACTGAATTTGACCTACTTCCAGATGCCCTTGTGGAATTTGATGTTTTCTAGAGAAAATACAAATTTCAGTTTTAGATTCTGATATATCTAAACCAATATTTTCATAGTGATTAAGAACAGCTTTAATTGAGAGATCAAAATTATTTTTACATATATCCAATGATTTGTGGGCTGTGTAAACTACTACATCATCAGCATATTGAATAATTTTTGTTGGGCTATTAATACAATTTTCTATATCCATATTATATAAAATAAATAGTATTGGGCTTAATATGCTACCCTGTGGAAGTCCTATATTCGTAAGACGTGGTGGAGAGATGGAATGGTTGATTTTTAAAAAAGTTGATCTATTAGTGTACAATGTCCTCAGAAAACTAGCTATGGTGATGGGGAAGCCGATGTCTAATAGCTTTTTATGTATAATGTCCAAGTTAACGGTATCGAATGCAGAGGAGACATCAAGAAAAGCAACCATAGTATACATATTATCAGTAAAGTTTATTAGTATGGATGAGACTAAGGCAGTTATGGCATCTTGGGTTGATTTTGATTTTCGAAATCCATACTGAGATTTTGGGAGAATATGTTCTTGCTCTAACCAATGTTCAATTCAATTTTTTATTAACCTTTCTAACGTCTTTAGAAAGCAAGAGGCTAAGGATATTGGTCTATATGATCTACTGCAATTTTCTGGCTTACCAGGTTTTTTAATAGGTATTAGAATATATTCCTTCCAGCTGTCTGGAATTTGTGACGTATCATTCCAAATGTCATTAAAAATATTTAATAATGATATTTTATAGTGGTGAGGAATATGGTATATCATGGAATATGAAATATTGTCTTTACCTGGAGCACTGCTATTTTGTTGACTAAGTACTCGCTCTAACTCCCACATTTTAAATGGTTCTTCTAAGCCAAACCTATCTCTTGACACTGTTTCGCTGTATTCTGGAAAATGTTGTGAAGGTACCCACTGTGGAGATATTTTCTTATGAAATTCATCTAGCCAGCTGGATTCTGGATCTATTGGAATCTTGTTGGACTGTTTGCGGTTTTTAAAAGTGTTTACTTTCTTCCACACTTCACTGATTTGTGTTTTTGAATTTAGGCTTTCGCAGTATTCTACCCAATTCTGTTTTTTCTTTTGTTTGAAAAGTTTTTTTGCGACAGCGTCAAGTCTCTTAAATTCAACTAAATTATTTCTTGTAGGATCTTGTTTATATTTTCCATATGCAATTTTTCGGTTATCAGCGGCGGTTTTGCAACTTTCACACCACCATTGGTTCGAAATTCGTCTCTTATGTGTTCCGTTAGATGAAAACTTTGGTATTGCTAAATTGGCTGCTTTATTAATGTTTGCTATTAGAGTTTGATAGTTTCCAGGAGAATTTACAGCTTCTAGTACAGATGTGTATAATTTCCAATCGGCCTTGTTAAGATTCCAGATCTTGTGATAGTTTTGAGCTGTAAATGAAGTTATATGATCTGTTTCCATGTTAATGATAATCGGAAGATGATTGGATCCATGAGGGTCCTGTAGGACTCTCCAAGTAAAAAATTTTGAAATATCTTGTGTACAAAAGGTTAAGTCAATAGCGGATGGACTCTTACTAGTTGCTAATGTGGGCGATCCATCATTCAAGCATATCAAATTACAATGATCAATACATTCTAAAAGTTTTTTACCATAGCTGTCTTCAATTTCGCAGCCCCATGCGATACTGTGGGAATTAAAATCCCCACCAATAATAAACGGTTTAGGTATGTCTTTAAAGAATTCCAACCATTGACTTTCAGATATCTTGGTCTTTGGTTCAATGTAAACTGAGACAATATTGATGGGATTTTTACCTCGGAGAATTTTAACTGAAATACATTTGTGAGTGAAAGGATATCTATTTTTAAGATTTATTTCTTCGCATCTTAAGTTTGATTTTAATAAAATGGCAGTTCCACCATATCCGTCTGCCCGATCTGATCTAAAGCAATTGTAACCTTTAAAATTATAATAGTATTTTGATTTAAACCACGTTTCTGAAAGCAATGCTATGGAAATATTATTTTGATATAGCAGATATTCTAGATTTACTTTATTAGCTACTGCTGAACGACAGTTCCATTGCAGCAAATTTATGTTCGCGTTTGTGTCTGCGAATTTGAAGACAAGGTATGGTTTACATGTTTACTAATTAATTCCACAATTTCAGATTTTGATACATCGAAATTGTTTGTTTGTTTTATATTACTTATAATATTGAGAACTACTTCTAAAACTAAACTTATTGTTGCATTTAATTCCTCTGATTGTAATTTTACTCCGGCTGAGTTTTTTAAATAATGTTGACTATTAAAAATTCCCCCCGAGACAAAAGAGGTTTTTGGTTGTGTAAGTATTTCTTTTCTTGAAATTTCAATGGGATCAGGGCTGGTTGGTCTGTGCCTTTTGTTTGGGTTTGAAGTTGTAGGAGAAGAAAACATATAATTAGTAAAATTGTTATTATAGGATTTGGGTTGTAAATTGTGGGACTGTGAGTACTGAGGTTGAGAGGAATGATACTGTATTGTACTAGAAGGGGTAGGTCCAGATTGAGGCCGTTGGGAATAATTTGTCGAGGATATTTGACCACTTTCCATGGCAGAAGTATTATGAGCGACTATGTTTGCGTACGTATTTTTTGGGACCTGTTTATTTGCATCAAAGAAATTAATATTGCAAGAGCTCATGGTTTCCTTTACAATTTTTTGTCTTTTAAATTCTGGACAAGCAGACAAATTAGTAGTAAGATGATTTCCTTGGCAGTTAAAGCACCGTGGTATGTAATCTGAATTTTTACAATCTTGTGTGGTATGGGACTCCTGACATTTGCTGCATCTTGGTTTACTTCGACACTGACCTCCCAGATGACCAAAACGGAGGCAGTTATAACATAATAATACTTTCTGGTTATACGGCTCTACCTCCTTGATAACTTTATTAATAGAAATATATTTTGGTAAGATTTGTGATTTGAAAATAACAATGCAAGACTTTGTGGGTACATATTCTACAATTTTACCTTCATCCGTAATTTTTTCTACTTTACGTTTTATTCTTTTGACATTAGATACTTCAAAAGTGCAATGTTGATCAAATTGTCTTATTTTATCTTTTATGTACGCCTCTGAAAAATCTTTTTCTATATCTCTAATAACACCTTGTCTATGAAGAATGAATTTTGGGATATACAATACAAAGTTATTTTTAACAAAAATATTTTCGTTTTTATTATTTATTAGAAAATTTGCTGATTTATAATCCTTTAACTTGATCCTAACCCTATTCCGACCTATAGAATCGATACTTATAATTTTATTGTCTATCTCCGGAAAGTTAGAAAGAATAATATCTCCGATTTTAAGTGCATTTAATTTACCTTTAAATTCGACCGAATTATTCTCAACATAAATATGATACGGGCCTAAATCAGTACTTACATACAAAAACTCCTGTCTTTCTTTCGATGTGTTATTGTTATCGATGGTCATTGCTGTTGTTGTTTGTATATCATTTGTATTTTTTTGACGTATATCTGGGGGCACTGGGTCGTCTGGGGGTTTCCCCCCGACTAACTGGTCCATTTAATTGTTCTTAAAACTCACAATCTAATTTTATTTTTACACCTAATCTGCAGATTTATAAAAACACAATTTTTAAACGAAAACAGTTTAATTTCGTTCCGCTTTGTCGATAGGCACGTCCAATTCGTAGGTGAACTAGAACACGACTGTAGCCAAACTGTAAAAGATTGAAAATATTTTATTATACCATTACCGTTTTATCCCGAACGAGTAATATCACATCTGTTTCTTCTACTTTTTGCAAATAACAATCAATTCGATGAATCAAAAAAGTATATTCGTTTACCAAATTCCCATCAGTAAACATGAGCACGTGTTGATATTCGCCGTGTCATTCGTCAAGAGGCTATAAAAATTAATTTATTACCGTAAGCGAGACATATTCTCATGTTACAGATCCTAACTTGACATCATTTTAAATTCAAATTGTATCGTGTTGATTTTTAAGTTAATTATATTGTGTTATATTTATGTTATAGTTATTGTTAAGTTATTTACTGGTCGTGTTATTTTTTAGAGTTTAGTTTAATTGTGATATAATGATTAAATTTCAAGAAATTCTTACACTAACAGTTTCAAAAGTAAATGTTTTTAAAAATCATATGATACATAGGTCGTACATCAGTACGACCCTGTTTGGCTTACACGTGGTTATGTTGACGATTGGGAATTTGTAGAATGAATAGGGTTTATCTATTCTGGAGATATTTTCTTATATTTTTGCTGACAAAGAATTAAAATTAAGAATATGTCAAAATATAATTAAAACAGCCAGCGAATACGAAATCCCTCAAATTTTAGATCATTACCAATGTGGTAAAAACAATTTACATCGAGGAATAAATAACCCAACCTTCGAATAAGATGAAATTCAAAATAGACTCACCCCTTGCATTGATGTTTGTGCTTCCCCATACAGTATGGTGTGCGTTGGCATCACATCCTATAATGAGCTGTAATCCTTTTCCTAGACAATATGCAACTATGTCGCTTATAATGCTTGGTGGACACAGAGGCTCATCACCTGGAAACTAGGCTGAACACACCACCAGTCTCTTCTCTCCTACTTCCGTGGTTATAGTTAGCAGCTGTAACAATATCATCGGTGCAAAGCACCGGAATTAGTGTACAATCTACTCTATTACTGTGAATTATACACGACCTTGGCCTTATAGCTTTGGGTGTGTATAAAACCTTACCTTGTTTGGTTGATAGGCCAGCAATCTTCTCACCTATCCTCCAAGGCTCCTGCAGGAGGGCCACATCAATGCCTTCTTGTTACACTCTTCTAACTAGCGTTGCCGATGCGGCTTTTGCATGTTGAAGATTGGCCTGCAGGAGCCTTATTTCTCTCTTCATTGCGAAGAGATGGCCGGTTCTGGATCTGTGGACATTGTTTCTTCCGTGGGCCGACACACACTTGGACTTTAGTCCTTATGAGTGTCAGCTCCACTCGAAGAACGTTGTTCCTCTTCCTGAACCTCCATATGTAGGGAGGTTTCCCCTGTTTCACTGGATCGAGTTGCTACTGGCTTTTCATTCCGTGTTTTTGTTTTCCCTTCTTTGGATCGGAACGTTAACCATCCTACAGAAAGGGTGACATTTTTAATTTCTGGAGTTCTTCTCGAGATTCAGAGTCCATCGAGAAGGTCCATAACACCCCTTTGTCTGAAGGTTTACTACCCCGGACTGTCCGTAGATGTGTCCTGAGCCCATGGTCACTTATCCTTAATATATTAAGGATCCTTTTGGACTCAAGTCGTTCCCCATACTCGTCCTGTACGAAGACAGTGCATGAGTGCGGCTTGGGTATGTCTTCCTCAGAGTCACAGTCCTGAGAGATGCACTCTCCGAAGGCCTCAGGGTTGGAATCACCTCCTTTAGCCACTGCGCACTTATGTCGTCTGCACAGTTAAGTTCCAGGAAACCCGGCCTGTATGTACTCTTCAAGAAGCGAACCTGTGGTCCTGCTTCCGGAATTTTGACTGCCTTAAGCTTGTCTACTTGGGTACTTCAATAAACGAAATTGGAGACCAAAACAATGAAATAAAAAGACGTATCGAAATTGCCAGGGCCACTTTCATAAAGATGAGGAAATTCTTCTACAACAGAGATATAAGCATCCCTCTCCGATTAAGAATGCTAAGGGGCTACGTATTTAACACGCTATTATACGGTGTAGAGGCCTGGACTCTCAAGCAGAATAATATAAGAAATATTGAAAGTTTCGAGATCTGGTGCTACCGTCGAATGCTGAAGATAAGTTCGGTTGAAAGAGTTACAAACTTTGAAGTAATGCGAAGGATAGGAAAAGACCCAGAAATTTTGTCAACGATCAAACGAAGAAAACTCGAATATTTGGGTCACCTGATGAGAGGATATAAATACGCATTACTTCAAAATATAATGCAAGGAAAAATAGAAGGAAAACGGAATCCAGGCCGTAGAAGAATGTCATGGTTGCGTAATTTGAGAGAGTGGTTTGGCTGTATTACTAATGAACTCTTTAGGTCAGCTGTAAACAAGGTCAGGATAGCCTTGATGATTTCCAATCTCCGATAGGAGTGGCAGAAGAGGAAGAAGAAGCTTATCTACATCCATCTTGGCTTCCGGGAATCCTTTTAGTACCACTGCAACCTTAACAGAAGCGACAGCTTCGCTGAAAGTCACACCTTCGGTTCTTGGCCTTTTTCCTTTGCGTTGGCTTTCGGGTGGTGTGCTTTCGTCTGACCTTAGCCTTTTTGGGCCATCGATCTTCTGGGTTTGTATTACTTTTGTCATGGCCTCTAATGGCTTTGGCGGCGCCTCTTTTGTCCTTTCAGCAGCCTTGATGAAATTGGCCTTTATTACAGCCCTTTTGGCTTGAACGTAATCTTGGCCTTGTTTCACCAGCCTACTGATTTTGGCTTTAGAGACGACAGATAGCTTTGCAGCACTAATTTCTTCGTCTATCATGAGATCAACGTCTTTCAACGCTGTTACTCTGACAGCCTTTTTGTTTCCTTGCCTATCAGCTTGAGAGATTTCTTTAGAAATTCCTGGCGTTTCGGCGTTCTGATTTTCTCCAGAAGGTCACTGCTCTTCGGCTTTAGGACTGTAATTTTGGCTCTGGAGTTCCCTGGCCTTTCGGCATCGGGAACCCTTTGGCCCTGAGTTTTTTCTATATTTGTTTTTTTTTTGAGATTCCATATTTGTCCCACGAGTAGCTAGAGAAAGATAGTCAACCCCTCGCAGAACCCCGCTGAAATATGATACTTTACAGCTAGCCAGTTTGACAATAAGATTTTACTGAATAGCAGAAACTAATATCTTTTAAAGTAAATAACTAGTTAGAATAAACCATTAAATAAGATCACATTATAGGAAAATGAAAAAAAATCTTAACCCTCCTGGTATGGTGATTTAATTATCTTTTTAAGATATGCTGGGTCAATGCTGACCCACGAATAAAAAACCTACACGATTTTAAATACGCAAGATATGATATTTTTTAATTAGATTATTTTATTTATTTAACCTTTAGAAAACATAAAAAACAAGAAAATAAATGAACAGAATATGTACGTAATTATTATGAATTATTCATAAACATTGTATTTCTTGTACGGATATACGAAAACTAACTAAATAATAATTAAATTATTTAAAAAACTTAAATATAATTAGGTACCTACTCCTTTTTCCAACTTATTTTTTTCATTCTGTATTATTATATATATTATATATAATCTATATTTCATCCTGTGATTTTCGTCAAAAAGTCTAGGGTATTTTATACCTTGAAATTATTTAAAGATTTAGTCCGTCGCACACTACAAACATTTCACGACTTCAATGCTATGCTCTTTACAAAAATACCCTTAGTACATACTGAGCACATTTTTTGGATGTTTGTTGTCTTTAGAACACATGTGACATCGCCCTCTTTTCTTGCCATGGTGATTATCTTGTCTGGGTTGTTCTGCAGGTAGTCCAATCAAACGCCTTATTATACCTCGAAGGTCAATTGGAATATTTCTTATTTCAGCCCTCATTTGAAGAAGATCCTTGATAGGTTCTCTTCCTAAAGAAATAATAAATTGTCGCCTGTCGATTGTCTTACTAGTATCTACAGCACTGTTATAAATAACGTGAGAATTTACAACTATAATATTTATCATTCCATAAAATATCGTCAGTGGCCAAAGTCTACTTCTTCGACCTACATTATAACAGGCGCACTTTTGGTCCAAGCTGTCAACTTCTCCTTTTGTTGAATTATAAAAATTTATAATTTCGGGAAGTTTTTTTTCATTATTTTCGATTGTCGCTGTATGGTGTAGTCGAGACAGCGTTATCCTCGCACAGCTTAGTAAAGCTAACAAGCTTTACGCTTTTTAGGCACATATGATAGGAGTGTTAGATCGTTTGTAAATCCAAAAGTTGTTGACAAAGCGGGGCGGTCTTTATTAGGCAAAAATTCAGGGGGATTTTTTTTTTGTGTTTTGCGCAATGTTCCCCTATACGTTAGTCCACATTTTTTAAATTCATTTGCCAATTCAACTGATGAAAACCAGTTATCAGCCGTGATATTTCGATTACTGTTTACAATAGGCTCTACAGTGTACAGGTTGTAAAACGTTATGTGGAATGGATATTTTTTTCGGATTGGGACAATCATCTTTTCCAGCATATATAAACGCATTCAATAAATAATGTGTCTTAGCATCACACAAACTCATTATTCTTATGCCATATTTATTCGGTTTATTCGGCATATACTTTTTATATCGAAATCTTTCCCTAAACCTCACCAGCATTTCATCAATCACCACCTGACCACAAGCATATAATAATTTGATTGACAGTTGGCAATCATAAGGTTAAATATTTATGAAATAGCGGCAAGTTTATCGCCATTCTGGATTCGTTCATTTCTTGTATAGAACAAACTTTATAGAACATATTGGTACCGCGTATTATAGCAAAAATATTGAATGAAAAAATCCCATCAAGATAATTTAAAAAGTAAAAGCTGTAGTTATCTTAACGAAAATAGTTTTATCAATATCGACTGCGGTATATCATCGTGGGGTTAATTTCAATATCATCATCATCATACCTCTTCTATACACTGCTGGACATAGGTCTCTCCCATTTTTCGCCACTCTTCACGGTGTGTTTTACACACCGTGACTGTTTTTGACTTATAACTGTTAAGAAATGCTTCTCGGTCATTTGTATATCGGTTACAAACTTGTATAGACGTTGAAGGTGGACATGTTGAACATTTACCCTACGCATTTCTCTAATATCACATTAATTGTCATATTCATTAAGTACATATTATTATGGTTTATATTTTTTGTTAGTTACTTATTGAATGAAAATAATTATGTTATATTATCACTCAATACTTATTTCTACTTACAGAAATTGAATGTATTTCCGAAATTTGAAGAAAACTAAAAATATCTCGGAAAATAATGAGTTTAGGTATAGGGAATGCTATATAAAAATGAAAGAGTATCATAAATACAATATTTCTAAAATATAAAATATAGGATGATCCATTAAAAAAAATGATAAAATCGTAATTTTGTTTTGTAGTTCACCCTGTCTACAAATTTTTGTCAATGATTTCAATTAAACTTAATTTAAAAACTACAATATATCGTTTAGTTTATTATACAAAATAATTGTTTATGCATTACTTCTTTACATTATACATAATGTTGATTTCAAAGGAATTTCAAAATAAAAATGGTCATAACTGATCAAAAGTACTCTGTATAGTAATGCAATAACTAATACTATAAGAACAAGAAATATGAGAATGCAAATTTGAAAAAATATGTATGTTTGCTATACCACGTAGTTATTTATTACCCTGTAGAATTCCACATATTTTTCAAGTATGGAAAATATCATTGCCTACATTTTTTCTAAATAAATTTTTTGGATATCTTGTATCACAATGGAATTATCGACCGTAGTCGCACTAAAAACTCACCCTGTATATAATTTTATAATAGTCAAATAAGTTATGAATTGTAAAATATGCAAAAGAACAATAAAAGAGATTAAAGAAATTTCCAAAATTATACGCCGTCAGATGATTTGAAATAATACTTTTAAGAATATATTTGTTTTCTTGTGGAAAACAAATATATTTCTTTTATCAAATATCTCATTGGGAATAAATGTTCTCAATTCATAAATGTTCTCAAATCTCAATTTAAATAAACTGTTCTAAATATTTTTTTATTAAAAAAATATATAAATGCCTAAACGCCAAACGCAGTAATACATGTAAAGAAAATAAATAACTGTGTTTTGAAAACTACTTCCCATCTGGAAATCGAAACATCAAATAAAGTATTTAGTTATTTATTTCCAGTATATTCCCAACGGATAAAAATATCTATTTTCTTTCAGATTCTTATGAAAATTTCACACTAGTTGTAATTTTCATTATTTATATTGATATATCATGTATATTTATATACATTTAAACTGAACGTATTGAAATTAACCCCACGATGATATACCGAAGTCGATATTGATAAAACTATTTTCGTTAAGATAACTACAGCTTTTACTTTTTAAATTATCTTTATGGGATTTTGTCATTCAATATTTTTGCTATAATACTCGGTACCAATATGTTCTATACAAGAAATGAACGAATCCAGAATGGCGATAAACTTGCCGCTATTTCATAAATATTTAACCTTATGATTGCCAACTGTCAATCAAATTATTATATACACTCGCGATCATAAAATCCGGGTCACCTTGAAAATCACCGATATTTCATTTTTAACGAGCTTTATCGTAAATAATAATAACACAAATACAAACTAATGCATGTTTCTGAGAATTGTTGCGGTTTCCTTTGTAACAAAGAATTCCAATAGTGCCGATTTCGCGGTAAAGTGCACACTTCCCAAAATGAACGCTACCTGTAACTCCGCTTGTTTTAAATGTCTCGTTTGTACTTCGACTTTCTGTTCAAATGCAACGGACAAACGTTTATTATTGCCACCGTTAGTGTTTATTGGTGCCATTATTAGTGTTTATTTTTTGACAAAAATGCCTTTGACTGTTGTTGAAACGGCACAAATTGTTGCACTTGTGGAAGACTGTCACACTCAACGGCAAGTTGCAAGAACTGTTGGCGTAAGCCTTTCTACGGTTCAAGGAGTGCTTCAACGCTTTCAGGAGGCAAGTTTGCTAACCAGGCGACCTGGCTCTGGACGAAAAAGAACGACCAAGGCATTAGATGACCGTTTCCTTGTGTTTCAGGCTTTAAGAAACCGGACCTCAACTGCGGTTATGCATCAAAATCGTCTAGAGGAAGTACGAAATCGCAATTTTAGTGTTGCAACAGTCAGAAGAAGACTTCGTTCCTCTTGACTATCTTCTCGGGTAATGGCTAGAGGACCGCCACTTCACGGGTGCCTCGAGTTGCACGACTAGCTTTTGCTCGACAATACGCGCATTGGGGAATTAACGATCATAGCAAAGTGTTATTCTCAGATGAATCCCGTTTCTGCCTTACTGGATCCGATGGACGTGTAAGAGTTTGGAGGAGAACCGGTGAACGATTTTCACAAGCTTGCATTGCTCCAAGAATGCCATTTCGTGGAGGCTCGGTCCTGGCTTGGGGAGGTATATCTTCCGACTTCCACACAGAATTACCCTTCATCAAAAATGGGTCCCTAACTGCACGAAGGTACATTACGGAGATTCCGGAATAACATGTTATGCCCAACATGGCAGGGATTGGAGAAAACGCCGTTTTTATGCAGGACAACGTGCGACCGCACGTTGCCAATATCAGTATGTAATACTTGGACGAAGTTGGAATTACGAGGGTATCCTGGCCAGCTAGGTCTCCGGACCTGAATCCCATCGAACATCTCTGGGACGATTTGAAAAAACGTATTCAAACCCATACACCTCCTCCTAACAACGCACAGGAGCTTAAGGATCTGTTAGTGAGAGAGTGGAATAACATACCACAACATGTAATCCGGAGAAAAATTGGGAGTATGCCCCGTCGTCTGCAAGAGATTATTAGAGCAAAGGGAGGTAATACACGATATTGGTCATTGAAATTTCACTGATTTTTTACCACGTGTAGCAGTCACAACTGCTAACATATAATTAATTAATATAATTTATTATTAAAATTCTAAAACCCCTCAGAATCCCGTTTATGAAACGTTTATGGGCAATAGACGAGAGGATGCGCAAACTAAAATGATCAAGAGGTGCTCGGGAAGGTCAGTTTTGGCCAACAACTCAAGCAGAGAGGTGTATTTCTCCAAGCCTTAACCGGCATTTTTTTGTCTTTAAATCGGGTAGAAAATCTGGGATTGGATTTAATATTTTCCCCGAACATCAAGGGAGAAATTAGAACAGATGATAAAGAATCTTGATTGAAAAACCGACTTCCAAATCTATAGAAATGAATATTTAAGACCCGGCTTCCAAATCTACTGAAATAATTATTTAAAACCCAGATTTCACCCGATTAGGATAACGTTTAATACTAGAATTAGTTTAACCAAACACCTAATTCAACCCATTGGAAACCAGGAACCGATTGTCTCCAGAACCACAGCGTTCCTCTTCATTCGTTTTTTTTTCGGAGCCTCAAGGATCGTCAGAGTCTTAAGGGGACTTATCCAGGACCGCTGTAGTGTTGTGACAGACAGTAACAACTAGTTTCTCAGGGTTAAGGTTTTTCTTGTAATTTACAACTTTGTATATGCATATACCAAGGTTAGTACTTATTACAGTTTTTTGTAACATCTATAAAAGTTAGGTAAATAGCTATTAATTAATTAAATTAGATTCATTGTTAGGAAAGGGGTTCATGATTTTTGTATAGCGGTTTTTAAAAGGGAAGGGAAGAAATTTATGTATCAGGGTTTTTAAAAATTATATATATATATCTTTCCGAGTCTGTTGGCCATACTCATCACACTTGATCACTTTAGATATCTCCCAGCATCTGTGTGTAAGCATAACACTTACACATAGATCTGGTGTTTAGCTGCTTCGACACATATTAGTCGTATATTTGTTTGGTAAGGTAGTTTCTTTTGTATAACCGTCACGGTTTTTTTTTCTTAGTATTTATATTCCCTACCTTACCTATCTAGGATTTAACTTTCGTAACTAACCTTAGTGTTAAGATCTCGCTTCTCCCATGGACTTAGATTATAGATTTACTAATACACCTTTTCGTTTGGCCCAGTAGTGGGGATATTTAATTTTGTCGTGGCTTTTTGGTCCTCGCATACCGTAGCCCCACTACTGTAATTAGATTTTCTCTATATATATATATATATATATATATATATATATATATATATATATATATATATATATATATATAGGTGAGTTTTGTTAGTTGTTAATACTATAAATATATTTGTTACAAGTAGTTTTGCTTTTATTTCAGTTCCTGCTTACAATTATAATATAGCAGAACAAGGTCAATAGTGTCTTTTCGGTTTTAAAACATTATTACAGGGTATTAAATCAATAGTACTTTATTCCTTGTTGTTCATAACTTCATTTATTTTTTTGTTAATTTCCTTCAGAAATTAGCTGGCGCCCATTTTATTATTTTCCTAGGCATCTCCGTATATTCTCTTATCTTACCCCTTTTATAGTTCCAGATTTTCCGGTGCATTATTATATTGTATTCTTTTGGTTAAAAGATCTCTTTTCCCCTTATCTCAAAGCCAAATTCTAGTGTAGTGAGGCTAGCCCGAATTCGTGCTTGAGGTTTTGTGTCTCTGTGTTCTTTTGAGCTAAGCCATTCTTTTTATTATAACTTCTTTGCTAGTTCTTCTCTAATTGATCATCTCCTTCTCCATATACCACCCCTAAATTTTATTTAGGTTTCAATTGGCGCTTTTGCGTTTGCAACTTGAGTGGTTTCAATTGGCGCCCAACGTGGGGCCTCTTTTTTTGCACGTACTTTTGGCTTTATATCTTTGGTTTTTTTTTTTTTTCTCCCACTTTAATTTCTGGTTGTGTACCTTTGGTGTTGTATTTTAATTTTCAGCTGTGTTCTTTAACTCTTGGTTTCTTAACTGCAACATTGGTTTTTGTATTTCAATATTTAGTTTATCTACATTCTCTATTAAATATACCCGTAGTACCCTTGTTTTGCTATATTGTGGGTAGACTGAATAAATTGCTTTTTTTGATTAACTAAATATCCATATTGGATTAATAATAAATAACATAAGTATATATTAAAAAGGAAAATTATTTAAATATTTTAAATTTAACTATCTTAACACTATAAAAGTCCGGAGTAGCACCAAAGTAATTCACCACTGTCTGGAAGTAACATTTTTTGAAATTTCTAGGTTTCTCAGGGATTGTAGCCGTACCTTGCATCTGAGTTCACGACTGGATAAACAAGCAAACATTACTGGTAAAATAATTCAATTATAATAATAACCTGGAAACATAGAGTAAGTTAGACTTTACCTATTTTATCATAGTTTTCCTCATATATTTTCTGGTATATTTCCAAGTTGTATAAAATGTCTGCTTTCAAGGTAGAGCATCTGTTAGGTCCAGAATTAGAGTACGAGTTGAGAGTCCGGCACTTAAACGATCCATCTTTGACAACAGTGGAAAGGAAAAGGGTAGTGTTGCGTGGTGCATTAAAGCAAGCTGCAGCAAATCGGAGTTATGCTGTTCTGTCTGCTTCCCATCTTAATTTTAAGGACGAGATTGCGGAAATAGAGGTTACTCTTGCAGATCTGGTGGTCAAAATTGGTTCTTTTGTTGGTTCTCCTAGTGATACTGCCTATGCTCGCTATACTTCTCGCTTAGGTCATGTTGCAGCTAGAGTCCATCTGTTAGAAGCTACAACAGAGGAAGAGGAGGAAGTGAAGAGGTCTCTTAATTTCAGGGTTCTGATTCTGGAAGGTGAACTTGATTGTAAAGTGATTCCACAGGCACAGTCAACTCCTCATAATGCTAGTGTTTCAGTAAATCCATTTCCCTTCGTTAAGTCTGCTCCTATTCATAAATGGGGTGTCCATTTTTCAGGTCAAGATAATGAAAATGTTGTTAGTTTCTTAGAGAAGGTAGAATGTCTGCGTATAGCGCGTGGTAACAGCGAGGAAGAGTGTTACTCTTCTGCTGCCGATTTATTTAAGGATTCAGCCTTCACTTGGTATCTCAATAACCGAGGTAGTTTTGCTTCATGGCAAGAGTTAGTTGCCAAACTTAGGTCAGATTTTCTTCCATATAACTATGAGGACAATCTTCTTGATGAAATTAAGTCTCGAAAACAAGCTCCGCAGGAGAAGGTAACTATATTTGTAAATGAGATTGTTAGTTTGTGTAAACGGTTGGAGACTCCTTTGTCTGAGTCACATATCATAAGGATCATTAGAAAAAATTTGTTGCCATCGTATCATTCTAGTCTGGCACTTACAGATATTTCTTCAATTGCTGACTTAACGGAAAAGTGTAAGAAGTTAGAGGAAGTTTTGTCATGGTCTTCTGACAACGTGTCTAGAGTCCCTATTCATCAGAATTTCAGAAATAATGACTCATCTTATTCTGATAGACCCAATTATTCACGGTCTAGTAATAGTAGAAATTTCAGAAATAATGACTCATCCTATTCTGGTAGACCTAACTATTCTCGGTCTGGTAATGTCTCTTCTTTTAATTCGAAGCTTACCTGTTGGAATTGTTGTCAGTCAGGACATGGGTATTACGAATGTCCTGAGCCTAGAATTCGGTTCTGTTATGGTTGTGGACGTCAAGGTGTCCGTAAATTTGAGTGTGAATTCTGTTCGGGAAACGACAGAAGGGGTGGGTTGGCCCTGGCTCCTACTCCTCGTCAAAATACAGGGAATACAAACACTGTCCAAACTCCTCAAAACCAAGGAACCAGTTTCTCGAGTCTGGATGCCCAAGCTTCCACAAGCCAAACATCTCACGCTCTACCGAAAGACAAAAGACCACAGAACGGCAAATACCAACCGAAGAGAGGACAACGTTAATTGAGCATGAACACCGTGATTCTTCTGTAGTTTCTTCAAGTAATCTCTTGTCGTCGTTTGTTGATTTAGATATAAACTCATTGTTAGTTCGAAAAAACAAGGATAATCGTCCATATCTTGAAATATCTATCTTAGGACATTCTTGTTTAGCTTTACTGGACACAGGGTCCAATATCTCTATTTTAGGTTCTCTAGGTCTGGAATTTCTCCAGAATTCAAATGTAAATATAGGAATAGATCAAAGTTTGCAAGTGACTACAGCTGATGGTCAAATTCAACCAATTTTAGGTCAATTCACTACTGAGATTTCTGTTAGTTTTTGTAAAAGAATGATTACATTCTTTGTTATTCCTTCAGTTAAGAATTCAGTCATCCTAGGTATGGATTTTCTGAAAACTTTTAATAGTGAATTAAATTTTACTGAATTTTCCTTATCTGTGTCTTCTTTCAATATCTCTTGTGTCAATGCTGTTAAAGATATGAGTCGACTTAATGCTCAGGAATTAGAGCAGTTAAATAGTGTCATCACATCATTCTCTTCTATCTCATCGAAAAATCAGTTAGGTCCAACTCATCTCATCGAACATCACATTGATGTTGGTTCGTCTAAGCCCTTCAGGCAATATCAATATCCCTTGCCTCAAGCCTGGCATGAAAGTTTAGTAAAGGAGGTAGATGAAATGCTTAAGTTAGGTATTATTGAGCCCAGTACTTCTTCTTTTTGTAGCCCTCTGTGGCTGACAAAAAAGAAAGATGGGACTTTTCGTGTCTGTTTTGACGGACGTAAACTTAACGGTATAACTATGAACAGAGATGCTTATCCTATACCTCGTATAGATATCATCCTAAGTAAATTACAGAATGCAAAATTTATTTCATCTATCGACTTAAAGGAGGCGTTTTTACAGATTCCTCTCAGCGAGGAGAGTAAAAAGCTTACTGCCTTTGCAGTAAATGGCAAAGGATTGTATCAGTTCACTACAATGCCTTTTGGTCTTGTGTCTGCTCCTCAGACTATGTGTCGATTAATGGATTTGGTAATAGGTCCTGCTTTAGACCCATTTTGTCAATACTATCTTGATGACATTCTTGTCATTACTCCTGATTTCGAAACTCATATCTCTGTATTGCAGCAGTTGTTTCAGCGTTTAAAAGACGCAAATTTGACTATTAATTTGGATAAAAGCAGCTTTTGTCGTGACTCTATTAAGTTTTTAGGATATGTTGTAGATTCTCAGGGTCTTCGTACTGATCCTGATAAGATGTCAGCGATTCGGGATTTTCCTGTGTCTAAAAATACCACTCAGGTCCGTCGATTGTTAGGAATGGTTGGTTATTATAAGAAGTTTGTTAAGTCTTATTCGACCTTGTTGTCTCCTATCACAGATTTACTTCAAAATCGGAAAAAGGGACAAAATATTGTGTGGACTCCTGAGGCTAATGAAGCTTTCATTAAAATCAAGGAGGCTCTCACAAATTCTCCTGTTATGGTAGCCCCAGATTTTACTAAGCCTTTTTATCTGATGACAGATTGTTCTAACACTGCATCTGGAGGTGTACTCTATCAAATGGTAGATGGAGAAGAACACCCTATAGCTTATACAAGCAAGAAATTAAATAAAGCCCAGAAAAATTATACTACAACTGAAAAAGAGTTGCTAGCTATAATTACTGGTATTGAACATTTCAGATATTTTCTTGAGGGTCGTTCTTTCACGGTCATAACTGACCATAGTAGTTTGGTGTGGTTACAGAATATGAAGAACCCATCTCCTCGTTTGGCTAGGTGGATTTTAAAATTGGCACAATATGATTATAAGATTATTCATCGTAAAGCTGCAGGTGTAGTAGTCGCTGATGCACTCTCTAGAACGTTCGATATTAATTTGTTAGATTTATCTTCCTTGCAACCAGATGACTGGTATCGAAAAATGTTGTATGATGTACAGAATGTACCAGGTAAATTTCCTGATTTTAAAGTTGAACATGGTGTTTTGTATAAACATGTCTTAAGTTCCATGGATGCCCTTACTGGAATGTCGGATTGGAAGATAGTCGTTCCAACTCCTAATAGAGCAGAGGTTTTGGCCACTTTTCATGACCATCCTACTGCAGCTCATTTTGGTTTTTACAAAACTTTCCGTCGTATATCGGAACTCTATTACTGGCCGAAGATGCGTCAAACTGTACGTAGCTATATCGCTAAATGCAAAATCTGTGCTACATGCAAACCGACAAATCTTCCCCAACCAGGTTTAATGGGTAGTTATCGACGGATTGATTTTCCATTTCAACTTATATCTTTAGATCTCATTGGTCCTTATCCTAGGTCTTATAAAGGTTCTCAGTATGCCTTGGTAGTTGTTGATTATTTTACAAAATTTCCTTTGGTTCATACTATGTCTAAGGCAACTACTTCATCCATTATCAAGTATCTTGAGAATGAGGTTTTCTTAATTTATGGTGTTCCACAGATCGTGTCTTGCGATAATGGACCACAGTTCACAGCTAAGGCTTTTCGCGACCTCATGTCTAAATATAATGTCCAAAAGATCTGGTACAATGCGAACTATCATCCACAAGTCAATCATACCGAAAGAGTTAATAAATCAATCGTGACTGCTTTAAGGTCATATTCCTTTCCTGATCAAAGAGCTTGGGATACTCATATCCACTCTATAGTACAGGCTATCAGGACTTCTTCTCACGAAATAACCAAATGTCCTCCATCTTATTTGA
The DNA here is from genome assembly GCF_040954645.1 of Diabrotica undecimpunctata. Classification (NCBI taxonomy): domain Eukaryota; kingdom Metazoa; phylum Arthropoda; class Insecta; order Coleoptera; family Chrysomelidae; genus Diabrotica; species Diabrotica undecimpunctata. Next base: position 92,745,806 of record NC_092804.1, read on the forward strand.
TGTTTGGTCGTCATGTTCCTCTTTCTGGTGATTATTTTGGTACAATTTCAGAAAATGCCAATAACTTTCCCACTATATCAGATAAATTACACCGTTTAGAAGATATCCAGCATCTTCCTGATATTTATGTGGATGTTCGCAAACGTTTGAAAGCATCTTATGCTAGAAATAAATGCCATTATGACTTGAGAAAGCGAGAGTTATCCTTCAGAATTGGAGATTCTGTGTTGAAAAGAAACTTTGTCAAATCTGATAAAGTGAACTTTCAATCGGCCAAGTTATGTCAGAAGTACATACCTTGCACAGTTATTAAGGTCATTTCTCCTTTAATTTATGAGTTGAAGGAAACTTCCACTGGCAGGAAACTAGGAAGGTTTCATGTCAAAGACTTACTGGAGGACAAGACAGTAGGTCCACATAACTTGTCAGATAATTTGGATTCTTCATCTTCAGATGAAGATTAACTGGTCCCTTATCAATGCTGTACCAGTTTGGTTGTTTAAGATCGGTTTATCTATTTTTGTTTACCTGGCAAAACAATAAGAGTTGTGCTATTTTGCCTTCTATTTTTTTTATCTTATCTTAATGTTGGTTATTATCTTAGTTTATGGACTTGTTAATTTTGTTGTTTGTTTTCTCTTAAAAGTCCAACTGCATATCATAGGAGTACAGGATGGATATATGGGAATTTCCCCATCTTGAGTTCTGAGTTGAATAGATATTTACAGGGATAATGCGGAAAACATTCCAAATATTTTCTTTAATAGTGTTGTATGGTTTTGTGGACCATGGCCATAAAGCTTATGCATTCATATTCACTTACTGTGTCGGTGTTTTAGCGTGGGTTCAGGATTGATCACCCTGGATGTGTGCCCTCACTTGGCTCAGAAATATATCAATACATATTAGTTGTTTCTTGAATGTCTCTTAGGTTGAAATTAGAATGTGTCATTTAGAATTGGATCGTTCTGATATTCAGCAATAAGTAAGTCTGTTTAACTTGGTTTGTTATCTTCTATGTTGTTATCTTCTCAAGAATTTGAGTTTAACATATCTTAGTATCTTGAGTTTGTACCTGTCTACCTACCATTCGTACGGATTGGTAGATGTGAGTTTATCTTTACCTTGAGTGTACCTTTATCTTTACCTTAATTGAGTTTATCTCGTACCTTTACCTTAATTGATTTATCTCATACCTTTACCTTAAGTTAGTTATCTTTACCTTTACCTTGATAAGTTTATTTCTTATCTATATCTTATGAATATATATCTTATCTTTATCTTGATTATGGAGTCCTAAAAATCTGTCCTTTACTGTTCTTGTCGTGAGTAAAGAATTGGACCACGTCAATAGTACAGTTTGGGTATTACAGTTAGGATCTCTTTTATCTTTCCTTCTACCAAGTGTATAGCTGGTAGAAGTGAGTTTTGTGCATACCCTCTACCATGAGTAGATCTGGACTTGCAATTATCTTTTACCTTTTGTGCATATTCTTTACTACGAGTTGGGATTGCAGTTAACTTACTTTTTTTTTAGCATACCCTATACCATGAGTATAGTGGGCTTGCTAGTATCTAGGCTTGCTAGTGCCTTTACCGATTGTGTGTTTTTCCTACCGCTGCTAAAGCAAGTAGATGTATTGAATTATCTTTTACCTTGAATTTGCGAATATATTGCTGATATCCAGAACCATATCATATAGATGTTTAGGTTTGTAGTAATATAGTTTCAACTAGTCCTAATAAATTAAGCCCTCATTGAACTCTTGGGTGATTAATAGAATCTGTACGCTCTAGTGTCAACGTTGGGTAAACTTGATAGGACTTTGTTTGAGTTTGTGTTGTGAATGGTTCTTGGTCCTATCTTTTAGAGGTTGTTAACACACCTCAGTAGTGTAGGTTATTTATAGTTTTACTAATACTTGGAAATATAGAATTTAAGTATTGTCGAAGGTTAATTTACTCTATATAAGGTTGAATTGAATTATATTGAATATATTGGTATTGAGATTGATATTGCTATAAGGTTATTGAATTATATTTAGAAAGTACCTAAGTGATTGGGTTATATGTTTTTCTTACTTTTCTTAATACTTTGTCTAAATAAATTAAATTATTTTAATTTTTTTGGGTAAATTACGCATTATTAAATAGATTACATGCTGTCTGTCTACTGTACGTCTGTCAGTGTCATTACTTTTATCCCATCTAATGAGTAAACAGGGTGGCTGATAAGCTCAAAATCCTTGTGGTTGACACACAACGTTTCGGCTTCATCATATTCATCGTCTGGTTTGTCTTTAAGGCTAGATTGTCCTAGACAATAAAAAAAAAGGAAACTTCTGGTAAGTGGAAAGTTTTCCTTTTTTTTCTGGAGTTGAGGGAGGATGTAGCAGTCACAACTGCTAACATATAATTAATTAATATAATTTATTATTAAAATTCTAAAACCCCTCAGAATCCCGTTTATGAAACGTTTATGGGCAATAGACGAGAGGATGCGCAAACTAAAATGATCAAGAGGTGCTCGGGAAGGTCAGTTTTGGCCAACAACTCAAGCAGAGAGGTGTATTTCTCCAAGCCTTAACCGGCATTTTTTTGTCTTTAAATCGGGTAGAAAATCTGGGATTGGATTTAATATTTTCCCCGAACATCAAGGGAGAAATTAGAACAGATGATAAAGAATCTTGATTGAAAAACCGACTTCCAAATCTATAGAAATGAATATTTAAGACCCGGCTTCCAAATCTACTGAAATAATTATTTAAAACCCAGATTTCACCCGATTAGGATAACGTTTAATACTAGAATTAGTTTAACCAAACACCTAATTCAACCCATTGGAAACCAGGAACCGATTGTCTCCAGAACCACAGCGTTCCTCTTCATTCGTTTTTTTTTCGGAGCCTCAAGGATCGTCAGAGTCTTAAGGGGACTTATCCAGGACCGCTGTAGTGTTGTGACAGACAGTAACAACTAGTTTCTCAGGGTTAAGGTTTTTCTTGTAATTTACAACTTTGTATATGCATATACCAAGGTTAGTACTTATTACAGTTTTTTGTAACATCTATAAAAGTTAGGTAAATAGCTATTAATTAATTAAATTAGATTCATTGTTAGGAAAGGGGTTCATGATTTTTGTATAGCGGTTTTTAAAAGGGAAGGGAAGAAATTTATGTATCAGGGTTTTTAAAAATTATATATATATATCTTTCCGAGTCTGTTGGCCATACTCATCACACTTGATCACTTTAGATATCTCCCAGCATCTGTGTGTAAGCATAACACTTACACATAGATCTGGTGTTTAGCTGCTTCGACACATATTAGTCGTATATTTGTTAGGTAAGGTAGTTTCTTTTGTATAACCGTCACGGTTTTTTTTTCTTAGTATTTATATTCCCTACCTTACCTATCTAGGATTTAACTTTCGTAACTAACCTTAGTGTTAAGATCTCGCTTCTCCCATGGACTTAGATTATAGATTTACTAATACACCTTTTCGTTTGGCCCAGTAGTGGGGATATTTAATTTTGTCGTGGCTTTTTGGTCCTCGCATACCGTAGCCCCACTACTGTAATTAGATTTTCTCTATATATATATAGGTGAGTTTTGTTAGTTGTTAATACTATAAATATATTTGTTACAAGTAGTTTTGCTTTTATTTCAGTTCCTGCTTACAATTATAATATAGCAGAACAAGGTCAATAGTGTCTTTTCGGTTTTAAAACATTATTACAGGGTATTAAATCAATAGTACTTTATTCCTTGTTGTTCATAACTTCATTTATTTTTTTGTTAATTTCCTTCAGAAATTAGCTGGCGCCCATTTTATTATTTTCCTAGGCATCTCCGTATATTCTCTTATCTTACCCCTTTTATAGTTCCAGATTTTCCGGTGCATTATTATATTGTATTCTTTTGGTTAAAAGATCTCTTTTCCCCTTCTCTCAAAGCCAAATTCTAGTGTAGTGAGGCTAGCCCGAATTCGTGCTTGAGGTTTTGTGTCTCTGTGTTCTTTTGAGCTAAGCCATTCTTTTTATTATAACTTCTTTGCTAGTTCTTCTCTAATTGATCATCTCCTTCTCCATATACCACCCCTAAATTTTATTTAGGTTTCAATTGGCGCTTTTGCGTTTGCAACTTGAGTGGTTTCACACGTTCTGTATTTTCCATTTTTTTTCGTATGTCTGTTTTATCAACAATTTGATTTGTTTTTTGTTTTTTTCAATAAAAACAATAAAAAACCATTTTTTTTCTTTCAAAACAAACATTGATGACAAATAAAAAATACATTAGCCAAAAAAAAGGTTATTACTGCACCAGAGGCAAAAATATTTAAGAAACTTGAAATTTTCAAGATGACCCGGATTTTATGATCGCGAGTGTACTTGTCGTCAGTTGATGACTATTGATGAAATGCTGGTGGGGTTTAGGGGAAGATTTCGATATAAAATGTATATGCCAAATAAACCGAATAAATATGGCATAATAATTGTTTAAATTCAAATATGGTTGTGTGAACTAATCAAAACATTTGTCCTTCCTTTTTTGCGCTGTGTGCGGATATTCGTCAGATGTATCGTAATATTTTAGTCGCTCCTGAACACACGGATTATCAACGCGTGTTATGGAGATTTTCTAGCCTTGGGGAGATTCAGGAATATCGTTTATTAACCGTTACTTTTGGAATAGTATCTTCGCCGTATCTTGCTTTAAGAACTGCAACAATTAGTATTAGACGAAGGCTCTCGTTTTCCTAAAACCGTCTCGCTTATTCGTCATGCTTCGTATATTGATGATTTTGTTTTTAGTGCTTCGACTCTCGAAGAAGCACAAACTTTAGTTGACGAATTAGTCGCTTTGTTAAAGTTAGGAGGCTTTGAGTTACGGAAATGGTGTTCGAATGAACCCAAATTGTTGTCGCAATTTCCTGAATCCCATATTAATCCTCATTCCATTAATTTTGATCCAGAAGCAAATGGTCTTTCATTAAAAATCCTTGGTTTGATGTGGATTGCACAATCCGACGTCTTTCAATTTTCAGTCAAATTGCAAGACGTCCCTTGTACCAAAAGATCGTTTTTGTCCGAATAAGCTCGAATTTACGATCCTTGTGGTTACTTAACACCTATTACCATTTTTATTAAACATTTAATCCAACAACTTTGGGCAACCGGTCTTAAATGGGATGATCGCCCTCCTTCGGAAATAATTCGTGTATGGGGGCAATATAAGAGCGAACTGTCTCTTATTTCACGGTTTAAAATTCCTCGTTTTTTGAATATTTCCTCATGTCCCATCTTAGAGCTTCGTGGATTTGCCGATGCTATTAAAAAGCGATATGCTTGTGTCGTTTATATTCGTAGTATTGATACTCGTAACCTAGTTCAAGTTAATTTACTGTGTGCCAAATCGAAAGTAGCTCCTATAAAATAAATTACTATACCTCGATTAGAATTGTTAGCTGCTGTTCATTTGGTAAAACTTATGTCGTTTGTGTTAGAATCGTGGAAGCATATAATATTTCAAAATGTGTATGCTTGGTTAGATTCTCAAATCGTATTGCACCGGATTAAAAGTTCTCCCTCGAGATTCAAAACTTTCGTCACAAATCGTATTTCGTATATCCAGTCCCATAGTCAAAATTATTCTTGGCATTATATCGAATCTCGAAATAATGCAGCCGATGCGCCTTCGCGAGGCATGCTACCGGCCGCTTTTCTATCAACAGGTCCTTCGTTTTTGTATAATATTCCAGGATTTTTCCAGAGGTTCCTCCCTCATTGCAGGAAAAATCCTCTTTGGGAGAGATAAAGAAAGCTTTAGTATTTGTTTCCACTCGTGAGGAACATTTTTTGTCTTGTCTGCTAAAAAATAAATCGTCTTTTACTTCGATCCAAAGAATTTTGGCTTTTATGTTGCGATTCGCGCACAACTCTCGTTATAAAAGGTAGAAACGGTCAGGACCCTTGACTTTCGCAGAATTAGAAGACTCGTTGATTACTCTTGTCAGATTTACACAGGAAAAGTATTTTGAAGAACATATTCAATCAAATTCTTTTCCAAAACCATTTCGTAAGTTGGGAGTATTTTTAGATGATAGTACTGTGTTTAAGAGTAGGTCTATCTCAGTCTTCGTTATCGTATGAATCAAAACACCCGTTTTTGTTACCAAAAAAATCTCGCCTTACTACTCTTCTAGTTCGTCATTATCATAAGAAGTATTTACATGCTGGATTTAAGAGAACTCAGTTTTTGGTTAGTCAAAGGTTTTAGATAATGTCTTCTAAACAAGCCGTTAATTCGGTATTGTCCAAATGTATTAGATGTTGGAAACAATCTCCTAAAAAACTTACAACCCCCTATGGGTAATTTGCCTAAATTTCGTCTAGGTGCCATTAAACCCTTTTCGATTTGTGGGTTAGATTATGGTGGACCGTTTTCAATAACCATGTCTCGTTACAGGGGAGTTAGAACTCAAAAGGCCTATTTGTATGATGCACTACAAAGGCTTTACATCTTGAATTAGCTAGTGATTTGACCGCGGAAGCCTTTTTGGCCGCTTTACAACGTTTTGTCGCTCGGAGAGGTTGAGTATCGCAAGTATTTTGTGATAATGGCACTAATTTTCATAGTGCTTATCGACAGCTTAGTAGCTTCATAGAGAGCGCTCTCGATAAAGAAAATATTAAGTTTTCATTTGCTCCTCCTGCTGTTCCACATTTTGGTGGTATTTATGAACGCGGAATTCGTTCGGTAAGGAACATGTTGTTAGTATAGTCGGGGCTCAAATTTTGACCTACGAAGAATTTTATACCGTTTTGACTTTAATTGAGTCGGTCTTAAACTCACGCCCTCTCACCCCATTAACTAATGATGTTGAAGATCTCAATACTTTGACCCCAGGACATTTCCTGACTCTTGACCCTTGACCTCTTTGTCTGTGCCTGATTTTTCGGAGGTATCCTTCAATCGTTTGTCCAGATGGCAGTTGTTACAACGCATCCATAGAGATTTTTGGGCTCGATGGCGAAAGGAATATTTGCACACCTTGCAACAACAGTCCAAATGGTTAGATTCTGGCTTTGTACCTAAAATCGGTGCCTTAGTTGTTTTAAAGGAGGATAATTTGGCTCCGTGTAAATGGCCTCTCGAGCGTCTTGTTAAATTGCATGAGGGTAAAGACGGTGTAGCTCGAGTGGCTACCGTGCGTACGATCACCGGAACCTTAAAACGGCCTCTGGTCCGAATCTATCCCTTGTCGATAGATGCAGATTAGATCGTCAACGTTTTACTAATTTTGTTTTGTTCGGCTTTTATCAATAGAACCACGACGAAACCACCATTTTAATTTTAATTTTTTTTATTTTAGTTTAAGATTTAGATGAATTGTTTCTATTGATTATTGTTTCTTGTTGTTTAAGTAATGATAGTGTTTAGAATTTAAAGGGGGGAGAATGTTTAAATTCAAATATGGTTGTGTGAACTAATCAAAACATTTGTCCTTCCTGTATTCCTACGATCCCTATAAGTACCGCCATCGGGTTCGTGGAATGCGTCCCGTCACCACAAGAGCACCAGTCGTTAAGAGGAAAAGACGTAACCCGGCAAGTGAACCCATGCACTCATATTGAATTGGTTTGGTTCGTTGTTTCGTGAAGTAGTACAAACCATGGTAATTAGACCCAGCGGTAAGTTTTTACCTAGTTTTACCTAAACCTATAAATTGTCTTTGATAACAAAGACTCACACTTTGATAACTCACAATAATAATGAGTTTTTGTGATGCTACTAAGACACATTATTGATGAATGATAAATATTATAGTTGTAAATTCTCACGGTATTTATAACAGTGCTGTAGATACTAGTAAGACAATGGACAGGCGACAATTTATTATTTCTTTAGGAAGAGAACCTATCAAGGATCTTCTTCAAATGAGGGCTGACATAAGAAATATTCCAATTGACCTTCAAGGTATAATAAGGCGTTTCATTGGACTACCTGCAGAACAACCCAGACAAGATAATCACCATGGCAAGAAAAGACGGCGATGTCACATGTGTTATAAAGACAACAAACATCCAAAATGTGCTCAGTATGTACTAAGGGTATTTGTAAGGAGGATAGCATTGAAGTCGTGAAATGTTGGTAGTGTGCGGCGGATTAAGTCTTCAAATAATTTCAAGGTCTAGACTTTTTGACGAAAATTACAGGATGAAATATAGATTATATATATATATATATATATATATATATATATATATATATATATATATATATATATATATATATATTTCAAATTATTTTTTCGACCGTACTGTTTTAAATATTGATTTATAGTATCAGCAATCGGTCAGGAAATAAAACTCTATTTGTTCAGTCTCAATATTTCGTCACGATTTTGTGACTTCTTCAGGAGAAAACTGTAAATTTATTAGAATAATTAATGATTATATGTAAACAAAATGAATATTTTAATACTTACAACTATAAAAATGAAAATTTAAATTTTTTGGCATATCTAAATAAATGACATATTTGTTTGATTTTAATTAGGAGTTATGGTAACCGCAATATTTTATAGAGTGAATTCCCGTTGTACAATTTTCAGCGAGTAGGTTAAAATAAACAATTACTATGACAGTATTATTCATTTTATAAAAAATTTTATAAAATGAATAATATATATATATATATATATATATATATATATATATATATATATATATATAATAATACAGGATGAAAAAAAATAAGTTGGAAAAAAGAGTAGGTACCTAATTATATTTAAGGTTTTTTTAAATATTTCAATTATTATTTAGTTAGTTTTCGTATATCCGTATAAGAAATGCAATGTTTATAAATAATTCATAATAATTAGGTACATATTCTGTTCATTTATTTTCTAAAGTTTTAAATGTTTTCTAAAGGTTTAATAAATAAAATAATCTAATTAAAAAATAACATATCTTGCGTATTTAAAATCGTGTAGGTTTTTTTATTCGTGGGTCACCATTGATCCAGCATACCTTAAGGGCTCTTGTTAACGAACGTTTTTTTCAAGGGGCAATGGGCCGATGTTAAACGGGTACCCGTGTCGACGGTTCATAAATTTCAAGGGATATGCGTCCGTTGACAGTATGGAATCTCCGAAATATCGTCAGTTTTAAAGTAACAAGTGCACGCAATATATGTTATATCTTGTTGCCGTCAAAGCAAAAAGTTATACTAGCGTATTATTTGTATAAAAAAATGCAGAAGAAACGCGAGAAGCGTATTGCTTGTCAAATTTAACGTGATACTTGGCCGATTTGAAATTAGGCTCCACCCACGATGCGCATTCGACCACAACACAATTCGTCCTTATTATTTCTTGGCCCTTCGAAGTGCAAGGTACTTGTATAGTCTGCGACAAAGTTTTTTTATTTTACTTATGTTTAAAGTTACTGTGTGTTGAAGAAATATCGTATTACAATAGATTTGACTTTTTAAATAATTATTGTTAAGTATTTTAAATTATAAACATGGATTTTCATTCAAAATTAGAAGGCAAAGTCTTGTCTGGACAAACGAGGGAGAACTTAAAGATTTTAAAAAAGTTCAAGAGCGTGCTTCCTTAGCAACGGGAGTCAGTATAGCCACTATAAAACGGATCTCTGTGAAATGAAAAATATAGAAGAAGGTGCTTCTACATAATTTTCGACGCCTAACAAAAGAATGAGATCTGCCCCAAAATCCAACTTGGGCGATTTTGACAAAGGTTTACTTCGGCGTATAATAATAAATTATGTCACGGAAAAACGAGTTTCTACATTGCGACATATTACAAAAAAAATTAATGATGACAATATTTATACAGGGTCGCATGAAACTTTGAGAAAAGTGATGAGAGATATGGGATTTCGATGGAAGAAAGCGAAGAATAATAGTAGAATCCTAATGGAAAAACCCGATATACAAGTGCCTCGGAGGAAGTTTCTCAGAAATATTAAACAATATAGGGAAGAAAATCGGCCCATAATTACATGGATGAAACTTATATTCATTCCTCTTGCACAAACCCGGAAATAAAACTTATGAAATAGATCAAATTATGAACAATGCAGGTCACTCTGTCTTAAGACTACCTCCCTACCACCCGGACTTAAATCCAATTAAGATAGTGTGGGCTGCTCTAAAACAATATGTGGCAAATAAAAATGTAGATTTTAAATTTAAAAATGTTGAAACGTATTGTGATGAGTTTTTCTGCAAATTTTCCTAAGAGTGGAAAAAATATTGCGAGCCTGCTATTTCTTATGAGCGTTATTAAATGGAAAAGGAACCAGCTCTAGTCTTAATTGCAGATGATTTAATAATACATTTGCAGAAAGATAGTGACACTGATAGTGTGGATCCTCGAGAAAATAGTAGTTCGGAGACAGAAGACGAACTTTAATTTTAATCGTGTCTTTTGTGGTGAGTTATAAATTAAATTATCTCAAGTGTCTTTTGTAGTCAAGTAATTTATATCTAAAAGTAGTATTAGACATCAGACTAATCAGTGAGTTTGAGCGCCAGCGGCATCGAAACACCTTTCTGAAGGACGCGTAAACTGAGCATTGAGGTCACGTACCGACAGACGTAGGCGGATGGACAGGCCTTTTGGGCACCCAGTCGCCGAGGAGAACAAAATTCATTTTGCCAATTCGACGACTGAGTGACCGAACACACACAGTTTGGACAGCGAGACATCGACCCAGGTCGATGGGCGATGGCCCACTGCCTGGAGAACACATTTAGGGAACATGAGTCCTAAGTAGTCATTCAGTTTTTAGTCATCCAAAGGGAGAAAAGCTTTTCTAGCTACCCCTAAAATTAGGTGGCTTAACCACATACGGAAGATGTTCTATTAAACAGAGTCTCCAAAGTAAAAAATAGTACAGTCTCCTCTGCGAGGGGGAGGGGTGGAAAGATAGCTTGTGGGTCAGATAGGTACCACTCGAAGGGAGTGTGACCGGTTTGATCTTCAGACATGTGGGCCCCACTATTCCATTGGAACACATATCTCTGTAGGAGCTGGGTTGTACGCTTGTGTGTGTGTGTGTTTTTATTTAAAATAAAAATTATTCTTAGGCTATTTTCTTGTGGCATAATAATGTAATTTACTATTTTTATTGGGAATAAGCCACAATCTTAGTTTAAAATAAAAAATAAAATATTACGACAACTCTAGTATAAAAATTAAGAAATAAATGTTTCGTCGGTATATTCCAGGTATAAGATTAACTACTGTTCTTTTATTCTTATACAGTTTACTGTAACGCAAATGTAAAGCTTTCATCTCTGCCAATATTCATTCCTCTTATTAAATTACAGAACGAGACATTTATAGGAGTGTTCGAAAAAACTGGCGCTTTAACATGACTGAATGGTCAATATTAATGACTCAAATAAAATATAGTTATTAGAAGAATTTTTTTACCAAGTAACAAAACAAAATATTTTGTATTTTGAGAAAAATTTCCGAAGGAAAAATTGAAACGTCAAAATAACATAAAATATAGACATATCATAGAAGTTCCATTAATAAATACGGCCACTCTCTGTAAACTTGTAGTATGGAGTGTACCAACGAGGCGAAGAGACCGAGCACATTATGTATCTCTTTTCCTCCGAATGCGTTCTCACTTAATTTTCTACGCAAGTGGACAAATTTGTCAAGTATCACCTTAAATTTGACAAGCTGTAAAAGAAAAATATGGATACATCCTATTTTGTTAGAAAGAAAAAAGTATGGTGCTTTCCATACACTTTACGAAGAGTTGAAAAAAAGGCGAAATAAAATTCTTCAATTACTTCCGAATGGGTGAAGAAACTTTCCGCAAATTGTTAGGAATAGTACATGATAAATTAAAACGCTGATTAAATTAAATTACAACATGAGCTGCTTATTGTTATAACCTTCCGTGGTTTTATCTCACAAAACAGGTCGATTTTCGACCTAAATAAGATGCTAAATATTTACTTGATCTGCAAGTTATGCCAACAAGTAATTGCTACACCGTTAGTCGCTACGGAGTCTCACATCGAAAATAACTATAAAACTCGCACAGCTGTACCCAGGCAGGTAAGAATGTACACTAACACAGAGTATATACCCCCCTAGTAAGGTAACTCCCATAGAAAGTTTTGGGAGAGAGTTTCTAGCGCCAAATACGGACGGACCGGAACTAATTTCATTTGGCGGCAAATTCAAAATTTATGTTCTGAATTTTAGGCGACAAATTCAAAAAATATGCTCTAAATTTTAGGCGCAAAAATTCAAAAAGTATGCTTTTAATTGAAATTAAATATAGTTATAAAAAAAGAACTAAAAACTTATTCTATGCCAAAAAATATATTCTCTCTGTCCAAAAATACAGTATACACTTACATATTTTTATATATAAATGTATAACACAATATCTGATACAGAGAGAGTATATATTATGGTATAGGACAGTTTTTATTTAATATTTTATGATTATATCTGTTTTCCATTACATTAACAAACAAAAGTCCCAAAAACAACAAAATAAAACACAGACATTCTGACACTTGTTTATTTGTATAATTCGTAAAATATTGGCTACAAATATCCTCATCCTCCTCATTTCTTGAGCCCTTGTTAAGGTGTGGGTGGAGACACTCTAAATATTGTTAGCTTGCTGTCTCCATTGGCTGCAATTCTGTACCAGATGGACAACTTCATGAAAGGATTTTTCCACCAATCTTCATTTAATCTTCCCATCGTGTCGGAGATCTTCCTTTTTATATACAAATATAGATACCTCTATATTCATTAGTAATGGTTTGTTGTAAGTTCCATACCTTCTAAAATACTCTGCCTTAAAGTACTATCTGTAGATAATAAAGTGTAAACTCTAGCAAATTAGCATGTAACTCCATGTAACTATTGCTCAGAAGTAGACGATCCATGAAAATCTAAAATAATGAAATATTATTAAAATTAAGATTGTATGACTTTTTTATAAAATAAGGCAACTTTTAGGAATGCAATGATAAGAGTTTTAATGATTTTAAAATATATATATATATATATATATATATATATATATATATATATATATATATATATATATATATATATATATATATATATAGTATATAAATATAACACTAATGTTGGTTTAGATTTAAAGGTAATTTAGTACAAAAACAAAATGTACAAACTAGTATCGAGTTTGTATTTACTAACAAAAGTTTGGTATAATTAGGTGCTGTTCTTACCTGGTGCTTGTAAAAATAAACTCCTAATTCTCAAAATGTTTAATAGCCACTTGTCCAACTTTAACTTTCACCCATCAACAAAAAATATTCTTTTGATTGGGAATACTATACCATCTTTGTAATGTACCTTCTTCTCTTTTAGCAGTGTTTATTAGATATATAAAAATTGATGTATACTGTTTTTATCGCCTTTTTCTAAAATTTGGGATATGATGTATTATAACGCCATTTGCAACTTGCAAAGGCGTGGATTACAATGTTGCCACTAACGGCACTAACACATTTTTTTTGGTGGATGTGGATACTCATAATTCTTTAGAAACACATTGTTGTAAATATAAGTGGTGATTTTAGTAGGATTTGCTACATTATTTTTTTTTTTTTGAAAAACGCATAATCATTATTTGGGTAAATTTACAAAACTAGTGAAACCATGGCAACAGCACTTACATCAACGTCATAAGTCTTTTGCTATGTCATATCCCCCGCCTAACGTAGCTAGTAGCGCCGCCGCCATTACGAATGGATGGGCCCATGCAAATCACTATCCCAACCCGTCCTATTCCACTTGCGCTACTATTGGGTATGTATTGTGCACTAACGAGTTTGGTTGATAGGGTACAGAAAGTGGCGATAGAAAAATAACATTTATTTGTAAATCCCAAATGAATAATTCTGTCGTCGGTGTGTGACATCGATAGCGACTAACGAAGAGTTAAAAAGATAATTAAATTACCATACCAGGAGGGTAAATATTTTTTTTCACTTTCCTATAATATGATTTTATTTAATGGTCTATTCTAACTAGTTATTTACATTAAAAGATATTATTTTCTGCTATTCAGTAAAATCTTATTGTTAAACTAGCTAACACATTTAGTCTGTTTTTATTTATTTTTGGAAATTATGTTGCCAGCACACAAACCGCTGTAAAGTATCATATTTCAGCGGGGCTCTGCGGGGGGTTGACTGTCTTTCCCTAGCTACTCGTGGGACCAATATGGAATCTAAAAAAAAAACAAATATAGAAAAAACTCAGGTCCAAAGAGTTCCCGATGCCGAAGGGCCAGGGAACTCCAGAGCCAAAATCACAGTTTCTAAAGCCGAAGGGCAGTAACCTTCTGGAAAAAACCCGAACGCCGAAAGGCCCGGAATTTCCAAAGAAATCTCTCAAGCTGATAGGCAAGGAAACAAAAAGGCTGTCAGAGTAACAGCGTTGGAAGAAAACTGCAAAGCTATCTGGCGTCTCTAAAGCCAAAATCAGTAGGCTGGTGAAACAAGGCCAAGATTACGTTCAAGCCAAAAGAGCTGTAAGAAAGACCAATTTCAAGGCTGCTAAAAGAGCAAAAGAGACGCCGCCAAAGCCATTAGAGACCATGACAAAAGTAACACAAACCCAGAAGATCGATGGCCCAAAAAGGCTACGGAAGCACACCACCCGAAAGTCAATGTAAAGGGAGCAGGCCAAGAACCGAAGGTGTGACTTTCAGCGAAGCTGCTGCTTCTGTTAAGGTTGCAGTGGTACTAACAGGATTCCCGGAAGCCAAGATGGATGTAGACAAGCTTAAGGCAGTCGAAATAGCCATCTTGGTGCGTATGACAAAATTCCGGAAGCAGGACCACAGGTTCGCTTCTTGAAGAGTTCATACAGGCAGGGTTTAATGGAACTAAATAAACTGTGTGGACGACATAAGTGCGCGGTGGCTAAAGGAGGTGATTCCAACCCCGAGGCTTTGGGAGAGTGCACCTCTCAGGACTGTGGAAGGGGAAGACATACCCAAGCCGCACTCATGCACTGTCTTCGTACAGGACGAGCATGGGGAACGTCTTGAGTCCAAAAGGATCCTTAATAGATTAAGGATAAGTAACCATGGGTTCAGGACACATCTATGGACAGTCTGGGGTAGTAAACCTTCAGACAAAGGGGTGTTATGGACCTTCTCGATGGATTCTGAATCTCGAGAAGAACTCCAGAAATTAAAAATGTCACTCTTTTTCGGAGTAGGACGGTTAACGTTCCGACCCAGAGAAGGGAAGACAAAAGCACGGAATGAAAAGCCAGTAGCAACTCGACCCAGTGAAACAGAGGAAACCTCCCTACATTTGGAGGTTCAGGAAGAGGAGCAACCTTCTTCGGGTGGAGCTGACACACTCATAAGGACTAATGTGTAAGTGTGTGTCGGGCCCACGGAAGAAGGACTGTCCACAGATCCAAAACCATCCATCTCTTCGAAATGAAGAGAGAATGAGGCCCCTGCAGGCCAATATTCAACAGGTAAAAGCCGCATCGACAACGCTAGTTAGAAAAGTGGAACAAGAAGGCATTGATGTGGCCCTCCTGCAGGAGCCTTGGAGGATAGGTGAGAAGATTGCCGGCCTATCAACCAGACAAGGTAAGGTTTTATACACACCCAAAGCTATAAGGCCAAGGTCGTGTATAATTCACAGTAATAGAGTAGATTGTACACTAATTCCGGTGCTCTGCACCGATGATATTGTTACAGCTGTTCTAACTATAACCACGGAAGTAGGAGAGAAGAAACTGGTGGTGTGTTCAGCCAACGCACACCATACCATATGGTGAAGCACAAACATCAATGCAAGGGGTGAGTCTATTTTGAATTTCATCTTATCTGAAGGTTTGGTTATATCCAATATAGGAAACAAGCCAACTTTTGTCACTAAGGCATGCAAAGAAGTGTTAGATTTAACACTCTGCACAAGCAAGATAAGTGACATTAACAATAAATTGGGTTGCGTCTGACGAACCCTCATGTTCGGATCGCAGACATATACGATTTGACATTGATATTTTTTCATCGGAAATTAAATACAGAAATCCTAGAGATACAAACTGGGTAGGATATAGGGAGTCTCTCAGTAAAAATCTCGAGGAAAGTACGATCTTGTTTAAAGGTCCAGAGGTTATAGATGCGGCTTACCAGGGAACTGTCCAGAAAAAACAAAGGAAAAGTACTAGCAGTAATACAGTCTGGTGGAACAACGGCTTAAAGAGGATGAGGGCGGAAGTCCAAAGGCTATTTAATAAAGCTAACGCTATACAATAAAGAAATTCGGAAAGCTAAAAGGAATTCATGGAGACAGGTTTGCGAGGAAATTACAGATATCCCGGCATGTTCTCGAATCCATAAAGTCCTGGCAAAGGATGGTGCTACAACGAAAGAAGTAGGTTTACTAAAGAAAGCTAATGGCAAATTTACGAACACCAAAGAGGAAAGTCTTAGAGCACTGATAAACACGCACTTTCCGGGTTCAACAATTCTGAATGATGCAGATAGGCAAACCAACACAGACCAAAGGCTCGCTAGGCCAAGGTCTACAGATTGGGAAATAGCCACAGCAACCACAGGACCAGACAGAATTAGATGGGCTTTAAATAAGTTTCGGCCATATAAGTCTCCAGGGACAGATGGCATATATCCAATACTGTTGCATATAAGATTAGAGGTGTTGATACCACACCTATACAAGCTCCTCAAAGAAAGTTTAACATGAAGGGTCGTACCGGAAATATGGCAAAAGGTTAAAGTCATATACTTGCCTAAGGTCGGTAAAGTATCAGACCTAACACCAAAGTCATATAGACCGATAAGCCTATCTTCTTTTCTATTAAAAATGCTGGAAAGGCTTCTTGATAGGTACATCAGAGACGAAGTGCTAAACGATAATCCTCAAAGCAATCATCAATATGCATACCAACCTGGTAAATCTACCGACTCTGCGTTGGATGATCTAAATAGGCTTATCTCAAAGTCAATGAAAGATAAAGAGATAGCAATGGCCACTTTTTTAGATATAGAAGGGGTATTTAATAATGTTACCACCAGCTCTTTGATAGGAGCTATGAGTAGATGAGGCGCACCTGCGGTAATATGCAGATGGATAAGGGCATCCCTAGAGAATAGGACAGTAATGTCCACTCTGGGTAAAGCAAGCATCAAAGCAAAAGTGGGTGGAGGCTGTCCACACGGAGGAGTTCTGTCCCCTCTACTTTTTGCAATCTTGGTAGATGATGTCCTCTGTCCACAGAAGACTTTTATTGTCTAGGATATGCTGACGATATAGCAATCGTTGTCAGGGGCAGGTTTGCTCAGGTGGTGTCTGAGAGAATGCAAGCAGCCCTAAATATAGTTGACGCCTGGTGTAAACAAGAGAGACTGATAGTCAATGCTCAGAAAACACCAATCGTCAACTTCACCAGAAAAAACAGCACTATAAGGCCTAAAACCACCGGTGCTGGGAAAAACAGAGATTTCA